>NC_138312.1:27862500-28502500 GCF_965601325.2 Salmo salar | reverse complement strand
CCTAGAGCCCCCGAGACAGGTTTGTGTCGGGGCACCGATCTGGGGAAGGGTACCAAAAAATGTCTGCAGCATTGAAGGTCCCCAATAACACAATGGCCTCCATCATTCTTAAATGGAAGAAGTTTGCAACCTCCAAGATTCTTTCTAGAGCTGTCCGCCCAGCCAAACTGAGCAATCGGGGGAGAAGGGCCTTGGTCAGGGAGGTGACCAAGAACCCGATCGTCACTTTGACAGAGCTCCAGAGTTCCTTCTTGGAGATGGTTGTCCTTGAAGGTTCTCCCTTGAAGGTTCTCCCATCTCTGCAGCACTCCACCAATCAGGCCTTTTATGATAGTGGCCAGACTGAAGCCACTCTTCAGTAAAAGGCACATGACAGCCCACTTGGAGTTTGCCAAAAGGCAAAGATTCTCTGGTCTGATGAAACCAAGATTGAACTCTTTGACCTGAATACCAAGCGTCACGTCTGGATAAAACCTGACACCATCCCTATGGTGAAGCATGGTGGTGGTGGCAGCATCATGCTGTGGGGATGTTTTTCAACGGCAGGGACTGGGAGACTAGTCAGTATCAAGGGAAAGATTAACTGAGCAAAGTACAGAGAGATCCTTGATGTGGAAACCTGTTCCAGAGAGCTCAGGACCTCAGACTGGGGAAAAGGTTCACCTTCCAACAGGACAATGACCCTGAGCACACAGCCAAGACAACGCAGGAGTGGCTTTGGGACAAGTCTCTGAATGTCCTTGAGTGGCCCAGCCAGAGCCCATGTTTGAACCCGATCAAACATCCCTGGAGAGACATGAAAATAGCTGTGCAGCAACACTCCCCATCCAACCTGACAGCGCTTGCGAGGATCTGCAGAGAATGGGAGAAACTCCCCAAATACAGGTGTGCCAAGCTTGCAGCATCATACCCAAGAAGAGTCGAGGCTGTAGTTGCTGCCACAGGTGCTTCAACAAAGTACTGAGTGAAGGGTCTGAATACTTATGAAATGTATATTTATTTATTTGCAAACATTTCTAAAACCTGTTTTTGCTTTGCCATTATAGGGTATTGTGTATAGATTGATGGGGGGGCACACAATTTAATCAATTTTATAACAAGGCAGTAATATAACAACATTTGGAAAAAGTCAAGGGGTCTGAATACTTTCCGAATGCACTGTATACTGTTCAATTAAACTTTAACCAAAATCATTTTTGGCATTTTCACCAATTTCTGCTTTTCCTGTGTTCATTTCAGATCATTTCCACACTGCCACACAGGACTGCACAATATTGGCTAAAAATCTAGGCATTATTTTTAACCAAATGTTGCAGTTGCGATTTGACTTGCAATTTAGATCAAAACACTTGGGTGAACAGTTGGGATCATGAAAATAGAATGATTATTATAATGATATAGTTAAATTATACTAGTGGGCACTTTGAATACAGTGTTTGACATGACAATGAATGAAAATGCCAGGGAAGAGTTATTGTGACAGGTTAGGAAACAGTGTTTGTCAGTGTTTCCTAGGGGATCCTATAATCTTTGGCTTCATCAAATGTTTTCTCTTAGCTATTTCATGTAGCTAACACATTCATGCTTTGTCTAATCGTCTTTGGTTTCGAAGGTACTGTTGCACAAACAACATGCTGATTTAGGCCTGCATCGTCATTGGTATCAGATTGGCTACGTTTGCTCTGACTCAGTACATTTTATTAGCTAGCTAACGCGCTATTAGCATTAGCGGCTGACACGATTTAGCCACAAATTGTTAAGAAAATACAAACTAGCAGTTTGCAGATGTAAGAAACAAACTAATAGCGTAATTATAGAACTCTGGTGGATTTATATTAACTCTTTAGAGCCCATAGCGGCCGTCAATGGCTTTTCTTTAAATTACTATAGCGGCCACAAATGGCCTTGTTTTTCTAACAATACTATCTGTGTCAATATCGCAAAATGAACGTGCTATCAACTTGTTGTCGTATTCGCGTGGCTGTTGTCATCAACCAGAAACAGGGTATGCTGTCATTTGAAAAAAAAAAATGATGGCGCCGAAGAGGACTCGACTTTTCACTGTGAAAGACGCTGTATCTATGTTGGTTAGGGGTACTGATTCGGACACGTCCTTGCACTTTGAAAACGTAAACAGTAGATATATATTTGATGCTGTGAAACTTGGGGAATGGCTCTCAGATTAGAAAGTCCTGTCATGATAACTTGGATGGTACAGGTTAAAACAGCAGCGGTGGAGCTCAAATAATTTGGACCGAAAGTATGTGGTCACCTTCTCATCAAACATTTAATTCCAAAATCATGGGCAATAAATGGAGTTGGTCCCCCCTTTGCTGCTATAACAGCCTCCACTCTTCTGGGAAGGCTTTCCACTAGATGTTGGAACATTGCTGCGGGACTTGCTTCCATTCAGCCACAAGAGCATTAGTGAGGTCGGGCACTGATGTTGAGCGATTAGGCCTGGCTCACAGTCGGCGTTCCAATTCATCCCAAATGTGTTCGATGGGGTTGAGGTCAGGGCTCTGTGCAGGCCAGTCAAGTTTTTCCACATGGACCTCGCTTTGTGCAAGGGGACATTGTCATGCTGAAACAGGAAAGGGCCTTCCCCGAACTGTTGCCACAAAGCTGGAAGCACAGAATTGTCTAGAATGTCATTGTATGCTGTAGCATTAACCTCTCTAGGGGAGGTGGGACGAAATCGTCCCACACTATTCAACAGCCAGTGAAAAATCAGAGCGCCAAATTTAAAACCACAAAATGTCATAATTCAAAGTTCTCAAACATAGGACTATTTTACACCATTTTATAGATACACTTCTCCTGAATCGAACCACGTTGTCCGATTTCCAAAAGGCTTTACAGCGAAAGCAAAACATTAGATTGTTAGGAGAGTACATAGACACAAATAATCCACAGCCATTTTCCAAGCAAGCATATATGTCACATAAACCCAAACCACAGCTAAATGCAGCACTAACCTTTGATCTTCATCAGATGACACTCCTAGGACATTGTTATACAATACATGCATGTTTTGCATGTTTTGTTCAATCAAGTTCATATTTATATCAAAAACCAGCATGTGATGTTCAAAACTAGCATACCCACCGAAAACTTCTGTTGATTTACTAAATTACTCACGATAAACGTTGACAAAATACATAATTATTTTAAGAATTATAGATACAGAACTCCTTTATGCAATCGCTATGTCCGATTTTAAAATAGCTTTTGGGGCGAAAGCACATTTTGCAATATTCTGAGTACATAGCTCGGCCATCATGGCTAGCTATTTTGACATCCGCCAACTTCGGGGTCACCTAAACTCAGAATTACTATTAGAGAAATTGGATTACCTTTGCTGTTCTTCGTCAGAATGCACTCCCAGGACTTCTACTTCAACAACAAATGTTGTTTTGGTTCCAAATAATCCATAGTTATATCCAAATACCTCCGTTTTGTTTGTGCGTTCAGGTCACTATCCGAAGGGTAACGCGCGAGCGCATTTCGTGAGAATTGTTTTTGAAATATTCCATTACCGTACTTAGAAGCATGTCAAATGCTGTTTAAAATACATTTTTATGCTATTTTTCTCATAAAATACCGCTAATATTCCAACCGGGCAACGTTGTATTCATTCAAATACTGAAAATAAAAAAATTGAGAAGTCTCGTGAACGCGCATCTCCAGTCTCACTGTCCCCAGGCTGACCACTTACAAACTCTGCTCCTATACTTTGCCCAGGGACCGCAGACACCCCGCAGACACCCCATTCCACTTTCTGGCGGCTTTAGAGAGACAATGGAAGCCTTAGAAAGTGTCACGTTACAGCACAGATGCTGTAATGTCGATAGAGATGCAACAGAAGGACAATAAATTGTCACAGGGCACTTCCTGCATGGAATCCTCTCAGGTTTTGGCCTGCCATATGAGTTCTGTTATACTGCCCCCTATCACAAAGAAGTTAAGATTTTCCTTCACCGGAACTAAGGGGATTAGCCCGAACCATTATTTCTCCTCCACCAAACTTTACAGTTGGCACTGTGCATTGGGGCAGGTAGCGTTCGCCTGGCATCCGCCAAACCCAGATTCATCCGTCGGACTGCCAGATCGCGAAGCGTGATTCATCACTCCATAGAACTAATTTCCACTGCTCCAGAGTCCAATGGAGGCAATCTTTACACCACTCCAGCCGACACTTGGCATTGCGCATGGTGATCTTAGGCTTGTGTGCGGCTGCTCTGCCATGGGAACCCATTTCATGAAGCTCCCGACGAACAGTTCATTTTGAAGTAGTCTCTGAATTGTTGTTTACATTTGTACATTGACAACTATTCTTACTTGTGTAACAATTAAATAGTCTACTTTGTGTGGGTTTTGAAATACTTTCTGTATATTGTCCTCTGGTCACATTTTGGATGTTTTTAATATTTTTTAATATTTAATATTTTTTATATTTAATGTAAATAATACGTATAAGTATAATATATTATACTTAGAACATTTTGAGTGAGTGTGAATGTGGTGTCATATTAAAGTAGAGGTTGAGCTCTTTTAAACTCAGTTAACTTGTAATTGTAATTTGTTCTTTGTTTTTGAGCTATGGCTGTTTTGAAATGTGTGAGAAAATGAGCTTTATCTTGGAAATTCGCAGCATAGCAATATTCTAGAATTCTATTGGGGTCTAAAGGGTTAAGACCTAAAGTGGAAACAGCATCATTGTCATCAACATTGTAGCATGTGTTGCATTGACCATGCAGACTGAACACAAGTGTCTCATGGTCGAGCAAAAACAAATGTGCTCCTTGAGTGACGGGGCGGAGCTAGGTCTGTGTGGAAAGCGGCATGGAGGGAGAGAGAACTCAAGTAGTGGAGTAAATTTATAAAAATTGACTACACACAGTGTCACATTTAACAAACTATTCAAACATTCAGATACCATTACAGAAAGTAAAGTAAAAACTTAAACCGGCCCATGTATTGGTATTTATTAGGATCCCCATTAGCTGCTGAAACAACTACTCTTCCTGGGGTCCACGTGAAATAATATATAGTACAGAACATTATTAGTCAAGGACTGAACTACATACAGTGCATTCAAAGTATTCAGACCACTTGACTTTTTCAAAATGTTGTTATGTTACAGCCGTATTCTTAAATGGATTCAATTGTTTTTGTTCCGTGTCAATTTACACACACTACTCCATAATGACAAAGCAAAAACAGGTTATTTTAGAAATTGTGGCAAATGTATTAAAATAAAGAACTGAAATACATATTTACATAAGTATTCAGATGCTTTACTCAGTACTTTGTTGAAGCACCTTTGGCAGGGATTACAGACAAGTCTTCTTAGGTGTGATGCTACAAGCTTGTCAAACCTGTATTTGGGGAGTTTCTCACATTCTTCTCTGCAGATCCGCTCAAGCTCTGTCAGGTTGGATGGGGAGTGTCGCTGCACAGCTATTTTCATGTCTCTAGAGTTCAATCGGGTTCAAGTCCGGGATCTGGCTGGGCCACTCAAGGACATTGAGACTTGTCCCGAAGCCACTCCTGCGTTGTCTTGGCTGTGTGCTTAGGGTCGATGTCCTGTTGGAAGGTGAACCTTCGCCCCAGTCTGAGGTCCTGAGCGCTCTGGAGCAGGTTTTCATCAAGGATCTCTCTGTACTTTGCTCCGTTCATCATTCCCTCGGTCCTAACTAGTCTCCCAGTCCCTGCTGCTGAAAAACATCCCCACAGCATGATGCTGCCACCATGCTTCACCGTAGGGATGGTGCCAGGTTCCCTCCAAACGTGACACTTGGCATTCAGGCCAAAGAGTTCAATCTTGGTTTCATCAGACCAGAGAATCTTGTTTCCTTTAGGTGCCTTTTGGCAAACTCCAAGCGGGCTGTTATGTGCCTTTTGCTGAGGAGTGGCTTCCGTTCTACCATAAAGGCCTGATTGGTGGAGTGCTGCAGAGATGGTTGTTTTTCTGGAAGGTTCTCCTATCTCTGCAGAGGAACTCCGGAGCTCTGTCAAAGTGACCATCGGGTTCTTGGTTACGTCCCTGATGAAAGCCCTTCTTGAAATAACTACAGATGGACTCCAAGTTGTAGAAACATCTTAAGGATGATCAATGGAAACAGGATGCATCTGAGCTAAATTTTGAGTCTCATAGCAAAGGGTCTGAATACTTAAATAAGGCATTTAAAAAGACAAATAATAATTTAATCCATTTTAGAATAAGGCTTTAACGTAACAAAAAGGGGAAGGGGTCTGTGTTAATATGGGCACTTATTTTTGTCCTTTTCTGGGTTGCTTGTTTGTTTTTAGTGCTATTCTGAGAGGCTGATCCGAGGGAGACATGTCAGTGACATTTACATTTGAGTCAATGGTACTGGGTGGGCTGCCCACAGCGGGCTTCTTCCTAAGGCAGGCAGTTTCAGTGCAAACCGTGGAATTCAATTCTATATGCATATGATTATTGCAGATAATACCCTCAGCGCTAACAGTTATAGGAACATAGATTAGGTTACTTACATTCACTGCACTTCTATTTCTCTGGGATATAATACGATTTCCATGTCCTCTGTTGCTTATTATGACAGGGAGGACTGGAACGCTACCAAACCCAGACCGTCAGTCTCTTGAGCAGTTCGCTATGTTGATGGAGATAATCCTGGAACCCCTGCGGTAAGGGTGAATCCCATCTTTTAAAGATTGTTGGTTGCTCCCACAGCAAGTCAAATTTGTCACAAAAGGAGACATTCCTGTCTTTGCAGAGTTTCTTCAGGAACTTGTTTAGGGCAGCTAGGTGGCTGTAATGTTCCAAACCCCTTCTATAGCACGGCAGGGGGCTAGAGATTAATGTTCTCTTCCCTTTGCAGACAAGGATGTTCAAGAGAAAGTTGTAGTCCTCCTTCAATTCTTCAGATTGCCGAAAGCGAATGACGTTATATCCAACTTCGGTGCCAATAGTAGAGTAGCTGGCTAGAACTGTTTGCAGGAGGGAGTTGTCTTGGACACGGTAACAATGGACCTTGGTCTGCCCACAGGCCGCAGGCCGGACAAAATCTCACCATTGAGCTGCCCAAGACGGTGGTGGTCGTGATGGAATACAATGGGGAAGGAAGAGGGGAAAGGAGGCAGGGGGGAGGAGGAGGTTTGCTTCGACTCATGCAAGCCTGACTCAACGCACATGTAGCAGTGGATGGTGTCGGGATCCTCGGGGAGGTGGAGGAGGGCCCAAGACCTTGCTTCCTTTGGTCAGTGACTGGCTGAGCCGTGGAGGAGGGTGCCCCTGGACGGCTGCTGGCGTACACCATCAGTACCGGTGTATATAGTAAAATACAGTATACTGCCTAGCACAAGATAGAACATAGGGATGTAACAATTCACGATAGGCATTGGTCCCTGGTTGAAATGTTTAAGAATTGAGTCCGAGGGACCCCAAAGCAACGCAAATGTAGCATGCATCGGTCAGAAAATCTATTAAAACGTTATGAATTGCCGGTTCACAATTGTTTTGTTCAAATTCCTTTATTTCTACCTTCCGAAAATACCACTCATCATTTGTGACAACTGCATCCTCTCCTTCACTGTGGAACTAAGCATGTAATTATGTTAGACAGTCATTTTGCAAACCAAACAAACCCAGGCAATATCAGTAGCCTAGTCAAAGTGCGCGCTGTGTGCAGCTTGGTGCACTGCCCAACGAGAGGTATGCCTAATTCTGATCTGGCACATTTGCAAGTCATCTTCAGCATTCAAATGTTAGTAAAATGGGCGCCTCCTGAGTAGCGCAGCGGTCTAAGGCACTGCAGTGCTTGAGGCGTCATTAAAGATCCGGGTTCGATCCCGGATGTGTCGCAGCCGGCCGCGACCGGGAGACCCTTGAGGCGACGCACAATTGGCCCAGCGTCGTCCAGGTTAGGGGATGGTTTGTCCGGCCGGGATGTCCTTGTCCTATCGCGCTCTAGCTACTCCTGGCGCATGCACGCTGACAGGGTTGCCAGTTGTGCAGTGTTTCCTCCAACACATTGGTGCTGCCTGTTTCTGGGTTAAGTGGGATAGCCCCTTTTTTTTTTCAGTTTTCGCCTAAAATGACATACCCAAATCTAATTGCCTGTAGCAAGGATATGTAAATTCTTGGTACCATTTGAAAGGAAACACTTTGAAGTTTGTGGAAATGTGAATTGAATGTAGGAGAATATAACACAATAGATCTGATAGAAGAAAATAAAAAATAAATAAAAAATCCCCTACCACCATCTTTGAAATGCAACAGAAAGGTCCCAGTTCTAGCAATCACTCTGGTTGTAATTCCGATGGTGTCCACAAGATGGCAGCAGTGTATGTGTGACGCTTCAGACGGATAACATGAACTGTGGGCGAACTTCATGACATTTCGTGTGAAGTCACCCAGGTACATTTGGGCAAATCGTGAAGGAGACATTTGCATTCATATTACATTTTTCTGCAAGAATATCGTCAAATCTGCATACTTGGACTTTGATTTAGCTTTTCCAGTATTAGTAGCCATATTATAAGTTCAACATTTGCAAAACAACCCGTTTTCATAACTTCATAACTCTGAATATCCTTATAATTTTTGTCTAAAAGGAAAAGGCATGCTGTCACACAAGGTTAGTAGCTACATTTTACGACAGATACAGGGTTTCCGGATACTCCCGTAAAGCCCAGCTCATTGGCTATCTAGGTAGCTTTGTTGACCCCGATTGGTGCTTATTTGACAAAGTTAGTCGATCAAGTGAAGACCGCCCGCGTCATCGGCGGTACCATGAAGGCGTTGCTCTCTGACCAAATTTGATGTCCTATAGGATATACTACACCCCTAATGGTATAGTGAAGTCTGGTTATGTTCTAGGATCTCTGAGGAATATATATGAATGTGGTTTGACTGGTTGAAACAACGTTTAGGGTTAGATTTTCACAGATTCCTTTATTTGCAAATTGAACGAGCAGAAATACAAAATCGATCGTGCATGCTATATGGACCTTTTTAGGATATGGAAAAAGGATTTTATCTAACAAAATGACACTTCATGTTATCTCTGGGACCCTTTTGGATGATAAATCAGAGCAAGATTTCAGAATGTAAGTACACATTTCACCTTCAGAGGTAAATTTATCAAACCTATCGCGGTAAATAAAGTGTTTTGTTGTTAGGAGCTGTCCTCAAACAATAGCATGACATTTTTTCGCAGTAATAGCTACTGTAAATTGGACAGTGAAGTTATATTAACAAGAATTTAAGCTTTTAGCCGATATAAGACACTTTAATATATGTACCGACATTTGTTGTTTCTTTAAAATCTGCGATCGTGACGCAAGGCGCTGCATGATTTACAACTGTCCCGTTGACGGGACGCCTATCCCTAAGCGAGCAGTGTGTGAAGAAGCAGTGCGGCTTGGCAGGGTCATGTTTAGGAGGACGCATGGCTCTCGACCTTCGCCTCTCCCAAGTCCGTACGGGAGTTTCAGCGATGGGACAATACTGTAACTACCAATTGCATATCAGGAAATTGGGGTGAAAAATGGGTGTGTGTATGTATGTGTGTATATATATATATATATATATATATATATATATATATATATATATATATATATATATATATATATATATATATATATATATATATACTTTCATACGTACGTATATGTGTACACACACACACACACACACACACACACACACACACACACACTCTACCGTTCAAAGGTTTGAGGTCACTTAGAAATGTCCTTATTTTTGAAAGAAAAGCTAATTTATTGTCCATTTTAAAATAACATCAAATTGATCAGAAATAGTGTAGACATTGTTAATGTTAATATATGACTATTGTAGCTGGAAACTGCTTTAAAAAAAAAAAAAAAAAAGGAATATCAACGGAGGCGTACGGAGGCCCATTATCAGCAACCATCACTCCTGTGTTAGCTAATCCAAGTTGATCATTTTAAAAGGCTAATTGATCGTTAGAAAACCCTTTTGCAATTATGTTAGCACAGCTGAAAACTGGAAGCTTCATTAAATAGTACCAGCAAAACACCAGTCTCAACGTCAACAGTGAAGAGGCGACTCCGGGATGCTGGCCTTCTAGGCAGAGTTCCTCTGGGAAGTGTCTGTGTTCTTTTGCCCATCTTAATCTTTTCTTTTTTATTGGCCAGTCTGGGATATGGCTTTTTCTTTGCAACTCTGCCTAGAAGGCCAGCATCCTGGAGTCTCCTCTTCACTGGTGATGTTGAGACTGGTGTTTTGCGGGTACTATTTAATGAAGCTGGCAGTTGAGGACTTGTGCGTCATCTGTTTCTCAAACTAGCCACTCTAATGTACTTGTCCTCTTGTTCAGTTGTGCACCGGGGCCTCCGACTCTTTCTATTCTGTTTAGAGCCAGTTTGCTCTGTCCTGTGAATGGAGTAATACACAGCGTTGTACGAGATCTTCAGTTTCTTGGCCACTTCTCGCATGGAATAGCCTTAATTTCTCAGAACAAGATTAGACTGACGAGTTTCAGAAGAAAGTTTTTTGTTTCTGGCCATTTTGAGCCTGTAATCGAACCCACAAATGCTGATGCTCCAGATACTCAACTAGTCTAAAGAAGGCCAGTTTAATTGCTTCTTTAAAATCAGCACAACAGTTTTCAGCTGTGCTAACATAATTGTAAAAGGGTTTTCTAATGATCAATTAGCCTTTTAAAATAAACTTCAATTAGCGAACACCACGTGCCATTGGAATACAGGAGTGATGGTTGCTGATAATTGGCCTCCGTACGCCTATGTAGATATTCCATAAAAAATCTGCCGTTTCCAGCTACAATAGTCATTTACAACATTAACAATGTCTACACTGTATTTCTGATCAATTTGATGCTATTTTAATGGACAAAAAAATGTGCTTTTCTTTCAAAAACAAGGACATATATGTTTTGTAAAATTACTTGCGCAATATTAGGCTTTATTAGTTGTGTGACAACTAATGTAATTTGCAAGGTAACATTTTATCAAATGCGCTGTTGAAAGTTGTATTTTACCAGAATAAAGTAGCATACTGCCGGAGAGACAACTCTCATATGGCTATAGGTAGGCAACATGCTGATTGGGGTTATTTTATTTTGATCAGGTTTACCATCTACAATAGTTTTGGTAGTTTAGCTTGAAACAATCGGTGTGTATATGGCAATTTTTTGATAAACAGGGTAAATCACTTTTGCTACCCGCAATGTATGGTCGAAGTAGGAGAAGAAGCAGTCTAAACCATTAGATTATGGGTGAAATCCAAAATTGTGCTGTAGATTCATTGGCTTAGTCATAGGTAATTTTTAACACTTCATCTGAAAAAATAACTAATACTGAGCAAAAATATAAATGCGGCAATTTCAAAGATTTTACTGAGTTCATTAGAAAATCAGTCAATTAAAATAAATTCATTAGGCCCTAATCTATGGATTTCACATGAATGGGAATACAGCTATGCATCTGTTCGTCACAGATACCTTAAAAAAAAGGTAGGGGCGTGGATCAGAAAAACAGTATCTGATGTGTTCACATCTCCTTCACATAGAGTTGATCTGGATGTTGATTGTGGCCTGTGGAATGTTGTCCCACTGTTCTTCAATGGCTGTGTGAAGTTGCAAGACATTGGTGGGAACTGGAACGCGCTGTTGTACACTTCAATCCAGAGCATCCCAAACATGCTCAATGGGTGACATGTCTGGTGAGTGTGCAGGCCATGGAAGAACTGGGACATTTTAAGCTTCCAGAAATTGTGTACAGAGCCTTGTGACATAGGGCCGTGCATTATCATGCTGAAACGTGATGGCGGCAGATGAATGTCACAATAGTGGGCCTCAGGATCTCGTCACATTTTAGAGTGGCCTGTTATTGTCCCCGGCACAAGGTGTACCTGTGTAATGATCATGCTGTTAAATCAGCTTGTTGATATGCCACATCTGTCAGGTGGATGGATTATCTTGGCAAAGGAGAAATGCTCACTAACAGGGATGTAAAAATGTATGCACAAAATGTTTTGCAAAATAAGCTTTTTGTGTGTATGCAACATTTCTTGGATATTTTATTTCAGCTCATGAAACATGGGACCAACACTTTACATGTTGCAATTACATTTTTGTTCAGTATAATTAGTGGGTGATGGTGATTTCAGAGTGTGGGGGGGTGGTGGGACAAAAAGCCATCTGATGCTGGGGTGGTAGTTGCCCAGTTTCCCATATGGCGTAGCGGTACCCACATACACCATATACATCACATATACAGTACCGGTCAAAAGTTTGGACACACCTACTCATTCAAGGGTTTCATCATACCGCTTGATGTTTTTTTGCGACTGCGCTTTCAAAGTTCTTTACATTTTCCACTTTGACTGACCTTCATGTCTTAAAGTAATGATGGAATGCCGTTTCTCTTTGCTTATTTGAGCTGTTCTTGACATAATATGGACTTGGTCTTTTACCAAATAGGGCTATCTTCTGTATACCACCTTTACCTTGTCACATAACAACTGATTTGGCTCAAACGCATTAAGAAAATAAATTCCACATATTAACTTTTAACAAGGCACACCTGTTAATTGAAATGCATTCCAGGTGACTACCTCATGAAGCTGGTTGAGAGAATGCCAAGGGTGTGCAAAGCTGTCAAGGTAAAGGGTGGCTACTTTGTAGAATCTCAAATATAAAATATGTTGATTTTAACACTTTTTTTGGTTACTACATAATTCCATATGTGTTATTTCATAGTTTTGATGTCTTCACTATTATTCTCCAATGTAGAAAATAGCAAAAATAAAAACCCTTGAATGAGTAGGTGTGTCCAAACTTTTGACTGGTACTGTGTGTGTGTATATATATGTGTGAGGCTCATTAGCAGAAGATTTTAATTTGGAATGGAAAATCTGTATTTATGTAATAAATGTTTGCTTCGTATTGCATCATACCGAATCACCGATTAGTTTCTAACTAAAACCTTTGTTATTGGAGCCCATGTATCTAGATACGTATTGAATCGTCTTCAAAAGGGAAGATGCACATTTCTAGTAGAACATTGTCATCTATAACCGCAAAGAGTCAAATCTTCAAAAAAAAAGTCAGTAACTCCAGTGTTTGACAACATAATAGTAAAAATTTGTAACATTATCACAAATTTTCTTTCAAACCCCTCTTTTTTTTTTCTCCAGGCCATGTCCGGTTCATAGACTATGAATACTCTAGTTACAACTATCAGGCCTTTGACATCGGGAACCACTTCAACGAGTTTGCAGGTAAGAGGAGATACATGGGCTGTATCTTAGTCATGACATGTTCTGTACATCATATATAATGTGTGTGTGTGTGTGTGTGTGTTCAGGTATGAGCGAGCTGGACTATGGGCTGTATCCTAGCCGTGAGATGCAGCTGGAGTGGCTGCGTGTGTATCTGCACGCGTACAAGGCGTCCACTAAGAAAGGAGAGGAGGTCAGCGACAGAGAGCTCGAGACTCTCTACGTACAGGTCAACAAGTTTGCCCTGGTGAGGAACACACTGTCGCTCACACCACTGTGGTCACTGCTCGCTCTCTCTCTCTCACACACACACACACGTGTTAGTACTGGGCTGATCAGTTTGGTCCTGTCTAACCACTGACCTCTCTCTATAGGCGTCACACTTCTTTTGGGGCTTCTGGGCACTCATCCAGGCCAAGTACTCTTCCATAAATTTTGACTTCCTGGGGTAAGTGCATGTGTGTTATGGTCCCTTGTTAAAATACGTTGGTTGGCCTGTCTGCCTGTGTTGCATGTGAGTGAAAGGGATCTCTTACTGTGAAAGACATACCAAAACTCAGTCAAAGTCTGTCGTAGAGTACAATCTCCACTACACATGGTTTCCACACAGTGAGAGATGGAAAGGGGAGTAAGCGCCTGTGGAAATAGTGAGAAAGGAGCAGTTGATTAGAGAGAGAGCTGTCTTCTCCCTGCTTCCCCCAGGGACCTGCAGAGGTGTAACTGACCCACAGGCTGGTGGTTTGAGTGTCTGCAACCCAATCAGTCCTGCAGTGACGACAGAACTGTCCCCCCGGTCACTCTGTGCCCCTGCCTGTATGAGTGACACATTGCTCTGACAGTTTAGCAGCTAGTCAATGGGATCTGTCTGGGGTATTGTTAGGGCTGCTATTGGATAGTTTGTGCACTCATTTAGTCAGAATGGGTGTTTAACTCTCTCTTCTGGTCTCTTTCAACATGTTCTTCCTTCCCTCACACTCTTTCTCCCTCCACCTTCCATCTTTTCACTCTCTCTCCTTCAGCTATGCTGTGCTGCGTTTCAACCAATACTTCAAGACCAAGCCTGCAGCGATGGCCCTACAGATCCCAGAATGAGAGGAATACAAGAGAAGAGAGGTACCCCATCACCGGCACTGGCCAGGGGAGCAGACCCACTTTGAGCAGGAGAGGACTGGGCTGGGGATGGGGGACAAGGGTTGGGGTTAATGTTTAGGGCTGAGTATGTGGTTAAGGCAGCGGTGTCAAACTCATTCCATTGAGAGCCTAGTGTATGCTGGTTTTGGTTTTTCCTTTCAATAAAGCCCTAGACAACCAGGTGTGGGAAGTTCTTTGCTAATTAGTGACCTTTATTCATCAATCAAGTTCAACGGAAACCTAGAGACACTTGGCCCTCCGTGGAATGACTTTGACACTTGTAGGTTATAACATTAAAGGGACAGAGTGTGCATGGACCCCAACATAAAATACTATTTTATTCCTATTCAACTCAGTCCACCAGTCTCACCACTCAAGATTTCCCAATCTGCCACGGTTGGTGTGTTTTCATTTTTTATATTTGATTTATTCTGTGAAGAATTGATTGACCCAGTGAGATTCATTCCCCAGACAGACAGGTAGCTGGAACACTCGTTTTTGGTGCCGACATGGAGGACAGTGTGCAGACAGTTATGTATATGTGGTTTCTGGGTTTGCGCTTTGGCTGTCGCTGCTCAAAGGGTGTGCTGTGGGACAGAGGAGGCAGTCATCGTCAACCCCCTAGCCCTCAGCTTTGGCACTGATCTAAGAGGATTTCTTTTGCGATTTGGTAATGGAGCCACCTTGAAATTGGTGTTTATGGTATACATCAAACTTTACAAAAGCGAGACAAAAAATAACTAGAAAAAAGGTCCCGCAAACTGAGTGAACACTAACGTTAAGTCCATTCTCTCAGATCTACACAAAGTGCCTAGGGGCTAGGGGTTGATTTAGTACTGGCAAGTAGTTGCTTTGCAGTAAAGGGACTGTAAATGTGATGGGAAGAGAGGGGCTAGCCAGGACAGTGATATGGTAGTTTAAAATGTCTGACGACAGAGCATCTTCAGTTGCAGGGAGCAGCTTTGCGTCACTGATGCTAAACTTTAAACCAGGGCTCCGTTCTCCCTCTTAGCCTCTTTTCCACCACTTTAGCTTTTATGGTTATGGTGACTCGCTCTGTTGAACTTTCCACTCCTCACAGACCATTCGGAAAATCCCAACCTCAATCACCCCTGTCACACCCCTTCCCCCCTCTTTACCCCTCTTCCTCCCCTTTCTCTCTCCTCCTTCTGCCCTATATCGCTTCCTCCTCTCCCCTCTCTCTTGATTGGCTGGGAAGGGACTTTTGCCTGATGTGCACATACTTACTATAACATCCCAACCTCTCCCCACCCCCTATCAAGTTACAACTTCCCTAAAAAGGAGCCAAAACCTTATATAATGAGGTTACTTAAACCTCATTAATGAAACTATGTGTTAGGTCAGAGCAACTGAAGGCTTCAAAGGGTCTGGGACCACTAATCCTGGGCTGATGTTTTTGTTCTGAAGCTTGTCTATGAGGATGTGAGTGAGGTGACCAAGGACAAGACAGCAGGAAGTCCACACTAAGCCAGCAGTCACTTCTCTAGCTGGCATCACAGCACACAGGTCTTTGGAGGGTCGCTGGACCAAATAACTCCAACACCCTTCCTTACCCCAGGCAGCAAGCCCCTCCAGACCAGTTCTGACCTCTCCATCCAGGCATTCAGCCCTAGTTCAGTTTTCTCTATCTGAATTTTTTTGCAATTCAGTGCTTTTAAGTGTCACCTTAGGTTGGCTCTTTCCTCTCCAACAAGCACTCTAAGATCAGAGGGTCAACATAAAAAATGGAGGCTAGAGAGGAGAGCCATGTTAAAGTATGGAGATACGCATAACTGCCAAAATAATGGAAACGCTTGCGTAAATGCAGCATATATTGAAAGCATGTGCTTCCACACAGGTGTGGCTCCTGAGTTAATTAAGGAATTAACATTCCATTATGCTTAGGTTAATGCATAAAAATGGTGGGTAAAATGGTCATTATTCTGACTACATGGCTATGCCCCCATAGGATGACAATTCCCCCATCCACAGATCACAAGTAGTCACTGAATGGTTTGATGAGCATGAAAACAATGTAAACCATATGCCATGGCCGTCTGTCACCATATCTAAACCCAATTGAACACTTATGGGAGATTCTGGAACGGCGCCATCAACAAAACACCAACTTATGGCATTTCAAGAGTTCCAGACACTTGTAGAATCTATGCTAAGGTGCATTGAAGCTGTTCTGGCTTGTGGTGGCCCAACGCCCTATTAAGACACTTTATGTTGGTGTTTCCTTTATTTTGGCAGTTACCTGTATATTGTCCAGCCTGCCCTGTGATTCTTCCAAATCACCACTAGGGGGAGAAAGGGAGTGCTGACCCCTGCATTGCCCTCCCCTGGTTGTCTCCTGTTACTGACGGGGTTAATAATTCACCAGTCTGACAGGGGGGACATCAATCATTCAGCAGACTGTGGCTTACCAGCCTGAGCAGGCCAGGCCCATAACTCTGGCCTGGAGTCAAGAAGTCTCTCTCACCTGTCAGTAACTAACATGAGTTAATCATTTATTATTATTTAAAAAAAATTCAACACAATGTTGAAGAGAAGGACTCCCTGCAGTTCCTGCCTGGTTGTTATGAGGAGTCACTAGCCTCGTGTGCCAGGCCTCTTTGTTCCCCTAGTAAACGCCAAAATATGTTGTCTTGCAACGTGGTGAGCCTGAGTCCCTGAGCAGCCTCTTGGCTCTGGGCTGGGACCGACTCAGAAGAGCTCGCCTTTTTGTCCCTTGTCACCAGCCGTACAGGCTGGGAGGGTAGATGGAGTAAAGCCATTGTCACCAACTCTGGTCCTATACGGCAACACTACAGATACTAACACACATGGTTCCACTAATCATCGGTGTGTTAATGCTGTGCTGGAACAAAAGCCTGCAACTCTCCAGGACCAGGGTTTTTGACCACTGGAGTAGTGCTAAGCAGAGCATCCACAACATATAGAAATGCAACAAATGGAATGGAAATGACTCGTACATATGATGTAGGATTGGGTCCATTTCCATACGATACATTTCTATCTGCAACATTCCAAACCTTTTACCCCTCTGAGTCAGCGTTGCAGGGTTTTTATGAGTGAGTGGAGTTGGTTGTGAGAAGAACCTTTTATTGTAGTGTTTCCTAAATGGATGGTCCAGGCCAATCCCTCTTGTATCAAGGTTGTAAGACCATTATGGACAGAGACATTACTTTGACAGGCTTTAGGTGAGTCACAACTCCCCATCTGCTCTACGTGATATTTGCCAGTAGACCTTGGGTTGAACCGAGAGTTGACTAGTGCTGATTGAAGAGCGTAATGAATTCTTGTTTATCATAAATGTATATATGTGAATGTGTTTCCTTTGAATGGACCGTAACATTTCAATTGAAACTAAAACTGTATTCTCCTGTTAGGGTGCATCTCTGTGTTGCTTTCATCCTGTGTTTGGTGATTTTTAAGGAGAGATGAGTAGGAGAAGCCACTTTTAGATTGAGACTGACCATAAGAGTATGATAAGGTGGTTGATGTTCTATGCACCAAAGCACTCCCTGGGGTCTGTGTGCTTCCTATTCAGAAGTCACTGATGGCCAAACAAGTTAACTGATCAAGAACATCAGTTTTTTTTTGTTAAAGGGTAAATATTGCAACAGGTATGAATAAATTGGGATTAATGGTTAAAATCACATTTGTGATTAGAAAGCGACATAACTTACTTCTATCCTTAATAACATGGCCTGATAGTGGTGTTATAAATGAGTCTGCTTTCTGAACGCTCAATCAACCAAAAATGATCCTGGGTTTCATGGAAATGCACCCACTTATTGATGTGATGGGTATAATACAGAAGGTTAAGGCTGCTTTTCTATTCTCAAACTTTCCCCACATTCTGCCTATGCCTGTGTTACCTCCCCAAGGCAGATTTTAAAGCTTTAGATAAGTGTAAATGGTGTGTACCATTTTTTGATAGTAAGATGGTGGAAACACCCTCCAGCCTGACACTTATCCAACCCTCTCAGATCTTTGAGGGCACATGGACGGGAGCGAGTTGAAGAATCGGACCCTACTGTAGAAGTAGCTATATAGCAGTACCATACACTACATCATATGCCTTCACTGGAAGAGCATTGAAAGAGGTTTGATTTCCATTAGTTTTATTGAGGGTGTCCAAGAAGACGTTGCATTCAGTCATTCATTAAAGTTAGTTAAGGTTCGGAACTGAGGTGTGTACTAATGTGGTACCTGATTTTATTATTCTTGTTATTCCAGCATAGGATATGTGCTGGCTATGGAAGGCTTATATCCTGATGGTGTTTTTAGACTAGAAATGTTTAAAGGAGGTATTTATTGGGTGAACCGGTCATTGGCTTTCTTTCATTTAAAAAAAATATATACAGTACATACCAAAATGGTTAGCGTCAAGGCTTGCAGTTCATTTGAAATTAACTTGTGTGTGAATGTACTAAACTGGCTTAACTTGAAAACCCACTGTACAGAACTTGATTTTACTTTCTAACTGTTCATTAGAATCTGTAAAAGAGGGCCCAACATTAAGATGTATGTGATGTTTGTGCTGGCGTGTGTAGGGAGTCAGCCACTCCTGAAGAGGACGCTGTAGCATTAAAGGCCAGCGGAGAGGAGACAGGTTGTAAATACTGTGAAAATCTGACTACAGTGATCCTCCAAACTTCTGGGAGAGTCATTTAAGTAAAGTAAATATTTCCATTAAAAAAAACTTGTATGGATGGCAGTTATTCCGTTTTTATACCTAAGACTTTGTTAATAGTATTTTTGAACAATAGCCACCCTGTTGGAGATGGTTTAACCTTGGTGGGGGGTAATAAGCATCACCGCTCTCTTTCTGTCAGCTGACCTGGCCCTGAGATGGGGAAGGAAGACTGCCAGGGGGGCTCCACTACGGAGGATATCCTCTACTAAAAACACATTCCAATACACAACACTGCAGCATCCTCACACACTACTGAGGAGCATACTGACACGTTCCAACATCCTCTAGTAAAGTGGCCTCTCGCTGCCCTCAAGACTACAGAGAAAGTGTCCTTTATTTCCCATTTCTATACAGTTGGTTAGTAATTTGTCATTATGACTGATTATAGCATAAAGAGGTTGTTTTACTACAAGCCCGGCTGATGATAGACTATATAAAAAAACACAGTATGAAATGGATGGAGGCATACCACAAGGACTGGGGTGGAAAGTCCCCACGGTAACCTCCTTTGGGAGTCAGTATGGTGTGGGAAACAGCAAGCAAAGATGTACACACAAAGAAAAATAACTTGGGCACAAATAACAAGCTATTTATTATTTTCTAAAAACAAACCACAACTTGGAAAATGTACACCTTTAGATTACACAGGCTCTTAAACAAAATAAAGTCTATATTTACATCAGCAGGTGTGACAACAGGTGACAAAGTTTTTCTGTAATTATATAAAAATGTTCATCTGATATTTGTCTATGTACACAGTCCCAGCCTCTCCTAACAGTGCCATCCCCTTGGTTCTGGGTAGAAGTTGTCAGCCACAGACCTAGGATCAGTCTACCCCACCCACATCATAGCCTTAACATTTATTGGTGCAAATGTAAAACTGACCATAGATCAGTGTCCAGGTGCAACTTCATACTATAGTACTCCCCAATTAACGCACAAAGGTTTTACTGCAGTGTGACAGCAACTAACCACAAGCCTGTCTCCGTTAACATGGAGATTACATCAGAAATCTGACGTCCAGCACATTGTGACGAAGGCTGCATCCCAATAGTCTAAAGTGGCTTCCTATTTTGGTTTCTCCATCTGCACTGATTAAGGAAAGGAAGTGACGTAGGACTTTTGAGATGGATCCCTGTTTGTGAAGCCAAATGGCCCTACAGTGACTGACTGCAGTACATGGACAGAGAAACAGCTGTGGTCAAGACAAGAGGCCAGGATGTCAGGGTACACAGACAAGGTGTTCAGGCCAACCTTTGAGTTCAATACTCCCAACACATACGGAGATACATACATTTTACAGAACATTTGTAAAACATTCTGTGACGAGTACATTGTAAACCTGGGTCCAAAATAAATTGATTGAAAGATACACACACTTACAGCTTGTACACAATTAGAGAATAGAGAAGGATTAGATGAATCTAGAATAAGGGCTTGGAAGGGGATTCCTTAAACATTTATCCTCATTACACTAGATGTAACTGCTGATAGACTATCGCAAGTGCAATAACTGAAACATTGGGTGCATCTCGATAATCTAAAGTGAATTCCTCGCCTCCCCTACTCCACTTGCACCGATGTAAAATAACTCGACAAGTGAAAAACTCGCAGGAGGATTCTCCCCTATTGCTTTTACTTATCCTCTGTTTTGTTAGTGCATATGAAGAGGAGTATTTGAGATGAGAAGGCCACTTGATTATTTAGGTGAAGCCTTTGGGTCTGTTTTGGAAAGGAGATGAGTGTTGAGTGGAAGTGCATTCTGACAGTGCATCGGCTAATAATGAGGATTATTCAACCTCTAATCACCACAGACTAGGTCATCTGTGTAATAATTGAAAATGAAATATGGATATTTCATGGTGTTGTGCTCATCCCAAACAGCAGAGGGAAGCACTCCTTCAGAATCTCAATCAGATCTCTCCCTAACTACTGATACTCGGTCAGATATTTTTAATACCCCGGCCTTAATGTTTCAGGTTTATAAGGATCCGGATATTGATCTGTGCTTAAGGGAAACATCTACGTCAATGCTTGTAGGGGACAATAATGGACTGCCAGTCTAAACCAGTCGATCTCAACTCATTCCACATTGTGAGTGTCCGCTACACATTGTGAATGTGCCTTTTATCACTAGCTACACTCCTACCCTGTTGATAAGGTACGTAGCAGCAACATGAATAGCCCAATATATCATATGACCCACGATCTTTTAGATTTAGCTGCCAGATTCATGTGTCAATGACACATCTTTAATATTGTAACAAACAACTCTCATAGTAACCGTAACCTGTCCAGCCAGTCAGAGAAGGATGGGCTCCTCCTCTAGTCTGGTTACTCTCAAGAAGATTCCCCTGCTAGTCTAGCCTTATTGATTTCATTGTGAACTATGGGGGAGAATGAGAAAGGTTTGACATGTAGGGCTGAATAACAGATACTGGTGGGCCTACAGCAGATTACCAACAACTAACATCTGGGATGACAACATCTGTTTGTAGGAAAAATAAACATACACAGATAGGACTGGTGTGTGTGTTTGATCAATGTCCAATTGTATTATTTTATAAGGGTGGGGCTTTTACTATAGTCCATTTCTTGACTCTCACTGATCTAAAAGTGAGGACTATTAGTTTAGACCCTAGTCTTCTGTGACCAGATCAGTGATTAGATAAAGAATGGGATTCATCTTAGAGTGTTGGGACAGACACAGGCTCTGCTGACATGGTCATATGACACACTTGATATGGTCCAAGATCCCCTTCTACAGACACACCCCTTTTCATTCACTTCTCTACACACACACACACCTCTTCCCTTCTCTCTGTCAGTCAGTGAGGAGCACTAGCTCTCCCTCACTTCTCTCTCCTCCGTCGCTCTCCTCCCCCTCACTGTATGGCGGTCTCTCCCTCTCTCTGGGGAGAGGAGTGGGCGTGGCCTGTCCCTCAGGTCTGCGACTAGGCGGAGCCTCCAGCCCTCGCGGCAGGTAGTGCTCCAATAGCGTGGGGTGGAATGGCACCGTTGCCATGGAGACCGCCCCACCACCGCCTGGGTATTGGCCCTCGCCGGGGGTGTAGTGCAGCTGCTGTGGCTCTGATTGGCTGAAAAACAGGAAGAGATGGGACACTGGTGCTGTAACGTACGCCAAATCCCAAATCCTTGTCAAAATCTGAAAGGACTGGATAGGCGTTTGCCCTGAGACATGGCTGTATGTAGGAGTCTACCACCATGTCTCAGGACAAGTCCATACCCAGAGAAGAGGACTGTTAACAAACCACTAAAAGCTGCTGCTACTCAAGTGCAGTTTTACAATCAGAACAATAGCGCAGAGTTTTAATCACTATGAGACTAACATAACCAGCTGTAGCCCTGCACTTCTATTTAACCACAGTGGGTTTGTTTGTGTTCTTACAGAAAAAGCATGTGGGAAGGGAACAGTTTCTATTGTTTAATTTCACTAAGAGCTCTCTGCATAATAGCAGGTTCTCTTCACTGTCAGGGCCACACAAACAGAACATCATCTGTGTGTGTTACCTGTGTGGGTATGTCCCTCTCTGCTCCTGTCTCCGGTTCTTCATCATGGCTTTGTACTCGCCCACCCTGAGTCTCCGCCCCTCCACGATGCAGGTGCGTTTGGGGCGGGGTTTGTACTTGTAGTCGGGGTAACGCTCCAGGTGCTGTCGGCTCAGCCTGGCCTGCTCTTCATAGTAGGGCTGCTTCTCCTGGTTAGACATAGACTTCCATCTAGTTCCTGGCAGGAGAGAGACAATGTCAGACTAAAGAACAGAGATCTTAGTGTGTGAAAGAGTACATCTGGTTCTACTAGTTGGACATAGACTTCCAGTGACCTACAGAGAAAGGGGTTGGCTACATTAGATGATGCCTTCCCTGTGGCTCAGTTGGTAGAGCATGGTGTTTGCAACGCCAGCATGGTGTGTGCAACGCCAGGGTTGTGGGTTCGATTCCCACGGGGGGCCAGTACAAAAAAAAAAATGCATGAAATGTATGCATTCACTACTGTAAGTCGCTCTGGATAAGAGCGTCTGCTAAATGACTAAAATGTAATGAGGAGGGAGCGATGGCTTGAGTGTCTCCAGCGCTTCACAATGGAATGGAATGTTTGGTCAGAGGAAAGGGGTGTGGGCAGTGTGTGTGTGGAGGGGGTGGGTGCGTGGTAGGAGGTTCCTGTCGCCAGGGGAAACAGGTGGCAGATTGTGGCCTCGCATGCCCCACTGTGCCAGGACTACAGCGGGTGACACACAGAGAGTGCACACAATATGTATACAAAGACTATATATAAACACACACAGTGCACATTGACTGACAGCATGTGTGTGTGTTTTACGTGTCATTAATCCCAGAGGAGCAATTTGTGCATGCTTTATGTCCCCCGTGCGTGTGTGTACTCACCCAGTATCTTGCTGATGGAGGAGTTGTGCATGTCAGGGAAGGCCTGTAGAATACGTCTCCTCTCGTCTTTGGCCCAGACCATAAAGGCGTTCATGGGCCTCTTGATGTGGACGGAGGAGGGGGGGCCGCGAACCTCCGCAAACACCCCCACACCAGGAGCAGATAGGGGGCCTGCAGGAGGGGAAGAGAATGGTGGGACAGCCAGTCAGTGGCCAACAAAACATCTACTTTCCCTCAACTTCACTGGTAAAACAACAGGAAAGGAGAAAACAAATACCGGACAAGCATCGTCCATGTTGTATCAGTGTAGCTAAAGGAGGAGATGAGGAAATGAAACCTCTCTAGACTACTGCGATGCTTGCCCACTGCCATGTTAGATTTAATCAGGTAGTGTTGGGGGGCCTAATAATTACAACTTTATTTGTATAGCGCTTTCGATAGAAGTTAACAAAGTGCTTCACACAAAATAATAAAATGAAAGTACTAACAAAAGGAGAAAATAATTTCATCATGAAATCAGCCTACCCTCAGAGTCGCTGCTGTGATGGTCCTCGTTGGTTTGGAGGGTCTGTCCATCCTCCCCCCGGTCTGGGGGTGGCAGCCTGTTGCTGTGTCCAGCCACCTTATACTCCTACACAGAGACAGAGTTACACACACCCACCTGACACACACAGGCCTACACTTTAACACACAGCTACACAGAAGACAGACGGGATTTGAATGTTGCTGCAGATAAACAGGCCTGAAGAGAGCATTTAACATTATCTGTGTGTATGTGTGCGTGCGTGAGTAGCTATGTTTCCATTAACTTGTCCAGTGACTTTTTGTTTACATTTATAGTGTGCATATGGTGCGTTTCCATGGAACTATCTTGTTTCAATAAAAACAGCTGGACGTAAAAACACACCAAAAACTATATTGTTTCCTCACAAACCTACAGCGTCGAATAAAAATGAAATGGTTGAAGTGTTTCCCTCACCTACAGTGCCTTCAGAAAGTATTCAGTCCCCTTGACTTTTTCCTCATTTTGTTAAGTTACAGCCTTATTCTAAAATGGATTAAATTGAGATATAGTGTCACTGGCATACACACAATATACCATAATTTCAAAGTGGAATGATGTTTTTTGACATTTTTACTATAATTAAAAAAGCTGAAATGTCTTGTGTTAATAAGTATTCAACCCGTTTGCTATGGCAAGCCTAAATAAGTTCACTAGTAAAAATTTGCTTAACAAGTCACTCGGGGTGGCAGGTAGCCTAGCAGTTAAGAGCATTGGGCCAGTAACCGAAAGGTCTCTGGTTCGAATCCCTGAAGCGGCAAGGTGGGAAAAATCTGCGTTTCTGCCCTTGAGCAAGGCGGTTATCCCCCAACAACAAATTTTCCGGGCACCGTTTATGTGGACGTCGATTAAGGCAGCCCCACGCACCTCTCATTCAGAGGGGTTGGGTTCAATGTGGAAGACACACTTCGGTTCAATGCATTCAGTTGTGGAACTGACTAGGTATCCCCCTTTCCCTTCCTCACATAATAAGTTGTATGGACTCACTCTGTGTGCAATAATAAATAGTGTTTAACATGATTTTGGAATGACTACCTCACACATACTATTAACTGTAGCTCAGTGGAGCAGTGAATTTCAAACACAGATTCAACAACAAACGCCAAGGAGGTTTATCAATACCTCACAAAGAAGGGTACCTATTGGTAGATGGGTTAAAAAAATAAAAAATAAAAAAACAGACATTGAATATCCCTTTGAGCATGGTGAAGTTATTAATGACACTTTGGATGGTATATCCATACACCCAGTTACTACAAAGATACAGACGTCCTTCCTAACTCAGTTGCCGGAGAGGAATGAAACCGCTCAGGGATTTCACCATGAGGCCAATGGTGTTACAGAAAAAGTTAGAGTTTAATGGCTGTGATAGGAGAAAGCTGAGGATGGATCAACAACATTGTAATTACTCCACAATACTAACCTAAATGACAGAGTGAAAAGAAGGAAGCCTGTACAGAATAAAAATTTTCCAAAACATGCATCCTGTTTGCAATAAAGCACTAAAGTAAAACTGCCAAAAATGTGGCAAAGAAATTAACTTTATGTCCTGAATACAAAGTGTTATGTTTGGAGCAAATCCAACACATCACTGAGTACCACTTCATATTTTCAAGGTGGTGGCTGCATCATGTTATGGGTATGCTTGTCAAAAGGAATAGAGCTAAACCTGGTTCAGTCTGCTTTCCAACAGACACTGGGAGACAAATTCACGTTTCAACAGGACAACAACCTAAAACACAAGGCCAAATATACACTGGAGTTGCTTACCAAGACGACATTGAATGTTCCTGAGTGGCCTAGTTACAGTTTTGACTTAAATCAGCTTGAAAATATATGGCAAGAAATGAAAATGGCTGTCTAGCAATAATTAACAGCCAACTTGACCGAGCTTGAAGAATTTTTTTAATAATGTGAAAGACTCACAGATGTAATCACTACCAAAGGAGATTCTAACATGCATTGAATACTTTTGTAAATTAGATATTTCTGTACTTTTATTTTCAATAAATTTGCAAATATTTCTAAAAACATGTTTTCACTTTGTCATTATGGGGTATTGTGTGTAGATGGGTGAGAAAAAATATAAATCCAGGCTGTATCACATCTGGCCGAGATTGGGAGTCCAATATGGCAGCGAAAAATTGGCCCAGCGTCATCCGGGTTTGGCCAGGGTAGGTCGTAATTGTAAATAAGAATTTGTTCTTAACTGACTTGCCTAGTTAAATAAAAGGTTAAAAAAAATAAAAATTATTAATTCAGGCTGTGACAACAAAATGTGGAATAAGTCAAGGGGTACGGATACTTTCTAAAGGCATTATATCTGTTTCATGTCTCAGGTAGCCTGCGAAAGCCAGCATGGCACGGATTTGCCATATTCTAATAATTCTCATGTGCTAACGTATTACCACGGTCCATGCCATGGTGAAACTACCTCTCCTGTAGATCTGAAATAATTGGATGGTGAAACTTGCAACCAGCCAACCAGAAAGGCAAGGCAATCTAGAAAGTCAGGACAATCCTTGTCCTGCAAAGAAGCATACTTTTTATAGTGCTATATTAACCACGCCCCTCTGCAAACACGCCTTCTCCGATGTTGGTTACAAGGTGGTAAGCTACCTTCAAAATGATTCGGATATCATTATCTATTCGAAAAATACAGTTTCCATCATCATTTGTCACAATAAAGAAAGTTAGAGAAAAGGAAAATCCACCCCTGTTAAATAAAAATGTTGTTGATCTTTATAAAAATTATCCTATATCTGCCATTTCCATTACACAATATTTTTGCAACATTGCTTTTGTCAAACAAACCTGGGTCAATGAGTGAGTGAGTGAGTGAGTGAGTGAGTGAGTGAGTGAGTGAGTGAGTGAGTGAGTGAGTTTTACAGCACTATTTATGGCCGAGCAGGGAGATGCCTCTCATTTCAGCTGGTGTTTAAAGTTCATGAACAGTCAAAATCATGTTTTTAATGAAATTGGATGATATTTGGATGAAACAAGATCAAAGTACAAATGACCAAAGTATGAAAAATGACTGTTGCTTCGACACTGATAAAGTCTGATCATAACGTTACTGGTCCCCTCCCCCATGTCAAACACTTGGCTTTAGGAGGCGGGATTATTAAGGGGATAGGGTAACATCACTCTTTATGTAGTGTTGCGTTGTCTCTCTTGTCGTGATGTTTGTTTTGTCCTAAATGTATATTTTACTTTTAATCCCAGCCCCTGTCCGTGCAGCAGGCCTTTTGGTAGGCCGTCATTGTAAATTTGTTCTTAACTGACTTGCCTAGTTAAATAAAATAAAAAAACATCACCCTAACTCTCATTTTAATACACCAATGGTAACATGATATTCTCTTTCCTAATTTAAAGAAGTGCAGCCTTGTAACCAACATCGGAGAAGGCGTGTTTGCAGAGAGGGGTGGTTTATATACAGTTGAAGTTGGAAGTTTACATACACCTTAGCCAAATACATTTAAACTCAGTTTTTCACAACTCCTGACATTTAATCCTAGTAAGAATTCCCTGTCTTAGGTCAGTTAGGATCACCACTTTATTTTAGGAATGTCAGAATAATAGTAGAGAGAATGATTTATTTCAGCTTTTATTTCTTTCATCACATTCCCAGTGGGTCAGAGGTTTATATACACTTAATTAGTACTTGGTAGCATTGCCTTTAAATTGTTTAGCTTGGGTCAAACGTTTCGGTAAGCCTTCCACAAGCATCCCACAATAAGTTGGGTGAATTTCGGCCCATTCCTCCTGACAGAGCTGGTGTAACTGAGTCAGGTTTGTAGGCCTCCTTGCTCGCACACACTTTTTCAGTTCTGCCCACACATTTTCGATAGGATTGAGGTCAGGGCTTTGTGGCCACTCTAATACCTTGACTTTATTGTCCTTAAGCCATTTTGCCACAGCTTTGGAAGTATGCTTGTCCAGTTGGAAGAGCCATTTGCGACCAAGCTTTAACTTCCTGACTGATGTCTTGAGATGTTGCTTCAATATATCCAAATAATTTTCCTGCCTCATGTTGCCATCTATTTTGTGAAGTGTACCAGTCCCTCCTGCAGCAAATCAACCCCACAACATGATGCTGCCACCCCCGTGCTTCACGGTTGGGATGGTGTTCTTTGGCTTGCAAGCCCCCCCTTTTTCCTCCAAACATAACGATGGTCATTATGGCCAAACAGTTCTATTTTTGTTTCATCAGACCATAGGACATTTCTCCAAAAAGTACGATCTATGTCCCTATGTGCAGTTGCAAACTGTAGTCTGGCTTTTTTATGGCGGTTTTGGAGCAGTGGCTTCTTCCTTGCCAAACGGCCTTTTAGATTGTGTCGATATAGGACTCCTTTTACTGTGGATATAGATATGCTTGTACCTGTTTCCTCCAGCATCTTCACAAGGTTCCTTGCTGTTGTTCTGGGATTGATTTGCACCAAAGTACGTTCATCTTTAGGAGACAGAACGCGTCTTCTTCCTGATCGGTATGACGGCTGTGTGGTCCTATGGTGTTTATACTTGCGTACTATTGTTTGTACAGATGAACGTGGTACCTTCAGGCATTTCGAAATTGCTCCCAAGGATGAACCAGACTTGTGGAGGTCTACAATTTATTTATAAGTCTTGGCTGATTTATTTTGATTTTCCCACGATGTCAAGCAGAGGCACTGAGTTTGAAGGTAGGCCTTGAAATACATCCACAGGTACACCTCCAATTGACTCAAATGATGTCAATTAGCCTATCAGAAGCTTCTAAAGCCATGACATCATTTTCTGGAATTTTCCAAGCTGTTTAAAAGGCACAGTCAACTTAGTGTATGTAAACTTCTGACCCACTGGAATCGTGATACAGTGAATTATAAGTGAAATAATCTGTGTAAACAATTGTTGGAAAAATTACTTGTGTCATGTACAAAGTAGATGTCCTAACCGACTTGCCAAAACTATAGTTTGTTAACAAGAAATTTGTGGAGTGGTTGAAAAACAAGTTTTAATGACTCCAACCTAAGTTTATGTAAACTTCCGACTTCAACTGTAGCTAAATTGCTACTATATTGGTGCCAAATTTTTGACTGTAGGGTGTCAGCAAATATAATTAAAACTTTACCCTATTCACCTATGGCAAAGATACTTATCAGATACAGATGAAAGGGAAACATATGTTGGGTAGTTACTGGTTAGCTAGGTCTTCAGCCAGCATGAAACCAAAGACGGAAATGGTCGTTCAAAACTTCTGGCACAGTTGTCATATCAACACATCTGTCAGTGCTGCTGTGAACCGTATCACAAGAGACATGCCAAAACGATGTATTAAAAATCCAAGTTGCTTGACATAGGTGTTTCAAAGAACTGTCAGTCAAGGCGAGCTTATGAATATGTGCTCCACGCCCACTTTTCTTTTCAAACGTCCTGGTAGTTAGCCATGATTTTTAATTTATTTTAGTTTCTCAAAAGGCTATTTTACATGGGAATCAGAATGACTGTTCTTGACCTTTAAAGACAGGTCTGTAAATGCAAAGGCAGGAAATAAGAGGTAGGAGACTATAACACAGTGTTAAGTACCTCAATGGACCGTAAAGGTAATCACTCTACAAACTATCGTCACCGTACCCTTAAGGAAATCACAAATATTATGGACACATTAGAAATAGTGGATATTTGGAGACTAAAAACACCGACCTAGTGAGATATACATGGAGGAGACTTAATCAATCTAGTCATCTTGACTACTTTCTTGTCTCTTTCTCTCTTGCATCAAAGGTTAAAAATCGGATCACCATCTAATTGGCATTCACATAGCTCTTATAGATTTTCCACGTGGACGGGGATATTGGAAATTTAATCAAAGTTTTACTTATTTTTAACTAAAGACAAAAGAATTTATAACAGAATTTTTCCAGTATAATATAGGTTCAGCATATCCCCTTATTGTTTGGGATACCTTTAAATGTACCTTCAGAGGTCATTCAATTCAATATTCATCAATAATAAAAAAGCAGTTTCTGGCTAAAGAGACAAGACTAACAAGGGAAATCCATGAACTAATAGTACAGGTAGATGGCAATAAAAACGATACTACAGAGATACAAAATAAGTTAGAGGAAAAAACTAAAACAACTTGAGGAACTTATTCAATAACGATCTAATGTAATCTATTGCAAAAATAAAGCAAACTGGATGGAATATGGAGAAAAATGTACAAAATTCTTCCTGAATCTCCAGTACAGGAACGCTAACAAAAATAATTTGCAGAAACTCGTTACTGAAGTCGGACTCATCTATGATTCTCCGAATGATATTTTAAAAGAGGAAGCTAATTATTTTAGGCTGATGTTCTCTTTTCCGTCTCATCCTCTCCCACTGAATGAAGATTACGGTAAGGAATTCTTTCCAAATAATTTTTTGTAAAAATGGAAAATTAACAAAATGTACAGAAAGGTCTGTTCGAAGGCCAAATTACAGATGAATAACTTTGAGGCTATTAAATCCTTTCAGTCTGGAAAAATCCCAGGGCTTGGTGGCATACCGGCAGAGGTATATCATACTATATATATATACACACTACATTTACATTTTACATTTTTGTCATTTAGCAGACGCTCTTATCCAGAGCAACTTACAGTAGTGAATGCATACATTTCATACTTTTTTTCCCCCGTACAGGTCCCCCGTGGGAATCGAACCCACAACCCTGGCGTTGCAAACACCATGCTCTACCAACTGAGCCACACAGGACTACAAGTTTTAGAACACATTTTTTACATTTACATTCTTATCCAGAGCGACTTACAGTAGTGAATGCATACATTTCATTTCGTGCATGTTTTTTTTTTTTGTTATTTTTTTTTGTATTGGCCCCCCGTGGGAGTCGAACCCACAACCCTGGCGTTGCACACACCATGCTGGCGTTGCAAACACCATGCTCTACCAACTGAGCCACAGGGAAGGCCCTAGAAATAATAGAACATCATGAAACATCTAAGAAGCCAGGCCTGGTATTTATAGTGGATTTTGAAAAGGCATTTGATAAAGTACGACTGGATTTTATTTATAAATGCCTGGATTTTTTCCATTTCGGTAATTTTCTTATAAAATGGGTAAAAAAATAATGTATGGCAACCCCAGGTGTAAATTAGTAAATAACGGCTACTTCTCAGAGAGTTTTGAATTGTCAAGAGGAGTTAAACGCTGTCGTCATATATATTCATTATGGCCATCGAAATGCTAGCTATTAAAATCAGATCCAATAACGACATTAGAGGATTAGAAATCTAAGACTTAAAAACAAAAGGTGTCCATGTATGCCGATGACTCAAGTTTTATATTAAGTCCGCAAGCTAGATCCCTGCAATGTCTCATTAGAGATCTAGATAACTTTTCTGCACTCTCTGGACTAAAACCTAGTGTATAATATTACGTATTAGATCTTTAAAAAAATGCAACTTCCACATTACCCTGCAGTTTACCTATAAAATGGGCTGATGGTGAAGTAGACATACTTGGTATTCATATCACAAAAGATATAAATAAGCTCTCCATAATGAATTTCAAAAGAAAACTCGTCAAAATAGACATGGTCCTGCAACCATGGAGAGGTAAATACCTGTCTATTTATGGAAAAATTGCCCTGATTAACTCCTTAGTCATATCTCAGTTTACTCACTTACTTATGGCGCTGCGTACTCCTGATGACTTGTTTTTCAAATCATATGAGCAAAATATATTTTGCTTTATCTGGGACTCCAAAACAGACAAAATAAAACATACCTATCTATATAATGAATATGAATTGGGTGGGTTGAGATTATTAAATATAAAAGCACTAAACCTCTCTCTAAAAGCTTCACTTATTCAAAAGTTTTACTTGAACCCTAAAAATGGTTCTCAAGTAGATTACTAAGAAAAGCTCATTGATTGGGTAAAAATTGCCTTTTTGCCTTTGTGCAGATTGCCAGGTCTCATTTTCGATTAATTGAAAATTATACTTTTTTCAAAGTATCTCTCTTTTTCAAACAAGCATTGGAGGACTGGCTACAATTTCATCCCCCTGAAAAGATAGAACAAATATTATGGCTGAACTCAAATGTGCTGGTTGATAAAATACCTGTATTTCTGGGAAAGATGTTTGAAAAAAGTATTTTGTTCTTAAATGATATTGTAAATTGGAATGGTAGAGTTATGTCCTTCATGGAGTTATCAGAATTGTACGGGAAGGTCTGCTCAATCCAAGAGCACAACCAATTGATTACAGCAGTACCCCAAAAATGGAGGCAGCGGGAAGAGGTAGGGAACTGGTCTGTCTGCCCAATATAAAGGATCAAAACTGGCTGAGGAATAAAAACAGCATAAATAGGAAAGTATACCAGTTTCGTTTGAGGACCAGGATGTTGACAACCGTGCCATACAGATTGTAAAATAGTTGAGAAGAGATTTTTGATGTACCGATTCCATAGTACAGGGTGTATGAGTTGATATATAAAACAACGCAAGATTCAAGACTTTGTGCTTTTCAGCTAAAATTATTATATAGAATTCTTGCCACCAACAAAATGTTGAATATTTGGGGCATAAAATCATCGAAGCTCTGCAGATTTTTATGAGGATACAGAATCAATAGACCATTTATTTTGGTATTGCCCTCAGGTAGCCTGTTTCTGGTCTCAGGTTCAGGAATGGCTGAAAATGCTTAGCATTGATCTAAAATTGACCCTAGAAATAGTACTGTTAGGAGATCTGGAGAGACCGGGTCAGTCAATTACTAATACTCTTAGTAAAAGTATTTATCTTCAACTCGCAATCTGTGGATTCTGTTCGATTAGATAGATTGAAATTGTACGTTAAAAATCACAGCATAGTTGAAAGATATGTGTTTCGTAGAAACCCGAAGTGGGTGGCCAGCTGAGATAGATAGGATGGGCTGAGGGAAGATGAGGGTTGGGATGTGGAATTGGAGTGGAGTTGCTGTGCGGGAGATAGAATGATGGTCAAAGATAAAAGTAAAAAAAAAACATTTTTTTAAACATAATAAAAAGTATGTTTGAATGACACTGAGTGGTTGAGGGACAGCTCACGTTTTTTGGCCTGTTGGGAGATATGTCAACGTGCCCTTGAGCAGGGCATTGACCCTGGATGCTTCTGTGTGTCGCTCTGAATGGGAATCTGTTGGATGACTGGTATGATGTAGTTAATGAGCGGCTTCACTGCAAGTATATTGTATGTTTTGGATGTTCAATAAAACCTTTTTTTTTTTTATAAAATAAAAAAGGAAATAGAGGGATGAGGAGGAGAGAATTGTGTTCATAGCCCTGAGGAGGGAAGGAGAGGAGGGGTCCAAGAAATTTGGGTGACAAGAACTCTCCCATATGATGGCACCATATGCTCCACAACAATGACATTGTTACTGCTGAAAAATGGACTCGTCTTGGAGCTTTTGGTGCCATTGTGGAGTCCATGAAAAGTCTACATTTAAAACACACTTGGCCGAACTCTGTTTTTCTATGTGTCTGGAAAGGAGAGGAGGAAGAGGGGTGGAGGAAAGAGAGAAGGCAGAGAGAGAGAAGGGGGAGAGGAGGGGTGGTGTGTTACAGTGGACAAAGGAGAAAGGTGAGTCATCACCATGGTGTTCTAAGAGCACTGTTGTGAGTTTACAGCAGCTGTTGTTCCTGCTGGAGGACATGGCTGAGACATTCTCAGTGTGTGTGTGTGTATGTGTAGCTGAGACATTCTCCAGTCTATAACAGCCACTGTGAGACCACAGCTCCCTGTAACCCTAAACCTGGCCCTGAACCCAGTACCAGCCCTTAGCCTGCCAGTCTGTGTGATGGGTGTTTAGAGGAGGCTACACACTCCTCCATAAAGAGAGACCGACAAGGACAGTGGTCTGAGAGTGTGTGTGTCTGTGTGTCTTTGGACAATGGCTTACCATCCTGGCAGTGCTCTCTCTCTCTCGCTCCCGCTCTCTTCCGCCCGGCCCATGACTCCGCAGCAGCTGCTGGGCATCATGGATGGCCTGGGTCACCACATCCCCCTCTCCCAGAAATCCTGCAGAGAGAGAGGAGGAGGAGAGAGAGAGGGGGAAGAAAAGGAGGTACAAATCGTCATTAGATGCTCAGATGTGCAGGGCACCGACAAAGTGTTGCAAATGTCAAGACAACAGAGTACACTTATTGTTTCAGAGGGAGAGTGACTTACTCGCTGATAGAACATAAGTCCTAAAGTCAAAAGGGGAACAAGCTCTCTCACACACACAGTGTTGACATGCCTGAAGGTAAAGAATGTCATGAGTGGAAGGAGGTATGTAATAGAGGTCGACCGATTAATCGGAATGGCCGATTAATTAGGGCCGATTTCAAGTTTTCATAATAATCGGTAATCTGCGTTTTTTTGGACACCGATTGTGGCCGATTACATTGCACTCCACGAGGAGACTGCGTGGCAGACTGACTACCTGTTACGCGAGTGCAGCAAGAAGCCAAGGTAAGTTGCTAGCTAGCATTAAATGTATCTTATAAAAAACAATCAATCTTAACATAATCACTTGTTAACTACACATGGTTGATGATATTACACGTTTATCTAGCTTGTCCTGCGTTGCATATAATCGATGCGGTGCCTGTTAATTTCTCATCAAATCACTGCCTACTTCGCCAAACGGGTGATGATTTAACAAGCACATTCGCGAAAAAAAGCACTGTCGTTGCACCAATGTACCTAACCATAAACATCAATGCCTTTCTTTAAAATCAATACACAAGTATATATTTTTAAACCTGCATATTTTATTGCCTGCTAACATGAATTTCTTTAACTAGGGAAATTGTGTCACTTCTCTTGCGTTCCGTGCAAGCAGAGTCAGGGTATATGCAGCAGTTTGGGCCGCCTGGCTCGTTGCGAACTGTGTGAAGACAATTTCTTCCTAACAAAGACCGTAATTCATTTGCCAGAATTGTACATAATTATGACATAACATTGAAGGTTGTGCAATGTAACAGCAATATTTAGACTTAGGGATGCCACCCGTTAGATAAAATACGGAACGGTTCCATATTTCACTGAAAGAATAAACGTTTTGTTTTCAAAATGATAGTTTCCGGATTTGACCATATTAATGACCTAAGGCTCCTATTTCTGTGTGTTATTATGTTATAATTAAGTCTATGATTTGATGTCTGACTGAGCGGTGGTAGGCTGCAGCAGGCTGGTAAGCATTCATTCAAACAGCACTTTCCTGCATTTGCCAGCAGCTCTTCGCTGTGCTTCAAGCATTGAGCTGTTCATGACTTCAAGCCTATCAACTCCCGAGATTAGGCTGGTGTAACCGATGTGAAATGGCTAGCTAGTTAGCGGGGTGTGCGCTAATAGTATTTCAATCGGTGACGTCCCTCGCTCTGAGACCTTGAAGTAGTTGTTCCCCTTGCTCTGCAAGGGCCGCGGCTTTTGTGGAATGATGGGTAACGATGCTTCGAGGGTGGCTGTTGTCGATGTGTCCCTGGTTCAAGCCCAGGTAGGGACGAGGAGAGGGACGGAAGCTATACTGTTACACTGGCAATACTATAGTGCCTATAAGAACATCCAATAGTCAAAGGTATATGAAATACAAATCGTATAGAGAGAAATAGTCCTATAATAACTACAACCTAAAACTTCTTACCTGGGAATATTGAAGACTCATGTTAAAAGGAACCACCAGCTTTCATATGTTCTCATGTTCTGAGCAAGGAACTTAAACGTTAGCTTTTTTACATGGCACATATTGCACTTTTACTTTCTTCTCCAACACTTTGTTTTTGCATTATTTAAACCAAATTGAACAGGTTTCATTATTTATTTGAGACTAAATAGATTTTATTGATGTATTATATTAAGTTAAAATAAACGTGTTCATTCAGTAGTGTTGTAATTGTCATTATTACAAATAAAAAAATGTATCGTCCGATTAAATCGGTACCGTTTTTTTTGGGTCCTCCAATAATCGGTATCGGCGTTGAAAAATCATAATCGGTCGACCTCTAGTATGTAGGTGCTGTGTGTGTGTAGCATTAATGTGTGTGTGTGTGTACAGACTGACCCAGGTTAAGTGCAGGTCGTGAAGGGCTGTCTCTATGGTGGTCTCTGGGTCTGTACCCCCCCTGCAGTGTCAACGTGCCCAGCTCAAAGGCCTGCGGGCTGGGGATGTTCCCAATGTCCATCCCCTTGGGCTTGGAGGTCAGGTTCAGAGGCTGGCTGGCTTCCTAAGGGGAAAATATACAAAAGACTAGACCATCAGGGGTGTGTCAGCACAACACAGAAACACAATACACTGCTTATATTTATACACTGAGTAAATATAAAAATACACACACAACGTACAGTTCTCATCCATGTCAATATAACAAACAAACACACACCGAGGTATGGCATCGCACACCTCTGTAGTGTTTCTTTCATCTAATATTTCTGTTGCCTGTTCTTTCTCTCTGTCCTCTTTCTTTTGTTTAGTTATTTATGTGATGCCCTTTTCCACTTGAGAACCAACTGTGCAGAAAGAGCATGCATTGTGAACACAATTGTGAATGGAGTGTAGCGTACCAGAAACATCCATTGGTAATTTGGAGTGCATTGTTTTGACAGTGTTTTCGAAGAGATCTAACCTGTATCTGTAGTCTTAACAGAGCTAGCTTCTTAAGCATAAATCATAGTCCACGGAAGCTGAGACGTATTAGTTGGAGAAATTGCTTGAGCCGAGTTGAGAATTCGAAAAGTATGAAAGCCAACGGTCCAATATTCTAGAACACTGCTGTGTGTACGCGTACACGTTTTGGACTACAGTATGATGAACCCTTTAGGGCCATACATAGTTCAGGCTTCAGCCACTAACATGACATTTGCACAAAAATACAAGTATATCCATGCTAAAATAAGGCTTGCACCTGTGCAATATTTGCAGCTGTTATTTTCAGAGGGGAATAAAATACAGAAAAGACAGACATGGAACTGTCTTTATAGAAACATTAACATCATTTGCTTTCCTTTTATATTGTATTCCCTCGGCAAAAGAACAGGTGCAAAGCGTGAATCTGGACATAGGTGTTACTGTAAAGTATAGTATTTAGTATAGTATAGCCAGTTCCACTGCATTTTTTCATTGTTCCCCTCTAATCAGGGACTGATTTAGACCTGGGACACCAGGTGGGTGCAATTAATTATCAGGTAGAACAGAAAACCAGCAGGCTCCGGATCTCATAGGGTAAGAGTCAAATAACCCTGGTATAGTATATTATAAACTGGGTGGTTCGAGCCCTGAATGCTGACTGACTGTGGTATATCAGACCATATTCCACGGGTATGACAAAACATTTATTTTCACTGCTAATTACATTGGTAACCTGTTTATAATAGCAATAAGGCACCTCGGGGGTTTGTGGTATATGGCTAATATATCACGGCTAAGTTCTGTATCCAGGCACTCTGCGTTGCGTCGTGCAATATAACAGTCCTTAGCCGTGGTATATTAGCCATATACCACACCTCCTCGTGCCTTATTGCTTGAGTATAGTGTAGTGTATAGTATAGTGCAGTGGTTCTCAATCCTGGTCCTGGGGACCCAAAGGGGTGCACACTTTTTTTGCCCTAGCACTACACACCTGAGTCAAATCATCAAAGCTTGATGAGTTGATGATTTGAATCAGGTGTGTAGTATTTGTATTTATTATGGATCCCCATTAACTGCTGCCTTCTTCCTGGGGTCCAGTGAAATGAAGGCCGTTATACATTTCTAAAAACATTACAATACATTCACAACACATTAAGTGTGTGCCCTCAGGCCCCTACTCTACTATCACATATCTACAACACAAAATCCATGTGTACGTGTGTGTATAGTGCGTATGTTATCGTGTGTTTGTATGCATGGGTCTGTGCCTATGTTTGTGTTGCTTCACAGTCCCCGCTGTTCCATAAGGTGTCTTTTTATCGGTTTCTTAAATCTAATGTTGTCATGGCTCTATGTAGTACTGTGCTCCTCCCATAGTCTGTTCTGGACTTGGGGACTGTGAAGAGACCTCTGGTGGCATGTCTTGTGGGGTATGCATGGGTGTCCGAGCTGTGCGCCATTAGTTCAAACAGACAGCTCAGTGCATTCAACATGTCAATACCTCTCACAAATACAAGTAGTGATGAAGTCAATCTCTTCTCCACTTTGAGCCAGGAGAGATTGACATGCATATTATTAATGTTAGCGCTCTGTGTACATCCAAGGGCCAGCTGTTCTGAGCCAATTGCAATTGTCTTAAGTCCTTCTTTGTGGCACCTAACCACACGATTGAACAGTAGTCTAGGTGCGTCAAAACTAGGGCTTGTAGGACCTGCCTTGTTGATAGCGCTGTTAAGAATTCAGAGCAGCACCTTATTATGGACAAACCTCTCCCCATCCTAGCTACTGTTGTATCAATATGTTTTGACCATGACAGTTTACAATCAAGGGTTATGCAAAGCAGTTTAGTCTCCTCAACTTGCACAATTTCCACATTATTCATTACAAGATTTAGGTGAGGTTTAGTGAACAATTTGTCCCAAATTCAATGCTTTTAGTTTTTGAACTTATTCCTTGCCACCCATTCTGAAACTAACTGCAGCTCTTTGTTAAGTGTTGCAGTCATTTCAGTCGCTGTGGCAGCTGACGTGTATAGTGTTGAGTCATCCGCATACATAGACACACTGGCTTTACTCTAAGCCAATGTGTCAAAGCCGGTAGTAAAGATTGAAAAAAAAGTAAGGGGCCTAGACAGCTGCCCTGGAGAATTCCCGATTCTACCTGGATTTTGTTGGAGAGGCTTCCATTAAATAACACCCTCTGTGTTCTGTTAGACCGGTAACTCTATCCACAATATAGCAGGGGGCGTAAAGTCATAACTTACGTGTTTTTCCAGCAACAGACTATGATCGATAATGTCAAAAGTCAATCTGAAGTCTAACAAAAAAGCCCCACCAATCTTTATATCATCAATTTCTCTCAGCCAATCAGTAATTTGTGTAAGTGCTGTGCTTGATGAATTCCTATAAGCGTGCTGAAAGTCTGTTGTCAATTTGTAGTGCTAGGGCACGACAAATTTGAAATCACCAGGACCAGGATTGTATAGTATATTGTATAGTGTATAGCTTATAGTATAGTGTATAGCGTAATGTATAGTTCAGCAATAAGGCCCGAGGGGGTGTGGTATATGACCAATATACCAGGGCTAAGGGCTGTTCTTATGTACGATGCAACGCAGAGTGCCTGGATACAGCACTTAGCTGTGGTATATCGGCCATATACCACAAGGTGCCTTATTGCTATGATGAACTGGTTACCAACGTAATTAGAGCAGTAACAATAAATGTTTTGTCATACCCGCGATATACAACGGCTGTCAGCCAATCAGCATTCAGGGCTTGAACCACCCAGTTTATTGTATAGTATGGTGTATAGTGTACAGTGTAGTGTATAGTGTAGTGCATAGTATACAGTATAGTGTATAGTGTACATCGGGGATTCTGAAACTTTTTCAGCCTAAGACCCATATTAGAAATAATGTGTTTTCATGGGACCCAAGCTTAAGAAAATATGCAACTATACATAAATAAAATCGGTACATTTCATTGCCCTTATGCCTAAAACAAATACAATATAGACAAAAACGAAATATCCATATAAATATCTACTCATGTTTATTTTCCCCCATTATAAACACTCTTACATATGTCTAGGTTGGAACTGTTGCTGTTAAAATACAATAAATCATTTTCATTCTGAACTGATTGTGATCACATCACACAGATGAATAACAGAACACACACACAGGCTTTTTGATAGTGCAACCCTAAGTAACAGTACAGATGAAAAATGTACATCTTTCTGTAGAAATCATTGTTGAAAGAAAGTCTAGGTTGGAACTGTTGCTGTTAAAATACAATACATATTTTTTTATTCTGAACTGGAATAAACTGATTGATCACATCAAACAGATGTTGATCAGAAAACAAACACACACACACACACACACACACACACACACTCCTAATGAGAGCATGTCTATTCTGGGCTCTGTTTGTGACAGTACAAAACTGAGGTCATGCTCAGCCTTGAAACTGTTTCTGTCCACAGTTTTATAAGTATGTCAGAGTTGAGAACCCTGACTCTCAAAGGTATGTGGTGCCAAACTGGACCAGAACATCTACTGCTTTCTCAGTCAGGCAGGAGACCGCTTCCTGCTGTAGATGAACAACCCATAACTGTGTGAGTGTGTTTACCTCAAAAACCATCTTGCTTCAAACAGTTTTTTCCAGTTAAGAATAACAATTATTATTGTATTAACAGCAACAGTTCCAACCCAGACTAGTTTTTTTCAACGATCATTTTTCACCATCTGTACAGTAGCTAGCTTGCTTTGGCTAATGTTAGCTATTAGCTGTGTACAAGGCCAGGGGATTGTATGAAAGATACTCACATCTACTACTATGAGAGTTAGTTACTGTAGTACTCCCTTATTTATGCGTATCATCACCTGTTATAAAATGCCAACAATATAAGTTTGTATGAAAGAGAGAGAAACTCATCGCTGTATATGCGTTTCATGACAATTGAGCTCAGTCAGAACTTGTGGCTAGCACGAGTCCATTTCATGACAGCGGTGAGTGATGGCAAGTGGGAATAACAAGTCAGTGGCTTGAACGACTGCATCGTGTGTGTTGCAGAATAATCTTCAAGAAAACTGCAGAAAAAAGATCCGGTAAACAGCGAACCACACGGGCATCTCCCTCTCACACTCGCGAAGCTGCCGAACTGAGCAGAGACCGCTGCTAAGCAGAGAGCGCACTGAACAGAGAGCGCAGGTGCACTTGGCCAAATCAATTCCAGTAATTAATGAAATAATTATCAATTTACTCTGACACGTCGCGACCCACCATTAACAAGTCCGCGACCCAAAGACCCATACTTTAAGAAAGGCTGGTGTACAGTATAGTATACAATGTAGTGTAATGTGTACAGTATAGTGTAATGTGTACAGTATAGTCTAATGTGTACAGTATAGTGTAATGTGTACAGTATAGCGTACAGTGTAGTGTAATGTGTACAGTATATAGTGTAATGTGTACTGTATAGTGTACAGTGTCGTGTAATGTGTACAGTATAGTATACAGTGTATAGAATACAGTTTAGTGTAATGTGTACAGTGTCATGTAATGTGAACAGTATAGTATACAGTGTAGTGTAATGTGTACAGTATAGTATAATGTGTACAGTATAGTATGTAGTGTAATGTGTACTGTATAGTATACAGTGTGCAGTATACAGTGTCGTGTAATGTGTACAGTATAGTATACAGTGTGCAGTATACAGTGTTGTGTAATGTGTACAGTATAGTATACAGTGTAGTGTAATGTGTACAGTATAGTATACAGTGTAGTGTAATGTGTACAGTATACAGTGTAGTGTAATGTGTACAGTATAGTATACAGTATAGTATACAGTGTAGTGTACTGTGTACAGTATACAGGGTAGTGTAATGTGTACAGTATACAGTGTCATGTAATGTGTACAGTATAGTATAATGTGAACAGTATAGTATACAGTGTAGTGTAATGTGTACAGTATAGTATAATGTGTACAGTAGAGGTCGACCGATTAATCGGAATGGCCGATTAATTAGGGCCGATTTCAAGTTTTCATAACAATCGGTAATCGGTATTTTTGGCCACCGATTTGCCGATTTATTTAAAAAACATATTTTTATTATTATTTTAAACCTTTATTTAACTAGGCAAGTCAGTTAAAGAACACATTCTTATTTTCAATGATGGCCTAGGAACGGTGGGTTAACTGCCTTGTTCAGGGGCAGAACAACACATTTTTACCTTGTCAGCCTGGGGATGCAACCTTACGTTAACTAGCCCAACGCTCTAACCACCTGCTTTACGTTGCCAAGGTAAGTTGCTAGCTAGCATTAAACTTATCTTATAAAAAAACAATCAATCAATCATAAACACTAAACTACACATGGTTGATGATATTACTAGTTTATCTAGCCTGTCCTGCTTTGCATATAATCGATGTGGTGCGCATTCGCGAAAAAGGACTGTCTTTGCTCCGACATGTACCTAACCATAAACATCAATGTCTTTCTTAAAATCAATACACAAGTATATATTTTTTAAACCTGCATATTTAGTTAATATTGCCTGCTAACATGAATTTCTTTTAACTAGGGAAAATGTGTCACTTCTCTTGCAAACAGAGTCAGGGTATATGCAGCAGTTTGGGCCGCCTGGCTTGTTGCGACCTGTGAAGACTTATTTCTTCCTAACAAAGACAGAAGACTTCGCCAAACGGGGATGATTTAACAAAAGCGCATTTGCGAAAAAAAAGCACAATCGTTGCACGACTGTACCTAACCATAAACATCGATGCCTTTTTTAAAATCAATACACAGAAGTATATATTTTTAAACCTGCATATTTAGCTAAAAGAAATCCAGGTTAGCAGGCATTATTAACCAGGTGAAATTGTGTCAGTTCTCTTGCGTTCGTTGCACGCAGAATCAGGGTATACAGAATCTGGCTCGTTGCGAACTAATTTGCCAGAACTTTACGGAACTATGAAATAACATTGTAGGTTGTGCGATGTAACAGGAATATTTAGACTTATGGATGCCACCCGTTAGATAAAATACGGAACGGTTCCGTATGTCACTGAAAGAATAATGTTTTTGAGATGATAGTTTCCGGATTTGACCATATTAATGACCTAAGGTTTATTATATTATAGGTAAGTCTATGATTTGATATTTGATAGAGCAGTCTGACTGAGCGGTGGTAGGCAGCAGCAGGCTCGTAATAGTCAAAGGTATATGGTTTAGAGATAAATAGTCGACACGTCATAATTCCTGTAATAACTTGCGGCTGAACTTGAAAGGGGTTCCTTCGTTATTTTACCGTTCATGTCTTCCATAGAGAATGTCTTGATCTTCTTCAAATAAGGTCTGTGTTTTGTGCTTAAACCGCCTCGGCGTTTTGATACCCGTGTAAATCTCACTAGGTAACGTTTGTCAACATATTTTCATAAATCCACTCTACAAAAAATATTATCTTCGCTTATATTGATCAGAGTTATATCCTATGGATATCTACACAGTTATAAAATTGGCAAAGTGGTGTAAGCCTAAAACCAAACACAGACCTTATTTTAAGTTAATCTAAAAATATCCTATGGAATAAATGAAGGAACCGCTTTTCAGATTTTGCTAGAAGGTGTCATGGGAATTATGACTCGCACTTTGGTAGTCAATTCTTACCATGCCCATTATTAAAATAGGATTTCCTGCATATAGAAATTACAGTTTTTGTTTTCAGCATTCATCACAGGTAACTTAAACTCTATTTTTATTATTCAAACAGTTGAGAGTATTTGTCTCCTAAGTATCGTTGTCACTTCAGAGCTGTGTGTGTGTGTGTGTGTGTGTGTGTGTGTGTGTGTGTGTGTGTGTGTGTGTGTGTGTGTGTGTGTGTGTGTGTGTGTGTGTGTGTGTGTGTGTGTATGTATGTATGTATGTATGTATGTATGTATATATATATATATATATATATATATATACACACACATACATATATATATTTAAAAAAAAATCATAATCGGCCGATTAAAATCGGTAGCGGCTTTTTTGGTCCTCCAATAATCGGTATCGAAAAATTATACTCGGTCGACCTCTAGTGTACAGTATAGTATGTAGTGTAATGTGTACTGTATAGTATACAGTGTGCAGTATACTGTGTCGTGTAATGTGTACAGTATAGTATACAGTGTACAGTATAGTATACAGTGTCGTGTAATGTGTACAGTATACAGTGTAGTGTAATGTGTAGTATACAGTGTACAGTATAGTATACAGTGTAGTGTAATGTGTACAGTATACAGTGTAGTGTAATGTGTACAGTATACAGTGTAGTGTAATGTGTACAGTGTACAGTTTAGTGTAATGTGTACAGTATAGTGTCGTGTAATGTGTACAGTATAGTATACAGTGTAGTGTAATGTGTACAGTATAGTATTATGTCTACAGTATAGTATGTAATGTAATGTGTACTGTACAATAAACAGTGTGCAGTATACAGTGTTGTGTAATGTGTACAGTATAGTATACAGTGTACAGTATAGTATAGTATACAGTGTAGTGTAATGGTGTAGTGTAATGTGTACAGTATACAGTGTAGTGTAATGTGTACAGTATACAGTGTAGTGTAATGTGTGCAGTATACAGTGTCGTGTAATGTGTACAGTATAGTATACAGTGTAGTGTAATGTGTACAGTATGTGTACAGTATAGTATACAGTGTAGTGTAATGTGTACCGTATAGTATACAGTGTACAGTATAGTATACAGTGTACAGTATAGTATACAGTGTAGTGTAATGTGTACCGTATAGTATACAGTGTACAGTATAGTATACAGTTTAGTGTAATGTGTACAGTATACAGTGTCGTGTAATGTGTACAGTATAGTATACCATGTAGTGTAATGTGTACAGTATAGTATGTGTACAGTATAGTATACAGTGTAGTGTAATGTGTACAGTATAGTATGTAATGTAATGTGTACTGTACAGTAAAAAGTGTGCAGTATACAGTGTAGTGTAATGTGTACAGTATACAGTGCACAGTATAGCATACAGTATAGTGTAATGTGTACAGTATAGTATACAGTGTAGTGTAATGTGTACAGTATAGTATACAGTGTAGTGTAATGTGTACCGTATAGTATACAGTGTACAGTATAGTATACAGTTTAGTGTAATGTGTACAGTATACAGTGTCGTGTAATGTGTACAGTATAGTATACCATGTAGTGTAATGTGTACAGTATAGTATGTGTACAGTATAGTATACAGTGTAGTGTAATGTGTACAGTATAGTATGTAATGTAATGTGTACTGTACAGTAAAAAGTGTGCAGTATACAGTGTAGTGTAATGTGTACAGTATACAGTGCACAGTATAGCATACAGTATAGTGTAATGTGTACAGTATAGTATACAGTGTAGTGTAATGTGTACAGTATAGTATACAGTGTAGTGTAATGTGTACAGTATAGTATACAGTGTACAGTATAGTATACAGTGTAGTGTAATATGTACAGTATAGTATAATGTGTACAGTATAGTATGTAATGTAAACTGTACAGTAAACAGTGTGCAGTATCGTGTAATGTGTACAGTATACAGTGTATAGTATACAGTGTCATGTAATTTGTACAGTATACAGTGTAGTGTAATGTGTACAGTGTAGTATACAGTGTACAGTATAGTGTACAGTGTAGTGTAATGTGTACAGTATACAGTGTAGTGTAATGTGTACAGTGTACAGTTTAGTGTAATGTGTACAGTATAGTATAATGTGTACAGTATAGTGTAATGTGTACAGTATCGTATGTGTACAGTATAGTATATAGTGTAATGTGTACAGTATAGTATAATGTGTACATTATAGTATGTAGTGTAATGTGTACAGTATTGTATAATGTGTACAGTATAGTATGTAGTGTAATGTGTACAGTATAATGTATAGTGATATAATAATATTTAACAGATGCTTTTATCCAAAGTGACTTACAGTCATGTGTGCATTAATTTTACGTATGGGTGGTCCCGGGAATCGAACCCACTACCCTGGCGTTACAAGCGCCATGTTCTACCAACTGAGTTACAAAGGACCAGTATGTAATATAGTATAATAAGGGTATGCTATAGTATAGGTATATGCCCAGTATAATATGGATGAAAATCACTACCTGTCGGAAGGTACCACTGGGCCTTTTCATAGGGGCGGAGTGAAGGTTCTGCAGTAGATGCATGGGATAGTCCACTGTTAAATAAAACGGGGAGATGAAAGCTTCACAATCACTGTCAGAAGGGAACAAAATCAATAACATCCAAACAACGTTTAGAAAACATTATCTGTACTACCATCATGCTGACTGCACAACACATTGAAGGGCAAGAACAGGGAAAAGGGGGTTTGACTGAGAAGGTTACTGACCACAATACCATATGAAATGGACGTCTGGTCGTTGCTCAAGCAATTTACACAGTACATAGCAACAAGACAAACAAAACAGAGGAGCCAAATTGACAAAGTTTTTTTTTGGGGGGGGGGGGGGGGGGGGCGATTGACATTAAAAGTCCACAGCGATCACTTGATGTCAGCTCGTTACTTATTTGATTTCATAGTGTATGAGAGGATTGAGTGTTTATGATGAACCACTGAGTAATCTAAGCCATGTCACATCCCACCAATGGGCCCCAACCAACCCTCCTTTTTGGAAAGCATTTCATTGGGGACATGGTCTGTGGAATTCTAGCTAAAAATACATATCTGCTTCAGTCTAGCCCAAGGGTATCAAACTCATTTTGCCCGGGGGACTGCATTCGGTCTTCAACGAGGTCCGGAGGACCACACTGAAAATTGGTTATATTTCCTCAATGTTAAAATTTGCACAAAAAAATAATTAATTTCTGATGCTCCCTGACTGTCTAGCTTTACAGTCAAGAAACTGTATGAATGTAGGTCCATTATCATTTCTATACAGTTTCAAATTGGTTTTAGACATTTTAAAGCATATTGAGTTAGTCCCCTCCCAAAAAGTAAATAAAGACACATATATACAGTGCCTTACACATTTTGTTATGTTACAAAGTGGTATTAAAATTGATTGAATTGTCATTTTTTGTCAACAATTTACACAAAATACTCTAATGTCAAAGTGGAAGAAGATGTACTATTGTAAAGTCGCTCTGGATAAGAGCGTCTGCTAAATGACGTAAATGTAAAGAATAATTCTTTAAAAAATTATATCATTTATGAAAAACCTAAAACTAATATCTTAATTTGATAAGTATTCACCCCAGAGTAATTACATTTTAAAAACACCTTCGGCAGTGTTTACAGCTTTGAGTCTTTGTGGGTTGTGCAATATTTAATATAAGGAGGCTCCCGAGTGGCGCAGCGGTCTAAGGCACTGCATCTCAGTGCTAGAGGCATCACTACACACCCTGGTTGGATCCCGGGCTGTATCACAACCGGCCGTGACTGGGAGTCCCATAGGGTGGTGCACAATTGGCCCAGTTTCGTCCGGGTTAGGGGAGGGTTTGGCCGGGGTAGGCCATCATTGTAAATAACAATTTGTTCTTAACTGACTTGCCTAGTTAAATAAAAGGTTAAATAAAAAATAACTTTTTTTATTTTTATTCTTAAAGCTCTGTTAAGTTGGTTGTTGATCATTGTTAGACAGACATTTAAGTCTTGCAAAAGATTTTCAAGCAGATTTAATCTTGGTGACAGGGGGCCGTATTCAGATGAATAACATGCCCAAATTAAACTGCCTGCTACTCGGGCCCAGAAGGTAGGATATGCATATTATTATTAGTAGATTTGGATAGAAAACACTCTGAAGTTTCTAAAACTGTTTGAATGATGTATGTGAGTATAACAGAACTCATATGGCAGGCAAAAACCTGAGAAAAAAATCCAACCAGGAAGTGACTTGTAGTTTTTCTATCTAATCCCTATTCAAACTACAGTGTCTGTGGGGTCATTTTGCACTTCCTAAGGCTTCCACTAGATGTCAACAGTCTTTAGAACCTTGTTCTATGCTTCTACTGTTGCTGGGCAGAGAATAGGAGCTGACTCAAGCCTGGGACCAACGAGTTGTTTACTGCGCAGGCACGCCGTTCCTTCTTTTTCCTCTGTAATGAATACGCTATTGTCCGGTTGGAATATTATCGAAGATTTATGTTAAAAAGACCCTAAGGATTGATTGTAAACATCGTTTGACATGTTTCTATGAGCGGTAATGGAACCATTTGACTTTTCGTCTCTGGTTTTGCGCTCTCGCGTTATGCCTTTGGATTAGTGATCTGAACGCGCGAACAAAACAGAGGTATTTGGACATAAAAATTGAGTTTATCGAACAAAACGAACATTTCTTGTGGAAGTGGGAGTCCTGGGAGAGCATTCCGACGAAGACCAGCAGAGGTAAGTGAAGATTTATAATACTAATTCTGAGTTTAGTTGACTCCAGAACTTGGCGGGTAACTGTATAGCTTGCTTTGATGGCTGAGCTCTGTACTCAGAATATTGAAAAATCTGCTTTCGCCGTAAAGCTATTTTAAAATCTGACACAGCGGTTGCATTAAGGAGAAGTGTATCTACACTGCTCAAAAAAATAAAGGGAACACTTAAACAACACATCCTAGATCTGAATGAAAGAAATAATCTTATTAAATACTTTTTTTCTTTACATAGTTGAATGTGCTGACAACAAAATCACAAAAAAATAAATCAATGGAAATGCAATTTATCAACCCATGGTGGTCTGTATTTGGAGTCACACTCAAAATTAAAGTGGAAAACCACACAACAGGCTGATCCAACTTTGATGTAATGTCCTTAAAACAAGTCAAAATGAGGCCCAGTAGTGTGTGTGGCCTCCACGTGCCTGTATGACCTCCCTACAATGCCTGGGCATGCTCCTGATGAGGTGGAGGATGGTCTCCTGAGGGATCTTCTCCCAGACCTGGACTAAAGCATCCGCCAACTCCTGGACAGTCTGTGGTGCAACGTGGTGTTGGTAGATGGAGCGAGACATGATGTCCCAGATGTGCTCAATTGGATTCAGGTCTGGGGAACGGGCGGGCCAGTCCATAGCATCAATGCCTTCCTCTTGCAGGAACTGCTGACACACTCCAGCCACATGAGGTCTAGCATTGTCTTGCATTAGGAGGAACCCAGGGCCAACCGCACCAGCATATGGTCTCACAAGGGGTCTGAGGATCTCATCTCAGTACCTAATGGCAGTCAGGCTACCTCTGGCGAGCACATGGAGGGCTGTGCGGCCCCCCAAAGAAATGCCACCCCACACCATGACTGACCCACCGCCAAACCGGTCATGCTGGAGGATGCTGCAGGCAGCAGAAAGTTATCCACGGCGTCTCCAGACTCTGTCACGTCTGTCACGTGCTCAATGTGAACCTGCTTTCATCTGTGAAGAGCACAGGGCGCCAGTGGCAAATTTGCCAATCTTGGTGTTCTCTGGCAAATGCCAAACATCCTGCACGGTGTTGGGCTGTAAACACAACCCCCACCTGTGGACGTCGGGCCCTCATACCACCCTCATGGAGTCTGTTTCTGACCGTTTGAGCAGACACATGCACATTTGTGGCCTGCTGGAGGTCATTTTGCAGGGCTCTGGCAGTGCTCCTCCTGCTCCTCCTTGCATAAAGGCGGAGGTAGCGGTCCTGCTGCTGGGTTGTTGCCCTCCTACGGCCTCCTCCACATCTCCTGATGTACTGGCCTGTCTCCTGGTAGCGCCTCCATGCTCTGGACACTACGCTGACAGACACAGCAAACATTCTTGCCACAGCTCGCATTGATGTGCCATCCTGGATGAGCTGCACTACCTGAGCCACTTGTGTGGGTTGTAGACTCCGTCTCATGCTACCACTAGAGTGAAAGCACCGCCAGCATTCAAAAGTGACCAAAACATCAGCCAGGAAGCATAGGAACTGAGAAGTGGTCTGTGGTCTCCACCTGCAGAACCACTCCTTTATTGGGGGTGTCTTGCTTATTGCCTATCATTTCCACCTGTTGTCTATTCCATTTGCACAACAGCATGTGGAATTTATTGTCAATCAGTGTTGCTTCCTAAGTGGACAGTTTGATTTCACAGAAGTGTGATTGACTTGGAGTTACATTGTGTTGTTTAAGTGTTCCCTTTATTTTTTTGAGCAGTGTATAATTCTTTCAATAACTGTTGTAAATTTTATCAACGTTTATGATGAGTATTTTTGTAAATTGATGTGCTCATTCACCGGAAGTTTTGGAGGGAATACTTTTTCACGCGCCAATGTAAAATGGGGTTTATGGATATAAATATGAACTTTATCAAGCAAAACATACATGTATTGTATAACATTGAGTCCTGGGAGTGTCATCTGATGAAGATCATCAAAGGTTAGTGATTAATTTTAGCTGTATTTCTGGTTTTTGTGACGCCTCTCCTTGCTTGGAAAATGGCTGTGTGGTTTTTCTTGTTTAGGCGGTGTCCTAACATAATCTAATGTTATGCTTTCGCCGTAAAGCCTTTTTGAAATCGGACACTGTGGTTGGATTAAGGGGAATCTGATCTTTAAAATGGTGTATAATACTTTTATGTTTGAGAAATTTGAAATTAGATTTTTGTTGTTTTGAATTTGCCGCCCTGCTATTTCACTGGCTGTTAATAATGTGTACCGCGGGTACGCTAGCGTCCCACATGTCCCAGAGAGGTTTAGTCAAAACTGTAACTAGGCCATTTAGGAACATTCAATGTTGTCTTGCTAATCAAATCTAATGTAGATCTGTGTTTTAGGTTATTGTGCTGCTGAAAGGTGAATTTGTCTCCCAGTGTTTATTGGAAAGCAGACTGGACCAGGTTTTCCAATAGGACTTTGCCTGTGCTTAGCTCCATTTTGTTTATTTTTATCCTGAAAAACTCCCCAGTCCTTGCTGATGACAAGCATATCCATAACATGATGCAGATACCACCGTGCTTGAAAATATGAAGAGTGGTACTCAGTCATGTATTTTTTTTCTTCAGTATAACCTTAGTGCCTTGTTGCAAACACGATGCATGTTTTCTGTACAGGCTATCTTTTTTGCACTCTGTCAATTAGGTTCGTATTGTGGAGTAACTACAATGTTGTTGATCCATCCTCATTTTTCTCCAATCACTTCCATTAAACGCTAACATCTAAAGTGTAATTAATAACTTCATCATGCTGAAAGGAATATTCAATGGTCTGCTTCTTTTTTTTTATGAGGCATTGGAAAACCTCCCTGGTCTTTGTGGTTGAATCTGTGTTTGAAATACACTGCTCGACTGAGGGACCTTACAGATAATTGTATGTGTGGGGTACAGAGATAAGGTAGTCGTTCAAAAATCATGTTAAACACTATTATTGCACACAGAGTGAGTCCATGTAACTTATGTGACTTGTTAAGCACATTTTTACTCGTGAACTTATTTAGGCTGGCCATAACAAAGGGGTTCAATACTTATTGACTCAAGACATTTCAGCTTTTCATGTACTTTTTTTTAATAAAACATTTTGAAAAACATAATTCCACTTTGACATTATGGAGTATTGTGTGTAGGCCAGTGACAACAAATCTCAATTTAATCAATTTTAAATTCAGGCTATAACACAACAAAACATAGAAAAGGTCAAGGGGTGGGAATACTTTCTGAAGGCAATATATATATGTTTTAAGTAAAACAATTATATATATATATATACGGGCCGGATTAGACCCCCTGGTTTGTAGGGCATTGTCTAAATGAGGTTTGGGGAAGGATGTGACTCACCTGGCTGTCAGGGGATTTGCTAAGAGAGGTTGGGGGCGGGATGTGACTCACCTGGCTTGCAGGGGATTGGCTGCAGAGGCATGGTCATCTGTGTGTCGGAGGTGACAGGTAGTTGCTGGTTGTTGGGGTGGAAAGCTGGGATCATCACGTAGGGCATGTTCACCTGCTATGACCAGGTCAGACAGAGGGCACAAGGTCAGAGATACTTCAAAATTATGTTCTAAAAATAGCATGTAATTTATAAAGTACTCACCTGGATCTGCTGCTGAAGCAGGTTGATTTTGTGCTGCTGCTGGATCAGCTGCTGCTGCTGTTTGGCAATCTGAAATAAACCACACACATTTGTTGTTTTCCTCTGCTCAGATGTTGCATGCCTTAACCAATGGTTGGGTGCCACGTCAGACTGTCATCGACTGACAGATTACTGTAACATATGATTAGTTACAAAATACCTATCCAGGCGTTTTAAGATATGGCATGAATCAGCAACGCCTGGGTGGAGGAACATGCCCATTAAAAACATATAGTCTAGCCCAGGTACACTCAGGTAAGACAAGGTAAACCCAGGTTAGGGGTCAGTGGGCTCCCAAGTGGCATAGCGGTCTAAGGCACTGCATCTCAGTGCAATAGTCTCTGGTTCGAATCCAGGCTGTATCACATCCGGCCGTGATTGGGAGTCCCATAGGGCTGCACACAATTGGCCCAGCGTCGTCAGGGTTTGGCCGGGGTAGGCCATCATTGTAAATAAGATTTTTTCTTAACTGACTTTCCTAGATAAATAAAGGTTAAATAAAAAATAAAAGTGTGTGTATTAGGGGTCAGAGGTCAGGGTCACCTGTTCCTGCTGCTGTCTGGCCAGCTCCATCTGCTGCTGTTGTTTCTCCAACAGCAGGGTGGCCATGTTCCTCTGCTCAGAATGGGCTCCCAGCAGCTGCTCCCTCAGACCACTCAGCTGGTTGATCATCAACAACAACTGCAGCTCCTTCTCTGCCAAAGACTCTGGAGTGCCTGAAAGAGCAAGAGCGCAAGATCATTTTTATCTGTTAATGGCAGCTAAGCACTGATCATGTCACTAGCATACAAATTAAGACCCTAGATTTTATTGGAAAGGAGCATCAAGCTCATCACGTGCACTTTCACCATCCTGTAGCCTAAACTACGCATGCTTTTCCAAATCGAATTGGAAGGACAACACAACATAACGAACAAATTGTCTGTCCACATTTATAAAATTGTACTGCCACTTTCTGTTTCTATCACACTCGTCGTGATTTTTTTTATATGGCATGACTTTACACGCATGAAAACTGTGGTTAGAGAGAGGGATGAGTACAAACAGGATAAAACATAGAGCCCAATCAATATAGAGACAGACAGGCAAGCAGGCAGGCAGAGACTGACAGACAGGTGGAGAGAGACAGGTAAGACAGAGCACTGATGGGCCAGTCAGGGGTGAGCGGTATAGATGAGGGGTCAGGGATTAGCAGTAAAGGGGTCAGGGGTAAAAGGATGAGAGGTAAAGATGAGGGGTTAGGGGTAAAGGGGTGAGAGCTCACCTTTCAAGTGATTGCCTCCCAGGAAGCTTTTGTCCAGAAGTTTCTCCCTCCAGTCCACACTCAGCAGCTTCTCTATGGTGGGCATGACTGCCAACAGGACACAGGACATGGATGAGTTTTTACTTTTTGTTGATGTTGTTGTTCAGCCGCCATATTGTATGAACAGACAGAGTTAGATGGTGTGTGTGCATGCGTCTGGGGTGTGTGCATGTTGAGTGAGTGAGTGAGTGAGTGAGTGAGTGAGTGAGTGAGTGAGTGAGTGAGTGAGTGAGTGAGTGAGTGAGTGAGTGAGTGAGTGAGTGAGTGAGTGAGTGAGTGAGTGAGTGAGTGAGTGAGTGAGTGAGTGAGTGAGTGAGTGAGTGAGTGAGTGAGTACATGCGTTTGAATCAATATTTCAAAACTCTCAAGGTCTGCTACTTTGTAAGGATTTCAATAGGAAAGTACATTGTGTAAACTCTCTCAAATAAGAAAAACAGACATTTGAAATTCAATGTAATCCTGTACCCAATGAATAGGAGCACAAACTTGAGCACACTAGTTAAACTCATCTAGCCTCCTCAGTCCTAATGTGATCCACTGAAAATCCTTCACATTTACCTCTATCAATGTTCAGGAGAGATCTCCAAAGAGCAATGTAATGATCAGAAACATATTACACTGGGGAGCAGACGAGGTGTACCATACCTTCGCTGACAGTGGGGTGCTTGTGTCCCTCTGGTCGGTGGTCGGACCCCCTGTTGCCCCCCTTCATCACCACAGGACTCTGTCTGAGAAGCTGTTCCTTACCCAGAGAGCCCTCCTACCAAGAACAGGGAAAAACAGGTTTAAGGAGAAAACTTACCAGAACAATTGTCAGTCTGTACAGAAGGAGGCCGTTCGATCGCCATTTGTTCACTTGCTGTCGGAGCAGTGTGTTATACAGTGAGGGAAAAAAGTATTTTATCCCCTGCTGATTTTGTACGTTTGCCCACTGACAAAGAAATTATCAGTCTATAATTTTAATGGTAGGTTTATTTGAACAGTGAGAGACAGAATAACAACAAAAAAATCCAGAAAAACACATGTCAAAAATGTTATAAATTGATTTGCATTTTAATGAGGGAAATAAGTATTTGACCCCCTCTCAATCAGAAAGATTTCTGGCTCCCAGGTGTCTTTTATACAGGTAACGAGCTGAGATTAGGAGCACACTCTTAAAGGGAGTGCTCCTAATCTCAGTTTGTTACCTGTATAAAAGACACCTGTCCACAGAAGCAATCAATCAGATTCCAAACTCTCCACCATGGCCAAGACCAAAGAGCTCTCCAAGGATGTCAGGGACAAGATTGTAGACCTACACAAGGCTTGAATGGGCTACAAGACCATCACCAAGCAGCTTGGTGAGAAGGTGACAACAGTTGGTGCAATTATTCGCAAATGGAAGAAACATAAAAGAACTGTCAATCTCCCTCGGCCTGGGGCTCCATGCAAGATCTCACCTCGTGGAGTTGCAATGATCATGAGAACGGTGAGGAATCAGCCCAGAACTACACGGGAAGATCTTGTCAATGATCTCAAGGCAGCTGGGACCATAGTCACCAAGAAAACAATTGGTAACACACTACGCTGTGAAGGACTGAAATCCTGCAGCGCCCGCAAGGTCCCCCTGCTCAAGAAAGCACATATACATGCCCGTCTGAAGTTTGCCAATGAACATCTGAATGATTCAGAGGACAACTGGGTGACAGTGTTGTGGTCAGATGAGATCAAAATGGAGCTCTTTGGCATCAACTCAACTCGCCGTGTTTGGAGGAGGAGGAATGCTGCCTATGACCCCAAGACACCATCCCCACCGTCAAACATGGAGGTGGAAACATGCTTTGGGGGTGTTTTTCTACTAAGGGGACAGGACAACTTCACCGCATCAAAGGGACGATGGACGGGCCCATGTACCGTCAAATCTTGGGTGAGAACCTCCTTCCCTCAGCCAGGGCATTGAAAATGGGTCGTGGATGGGTATTCCAGCATGACAATGACCCAAAACACACGGCCAAGGCAACAAAGGAGTGGCTTTAGAAGAAGCACATTAAGGTCCTGGAGTGGCCTAGCCAGTCTCCAGACCTTAATCCCATAGAAAATCTGTGGAGGGAGCTGAAGGTTCGAGTTGCCAAACGTCAGCCTCGAAACCTTAATGACTTGGAGAAGATCTGCAAAGAGGAGTGTGACAAAATCCCTCCTGAGATGTGTGCAAACCTGGTGGCCAACTACAAGAAACGTTTGACCTCTGTGATTGCCAACAAGGGTTTTGCCACCAAGTACTAAGTAATGTTTTGCAGAGGGGTCAAATTTCCCGCATTAAAATGCAAATCATTTTATAACATTTTTGACATGCGTTTTTCTGGATTTTTTGTTGTTGTTATTCTGTCTCTCACTGTTCAAATACACCTACCATTAAAAGTATAGACTGATCATTTCTTTGGGCAAACGTACAAAATCAGCAGGGGATCAAATACTTTTTTCCCCCACTGTAGAGACCACCCGCCGGTGAGCGACTGACGGCCATCATTTTAGCCCATTTCTACATGCAGAACCGGTTTGCACTTGTTTTGCAAATTACGGCAGGCAATCTGTTCAGAGGTGCTAAATACTCTCGTCCGGCAGACGCTCAACAATCCTACTGTCTGTCTGTGTGTTTAGAAAGCTAATGAACTGTAGCAAGCCAGCCGTTGATAAGCATACTTCAACCAGATCTGTGTGTAAGTGTCTACAGTCGTGGCCAAAAGTTTTGAGAATGACACAAATATTAATTTACACAAAGTTTGCTGCTTCAGTGCCTTTAGATATTTTTGTCAGATGTTACTATGGAATACTGAAGTTTAATTACAAGCATTTCATAAGTGTCAAAGGCTTGTATTGACAATTACATGAAGTTGATGCAAAGAGTCAATATTTGCAGTGTTGACCTTTCTTTTTCAAGACCTCTGCAATCCGCCCTGGCATGCTGTCAATTAACTTCTGGGCCACATCCTGACTGATGGCAGCCCATTCTCGCATAATCAATGCTTGGAGTTTGTCAGAATTTGTGGGTTTTTGTTTGTCCACCCGCCTCTTGAGGATTGACCACAAGTTCTCAATGGGATTAAGGTCTGGGGAGTTTCCTGGCCATGAACCCAAAATATCGATGTTTTGTTCCCCGAGCCACTTAGTTATCACTTTTGCCTTATAGCAAGGTGCTCCATCATGCTGGAAAAGGCATTGTTCGTCACCAAACTATTCCTGGATGGTTGGGAGAAGTTGCTTTCGGAGGATGTGTTGGTACCATTCTTTATTCATAGCTGTGTTCTTAGGCAAAATTGTGAGAGTGAGCCCACTCCCTTGGCTGAGATGCAACCCCACACATAAATTGTCTCAGGATGCTTTACTGTTGGCATGACACAGGACTGATGGTAGCGCTCACCTTGTCTTCTCCGGACAAGCTTTCTTCTGGATGCCCCAAACAATCGGAAAGGGGATTCATCAGAGAAAATGACTTTACCCGAGTCCTCAGCAGTCCAATCCCTGTACCTTTTGCAGAATATCAGTCTGTCCCTGATGTTTTTCCTGGAGAGAAGTGGCTTCTTTGCTGCGCTTCTTGACACCAGGCCATCCTCCAAAATCCTTCGCCTCACTGTGCGTGCAGATGCACTCACACCTGCCTAATGCCATTCTTGAGCAAGCTCTGTACTGGTGGTTCCCCGGTCCCGCAGCTGAATCAACTTTAGGAGACGGTCCTGGCGTTTGCTGGACTTTCTTGGGCGTCCTGAAACATTCTTCACAACAATTGAACCGCTCTCCTTGAAGTTCTTGATGATCCGATAAATGGTTGATTCAGGTGCAATCTTACTGGCAGCAATATCCTTGCCTGTGAAGCCCTTTTTGTGCAAAGCAATGATGACGGCACTTGTCTCCTTGCAGGTAACCATGGCTGACAGAAGAACAATGATTCCCAGCACCACCCTCCTTTTGAAGCTTCCAGTCTGTTATTTGAACTCAATCAGCATGATAGAGTGATCTACAGCCTTGTCCTCGTCAACACTCACACCTGTGTTAACGAGAGAATCACTGACATGATGTCAGCTGGTCCTTTTGTGGCAGGGCTGAAATGCTGTGGAAATGTTTTTTGGGGATTCAGTTCATTTGCATGGCAAAGAGGGACTTTGCAATTAATTGCAATTCATCTAAATCACTCTTCATAACATTCTGGAGTATATGCAAATTGCCATCATACAAACTGAGGCAGCAGACTTTGTGAAAATTCATATTTGTGTCATTCTCAAAACTTTTGGCCACGACTGTATAGGTGGGGACTAACAGGGTGAACAGCACACCTAGATAAACAAAATAATAGATTAAAATAAAGAAATGGGAGGAGTTTCTTTCTTACTGAGGGTGAACGGGAGAGGGGAGGAGTCAGCTGTCTAGACTCCGGTCTCGCCATTGGCTGATGTCCTGACCAATCACAGGAAGGAGAGGAGTGCGGCTCAGCCTTGGTTCCTCCCCCTTCTCCTCCAGACTCCACCTCCTCCTGCTTCACACCAATGCCCACCATGCTGACATCACCGTTGGCATGGAGATGCAACGCTGGGGGACTGGGCTCAACCATTCTTGGGGGAAAAGGGAAAAGAGTGAATAATAGTACAGGAGAATAGATAGTCCATTACTGCATTAACTTTACTGCACATCTGGAGCTGACCACATATACACAGAGCGTGATCACCTTTATCTGTCTGTAATAGCTGTAATGAGACCATAAGCCTTTCCAGGTGCGACTATCTCTGGGTCTCTGAACTTTTGGTGTGGGTGTGTATATGGCCACTGCTTTGCATAGGGAACAGAGAACATACTGTGAACAAACACAACTGTACCTTTAGCTTAAAATCCTAGCTTCTAGTCTGGGAGACATTGTAGGTGTCAGGGAAAGTTAATCATGACAAGGTAAAGACTGCACATCACACACACACACACACACACACACACGCGCGCGCGCACACAAAGCATAGAGAGAGAGAGAGAAACAAAAGACACAAAGAGAGAGATGAGTGTAGTCAAGTTGAGAGAGCAGCTAGAGAGAGAGAGAGAGAGGTTGAACCTTAATGAACTAAAACTCTCCGACTTCAGCTGTCCTCCGCTGCAGGAGGAAAGAAAAACACGCCAGACAGGAGAACAAAACAAACAGAACACACAGGGTGAAAAGTGCACATATATACAGTACCAGTCAAAAATGTCATTCAAGGGTTTTTCTTTATTTTTACTATTTTCGACATTGTATAACAATAGTGAATAAATCAAAACTATAAAATAACACATGGAATCATGTAGTAACCAAAAAAGTGTTAAATAAATCAAAATATATTTTAGATTCTTCAAAGTAGCCACACGTTGCCTTGATGACAGCTTTGCAGTCTTGGCATTCTCCCTTTGCTTATTTGAGATGTTCTTGCCATAACATGGACCTGGTATTTTACCAAATAGCGCTATCTTCTGTATACCAACCCAAACTTGTCACAACACCATTGATTGGCTCAAATGCATGAAGAAGGAAAGTAGTACCAAAAAAAGTGTTAAACAAATCAAAATATATTTAATATTTGAGATTCTTCAAAGTAGCCACCCTTTGCCTTGATGACAGCTTTGCACACACTTGGCATTCTCTCAACCAGCTTCATGAGGAATGCTTTTCCAACAGTCTTGAAGGAGTTCCCACATATGCTGAGCACTTGTTGGCTGATTTTCCTTCACTCTGCGGTCCAACTCATCCCAAACCATCTCAGTTGTGTTGAGGTCAGGTGATTATGGAGGACAGGTCATCTGATGCAGCATTCCATCACTCTTCTTCTTGGTCAAATAGCCCTTACACAGCCGGGAGGTGTGTTTTGGGTCATTGTCCTGTTGAAAAACAAATGATAGTGGGACTAAGCGCAAACCAGATTGGATGGTGTATTGCTGCAGAATGCTGTGGTAGCAATGCTGGTTAAGTGTGCCTTGAATTCTAAATAAATCAGACAGTGTCACCAGCAACGCACCCCCACACCATCACACCTGCTCCTCCATGCTTCACGGTGGGAACCACATACTCACCTACTCTGCGTCTCACAAAGACACGGCAGTTGGATCCAGAAATCTCAAATTTGGACTCATCAGACCGAAGGACAGATTTCCACTGGTCTAATGTCCATTGCTCATGTTTCTTGGTCCAAGCAAGTCTCGTTTTATTATTGGTGTAGTGGTGTCTTTGCAGCAATTTGACCATGAAGGCCTGATTCACGCAGTCTCCTCTGAACAGTTGATGTTGAGATGTGTGTCACTTGAACTCTGTGAAGCATTCATCTGGACTGCAATTTCTGAGGCAACGACCCTCTAATGAACTTATCCTCTGCAGCAGAGGTAACTCTGGGTCTTCCATTCCTGTGGCAGTCTTCATGAGAGCCAGTTTCATCATAGCGCTGATGGTTTTTGCAACTGCACTTGAAGAAACTTTAAAAGTTCTTGAAATGTTCCTCATTGACTGACCTTCATGTCTTAAAGTAATGGACTGTTGTTTCTCTTTGCTTAACATGGACTTGGTCTTTTACCAAATAGGGCTATCTTCTGTATACCACCCCTACCTTGTCACAACACAACTGATTGGCTCAAACTCATTCATAAGGAAAGAAATTCCACATATTAAGTTTTAACAAGGCACACCTGTTAATTGAAATGCATTCCAGGTGACTACCTCATGAAGCTGGTTGAGAGAATGCCAAGAGTTTGCAAAGCTGTCATCAAGGCAGTGTGGCTGCTTTGAAGAATCTCAAATATAAAATAGATTTAGATTTATTTAACACTCTTTTGGTTACTAAATGCTTTCATATGTGTTATTTCATATTGTTGATGTCTTCACTATTATTCTACAATGTAGAAAATAGTAAAAATGAAGAAAAACCCTCAAATGTGTAGGTGTCCCCAAAATTGACTGGTACTGTATATACAGTTGAAGTTGGAAGTTCACACACACACACACACACACACCTTCTCCAAATACATTTAAACTCAGTTTTTCACAATTCCTGACCTTTAATCCGAATAAAAATTCCCTGTCTTAGGTCAGTTAGGATCACCACTTTATTTTAAGAATGTGAAATGTCAGAATGATAGTTGAGAGAATAATTTATTTCAGCTTTTATTACTTTCATCACATTCCCAGTGGGTCAGAAGTTTACGTACACTGAATTAGTATTTGGGAGCATTACCTTTAAATTGTTTAGCTTGGGTCAAACGGTTTGTGTAGCCTTCCACAACCTTCCCACAATAAGTTGGGTGAATTTTGGCCCATTCCTCCTGACAGAGCTGATGTAACTGAGTCAGGTTTGTCGGCCTCCTTGCTCGCACACGCTTTTTCAGTTCTGCCCACAGATTTTCTATAGGTTTGAGGTCAGGGCTTTGTGATGGCCACTCCAATACCTTGACTTTGTTGTCCTTAAGCCATTTTGCCACAACTTTGGAAGTACGCTGTCCATTTGGAAGACCCATTTGCGACCAAGCTTTAACTTCCTGACTGATGTCTTAAGATGTTGCTACAATATATCCACATAATTGTCCTTCCTCATGATGCCATCTATTTTGTGAAGTGCACCAGACCCTCCTGCAGCAAAGCACACCCACAACATGATGCTGCCACCCCTGTGCTTCACGGTTGGGATGGTGTTCTTCGGCTTGCAAGCGTCCCCCTTTTTCCTCCAAACATAATGATAGTTATTATGGCCAAACAGTTCTATTTTTGTTTCATCAGACCAGAGGACATTTCTCAAAAAAGTACGATCTTTGTCCCCATGTGCAGTTGCAAACCGTAGTCTGGCTTTTTTATGGCGGTTTTGGAGCAGTGGCTTCTTCCTTGCTGAGCGGCCTTTCAGATTGTGTCGATATAGGACTCGTTTGACTGTGGATATAGATACTTTTGTACCTGTTTCCTCCAGCATCTTCATAAGGTCCTTTGCTGTTGTTCTGGGATTGATTTGCACTTTTCGCACCTAAGTACGTTCATCTGTAGGAGACAGAATGCATCTCATTCCTGAGCGGTATGACGGCTGCGTGGTCCCATGGTGTTTATACTAGCGTACTATTGTTTGAACAGATGAACGTGGTACCTTCATGCGTTTGGAAATTGCTCCCAAGGATGAACCAGACTTGTGGAGGTCTACAATTTTTTTTCTGAGGTCTTGGCTGAATTCTTTTGATTTTCCCACGATGTCAAGCAAAGAGGCACTGAGTTTGAAGGTAGGCCTTGAAATACATCCACATGTACACCTCCAATTGACTCAAATGATGTCAATTAGCCTAATCAGAAGCTTCTAAAGCCATGACATCATTTTCTGGAATTTTCCAACTCAGTGTAGGTAAACTTCTGACCCACTGGAATTGTGATACAGTGAATTATAAGTGAAATAATCTGCCTGTAAACAATTGTTGGAAAAATTACTTGTGTCATGCACAAAGTAGATGTCCTAACCGACTTGCCAAAACTAAATTTGTTAACAAGAAATTTGTGGAGTGGTTAATAAAATAGATTTTTAATGTGAACTTCCGACTTCAACTAGATAGATAGAGAGATAGAGAGAGAGACAAAAGCCATTGTTAGACGGAGGGAACAAAGGAAGCCGGGACAATGAGCGAGAGACGGACAAAAGCCGCGGGCTGCAGGAAACAGTGCAGATAACAATGCCAGCGGAATGTGCCGACCGACCCGGGAACAGAGGGGAAAATGCAGAGTGCATAGTGATTAGAGGTCCCCCCATTCCCCCTTTCACATTATGTCTCTACACAAAGCCACCTGCCTGCCAGAAGCCAAGGCTCTAAACCTGTGAGTGAGTGAGTGAGTGAGTGAGTGAGTGAGTGAGTGAGTGAGTGAGTGAGTGAGTGAGTGAGCTAATACATTCACCAATGGCTTTACAGAGCTTTTAATGTGTTGGACGGGGAACTCAACACCACAGATTACAACCCATAGGGTGTAAATATGAGGGGGCGGGGATGAGCTTAATAAAGTCTGAACTTCCTGAACATAGAGGATGGGCAATAATGCCTGTGACAACAACCTTTAGAATCCACTCAAGTCCCCTCCCTCTGCACACCTCAAAGCCCTTCTTCACCTCAAATACTCTGTTCATTTGACTGTTCGTAATGTTTAAGGAGTGATGCTTTTTTTCCTGGTGGCAGAAAGTGTGAGAGTTTTTGGGGGGTATTTTATTATGATCCCCATTAACTGTTGCGATAGCAACAGCTACTCTTCCTAGGGTCCACACAAAACATGAAATAATACAGAACATTAATAGACAAGAATATCTCAAGGACAGAACTACATACATTTTAAACATCACACAGCCTACATATCAGTACATTACACACAAAATATCTAGGTAAATAGGGGAGAGGCGTTGTGCGGTGAGGTGTTGCTTTATCTGTTTTTTTAAACCAGGTTTGCTGTTCACTTGAGCAATCTGAGATGGAAGGGAGTTACATGCAATCAAAATCAAATTTTATTAATCACATGCACCGAATACAACAGGTGTAGACCTTACAGTGAAATGTTTACTTACGACCCCCTAACCAACAATGCCGTTTAAAAAAAATACCAGTAAGAATAAGAAATAAAAGTAACAAGTAATTAAAGAGCAGCAGTAAAATAACAATAGCGAGACTGTACCCATACCCACCTGTGTACAGAGTCAATGTGCGGGGGCACCGGTTAGTTGAGGTAATATGTACATGTAGGTAGAGTTATTAGAGTGACGATGTATAGATGATAACAACAGAGTAGCAGCGGTATGGGGGGGGGCAATGCAAATAGTCTGGGTAGCCATTTGATTAGATGTTCAAGAATCTTATGGCTTGGGGGTAGAAGCTGTTTAGAAGCCTCTTGGACCTAGACTTGGTGTTCCGGTACCGCTTGCCGTGCGGTAGCAGAGAGAACAGTCTATGACTAGGGTGGCTGGAGTCTTTGACAATTTTTAGGGCATTCCTCTGACACCGCCTGGTGTAGAGGTCCTGGATGGCAAGAAGCTTGGCCCTAGTGATGTACTGGGCCATACGCACTACCCTCTGTAGTAACTTGCGGTCGGAGGCAGAGCAGTTGCCATAACAGGCAGTAATGCAACCAGTCAGGATGCTCTCGATGGTGCAGCTGTAGAACCTTTTGGATCTGAGGACCCATGCCAAATCTTTTCAGTATCCTGGGGGGTAATAGGTTTTGTCGTGCCCTCTTCACGGCTGTCTTGGTGTGTTTGGACCATTCTAGTTTGTTGTTGATGTGGACACCAAGGAACTTGAAGCTTTCAACCTGCTCCACTACAGCCCTGTCAATGTTAATGGGGGCGTGCTCTGTCCTCTTTTTCCTGTAGTCCACAATCATCTCCTTTGTCTTGATCAGGTTGAGGGAGAGATTGTTGTCCTGGCACCACACGGCCAGGTCTCTGACCTCCTCGCTATAGGCTATTTCGTCGTTGATCAGGCCTACCACTGTTGTGTCATCGGCAAACTTAATGATGGTGTTGGAGTCATGCCTGGGCGTGCAGTCATGAGTGAACAGGGAGTACAGGAGGGGACTGAGCACGCACCCCTGAGGGGCCCGTGTTGAGGATCAGCGTGGCAGATGTGTTGTTACCTACCCTTACCACCTGGGGGCGGCCCGTCAGGAAGTCCAGGATCCAGTTGCAGAGAGAGGTGTTCAGTCCCAGTATCCTTAGCTTATTGATGAGCTTTGCGGGCACTATGGTGTGGGACGCTGAGCTGTAGTCATTGAATAGCATTCTCACATAGTTGTTCCTTTTGTCCAGGTGGGAAAGGGCAGTGTGGAGAGCAATAGAGATTGCATAATCTGTGGATCTGTTAGGGCGGTATGCAAATTGGAGTGGGTTTAGGGTTTCTGGGATAATGGTGTTGATGTGAGCCATGACCAGCGTTTCAAAGCACTTCATGGATACAGACGTGAGTGCTACGGGTTGGTAATCATTTAGGCAGGTTACCTTGGTGTTCTTGGGCACAGGGACTATGGTGGTCTGCTTAAAACATGTTGGTATTCCAGACTCGGACAGGGAGATGTTGAAAATGTCAGTGAAGACACTTGTCAGTTTGTCAGCGCATGCTCGCAGTACACGTCCTGGTAATCCGAATGTTGACCTGTTTAAAGGTCTTACTCACATCGGCTGTGGAGAGCGTGATCACACAGTCTTCCGGAACAGCTGGTGCTCTCATGCATGTTATTTGCCTCGAAGCGAGCATAGAAGTAGTTTAGTAGCTCTCGGCTGTGCTTCCCTTTGTGGTCTGTAATAGTTTGCAAGCCCTGCCACAGCCGATGAGCGTCAGAGCCGGTGTAGTTCGATTCGATCTTAGTCCTGTATTGATGCTTTGCCTGTTTGATGGTTCGTCAGAGGGCATAGCGGGATTTCTTAGAAGCTTCCGGGTTAGTGTCCTTGAAAGTGTAAGCTCTACCCTTTAGCTCAATGCGGATGTTGCCTGTAATCCATGGCTTCTGGTTGGGGTACGTACGTATGGTCACTGTGGGGACGACGTCATCGAAGCACTTATTGATGAAGCCAGTGACTGATGTGGTGTACTCCTCAATGTCATCGGAGGAATCCCGGAACATATTCCAGTCTATGCTAGCAAAACAGTCCTGTAGTTCAGCATTTGCTTCATCTGACCACTTTTTTATTGATCAAGTCACTGGTGCTTCCTGCTTTCATTTTTGCTTGTAAGCAGGAGGATAGAATTATGGTCAGATTTTCCAAATTGAGGGCGAGGGAGAGCTTTGGTATGTGTCTCTGTGTGTGGAGTAAAGGTGGTCTAAAGTTGTTTTTTCCTCTGGTTGCACATTTAACATGCTGATAGAAATTTGGTAAGACGGATTTAAGTTTCCCTGCATTAAAGTCCCTGGCTACTAGGAGTGCCGCCTATGGATGAGCGTTTTCCTGTTTGCTTATGGCGGAATACAGTGCATTCAGTGCGGTCTTGGTGCCAGCATCAGTCTGTGGTGGTATGTAGACAGCTACGAAAAATACAGATGAACTCTTTGGTAAATAGTGTGGTCTACAGCTTATCATGAGATACTCTACCTCAAGTGAGCAAAACCTCGAGACTTCCTTAGATATCGTGCACCAACTGTTATTTACAAAAATACATAGTCCGCCACCCCTTGTCTTATCAAACGCCGCTGTTCTGTCCTACCGATACAGTGTATAACCAGCCAGCTGTATATTGATAAGGTCATCGTTCAGCCACGACTCCGTGAAGCATGAGATATTACAGTTGTTAATGTCCCGTTGGTAGTTTAATCTTCCGGGTCGGTCATCAATGTTATCCTCTTGACGTTACCCTACGATAGGGGGCGCCACAGCGCATTTTGGAAAAAATTCGTGCCCATTTTCAACGGCCTACTAATCAGACTCAGAAGCTAGGATATGCATATAATTAATACCTGTGGATAGAAAACACCTTAAAGTTTCTAAAACTGTTTGAATGGTGTCTGTGAGTATAACAGAACTCATATGGCAGTCAAAACCCCGAGACCGATTGAACCAGGAAGTGGAATTCTGAATTGTGGACTCAACTTCACGTCGTTGCCTATTATTCACACCGTGAGATATCGTTCATTGAGCACTTCCTATTGCTTCCACAAGATGTCGCCAGTCTTTACAAAGTGTTTTGAGCCTTCTACTGTCGAAACTCAGTGAATGAGACGCGTTGGAAATTGGTCACAGGGGGAGGGCCATCACCATTATGACGCCGGCGGGCGGCCCTGTCTACCCCCACCTTTGGAAACGGTTTGAAACACAATGCAATCATCCCCCTCGAATCTTATTGGCTCTCTTGTTGAAACAGGCCCTGAAGATTTATGTTATACAACGTTTGACATGTTTGAACGAACCTAAATGGGAAAAAAATGTTTTATTTCGAAACGGCTGTGGCGCGCCCGGCAGAGTATTTGGATACACCATTCAGACGCGCTAACAACAGCAAGCTAATGGAACATAAAGGATGGACTTTTTCGACCGAAAATACATCTATTGTGGACCTGGGATTCCTGGAAGTGCTTTCTGATGAAGACAACTAAAGGTAAGGGATTATTGACAATATTATACAACATTAGATGTGATATGCGATTGTTCCAAGATGGCGCCGAGCTGTATTTACTAGCTCATTTTCTGAGTATCGCATCCCCTTTTATCGCTAAGTGTGATTACCCAGTAAAGTTATTTTTAAATCTGGTATGACAGGTGCTTTCAAGAGATATTCATCTATAAATCTTAGAATGACAATATTACATTTTAAACATGTTTTCGAATAGTAATTCAGTAAATTGTAGCTCTGTTTCCCCGGATTGCATTTGACGGGAAAATAGTTAGTCAACGTCAGACGCCGATGTAAAATGCTGTTTTCATATATAAATATGAACTTTATTGAACAAAAGAATGCATGCATTGTGTAACATGATGTCATAGGTGTGTCATCTGATGAAGTTTGTAAAAGGTTAGTGCTGCATTTAGCTGTTTTTTGGTTATTTGTGATGCATGTGGTTGGTCGGAAAATGGCTGTTGCTGCTTTTACAATGGACTCCTCTAACATAATCTAATGATTTGCTTTTCCTGTAAAACCTTTTTGAAATCGGACGACGTGGGTCGATTCAGGAGAGGTGTATCTATAAAACGATATGAGACAGTCCTATATTTGAAAAAAAAATTAAAATTCGTTATGCTAATGTCGCTAGGAGTTTTCCCTGGATTTTGATCCCGCTGACGGGACGAGACGCTGAAGAGGTTATTTTCCAAAGATTGCACATTTGCAAACAGAATGGAAGGAATTGGGGGTTTATTCGATCGCATATGAATTCTCAGAAGGCAGCCCGTTCTCTGGGCCCTTTTTCTCCGCCTTCTCTTCATGCAAATGACGGGGATCTGGGCCTGTTCCCTGGAAAGCAGTATATCATTCACGTCGGGCTCGTCAGACTTGTCATAGGAAAAAAAGGATTGTGCCAGTCCATGGTGAGTAATTGCAGTTCTGATGTCCAGAAGTTATTTTCGATCATAAGAGACGGTAGCAACAACATTAGGTACAAAATAAGTTACAAACACAAAAAACAAAACAAAAAAACACAATTAGTTAGGAATATGTAAAACGTCAGCCTTGCTCTCCGGCGCCATCTTGTTGTAATCATGGCTCTAAATCAGGGATCATCAACTAGATTCAGCTGCGGGCCAATCTTTTCTTGTGCGGATAATTGTAGAAGCTAAAATATTTGACTAAAACAGTCATTTCAAACCAATTATTGGATTTGTATAGAGTCTTTCTATTATGTGTGGGAATACTTGGGAACAGATTTAAAATCACTTGGAGCTGATTTCCTGGTGTTTTTACAGTCATGTCCAAACAATGAATTTGCAAAAACTAAGTTTTTTTGAATTTGTTCTGGATTTGGGGACTGTGAAAAGACCCCTGGTGGCATCTCTGGTGGGATAAGTGTGTGTCAGTGCTGTGTGTAAGTTGACTATGCAAGCAATTTGGAATTTTCAACAAAATAATGTTTCTTCTAAAAACAAGAAGTAATGCAGTCAGCCTTTCCTCTACTTTGAGCCAAGAGAGACTGGCATGCAATCCCGATCTGATCACCGGACGTGCTACTGATCCAGTTTCTGCTGCTCTGCCTGCAGCTATGGAACCCTGACCTGTGTACTGTTCGTGCTACTCTGCACCTACTGTCTCAACCTCTGAATGCTCGGTTATAAAAAGCCAACTGACAATTACTCCTGAGGTGCTGACCTGTTGCACCCTCTACAACCACTGTGATTATTATTTGACCCTGCTGGTCATCTATGAACATCTTGAAGATTGATCTGGCCTTAATGGCCATGTACTCTTATAATCTCCACCTGGCACAGCCAGAAAAGGAATGACCACCCCTCAGAGCCTGGTTCCTCTCTAGGTTTCTTCTTAGAGTCCAGCCTTTCTAGGGAGGTTTTGCTAACCACCGTGCTTCTACATCTGCATAGCTTGCTATATGGGGTTTTAGGCTCGGTTTCTGTATAAACACTTTGTGACAACTGCTGATCTAAAAAGGGGCTAAAATTCCTTTGATTCATTGACTGATGCATAGTATTGATATTAGCCCTCTGAACACGGTGAAATGCAAGATGTGCCGCTCTGTTCTGGGCCAGCTGCAGTTTTTCTAGGTCCTTCTTTGCAGCACCTGACCATATAACTGGTCACCCCTCTCACTCTCTCTCTGTGTCCACCGACACAAAGGCAGAATTAATCTGATTGAGTTACAGACCTGCTGACAGCCTGGTTTGCACTAAGGTGTGTGTGGAGGTTATCTGGGGTTGAGGTCCGGGGTCCATATCTAATCTTAGAGTTAAACAATGCTGTAGCATCAGAGCTCAGAGAATGCTAGGGCTTGCCTCGTCTCAGGCCTCCAGAGCTTTTCAATGTTCTCCACACAAATCCCATGTAGAATTGTAGTGTGATTTGAATATGTTGTTACATGTCATTTCAGCAAGCCATGACACCCACCATCTCAGATTGTTCTGAAATAATTTATGTAGTTAGAAAGATAAGACTAGCAGGGGGAAAAAACATCACCAGATTCACAGGGACTACATTACATAGGATGAAAAAGCAATACTATATGCAGCAGCTCCATACTACTTGTCAGACATAGAGAACTGATACGGTATACTGGTTGTTGGGGTGGGAGTGGTGCAGTGGAGGCTCCTCAGAGGAAGAAGGGGAGGACCATCCTCCTCAGTGAATTTCATGAAAATAAAAATTCTAAAAACATTTTAAATAAATCCTTTTTAGATAAAACTATACTAAAAATATGAACGTCACGAAATAATTCATAAAAACACACTGTTTTGCAATAAAGGTCTACAGGAACCTCAACAACACTCTTTAGGGTAGCACCATGGTGTAGCCGGAGGACAGCTAGCTTCCGTCCTCCTCTGGGTGCATTGACTTCAATACAAAACCTAGGAGGCTCATGGTTCTCACCCCCTTCCATAGACTTACACAGTAACTATGACAACTTCCGGAGGATGTCCTCCAACCGATCAGAGCTTTTGCAGCATGAACTGATATGTTGTCCACCCAATCAAAGGATCGGGTGGACAACATATCAGTACTGATAGCATAAGCTACATCTAGTACTGATAGCATAAGCTAAATCTAGCTAGCACTGCAGTGCATAACATGTGGTGAGTGTTTGACTCAAAAATTAAGGAGAAGCAAGAGAGAGAGTATTTTTTTTTACTTTCAGTTTCACTCACTTAGCTAGCAAAGGCAGCTAGCAAAGGCAGCTAGCTAGTTTTTGCTTTACTAATTTATTGCCACCGGGGCCTCACGGTGTAACTGCTAAACTTCTTACTGACTATAAACTAAACATTACTGCATGATTGAAGCGGGTTTACTAACGTGTTAGTTCTGTTAGCTATGTTGACTATCACGTTACTTTAGCTAATATGGTAACAATGATGTAGGCTGTGTGTAGCGGTTTTAATATGGTTTGGAAAGGTTTTTTCGCCTGGTCACATACAGCTGATATGTTGTGCATTGAAGTCCACAAGTGAAGGGAAAAGGTGAGGGGAGGAGAGAAGGGAATACAACGTGGCTGCTATGTAAGTGAACTGTCTTTACGTGTGATCAAGGTTGTATTCATTACGATTCTATTGAAAAATGTTTCTTAAACGGAAGCAAACAGAACGAAATGGGGATAAACATACCTGAATTTGTCCAATTTAAACTCTCATTTGCAACTGTTGGACTAATAATTGTGCAAGGCGGTATTGAATGGGTCACTGTCTGTCACTTCAAATTCTCGACTTGTGTGCACCTACTTTGTAAACGTTTATTCATAGGCTAGGTTGTAGCAACCTCATGATGGGTATAGGGAAAATTTAAGTAAACCTATCGATGTTACGTTGAACTGGTTGAATGAAATATGAATGACAGTCATCTAACATGCTGTAATAGAAATAACATTTCTAAAATCCTCCTCCCTCATCATAAACGCCACCGACCGCCACTGGATTGGCGTGAGCTGTAGGGGGGTCCATGGGTGGCATTTGAGAATTTTATTGGATTCCTCATGTCTTACTCGTTGTTAGGAATAATGATGTTCCAAATCGGATGTTGGGTACTATATTTATTAAAGATGATATGAATCCTATAAATTAAAATGTAAGTGCAATCAATTAGGCATAATTTCTCAGACATCAAATTAAATGAACATGGCTCATAGGTTCAATCTGTGGTCAGGTCTATGGTAGTCCTAAAACTATGCTGTGTTATGATGGGCTGCGGTCAGCTGAACTCCTGGTAAAATGCAGTAGCTTGGGACTGTCATGACATCATACACTAATAAACTGGAGAATGTATTTAAAAGGAACAATTCAAAACATTTACATTAATTTAGGACAGTATTACAGTTAAACAGAGTTAGCATTTTTCTAAAGTGCAGCAACAAAATACTTCTCCAAGACTGTTGTAGTCAAGTTCAAATGGAATGGAAACTCAAACAGGTGAAAGCGACTTCCACTACATTGCGTTCACCAAACCTGTCATGTTCAGATCAGTGATTACTTCTAGGAAAGGAGGAAGGATGAAAGCGGGTGGAGGAAAGGGAGGGAGCATGTCTAAACCTCAGAGATAAGATCAGCGCTGAATCTGAGCTATGACACCTCTGAAATCGAACTCTTCCCATGAGGCACTAAAAAGTCGACACAAAAGATTCAGTTACCAAACATGTTGTAACTTGTAAACCCAACATCTCACCCCGGAGCATCTGCAATGCAAAGGCATTCGGTTGTTCTCCCTCCATCTTTAGTTTGCTCAGTGCTGTCTTTGTTGTTTTCCAAACATGGTGTGAAGGGGACTCTTGGGGGGGGGGGGGGTTCTAGAGAGAGAGCACTGAGCCAGTATCATAACAGCACACGATGGCTGATCAAGTGGCTGAATTATTTTAATAAACACTGCCATGGTGAACTCTGAGACTGACAGCTCTATAGACAAAAGCTCTGCAGGGACTCCTCTGGGTAGAGAGAGAGACACTCAAACACAGAGAACTGACTTGACACACATCTCCTGTTGGAAGAAACATTTCCAAACTGTTTAACGTTGTGTTAAGTTGTCCCGAGCCTTTAAATATCTCATGCTGGATAAAATCAAACCTGCTTAAGGAATGTTTAAACGCTCTGGCAAAGATAGCATGTTTACCTGCAGTTATTCTGCAGCCCAGAGTGGTTGGTTCCCTTTTGCCCAGGGGCCTGGCACAGTGGCAGGTGAGGCTGGCGATGCCAACATTAAAGCCTGAACGGTGGCTGGGACACAACCCTTAAAAGGTGCACCATAGCACAGGTGCAGACGCTTAGTGGGACTCTAGTCCCATGGTCTTCCCTGGGGGAATGAAGTTATGAAACCCCTGTAGAGCCATTCACTCTGCCTAATGTTTAATAACACTTTATTACACAGTCATATCTCAGTTGGTGTTACTGTAAATATGTAATAATGGCAATAACTTCACGCCAAATTGTATTTTGTGTTGCTGGTTCATCTGAATCCCAAACAAAACAAAAACGTAATTGTTCATTAACAATTTTACCATGAAATGTCTACATTTCCACACCAGCTAAACAATGCAGTACAATACATCATGATATTGTCACAAGCAAGTCATTAATAACAACTCTGGAGAAACAAGCAGTCGGTCACTTATATTTAGGACCCAATCAGAGAGAAAAGTAAGGTTAAGGAGAGGCATCTCTTAGGTGTGGAGGTCCACAGACTTAGAGGACCCCTCCACAGCAGCAACAGGTCATGTTCTCAGCAGGCAGGCAGGCAGGCTCTCTCTCTCTCAGCACAGAGCCACTCTGCAGACTGAACTCTCTCTGTTTCCTTCAAACACCAACTCTGTCTCTCTAGCTCCCTCCCTCTCTAGGTCCCTCTAACCATCTCTTACTTCCTCTCCCCTATCCCTCCTCCCTATCGGTCTTCACGTTTACCTCCAGTCATGGTGACAGTGCCTCTGAGTCAAACAATCCAATACTTTGCATTAGAGGTCGACCGATTAATCGGAATGGCCGATTAATTAGGGCCGATTTCAAGTTTTCATATCAATCGGAAATCGTTTTTTTACACCTTTATTTAACTAGGCAAGTCAGTTAAAAACACATTCTTATTTTCAATGACGGCCTAGGAACGGTGGGTTAACTGCCTTGTTCAGGGGCAGAACGACAGATTTTTACCTTGTCAGCTCAGGGATTCAATCTTGCAACCTTACGGTTAACTAGTCCAACGCTCTAACCACCTGCTTTACATTGCACTCCACGAGGTTACGCGAATGCAGTAAGAAGCTAAGGTAAGTTGCTAGCTAGCATTAAACTTATTTTATAAAAAACAAATCAATCATAATCACTAGTTAACTACACATGGTTGATGATATTACTAGTTTATCTAGCCTGTCCTGCGTTGCATATAATCGCTTAGGTACACGTTGCTCCAACCATAAACATCAATGCCTTTCTTAAAATCAATACACAAGTATATATTTTTAAACCTGCATATTTAGCTAAAAGAAATCCAGGTTAGCAGGCAATATTAACCAGGTGAAATTGTGTCATTTTGCGTTCATTGCACGCAGTCAGTGTATATGCAACAGTTTGGGTCGCCTGGCTCATTGCGAACTAATTTGCCAGAATTTTACTTAATTATGACATAACATTGAAGATTGTGCAATGTAACAGAAATAACGTTTTGTTTTCGAGATGATAGTTTCTGGATTTGACCATATTAATGACCTAAGGCTCGTATTTCTGTGTGTTATTATGTTATAATTAAGTCTATGATTTGAGAGAGCAGTCTGACTGAGCGGTGGTAGGCAGCAGCAGGCTCGTAAGCATTCATTCAAAATAGCACTTTCGTTCTTTTTGCCAGCAGCTCTGTTTATGACTTCAAGCCTGTCAACTCCTGAGATTAGGCTGGTGTAACCGATGTGAAATGGCTAGCTAGTTGGCCGGGTGCATGCTAACAGCGTTTCAAACGTCACTCGCTCTGAGACTTGGAGTAGTTGTTTCCCCTCCTCTGCATGGGTAACGCTGCTTCGAGGGTGGCTGTCGTCGATGTGTTCCTGGTTTGAGCCCAGGTAGGAGCGAGGAGAGGGATGGAAGCTATACTGTTACACTGGCAATACTAAAGTGCCTATAAGAACATCCAATAGTCAAAGGTATATGAAATACAAATTGTATAGAGAGAACTAGTCCTATAATTCCTATAATATTTACAACCTAAAACATCTTACCTGGGAATATTGAAGACTCATGTTAAAAGGAACCACCAGCTTTCATATGTTCTCATGTTCTGAGCAAGGAACTTAAACGTTAGCTTTTTTACATGGCACATATTGCACTTTTACTTTTTTCTCCAACACTTTGTTTTTGCATTATTTAAACCAAATTGAACATGTTTCATTATTTATTTGAGGCTAAATAGATTTTATTGATGTATTATATTAAGTTAAAATAAGTGTTCATTCAGTATTGTTGTAATTGTCATTATTACAAAAAATAAAAAATAATAATAATACAAAAAAAATTATAATAATAAATAAATAAAATAAATGTTTTTTTAAAAATCGGCATCGGCTTTTTTTGGTTCTCCAATAATCAGTATCGGCGTTGAAAAATCATAATCGGTCGACCTCTACTTTGCATCATATATGTTTTGCCCCTGTGATCTATAACATGAATGTGTGATAAGGATCAAATAGCTGGACCCACGGGTGTGATACAGCGCTGTGATGTCCAGGAGCACATAACTAACAATGCCACCTTTATGCTTTATGGGGGTTTCTTGGCCGCCTGCCTGAAACGGGGACACAATAAGTAAAGGAAAGAGAGGAATATCACACATTCAAATATAACACAGGAGCTGGGCTAGAAACAATATGTTAATGAAAAGAGTATATATTTTATCTATTCACCGTTTTTTGCCCCCAAGCTGGATTTTTTAATTGACCTGAGCAATATTTGTGTGGTCACAGAGTTTAGTAAGACGAAATGGTTGTATAAACTGATTCAAATAAAGATCCCAGTCTCCTCGGGAGCAGCAAACAGCGAGCGGACAGACATTCACTCTCCTTTCATTGGTGACACAAAATATTCAATCTGCTTCTCTCCAGCCCACATAATGCCGTGGATTGACACACACACTTACTAGAGCTGTGGATTCAACCCCACTGTGGATTCAACCCCACTGTGGATGCTGGATCTCACTGAAGATGACCATCAATTAGTATCTGGCTCGTTAAAAGGCCACCAATTAACTGAAAGACACTTTGAATCGCTCATTTTGAGATTTTCTCTGAAAAATATAGGACAAATGCCATCCCTTTAAAATAGTTAGCAAGAATATTTCAAATAGTTTAACATGGGCTAATTAACTGAGTTGAGATGAAGACCTGGATACACAGTGGGTTCCCAGGACCATGTTCCTCTCTCAGTCCCCCTTGGCTCATAGACAGCCTCAGGCCCAGACCATGTGTCAGGTATTTAGTTCACTAAGCCTTGTTGTGAGAGAACAACTCAACACATACATATCTCTGTCATGATGACCCCAACATGCGACGGCTGCTGTGTGTCTGTCTTTACTTGATATTAGATTTTATGGAAAAAAAAAAAAAAAAAAAAAATGGAGGGAGGGGTTGGCAAGATATCAGATTGAGTTTCTGTCACAGTGTTGTGGATGGCATGGTTGGTTGTTTTTCTTATAGTGTTCTGCTGGACAACATTTCTCTCTCTCTCTCTCACGCACGTACATACCCACACACACACACACGCTTGCTTTCTGCCTCAGCATGGGTAGGGTCTAAAGCAGGTTTCTTGTGTTGTGTTGCTGAATGTGTCTCATTAGGAACTGAGCTCTCAGGGCCACACATACAAAAGCTTTCCTACCCTTCCTCTCCGCTTCCTCCTGGCCGAACCCAGGGGGCTACCCACTGGCCACAGAATACACTCACACAGACAACAGATTCATTCAGTTAATCTCACACACACAGGCCTGCTGTGAGGAGTTGTAAAGTGTGATACCGCCAGAGGAGAGGTAGCTGATGTTGAATTAGTATTGTTCTCTGTGGTTGATGGCCAGATCTCATCACAAAAAGAGCAGTGTTGGGAACTCAAGGATACACCGGGATTTTTGTTTTTTTTTCCCCCATGTGGAGCTCAGGGACGGCCCCAAGGCACACTGATGCCACATGTTCACTTTGTTAAAGATGCACTATGCAGAAATAACTCTGGATTTCCTGGTTGTTAGAATTTGAATAGTTTGCCTAATTTCAGTTTGTGACTCAAAACAAGCAAGTATACTGTAGAGAATAATGCTGCTGTGAAATACATTTTCCATAATCAAAAAGATTATATTTTCAGCTGTTTAAAGCTGGTGTACAAAACTGAAAGTAAAAGAAGCAAAAACTAAACTTGCATTGCATTCAGAAAGTATTTAGACCACTTCCCTTTTTTTACATTTTGTTACGTTACAGCTTTATTCTAAAATGTATTAAGTATAATTTTCTCTCATCAATCTACACACAATACCCAATAATGACAGTGAAAACAGGTTTGTAGAAATGTTTGCTTATTTACATAAGTATTCAGACCCTTTGCTATTAAACTCGAAATTGAGCTCAGGTGCATCCTGTTTCCATTGATCATCCTTGAGATGTTTCTACAACTTGGAGTCCACCTATGGTAAATTCAATTGATTGAACATGATTTGGAAAGGCACACACCTGTCTATATAAGGTCCCACAGTTGACAGTGCATGTCAGAGTAAAAACCAAGCCATGAGGTTGAAGGAATTGTCCCTAGAGCTCCGAGACAGGATTGTGTCGGGGCACAGATCTGTGGAAGGGTACCAACACATTTCTGCAGCATTGAAGGTCCCCAAGAACACAGTGGCCTCCATCATTCTTAAATGGAAGAAGTTTGGAACCACCAAGACTCTTCCTAGAGCTGGCCACCTGGACAAAATGAGCAATCGGGGAGAAGGGCCTTAGTCGGGGAGGTGACCTAGAACCCGATGGTCACTCTGACAGAGCTCCAGAGTTCCTCTGTGGAGATGGGAGAACCTTCCAGAAGGACAACCATCTCTGCAGAACTCCACCAATCAGGCCTTTATGGTACAGTGGCCAGACGGAAGCCATTACTCAGTAAAAGGCACTATAGCCCTCTTGGAGTTTGCAAAAAGGCACCTAAAGGACTCTCAGACCATGAGAAACAAGATTCTCTGGTCTGATGAAACCGAGATTGAACTCTTTGTCCTGAGTACCAAGTGTCAGGTCTGGAGGAAACCTGCCACTATCACTACGATGAAGCATGTTGGTGACAGCATCATGCTGTTGGGATGTTTTTCAGCAGCAAATAATACGTTTTTTATTTTTAACAAATGTGCAAAAATGTCTAAAAACCTGTTTTTGCTTTGTCATTATGGGGTATTTTGTGTAGATTGATGAGGGGGAAAAAATTACTTAATCAATTTTAGTATAAGGCTGTAACGTAACAAAATGTGGAAAAAGTCATGGGGTATGAATCCTTTCCGAATGCACTGTAAGAACGAGAAGCATAGAAATAACACCGCTTCTTAGACCTGCTTTCAATGAGAATGACTGATCTAAAACTCACATTTATGTGAATTTGGTTGGGTCGCCCAAAAAGTTACAATTCACAGTTTTAATTATATAAACCTACAGTTTGAGCGCGCTATGCTCTCCTTTTGCGGTCTCTCTCTCCTTTCTCTGTGTCCTCTCTCTCCTTTCTCTGTGTCCTCTCTCTCCTTTCTCTGTGTCCTCTCTCTCCTTTCTCTGTGTCCTCTCTCTCCTTTCTCTGTGTCCTCTCTCCTTCCTCTGTGTCCTCTCTCCGTATAAATAGGCTGATGACACAATCACACTTTTCACAAAAAGAGAGAAAGGAGAGAAAATAAAAGAAAATAAGAGAAAGGGACTCTGGCTCTGGCGCAGCGGCTCCTTTCTTCTGCTTTTCAGAAATGCAGGTTAAAAAGCAGCCTCTTTTCATCCTCTCTCTCCATCTCTCTCAGATTCAGGAACAGGCAATGTATTGTGGTGGATAGAAAAGGATACTGTGGCATTTATCAGAGAGGAGGAAAAGAAAGACAAAACATACTCCCAATCAAGAGAAAGAGAAGGGGAAGAAAGGATGTGTATGAAGGGCCCCTTTTTGCAGAAACCCCACCCCCTCAACCCCGTCAGGCTAACTCAGACAAAAGGGGCAGGCCCACACAATGAGCCGTCTCCTTTAGCCTCGGCACACTTTGTATCTAAGGCCCATTCAGGACCACTACTTTAGGTCACCCACGTGTTCACAGAGCATATGTGGCTGAGAGAGGGTGTGGGTGTGTGTGTGCGTGTATAGGTCCCCATTTGCTGAGAGCCTTATAGACTGACGGGCCATGGCTCGGAGGTGTTGTCATGGAGATTTTTGTGCAGTAAGGACAACATCAAGTGATTCTAAAGAAGGGACCGATGTTACATGTGGTATCGCTTGAAAATGTCGGCAATCAGACGTCTACAGCGGGTGGTCCCTAAAACACAGCGAGCTGAAAGATTGGCACTGCTTTACACACTAACATGCATCTAACCTAACAGACAAGACAGTGAATGTGTGTGCTTCAGCCTCTCCAGAGTTTATCATATCTTCAAGAGTCTCAAATCCACCCATATCACGTTTAGTATTGTGAAATAGAGAGTGAGAGCTGTCATTTCCATGAATTGGAAATGGGGCCGGAGGGTAGGACTGCCGTTTTATCGGCTCTTAACCAACCATGCTATTTTTTTATTTTTTTTGCGTCGTTCGTAACTTGTTTTGTACATAATGTTGCTGCTACCGTCTCTTATGACCGAAAAGAGCTTCTGGACATCAGAACTGGGATTACTCACCTCAAACTGGATGAAGAGTTCTTCTTCAGTGAGTCGGAGGGGTGGGATATACTACAGACACCCGACCAGGCCCAGATCCCCGTGATTCACTGGAAAAGGAAATGGAGGTTTCGCGGAAAGAGATCGGGGTGCCTTGTGAGGATCAAGCGACGAGTGGCTAGTTTGCCCTTGCCTTCCATCCTGCTACCTAACGTTCAATCAGTGGAAAATAAATGGGACGAACTGAAAGCACGTGTACCCTACCAACGGGACATTAAAAACTGTAATATCTTATGTTTCACCGAGTCGTGGCTGAACGACGACATTAACAACATACAACTGGCGGGTTATAGACTCTATCGGCAGGACAGAACAGCGGCGTTTGGTAAGACACGGGGCGGGGGCCTATGCATATTTGTAAACAATAGCTGGTGCATGATATCTAAGGAAGTCTCAAGGTTTTGCTCACCTGAGGTAGAGTATCTCATGATAGTGTGGTCTACAGCTTATCTACCTAGAGAGTCATCTGTATTTTTTGTAGCTGTCTACATACCACCACAGACCGAGGCTGGCACTAAAACCACACTCAATGAGCTGAAGTCGGCCATAAGCAAACAGGAAAACACTCATCCAGAGGCGATGCTCCTAGTGGCCAGGGGACTTTAATGCAGGGAAACTTATATCCATCTTACCTAATTTCTATCAGCATGTTAAATGTGCAACCAGAGGAAAACAAATTTAGACCACCTTTTCTCCACACACAGAGACACGTACAAAGCTCTCCCTCGCCCTCTATTTGGCAAATCTGATTATCCTCTGGATTCCTGCTTACAAGCAAAAATTAAAGCAGGAAGCACCAGTGACTCGGTCTATAAAAAAGTGGTCAGATGAAGCAGATGCTAAACTACTAAGCTGCTGCTACTCTCTGTTATTATCTATGCAGTCACTTTAATAACTCTACCTACATGTACATATTACCTAAATTACCTCGACACTGTTGCCCCCCCACATTGACTCTGTACCGGTAACCCCTGTATATAGCCCCGCTATTGTTATTTACTGCTGCTCTTTAATTATTTGTTATTCTTCTCTTACTTTTTTGGGGGGGGGGGGTAATTTCTTAAAACTGCATTGTTGGTTAAGGGCTTTTAAGTAAGCATTTCATTGTAAGGTCTACACCTGTTGTATTTGGTTCATGTGACAAACTAAATTTGATTTGAGAGCGTTGCAAAACTGGTTCTTCTCCTTGGACTGGGTAAACTTGGCTGAGCCAAAGCCAATCTCAGTCAAATGCATGTGTGCTTGTGTGTACCGTCATGTACAGGTCAGACAGATACCGACATGAACGTAAATGACTGTAAACAAGCCACTGCAGTCAGAGAGTTACAAAAGAAACAAGACACGTCATAGGCTATTGATTCTGAGCCAGGGAACCCAATTAACCAATCAATCAACAAATCAATCAATTCTTAAAGGGTTGTGCACAGATAAAAATGGTTTAAGAATCAACATACTCCTTTATGGAAACCTAGCAAATTATTGAAGGGTTAACAGTTTGTTTTAAACCAATCATGACATGCGTGTTCTTTTTTTCTTTGTCCAATACGTAATGTAATTCCCAATAGATCTTGATTTCTCAGAGCAGACCTTGCTTTTTTTCAAGATTTTTGCTCTATAATCTATAGCCTAAAAGAGCCAGTTTTCTGGATTTATAATATACTCCTCTGCACTGCAATCTTTTAACTGTTTGTAATTGGTGAAAATGGTCTCTCGCCCAGGTACAGTTAAACAGTAATGATACAGCACATCGTTCATTTTCAGATGTGTTTCCTGGTATATTTACATGCTGTCCAAATCCATATTTTAAATAGAGGTGAGACAGATAGCTATGATGGATAGAGATGTAGAGATATAGGCTGTATATAATAGGTAGCATAAGCATTCTAACTCCATACTCTCTAAGAAATCCTCTCCAGTGTGACATTTTCTGCCTGTTAATGTGGAGGTATATTCAACTGGCAAAACAATGAATGGATGCGGATGGCGGTATGCTAACCCAAATCTAAACGCTACACTGTTGCTTTTATGTGCATTTTACACTTGCTGTACTTTTGCGCCACATTTGCTGATGACAAAATCTGAAAATACTCTGGATACACTCATTAACATAAGAATAATCCTGGTAAATGTGGGGTAGGTGCAACCTCAGACAGAAAAATGACAAGGGTTTAAGTGAGAGGACTAACTGGGGTCTCCAAGTGGACACACCTCTCCAAAGTCTGCACACTTCCTAAGAAATGGCAATGCACTTTTATGACTCAAAGTAGAGTATTCAACTATAAGGTGCTTTTTTCTTGCTCTCCTAGCTGTGCACTTGAGGAACAAACACACTTATATTTGTTTAGTTTGGAACACAAACCTGCATCCCCGGCATCACACAATTACTGCTGTTGTTTACACAATCCAAAAACGTTCTATTGACAACAATTTTGGTGTGCATAGAATTGAGTCATGCGTGCATTCAGGTGTCGTGTTCCGTGGCAAATTTTCTTCACATAGACAAACATAGGCTCATTCGGTTCAGAACAACCCAGGGTATAATGCCATGTCGTAAATTCCGGACTATAAGCCGCAACTTTTTTCCCAGGCTTTGAACCCCGCGGCTTAAACAATGACGCGGCTAATATATGGATTTTTCCTGCTTTCAAATTTTTTTAATAAAAAAAAACACATTCTGTGACGTGCTCAGTTTTTTGGTGGCATGAAGCTTTCATTAGACCAATGAAATTGCCGAACGGGTTAAGGTCAAACAACTTTTTTGTTTACTGTTTAGATTAAATCGAGCGCTCTCAAACGTCCCATCATTCTGATTACGGTAGTCATTTTGTCACCCTCATCATGGCAAAGACACGGAGAAATGCATATGATGCAGCTTTCAAGTTGAAGGCGATTGATCTGGCTGTTGGAAAAAGAAATAGAGCTGCTGCACGGGAGCTTGGTCTTAATGAGTCGATGATAAGACGTTGGAAACAGCAGCGTGAGGAATTGACTCAGTGCAAAAAGACAACTAAAGCTTACTGCTCATTTTTTATTTTTTGTTACAAGCCGTGTTTCGTTAAAGTCTATTTATTTTTGTTACAAGCCGTGTTTCGTTAAAGCCTGTGTAAAGTTCATTTGTTTCAATGTACCGGTAGGCACCTGCGGCTTACAGACATGTGCGGCTTATTTATGTTCAAAATAATACTTTTTTTTTCATTCAGTGGGTGAGGCTTATATTCAGGTGCGCTTAATAGTACGGAAATTACGGTACATCAAACATAGTGTTCATAAATGTTGAAACTGTATATGACATGGTTTTATGATATGGAAATGTAAAGTTCACATTTGGACTTACTGGTGTTTGGCTTGCTTGTATGACATCAAAGCGGTATTTATTATAAATCCTCAACTTCTCATCTTTCAAAATACATTGAGTCCTACTAATTTATAGCATTTCCCTGACTCAGACAACAAACATTTTTGCAAAAGTTGGGCAAATAGCGTGAGGAATGAGGGCAACTTTTTGTCGGGTGTGGTGCTCAAATTCAGAACAGCTGTCAGTCAAAACGTTTTTAAAGCTGTGAAGCACAGAGCCAGAGCTCTGACATCATTTATAGCATGCTACTGTATAGCCACTGCGTTCCAAATTACGTTCTTATCAGTGCCCAAATCTGCCATTTTCAACCCGCATATGGGTACAAGTGTAAAGGGTTAATAAACAAGCATCACAAAAAACAGACAAGCACACAAAGTTCTTTCTCATTAGCTTTCACTGATTCCAAAAGAGATACAAATCATTCTCCAAACAGAGAGATAAACAAATCAACTGGGTTGTGACAAACCACTATGTGACATTGACACACCTGACAGCCATAACAAACATCTGTTTGTGTCGGAGACGCCATAACAGGATTAAAATGTTCATGGTTAACAATAACACAAAATTATCAGAAGCAAATTGAGAGTATTTTTTGAGTAGGCCATTTATTAATAACTTAGCCATAAATACTCCTCTATAAAGAAGTGATACAGTGAAAGTGTATTTTGAATCTGTATATTAAGATATTGTATATTCTATCAATATCATTATTTTGAATGTATTTTTACTAATGTATATATTTAGGCTTAATTTAACCAGGCCAGTCCCATTAAGACAGCGATTTATTTGAATAGGGAGACTGGCCCATCAGGTAGTAGCATCACAATCATCCATACAAATACAGTACAGTGGCATTCCATTAACCACAGAACCACATGAAGACATTTCTATTGTATTGTGTGAAATGTACAGCCTCTCCCCATTTGCGTCTTGGAAAATTCATTGTAGAGAGCAGTCTGTAATATTGTTACTTAGTCACACAAGCCACCCGTTAACTTGTTATAGAAAATGTAATATTTCCCTATATGTGGATGAATTTGACAAAGACTCTAAATTGCATTGCTTATGTTTGTCTAAACATAAACAATTCAACACTGGGGAAAAAATGGTATGTTGCGCCTCCCTTCTAATTTGCCTTTTTTTTTATAGACTTGTGAGAGTAGAGTCAGTCATGCATTGATGGATGAATCAAGTAAAATTCCACTGTCTGATGTGGCATCGCTCACATTACATGAACAATGAAATAGGCTAAAACACATTTTAGCCAACAAAACATCCTGGAGAAATGTATTTAGATAGCGACATGGTGAAACACACCTTGGTCCTGTAGCAGCTTGCTTTCTGCCGCAACGCCCCACCTCGTGCCCTCTCTGCACTAACACACACCTGCAGCAGGTACAGGAACACACACACACACACACACATCCCAGACTTGTGTATTCTGAGAGGGATTAAACGTTGTTTAGCTGTGGCATGAGAAAGTCAAAGCAGCATTCACAGCAGCTTCCGTTCTTTCTTGTTCAGACTGATTTATTACCGTTAGTGAATAGCTCCTTATAGCTGAAGACGCCACTGACTTAAAACACCACTATAGACTGTTGAATGTACACCCACGGTTCACACCAAGGTAAAAATGCCCAATACAACACCAGGTGGGGTTGATTTTATTCCCAGTAATTGTAAAGAATTGAGATATTTTACTCCTACTACCATTAAGCATTATTTAATAACACTACACCTGTATTCAGAAAGCTGTTTAAAATAAATTAGACTGTATTTTAGACTGTTATAAATGTGACATTATGCTATATTTATAAGACTGGCACAAAATGTAACAGAAAGACACCACACAAATGAGATGACTGGAAAACAGCAAAATAAATAAATAAAGTCACAGGCAAAGCCAAAATGTTCAATAGAATTACTGCAACTTAAGGCTAACAAAATAAAAAAGTTCAGTATGCCGCAAACAAGATGTTACTGCCTTAGTTGGAACTTCATAAAATTGCAAATTGAAAACCCTGTTACAGATTGTAACTTCAGTTCTCATTATGGATCAAACTTATTTTTCAGTCATTTTGCTTTATAATACTGTATATTAATGACTGAAGTGGAATCGGTTGGTAGAAAGGAGTCTTACCTTGAAATGTCTGAGAGAGGCTGATGTGCAAGGCAGCAGGTAAGATGTGTGTTCTCTAGTCTCAGACTGAGTTTACTACTGACTGACTGTCTCTTAACTGTCTACTGTCTCACTGCGTCTCTACTGATTGAGCTCTATGAGCAATGCTGAGTCTGAGACATCCTCTCTGTTTCCCCCAATAAGGTACCACCGAGACAACAACAGGTGGAGACTGTGTGTGTGTAAGTGGGTGCGTGAGATAGCGTGTGGGGGGGGGGGGGAGTTAGTGGGAGGGAGGAGTCAGAGGTCCGTCAAAAGTCAATGATCTGCTAACTCTCCTCCATAGCACGAAGTCTGCATCGACCAATCAGTGGAACAAAACACTAAACTGGGTTTCCTCATGACACAAAGCCAGCCTGTGTTATTTTCAGTGTTAGGACATCTACTGAAGTGATGTGGTGCATTTCACAGTTATGTACAAAGATCAAGTAACTCATGAAATCAAAGTATATTATAAAATATTACCTCAAGATCTCTCTAAATCATATCATGCCTCAAGAAGGAAAGAGCCCATTCCATGTGAACTTTCTTTCTCACAAACACAGGGATGGTGTATAAAACCATTTTCTTCCATTGCATGCCTCTCTAACCTGGTTTGCCCTGAACTAACACACTTAGTCAACTTTAGTCAATGATTACTGCTCTCTTTGTCAATATTCTATCATTTTTGTCCGGTCTTTCTCACACACAAAGAGAAAAAGGCCAGTCTGGCTCATTAATCTTGTTATCCAACAGGAGACAACATGCAGTAACATTTCCCCACAGGCCTTTCACTCCCCTCATTACAGACAAGAACACGGCGTATAAATCTACCCTGCGACACCCTTCCCACAACATCACTGACAGATACGCACGCAAAATAACTTAAAAAGTGGTCTAAAAGGAGCTTTAAAACATCCAGTTATCTTGCCAAGGACATTACATAAATGTTCAGTTTGTATTCAGTTTTTGATTATAAATTACTTTTAAAAACTTAAATCCGTTTTACCTCATTTCTACCAGCATGTCACATGTGCAACCAGAGGAAAAAAAACCTCTAGACCACCTTTACTCCACACACAGAGAAACATACAAAGCTCTCCCTCGCCCTCCATTTGGCAAATCTGACCAAAATTATATCTTCCTGATTCCTGCATACAAGCAAAAACTAAAGCAGGATGTACCAGTGTCTCGCTTAATACGGAAGTGTTCAGATGAAGCGGCTGCTACGCTACAGGACTGTTTTGCTAGCACAGACCAGAATATGTTCCGGGATTCATCCAATGGCATTGAGGAATATACCACCTCAGTCACCGGCTTCATCAATAAGTGCATCAACGACGACGTCCCCACAGTGACCGTACGTACCCCAACCAGAAGCCATGGATTACAGGCAACATCTGCACCAAGCTAAAGGCTAGAGCTGCCGCTTTCATGGAGCGGGACACAAACAAGAAATCCCGCTATGCCCTCCGATGAACCATCTAACAGGCAAAGCGGCAATACAGGACTAAGATTGAATCCTACTTCACCGGCTCTGACGCGCGTCGGATGTGGCAGGACTTGCAAACTATTGCGGACTACAAAGGGAAACCCAGCGGCGAGCTGCCCAGTGACGCGAGCCTACCAGATGAGCGAAATGCCTTATGCTCACTTCGAGGCAAGCAACACTGAAGCATGCATGAGAGCACCAGCTGTTCTGGATGACTGTGTGATCACCCTCTCTGTAGCCGATGTGAGCAAGACCGTTAAACAGGTCTTGCTCACAAGCCCACGGGGCCAGAAGGATTACCAGGACCGGTATTCAGAGCATGCGCGAACCAACTGGCAAGTGTCTTCACTGACATTTTCAACCTCTCCCTGACAGAGTGTGTAATACCTACTTGTTTCAAGCAGACCACCATAGTCCCTGTGCCTAAGAAAGCAAAGGTAACCTGCCTAAATAACTACCGCCCCATAGCACTCACGTCAGTAACCAGGAAGTGCTTTGAAAGGCTGGACATGGCTCACATCAATACCATCATACCAGAAACCCTAGACCCACTCCAATTTGCATACAGCCCCAACAGAACATGCAATCTCAATGGCACTCCACATTCACACCTGGACAATCCCAAGTGATCAAGGTAGGCAACAACACATCTGCCACGCTGATCCTCAACACTGGGGCCCCTCAGGGGTGCATGCTTAGTCCCCTCCTGTACTCCGTGGACAAGCATGACTCCAACACCAACATTAAGTTTGCTGACGACACAACAGTGGTAGGCCTGATCACCGGCAACAATGAGACAGCCTTTTTTATTTTTTATTTCACCTTTATTTAACCAGGTAGGCCAGATGAGAACAAGTTCTCATTTACAACTGCAACCTGGCCAAGATAAAGCAAAGCAGTGCAACAAAAACAACAGAGTTACACATGGGATAAACAAACGTACAGTCAGTAACACAATAGAAAACTATGTACAGTGTGTGCAAATGTAGTAAGATTAGGGAGGCAATAAATTGGCCATAGTGGCGAAATAATTACAATTTAGCATTAACACTGGAGTGAATAGAAGATGTGCAAGTAGAGATACTGGGGTGCAAAAGAGCAAACAAAATAAATAACAAAAGGTTAGTGAGGGAAATATAGAGGTCTCCAGCTTCAGTGATTTTTTTCAATTCGTTCCAGTCATTGGTAGCAGAGAACAGGAAGTAAAGGCGGCCAAAGGAGGTGTTTGCTTTGGGGATGACCAATGAAATATACCTGCTGGAGTGCGTGCTATGGGTGGGTGTTGCTATGGAGACCAGTGAGCTGAGATAGGTGGGGCTTTACCTAGCAAAGACTTATAGATGACCTGGAGCCAGTGGGTTTGGAGACGAATATGTAGCGAGGGCCAGCCAACGAGAGCATACAGGTCGCAGTGGTGGGTAGTATATGGGGCTTTGGTGACAAAACGGATGGCACTATGACAGCAAATTGGATGTTGTCTGAGTAGAGTGTTGGAGGCTATTTTGTAAATGACATCGCCGAAGTCAAGGATCGGTAGGATAGTCAGTTTTACGAGGGTATGTTTGGCAGCATGAGTGAAGGAGGCTTTGTTGTGAAATAGGAAGCCAATTCTATATTTCATTTTGGATTGGAGATGCTTAATGTGAGTCTGGAAGGAGAGTTTACAGTCTAACCAGACACCTAGGAATTTGTAGTTGTCCACATATTCGAAGTCAGAACCGTCCAGAGTAGTGATGCTAGGCGGGAGGGCGGGTGGGTGTGGGCAGTGAACGGTTGAAGAGCATGCATTTAGTTTTACTAGCATTTAAGAGCAGTTGGAGGCCATGGGATGAGTTTTGTATGGCGTTGAAGCTCGTTTGGAGGTTTGTTAGCACAGTGTCCAAAGAAGGGCCAGATGCATACAGAATGGTGTCGTCTGCGTAGAGGTGGATCAGAGAATCACCAGCAGCAAGAGCATATCATTGATATATACAGAGAAAAGAGTCGGCCCGAGAATTGAACCCTGTAGCACCCCCATAGAGACTGCCAGAGGTCCAGACAACATGCCCTCCGATTTGACACACTGAACTCTGTCTGAGAAGTAGTTGGTGAACCAGATGAGGCAGTCACTTGAGAAACTAAGGCTATTGAGTCTGCCGATAAGAATGCGGTGATTGACAGAGTCGAAAGCCTTGGCCAGGTCGATGAAGACGGATGCACAGTACTGTCTTTTATCGATGGCGGTTATGATACTGTTTAGTACCTTGAGCGTGGCTGAGGTGCACCCATGACCAGCTCGAACACCAGATTGCATAGTGGAGAAGGTACGGTGGGATTCGAAATGGTCGGTGATCTGTTTCTTAACTTGGCTTTCGAAAGACTTTAAAAAGGCAGGGCAGGATAGATATAGGTCTATAACAGTTTGGGTCTAGAGTGTCAAATAGTCTGGATAGGCATTTGATTAGCTGTTCAGGAGTCTTATGGCTTGGGGGTAGAAGCTATTCAGGAGCCTCTTGGACCTAGACTTGGCGCTCCGGTACCGCTTGCCGTGCGGTAGCAGAGAGAACAGTCTATGACTAGGGTGACTGGAGTCAGGAAGCTTAGCCCCGGTGATGTACTGGGCCATACGCACTACCCTCTGACTTGGTACCCCTGTATATAACCTCGTTATAATATGTTTTACTTTAGTTTATTTTCTTAACTATTTCTTGAAATGTATTGTTGGTTAAGGGCTTGCAAGTAAGCATTTCACGGTGAGGGCTACACCTGTTGTATTCGGCACGTGACTAATAGATTCCTTGTTATGCTTCATGACTTGACGATCCAAGAACATTTGCATAATACATTCGAAGGATCAAAGCGTCCAATCACTTTATTTCCTGTTTTATTTAATTTAATTGGTCTGAAACACACAGACACAAACAGGAGGAGCATACACACACAGAATCACACACACTTCTGTCTCCATTGTGGTGCGTCTCTGTGGACCCCTGGTTCAATAGGACAGGGAGAACAATGCAGACTGCAACAGAAGAGGTCAGAGGAAGACAGAGGAAAACCTTTGTCTGCTCTGCTGCCCTTATGGAGCTGTCTGGTGTAGGCCCATAGGAAATGGGGCACACACACAAGAACACAGACAAACCACACACAAAGGCAACAAACACACACACACACAAACACACAAAGAAAACCCATAAACACTGCCCTTGGGTTCTTGGTATTTGCAAATTGGAATGAAGTGGAGCAGAAACATATACACTTCCTGACCAAAAGTATGTGGACACCTGCTCGTCGAACATCTCATTCCAAAATCATGGGTATTAATATGGAGTTGGTCCCCCTTTGCTGCTATAACAGCCTCCACTCTTCTGGGAAGGCTTTCCACTAGATGTTGAACATTGCTACGGGGACTTGCTTCCATTCAGCCACAAGAGCATTAGTGAGGTTGGGCACTCAGCCACAAGAGCATTAGTGAGGTTGGGCACTGATGTTGGGCGATTAGGCCTGGCTCGCAGTCGACGTTCCAATTCATCCTAAAGGTGTTCGATGTGATTGATGTCAGGGCTCTGTGCAGGCCAGTCAAGTTCTTCCACACCAATTCCGACAAACCATTTCTGTATGGACATCGCTTTGTGCTCGAGGGCATTGTCATGCTGAAACAGGAAAGGGCCTTCTCCAAACTGTTGCCACAAAGCTGGAAGCACAGAATCGTCTAGAATGTCATTGTATGCTGTAGTGTTAAGATTTCCCTTCAATGGAACTAAGGGGCCTAGCCCAAACCATGAAAAACAGCCTCACTCCATTATTCCTCCTCAACTAAAACTTTACAGTTGGCAATATGCATTGGGGCAGGTAGTGTTCTCCTGGATTCGCAAAACCCAGATTTGTCCATCGGACTGCCAGATGGTGAAGCGTGATTCATCACTCCAGAGAACGCGTTTCCACTGCTCCAGAGTCCAATGGCGGCGAGCTTTACACCACTCCAGCCAACGCTTGGCATTATGCATGGTCATCTTAGGCTTTTGTGCAGCTGCTTGGCCATGGAAACCCATTTCATGAAGTTTCCAACGAACAGTTACTGTGCTGACGTTGCTTCCAGAGGCAGTTTGGAACTCGGTAGTGAGTGTTGCAACCGAGGACAGATGATTTTTATCCGCTATTCACATCAGCACTCGGCGGTCCAGTTCTATGAGCTTGTGTGGCCTACCGCTTCGTGGCTGAGCCATTGTTGCTCCAAGACGTTTCCACTTCTCAATATCAGCACTAACAGTTGACCGGGGCAGCTCTAGCAGAGCAGAAATGTGACGAACTGACTTGTTGGAAAGGTGTCATCCTATGACGGTGCCACGTTGAAAGTCACTGAGCTCTTCAGTAAGGCCATTCTACTGCCAATGTTTGTCTATGGAGATTGCATGGCTGTGTGCTGGATTTGATATACCTGTCAGCAATGGGTTTGGCTGAAATAGCCGATTGCACTAATTTGAAGGAGTGTCCACATAAATTTCTATATATAGTGTATATACTGTATGTCACTCAACAGACCAACACTCAGAGATCTAGCTAGGGACCCTAGAGTCAGCGGCATACATGTTAACAATAGGTTATTAATACATAGTAACTGTATTCAGCAGCTATTGAGTCTTCGACAAAGCTTTAATTAACACGGAAGTGTTAACTTGGATTTGACTTGGAGAGAGAAAGTGCATCCAGGTTACCTCTCATCCTGTGTGAACCCATTCACCTGAAGGCACATTGCTCAGAGAGAAGGGGGGAGGGTGAGAGGTCAGGGGTCAGTCCTCTCCTTGTAAGAGCAGCACACACAGCTTAACAGTTACTGTGGTTAATCCCCACACCCAAACAGTGTGCGTGTGTGACTACACACACACACACACACACACACACACACACACACACACACACACACACACACACACACACACACCACACACACCCCTATGTCAGTGTGTTCTCTTCTCTACCAGACCCTCTCTGCTACTGACAGACTGTACGTCAGTGTTCTCTTCTCTACCAGACCCTCTCTGCTACTGACAGACTGTACGTCAGTGTTCTCTTCTCTACCAGACCCTCTCTGCTACTGACAGACTGTACGTCAGTGTTCTCTTCTCTACCAGACCCTCTCTGCTACTGACAGACTGTACGTCAGTGTTCTCTTCTCTACCAGACCCTCTCTGCTACTGACAGACTGTACGTCAGTGTTCTCTTCTCTACCAGACCCTCTCTGCCACTGACAGACTGTACGTCAGTGTTCTCTTCTCTACCAGACCCTCTCTGCTACTGACAGACTGTACGTCAGTGTTCTCTTCTCTACCAGACCCTCTCTGCTACTGACAGACTGTACGTCAGTGTTCTCTTCTCTACCAGACCCTCTCTGCTACTGACAGACTGTACGTCAGTGTTCTCTTCTCTACCAGACCCTCTCTGCTACTGACAGACTGTACGTCAGTGTTCTCTTCTCTACCAGACCCTCTCTGCTACTGACAGACTGTACGTCAGTGTTCTCTTCTCTACCAGACCCTCTCTGCTACTGACAGACTGTACGTCAGTGTTCTCTTCTCTACCAGACCCTCTCTGCTACTGACAGACTGTACGTCAGTGTTCTCTTCTCTACCAGACCCTCTCTGCTACTGACAGACTGTACGTCAGTGTTCTCTTCTCTACCAGACCCTCTCTGCTACTGACAGACTGTACGTCAGTGTTCTCTTCTCTACCAGACCCTCTCTGCTACTGACAGACTGTACATCAGTGTTCTCTTCTCTACCAGACCCTCTCTGCCACTGACAGACTGTACGTCAGTGTTCTCTTCTCTACCAGACCCTCTCTGCTACTGACAGACTGTACGTCAGTGTTCTCTTCTCTACCAGACCCTCTGCTCTGAAAGACAACTGGAACTCAACACAGCCAATGGGGCTAGCCATTGGGCAAGCGCAAATAAGACCCTGCATGAGACACACACACACTCACTCTCTCCCTTTGACACCTCTGATAACTTCTAGAAGATTTCACTGTCCGCAGTCTACTCGATAAAACTGACAAACACACAAAGAGAGAAAAGAGAGTGAATGAGACAAAACAGAGTGGGAATGAGGACCGCAAAGAAAGATAATAAGAAAGCAAGAGAAAAGTGAATGAGGAATAGAGAAAGGAGATGGACAGAGAGAAAGGTCAAGGACTCCCCACTGACGGGCAGCTTTGTGTGCAGCCAGTCACTGTAAAGCCACACACACACACACACACACACACACACACACACACACACACACAAAGGCTGGCAATGAAAGCTTTAAATCATCTGAAATTACCGAACTTCAGACTTCTCGGTCCCATCATACACATATACACACAGTACCCAGACCTTGCTTGCTCAACACAATTAAACACATACACAAACACTACCCAGACCCAGGACTCACCCTCACAGAGTGACTTGCTTATACCTTGCACATTCATTGTCCATGAAGACATATCTGCAGTCTAGTACTGTCAATCAACCTATTCCAGCCATCAAGACTGACCACCACTAAGGATGCCACCTCCAGCTCAATGTACATGTTATGTCATTTATGTCATTTTCACCCAGGGCTATGTCCATAGTGATCTAGAAATGCAGATTGCACATAGATTCTACCAAGGGAAGACTTCACTGAATTATGAAGAATGTTCTCTTTCCGTACCTACTACAACCAATCATCTAACACCACCAAAATAAAGATATTTCCCGAATCTACTCATCCAAACACCTAACACCCCTCAGGAAAGTACTTTAAAGGATAATTAGGCCACGACTCTTGATAAAACATAGATATAATATAAACATATTCTGTGTTTTAACATTCGCAGCTATTCTCGGGAAAGTAGTTGATAGTTTCATTCTCATCTGCTAACAGAACTGGCATCGTCACTAGTTATTGCGTGCGCTGTAGCCTTGCAGATACGATGCTGTGACTGTTCTGCCTATTTAAAAAAGACTGTCACCTAACGGTACACGCAGACTCCAACTCAAGACAAGGCGAAACGGACCTGTCTGTGTAACTTGATACACATGTCATTTTATTAGCAGGGCTACTCATGTTCGAACATTTATGAAATAGAGCGCAAATATTCCCTTGTATTCGAAACACTAGCGATCCAGGATGCGCGCATGATGTTTGGTTGGAAACGCATTGGGAAAAGATCCAAAAGTACCCGAAGTGTATGTAATTGTATGGACAGTGAGTTATATGTCCTGTCGTTAACAAGTAGCCTAGTACAGTGTGTGTGGACTCATCACACTAATCCTGGGTAAAGTGCCCCGCTCTGTTCTTTTCACTCACCACTCCTGAAGCTCGCGGGCTTTCCAAACGTCTGTTTCTCTGTTTTTCCCGAGCGCTCACCGCTGATTGCTCAACGAATGCAAAGCACGAGAAGACGCGTTGTGTCGGTTTTTCTTCAGTCTACAGGAAAGACGAGGACAGGGTTACAGAAGGACGTATCGTTGCTATCAACTTCACGGTAGTTCTCCCAACACTCACACAACCTCACCCCGCTTTCTCCCCATGACTTTCTGGTGTTTTGTTTCCAACATTCACTCTCCCTTCCACTCACCTCCCCCTTAAAGGGAAAGGACTTCTTTATCTGTCGCCACAATGGGCTTGGAAGAGAAGGGATAATGAGAAAGGGCCCGGGTATCAAATCAATGTGATCTTTAGACTGGAAAGAAAGGCCTTTTATGCACTCGATTCTCAATTGAAACAATAACCAAACTATCAATAAGGTATCCCTTCCCCTACCCTCCAATATAGCACAAACAGACACACACACACACAACAAGGGTAGACCATACATTCGTGTTCAAAAGTGCCTAACACTGCTCAACATAGGAGTTGAACATTCATGGGAAACAGCATCCCTTATTGGAGTAAGTATTCCAAACGTTGAGTAAAGTGTTCCTTTAAATTGTATTACCTTTACCTTCTTCGTGACGATGGACTACACTGGGTCAAAGTGTAAGTAGGTCTACATCACCCTAAAGCAACCTGGTCTCAATGCATTTCGTATTATTCTTTACGTAAATCTGTCACATCATTTAGTATGTTTCGTATGGTATGTATTCATTTGTGGATGTCCATCAGCAATTTCATATGATATGTTACAAATTACAATTCGTGTTATATGTTACGAATTTTCTAAATGTACAATACGTTACGAAGTTGCTAAAAACATCTTATATGTTACGAATTTGCATAAACGTACAATATGTTCCAAATTCTAGCTAGGTGGCTAGGAGTCAGGGTTAAGGTTAGGGTTAAAGTTAGGAGTTATGTAAAAGGGTTAAGGTTAGGGGAAGGGTTAGCTAAAAGGGTTAGCTAAAAGGGTTAAGGTTAGAGTTAGGTGAAGGGATAGCTAAAAGGGCTAGCTAAAAGGGTTAAGGTTAGAGTTAGGTGAAGGGATAGCTAAAATGGTTACGGTTACAGCTAGGGGAAGGGTTAGCTAACATGCTAAGTATTTCCAAAGTAGCTCAAAAGTAGTAAGTAGTTGAAAAGTTGCTAATGAGCAAAAATGTCAAAGTTGTCCGTGATGAGATTCGAACTCGCAACCTAAGGGTTGCTAGATGTTCACGTTATATGCTTAACTTCTCTAGGGTAGGGGGCAGTATTTTCACGGCCGGATGAAAAACGTACCCAAATTAAACGGCCTACTACTTGGGCCCAGGAACTAGAATATGCATATTATTAGTAGATTTGGATAGAAAACACTCTGAAGTTTCTAAAACTGTTTGAATGATGTCTGTGAGTATAACAGAACTCATATGGCAGGCAAAAACCTGAGAAAAATCTAACCAGGAATTGGGAAATCTGGTGCTTGTAGTCTTTTCAAGTCATTGCCTATCCAACACACAGTGACTTAGGGTTCATTTTGCACTTCCTAAGGCTTCCACTAGATGTCAACAGTCTTTAGAACCTAGTTTCAGGCTTTTGCAGTGAACAGAGAGCGAACAAGAAGGCCGGGAAGTTGGTGACTCAGGAAAGGACATGAGTTCATTGGCGTGCATTCACGTGAGAGGTAGCTGTGTTCCAAAACGTTTTTCAAGACATTGGAATCGTCCGGTTGGAATATTATTGAAGTTTTATGTTAAAAAAGCCCTAAAGATTGATGCTATACAACGTTTGACATGTTTCAACGAACGTAAATATAACTTTTTTTTAAACTTTTCGTCGTGAAATTTTGGTTGAGCTTCCTACATTTGGAGTAGCTTACTGAACGTGCAAACAACAAGGAGGTATTTGGACATAAATTATGGACTTTATCAAACAAAACAACATTTATTGTGGACCTGGGATGCCTGGAAGTGCCTTCTGATGAAGATCATCAAAGGTAAGTGAATATTTATAATGCTATTTATGATTTTAGATGACTCCAAAATGGCGGGTATCTGTATTGCCTAGTGTATGTTTCTGAGCGCCGTACTCAGATTATTGCAAAGTGTGCTTTCCCCGTGAAGCTTTTTTGAAATCTGTCACAGCGGTTGCATAAAGGAGATGGTTATCTAAAATTCTTTGAATAACAGTTCAATATTTGATCAACGTTTATGATGAGTATTTTTGTAAATTGTTGTGCTGATTCACCGGCAGTATTGGAGGCAAAATATTTTCTGAACATCACGGGCCAATGTAAAATGCTGTTTTTGGTTATAAATATGAACTTTATCGAACAAAACATACATGTATTGTCTAACATTGAGTCCTAGGAGTGTCATCTGATGAAGATCGTCAAAGGTTAGTGCTTAATTTTAGCTGAATTTCTGGTATTTGTGACCCCTCTCCTGCTTGGAAAATGGCTGTGTGGTTTTTCTTGTGTTGTACCTGTCCTAACATAATCTAACTTTATGCTTTCGCCGTAAAGCCTTTTTGAAATCAGACAATGTGGTTACATTAAGGAGAAGTGTACCTTTAAAATGGTGTAAAATAGTCGTATGTTTGAGAACTTTGAATTATGACATTTTGTTGTTTTGAATTTGGCACTCTGATTTTTCACTCGGCTGTTGAATAGTGTGTCCCGCTAGCGTCCCACCTGCACAAGAGAGGTTAATCATCCACCCTACTTTTGTTGATGCCTTAATTAACCATCTGTCTTATGTAACCATACCAAACATAACATAACATACTAAATGGAGTGTCTCAGATTTACGTACAGAATAATACTAAATGCTCTGAGACCGGGTTGCCTGAAGTGGCACTTTAGACTTACCAGTAAGACATTGAGTACTGTCTGTATGTAGCTAGAAACAGCCTATGTTTTCAATAGTTGTATCACATAGTGCTTTATCTGTTACAAGGATGGAAGCTATGCAGTAGTGCTGAGCGATTGGTGCTTTTTGAGGTCAGTTCGGTTTCGATTCGATTATTTTAAAAAGAATCACGATTTTCGATTTTCAACATTAAATGCATTGTGCGTTATGTGGGTTGAATGTTATAACAACACAGAATAAAACAATTAGTCCCATGATGGTAGTGACAGCCCATTGCTGCTCACCACTTATAAACCATCATTTATAAACATATAATAAAATATTTCAGTTGTTGTTGTTGTTATATTACTTTTGTTTTATTTGATGACTTTATTTCATTCCGAGTCATCTCATCTCTATAGAGCTGCTGCCTGTGCTGTCTGACAAAAACACTATTTTGTAGTTCTTCAATGTAAATAGGACTGCTGAATACCAACTATCAATCACTTAGATCATGTATTTTCAGGTAGAGATACCTCGTTAATCTACAGCTGCTCTCTATATCGCCTCACGATCGAGCATTCTTCTCTCTTCAGTAACAGGCGTAAAATGAACAGACGGACAAGTATATGCGCAATGGATTATGGTAATTGTAGTCAGTCGTGGAAAACGTACCCAATAGTCAAATTTGAGTAAAATCAAAGATACCTTATTAATAGAAAATGACTCCAGTAAATGTGAAAATCACCAAGTAAAATACTAATTGAGTAAAAGTCTAAAAGTATTTGGTTTTAAATATACTTAAGTATCAAACGTAAATGTAATTGCTAAAATATCCAAATATCAAAAGTAAAAGTATAAATAATTGTATTGTGTAAAAAGTACATTATTTTCTTTATGAATGTAGTGAAGTAAAAGTAAAAGTTGTAAAAAAATATAAATAGTAAAGTACAGATACAAAAAATAAACTACTTAAGTAGTACTTTAAAGTAGTTTTACTTTTTATTTATTTATTTCACCTTTATTTAACCAGGTAGGCAAGTTGAGAACAAGTTCTCATTTACAATTGCAACCTGGCCAAGATAAAGCAAAGCAGTTCGACACATACAACAACACAGAGTTACACATGGAGTAAAACAAACATACAGTCAATAATACAGTAGAAAATAAGTCTATATACAATGTGAGCAAATGAGGTGAGATAAGGGAGGTAAAGGCAAAAAAAGGCCATGGTGGCAAAGTAAATACAATATAGCAAGTAAAACACTGGAATGGTAGATTTGTAGTGGAAGAAAGTGCAAAGTAGAAATAGAAATAATGGGGTGCAAAGGAGCAAAATAAATAAATAAATAAATACAGTAGGGGAAAAGGTAGTTGTTTGGGCTAAATTATAGATGGGCTATGTACAGGTGCAATGATCTGAGCTGCTCTGACAGTTGGTGCTTAAAGCTAGTGAGGGACTTTACAATACTGATTGTAGTTAATTACCACGTTTTTGCACTAAACTTAAGTAGAATATTGGCCTGTTGGAAACTACAACTCCCTACTACATTGCACAGTTCAGACTGTATATGATTGAGCTCACAGAAGAAGAAAACATTTAATGGAATTCAAATAATTGAACCAAAGTAGGTTAATTAGTTGTTTAAAAAATAACCGAAATGTCGGTTAATCGCTCAGTCATTCACACAGTCAGTCAGTCAGTAGTCAGTGAATCGATCAGTCTGTCAGTATGTTATAATCAGCCAGTCTGGGTAGCCCTGGTCTGTGTTTACATTCAGCCCTCTTTCCAGAGAGAGAGAAAAAGAGAAGCGAGGTCCCTGATAGGGAGGGAGAGAGAGAGAGAGAGAGAGAGAGAGAGAGAGAGAGAGAGAGAGAGAGAGAGAGAGAGAGAAAGAGGTGAGGGCTCTGACAGGGAGAGTGAGGCGAGGGCTTGGAGAGAGGGAGAGAGACTATAGCTAGCTATAGCTGGGAGCGAACTGATGTGCCATTTCTAATCCCCCCTGTTCCTGCCTTTGTGCTGTGGCCCAGCAGGAAGTGGGAGCTGGGCAGACAACAATTAACAAAAGAGCTGTGAAGAATACAATTAGCCATCAATGGCCAACCACAGTCCTTTGTGCCTGTCACCATGGTGATGGCCCAACACCACTATTGCAGAACCCTTTCTCTACTTCTCCTTTTTACTCCCCTTCGCCTTTGCGCTCTCTCTCCCCTCTCTCTCTCTTATTTTCTTTTCTACCTCTCAATCTCTCCCATCTCTTTTCTTTTTTCTCTCTCTCGCCAGTTCATCTTTCCTCCTCTCTGTACACTCTCTCTCTCTGTTTATTTGTGCGTCACTCTGGTGTCAGTGAGCTGCAGTGAGACTGTTTGCCTGTCTTAGGATCTGGCACCCTTATTCTCCCCTCTGCTTTTCAGGCCATGCATCTTTGTCTACCCTGCCTGCTGAAGCCAACCAAAATGGGCTGAGCTTTCATATCAATAGAGAGAGAATGTGAAACACTACTCCAGGGGTGGGCAACTCCAGTCCTGGAGGATTCACAGTGTGTGTGTACACTTTTTTCCAACTCAGCACTAGCACACCTGCTTCAAGTAATCGACTTACCATGGTCTTCAATCTGGATAATGATGAGTTTAATCTGGTATGTGTGAGTTGAGCTGGGCTTGAACACAAGTCTGTGGCCCTCCAGGACCAGAATTGCCCCATAAGCAAAGCAAAGAGACAAGCTTTATATTGGTTTCAGTGGGACCTATCCCCACAAACCAAACTTTTTAAGTCCGTTATGTGTGTTTGCATCAGCGCCTAGCCTCCATGCGATATATGTTGTAACAGACACAATCCAAGTTGAATGAGATTACCACACTCTCTTCCTGTGTGCCAGGTTGTCTCTTTGCCTCACTTTTGTGGGGTTGGCAGCCCCCTGCCATCCCCTGATGGCAAAGATCTGTATCAGACCACACGGCTGCCTCCTCTCTGCCCTCACCCATTAGATGTCTATCTTACTGTGGGCCTCTCTGTTCTCTCCTGCATCTGATCTGTCAGCCTGCCTGCCTGCCTAATCAAACAGCACTCTCAGCACCACTGGTTGGTTGGACTGAAGCACAGTTTTCAAATGAATATCAACACACTGTCTGTCTCTCCCTGTGGTGCTGTTGGAACCCAGTCCATATCTAACACTGCAGACCCACGATCCCAACCAGTGTTCACAACAACACAATGTACTGAAGACCTTAAGTTAAGCACCAGTCCACTAAAACCATGACATTGGTCAGCAGGGGGTTCCGATGTCGGGGCACACTTCTGGGTATTAAGAGACTGGAAGATGACTGGTAACATTGGTTGTTAATGAATGGGTCATAGGAAAAGGGTCATAGGAAAAAAGAGTTTGGTGGGCCACCAGTTTTGGGGATAAAGAAGAATCATACTCATAATGTTTGCTTGTCCTGTATCACACTGTCAGCCAGAACATCAAGCTCAACCATCTTGTTAGCAATGCTAATGCTTAAAGAAAGCCCTAGTGAAGAGAGATAACAGTCAGATAAAGCTGGGGGGGAAAGCTACTCATGGGGTTGGGGTTATTCTGCTTAGCTGACACTACTGTATATTTGATGGCAGCCAAAGCGATAAGGCAGATTTGCCTATGTGTGCACTTAAACAAACCAAGGTGTCTTCACCAACATGCAAAAGGCGAGGTGGGAAACAGAAGAGGTCGGATACATACACCGACCGCATGGGAGAAGTAGGCTGAGAATGTTATCGAAAACAGCAAACACATCACTCCTGTGTGTGTGTGTGATACATGCTTATACGATAACAAATGCTCACATTATTTCTCAGAAGCGAAGGGACCGCAACACCCCCTGTTCCGACACCGCTTCCGCAGATTCGAGCAAAACAACACATCTGCCATCGGAAAAACACACTGCCGCAGTAACACTCCCTCTCACAAACATTACCCTATTGAAACAGACCACAGTGACCCGATTGAGCTGATCGTTATACTAGTTCATGCACGCAATTTAAAATAAACTGACAGCCAATCTTTTTGTGACAACAATTTGGGTGATAGCCAACAGAAGGCCTCAAACCAGTGCCTTTGTGCTTGTCAAGCCTCATATGGCTGTTCAACTGGTGGAATCAGGTGTGGTAGTGGTGGGCTGGAGCAAAAGCCTGCACACCATGCAGCTCTTGAAGACCTGTTTTGAAGAACACTGGTGAAGACAGTGAGATCAATGTCTAGCTAACTTCTCTCTGTCTCTCTCACTATCTATCTCTCTATTTCTCTCTCACTATCCATCTATCTATCTCTCTGTCTAAAGTCTAGCCCCAGTAGCCACCCACGCTCTCCCGTGCTCTGCCCTAACATAAGGCAAACAGCAAGCCACATAAAGATCTGTTCCCTCTCCACGGGCACACACTCACTCCAGTGGAGGCTGCTGAGGGGAGGACGGCTCATAATAATGGCTGGAAAACAGTGAATGTAATGGCAGTTAATACCATTCCACTTGTTTCGCTCCAGCCATTAACACGAGCCCGTCCTCCCCAATTAAGGTGCTACCAACCTGCTGTTACACACACACCCAGGGCAGTGGAGTAGGGCAGTTTCGTGGAGCTCCCACGCAAGGTCCGAGCAAGGCCTCCTTAGGGTTTTTTCTCCTTCCATGGGGCAGAGAGAAGAATGTGCAGTATTATAGCTAATCTCATGCTATATGAGAAGAGAATGTTGTTGTTTTAGAGCTCAGTGATTTTTGAAAAATGGGACAATCTCAACAATTTCCACAAATATGTGTCTTGATATTAAATGTTTTTTTAAATATTTTGATAGACCAAAGTATTAGCTATCACACCATGTAAAGGAGCAACCTCCTAATTATTTATTTTTTTCATCATAAGAAGCAACTAACTGGATTATGTCAACTCCGTCAGACACCATCATCAAATTAATTACAAATTAAAGCTGAACTGTATTGAGTCAACAAGTATTCAACCCCTATGTTATGGCCAGCCTAAATAACGTCATGAGTAAAAATGTGCTTAACAAGTCACATAAGTTGCATGGACTCACTCTGTGTGCAATAATAGTGTTTAACATGATTTTTGAATGACTACCTTATCTCTGTACCCCACACATAAAGTTATATGTAAGGTCCCTCAGTCGAGCAGTGCATTTCAAACACAGATTCAACCACAAAGACCAGGGATGTTTTCCAATGCATAACAAAGAAGGGCACCTATTGGTAGACGGGTAGAAAGAAGAAGAAAAAAGACATCGAATGTCTCTTTCAGCATGGTGAAGTTATTAATTACATTTTGGATGGTGTATCAATACACCCAGTTACTACAAAGATACAGGTGTCCTTCCTAACTCAGTTCCGGAGAGGAAGGAAACCGATCAGAGATTTCGCCATGAGGCCAACAGTGACTTTAAAACAGTTTGAGTTTAATGGTTGTGATAGGAGAAAGCTGAGGATGGATCAACAACAGTGTAGTTACTCCACAGTACTAACATAATTGACAGAGTGAAAAGGATGCCTGTGAAGAAAATCTTCCAAAACATGCATCCTGTTTACAACAAGGCACAAAAGGAGCTGCAGGTAGCCTAGCGGTTAGAGCATTAGGTGGTAACTGAAAAGTTTCTGGTTTGAAGATCCAAGTTGAAAAATCTATTGGTGCCCTTGAGCAAGGCACTTAACCCTAATTTGGTCTAGGGGTGCAATACTACTCTGGCTGACTGTGTAAAACAACACATTTCACTGCACATATCCGGTGTACATGACAATAAATATTTATTTATTTTTAATACTGCAGAAAATGTGGGAAAGCAAATTGGTTGTTGATCATTGCTAAACAACCATTTTATCTGAAAAGAATGTGGGCAAATGTTGCACAATCCAGGTGTGGAAAGCTCTTAGAGACTTACCCAGAAACACTCACAGCTGTACTCGCATAAGTATTATTTCACAGTTTTGATGTCTTCACTATTATTCTACAATGTAGAAAATAGTCAAAATAAAGAAAAACCCTGGAATGAGTAGTTGTGTCCAAACCTTTGACTGGTACTGTTTGTGAGAATCCTGTTCATTGATAACAGCTCAGCGTTCAACGCCATAGTGCCCACAAAGCTCATCACTAAACTAAGGACCCTGGGTTTAAACACCTCCCTCTGCAACTGGATCCTGGACTTCCTGACAGGCCGCCCCCACATGGTAATGGTAGGCAACAACACATCTGCCACGCTATCCTCAACATAGGGGTCCTCAGTGGTGCGTGCTTAGTCCCTTCATGTACTCCTTGTTCACCCATGACTGTATGGCCAAGAACGACTACATCATTAAGTTTGCCGACGACACAACAGTGGCCTGATCACCGACAACAATGAGACAGCCTATAGGGAGGAGATCAGAGACCTGGCAGTGTGGTGCCAGGACAACAACCTCTCCGTCAACAAGGCAAAGGAGCTGATCGTGGACTACAGGAAAAGGATGGCCGAACATGTCCTCATTCACATCGATGGGGCCGTAGTGGAGCGGGTCGAGATTTTCAAGTTCCTTGGTGTCCATATCACCAACAAACTATCATGGTCCAAACACACCAAGACAGTTGTGAAGAGGGCACGACAACACCTTTTCCCCCTCAGGAGACTGAAAAGATTTGTCACGGGTCCCCAGATCCTTATAAAGTTCTACAGCTGCACCATCGAGAGCATCCTGACCGGTTGCATCACCGCCTGTTATGGCAACTGCTCGGCATCCGACCGTAAGGCGCTACAGCTACGGCCCAGTTCATCACTGGGGCCAACCTTCCTGACATCCAGGACCTATATACTAGGCAGTATCAGAGGAAGGCCCTAAAAATTGTCAAAGACTAGTCATAGACTGTTCTCTCTGCTACCGCACGGCAAGCGGTGCCAGAGCACCAAGTCTAGGTCTAAGAGGCTCCTTAACTGCTTCTACCCCCAAGCCATAAGACTGCCAAACAATTAATCAAAATGGGCACCCGGACTATTTACATTGACACTCCCCTTTGTTTTTACACTGCTGCTACTCGCTGTTTATTATCTATGCATAGTCACTTTACCCCTACCTACATGTACAAATTACCTTGACTAACTTGTACCCCCGCACATTGACTCGTACCGGTACCCTCTGTGTATAACTTTGTTATTGTTAAATAAAGGTTAAATTGAAGAAAAAAATATATACATTTTGTTACTTGTTATTTTATTTTTGACTAGTTTATTTAGTAAATATTTTCTTAACTCTATTTCTTGAACTGCATCGTTGGTTAAGGGTTGTAAGTAAGCATTTCACGGTAAGGTTGTATTCGGCGCATGTGACAAATAAAATTTGATTTGATGAAATTTGATCTAATTAAGATATAGTATATTAGTGTTTTATTTTTCATTAATATTTTACAAATGTTAGATTTTTTTTCTCACTTTGACATTACAGAGTATTTTGTGTAGATCAGTGACAAAAAATGACAATTCAATCCATTTAAATCCCACTTTTTAACACAACAAAATTTGGAAAAAGTCAAAGTGTTATGAATAAAACCTGAAGCCTTCAAAATGACACAATACATTATTTACCATTCATTTCAATTGGGCACAAAATAATCTGAAACACAACCAAAACAAACAGCAAATGCATCCCAAAAAATCACTAACTTGATGTCGTCATTGCATGCTATGAATATGGGACCAAATACTTAACTTTTTACTACATTAATACACATATAATTTCAGTTTTATCCTACAGAAAAGATAGAACAAATATTACAACAAATGTTATGGTTAAACTCAAATATACTGATTAATAAAAAAACATTCTTAATGGATTTATTTTATTATATTTATTAATGATATTATGAATAGAAACAGAGTTGTCACATATGCAGCTGTCAAAAATATATGGGAATATCTGCTCAATCCAAATTTACAAGCAATTGATTGCAGCATTACCACAAAAATGGAGGCAAGTGGAAAAGGGAGAAGGTAGGGAACTTGTTTGCCTGCCATATTTTAAAGATACAAATTGGCTGAAAGGAATTGGCATAAATAGAAAAATCTACCAGTTTCATCTGAGGACAACAATGTTGACAGATGCGCCATACAGGTTGTAAAATAAATGGGAAGAGATTTTCTATGAACCGATTCCATGCCACATGGTTTATGAACTGGTTCAAAAAACACTTGATTCAACACGAGTTTTTCAATTTAAATTATTATATAAAATTCTTTCCACCAACAGAATGCTATATATGTGGGGCATACAACAATCTCAGCTCTGTAGATTGTGCTGCGAAGAAACAAAATCAATAGATAATTTATTCTAGTATTACCCTAAGTAGCTTGTTTCTAGTCACACGTTCAGGAATGGTTAAAAAAAAATCACACCACGCACTTACAATTAACCTAACAAAATAGAATTGCTGGGCGATTTGGAAAAACATAGTCGGTCAATAAATAATGTAATAATACTTGTAGCTCACAATATGTGGATACTATATGATTAGAAAGGTAAAAAAAAATTGGTAAAGCATCACAGGTCAATTGAAAAATATATGGCTCATGGAAACCAAATGTAGCAGAAAAGCTGTAAAAAAATATATATATATATATTTGTCCTCCAAAGAGGGGGGGATGGGTTAAAACATTTTCTTTATTTTTCATTAAAACATTTTAAAAAAAATACATACAAGTGAATTAGTCCCAATACTTTTGGTCCCCTAAAATGGGGGGACTACGTACAAAAAGTGCTGTCATTTCTAAATGGCTCACCCGATATGGATCAAAATACCCTCAAATTAAAGCTGACAGTCTGCACTTTAACATCATAGTCATTGTTTGATTTCAAATCCACACCTCCAGAGTATAGAGACAAAAGAAGAAAAAAATACTTCACTGACCCAATAATTACGGAGGCACTGTATATAAAAGTCGAGGGCCCCCTCCCCACGACTTGTGGGAGCTGTGAGGGTGTGTGTTACGCCAGCGATAGGGGGGCAGGAGGGGTACAGTCTCTCGGCAGGGATGAGGGGGATGGTGGGGTTGAGGGGAGGTGAGTACGGCACTGCCCCATACAAAGGCAGCCCTGAAATAGCCCCTCACACAATGAAACCTGCCACTCTGTCTATGAGATAATGTCTAATTGAAAACACTGCAGCCATTGTGCTCCTGTCACCGGCTTTATTGTCCAGATAGCCCTCCCCCACCTCTCTTTTTCCATTGACGCGGCACGATTGTTCCCTGCCATTGTGGCACCCGCACCCTACTCTCTTTCTCTTTCCCTCTCTCCGTATTGTTATAATTTCATTACTCTGCTTCTCCTTTCGCTCCCCTGCAGATCTTTTGTTCGACACATTTAGGCACTTCATTTGGAACCACTGCCAGTGTGTATGCGTGTGTGTATACAGTATGTGTGCTAAACAGCTGTCAGTTTCATGAGATAAAACAGGAAGTAAATCATCTGAAGAGATATGTCTCATTCTGTAACATCATGGGACGCTATAAAGCTATATATACCTGCAGATGTCAAGAGAAAATGTAGGAAATCCATTTTTTGTAATGAAACCACATGGTAGTTATGAAGAGATAAGTAGTAGAATCTATTCACAAGTGAATCAACAAACCTTGTTTGAACACAGTAAACCACATCAGTGGTCACCAACTCTGGTCCACTAACTCTGGTCCAGAAGAGCTACTGTGTCTGTGCTGCCCTTCATCCCAGCAAAGCACTAATACATGAGATTCAATAAAATATCAAGACCTTGATTAATTGATCATCAAGATTCGATAAAGCATCATAAGTAGCTGAATCAAGTAGCCTGTGTTAATATGATTCCTGCAGCCTATTTTCCCAAAACCCTGGGATGACTTTCCATCGCCTCTGGTACAGGTTTGGCCTCAACACCCTGCCACTGTAGATCAGATCCTGTGTGTTACAGCCAAAGAGTCACACAATGAAAAATTCCTGCACATTTCCTCATTTTCACAAACCCTATTTCAAACAAAAAGGCCTTACCGGACCTGCGTATTATTCACCGTGTTAATTGGGGGGAAAATAAGTGTTTATTGTGCATTGCAACAGCCCTGTGAAAACAAGATAAGAGCCTTATGAACAGGTCCAAGACGATGGCCATTCAATGGCTTGTTTGTTAGAAAGTGTGAACAAGTTGAAAACAGGTTATTTTCCCTTTTTGCTATGACCAAGTCTGTCTGCCTGAGGTGAACGGTCTGGAAGTTCCCCAGGTCTGTTCTGAGAGCTTCTCCTGGATGCTGTCAGAGATGGTGAGAGATGGCTGTTTGACACAAAACATCCCTGCATAGGTCAAAGGTCATACATATACCTGTACATTTGATTGACTTGACAGAGTCATCCAAGGTACAGTATTTACAAATTTTCTCAATTAATTATTGTCACTCCATCATGCTAAGCACTAGCTAATTGGATGTTGTTTAATGTTACAGACTTACACACATTCTCCCTTTCTCTCTCTCACACACACATACATGTGCATGCACATGCTCGCAAGCTAGCACACACACACCACAGATTTGTGTGAGGAATAACGCAGCCCCCCTGAAGACAGAGATGGCTGTCTCTTTCTGCTGAAACCGTCACCATGCAGTAACCAGACACAGTAAGCACTATTTGCATTACCACAAGCTATCGCTAGCTGCAGCTGCTGCTCCAGTTTGATTTAGGAATGGATAATAGCAGTCTGGTTAGATTCATTTTAATGCTTTATTTGTGAGGAACATATTATTCAATTTCCATTACGAAGACATACCAAAACATTTACTTCCTCTACTGTAGAGCCTTCCTACTTTCTTTTTTTGTTTCTGACACAGATTTAAAAAATGACTGCATGTGTTCACACAAACCCTCTGTATTTGGAAGGATTGTGGTGGAAGCATCATGTTATGGGTATGGTTGTCACCGGCATGGACTGGGGAGTTTGTCAGGACGGAAAGAAATATGAAAAGAGCAAAGCCCAGATAAAAAGTTAGAAGAAACCTTGCCTTAGTCTTCTGAATACATAACCTTGGGATAGAGTTGAATTATTTTTATGCCAAAAACACAGCAGAATGGCTTTCCAATAGGTGTTGAGTGGTCCTGAGTGGTCCAGTCTCAATCGGACTTAAATGTTCTTCCAACTAAGATTCTAAGTTGGTAGAATCTTATTAAAAATTATTCATAGCTGTAGGCTACCAAAGTAGCTTCCACCAAGTATTAACTCTGGCGTGTGAAAACATACGCAATAAAGACATCTTCGTAATCCCTTTTTACATTTAATTTGAAGGCAGCAAAATGTGAAGACTGTGCTAGGGGTGTGTACACATTGACTCGGTACCGGTACCCCTGTATATAGCCTCGTATCGTTACCTTCTTTTTACTTTACTTTACTTAGTAAATATTTTCTTAAATCTTATTTTTCTTAAAACGGCATTGTTGGTTAAGGGCTTGTAAATAAGCATTTCACGGTAAGGGCTACATGTGCACCTACATTCGGTGCATGTGACAAAATGTTATTTGATTTGGGTAGACTTTCAATAGGCACTGTATGTTCATACAGTAAGCTAAAGGCAAAAAAAAATTCAATTTCAATGTGTGCTTTTTTTGGGCCAGTGACTGATGTCATGAGGCTGACACATTTCTGTGTAATTGTTTTCCTTCCTTTTCCCCTTGTAAGTCCAAATACATAATACCACCCACCCACCCTATACACACATAAGCAATAAACACACAAAAACCCAAAGAAAGTACCCTGAACATTTTTTTTTAATAAACCAACCAACCAAACATCTCTGTTTTGAATAAACAAACAGGCCTATAATAACAATGTATCAAGTAGCTCTTGGTTCTATTCTTTCCTAGTCTCTCAGTCCAGGTCATGATATGATGCTATCAATGGGTGCTGGCTTTACAGGGACACAGACTAACAAACAAACTACCCTGAGATTCAGAATAGGTACCAAGGCCACCCAGAGTTTGAAATAACAATCCCATTAGAATACATCTGCCTTGATGTATTTGAACTTTTGGCATAACATGTATTCATGGAGTTTTGATACAGGCCACAGACAGAGCGGAGGTTGAAAGAAATAACCACACAAGAGTCTGTGCCCCAAAACATGTTCAATGAGGGCGCTATGAATAGACAGACAGAATGAGAGAGCGGGAGGTGGGCAGGATACAGACCCACACCTGGCAGAGCCAGGCCGAGGTAGGAGAGGGGTCAGGTGTCTTAGGGATGGTCAGACAGATGAGAAGGGGGAGAAAAGACAGACACACACACACACACAAACACAGCAACAGGAAGTGGTCTCTGGAGAGAGAGGGGGGTTGGTTATCTGACCCAGGCACTGTTTCCTTTGTCTGAAAGGGGGGAGACACAGGAAAGACTGGGGAAAGACGGATGAGATGTAGGCCTACGTATGTATGAGTGTGTGACTGTGTCTGGTGAAGACCTTTATTGTTGAAAGATCACCAAAAATAATTTCAATTGGCTTACTACGTAGAGAAATCCTCTAGTAAAACTTGTTTGCTAGAACCGCACCAGTGCGACGGTCAATTGCCAACGTCTGTAGTCTCACTGTTCTAAGTCGGACATAAGAATGTGTGGGAGGTGTGGCATTGAGTCAGCCCATTCCTCCTCATAGCACAATGAGGGTCATCGGGCACTTGACAACGATGCATGTTGCCACAAGCTGTGGCACCCCTTCCTTTTAAGATGAGGCGCAGGGTTCCCGTCCTGTAAGACGACACCTCAGCCCTCGCTGCCTAGGCTACTTGCTCCTTTTCTTTCTCCCACTTGTGGACTCCGGTCTGTCTTCGGCTGCTTGTTACCATCACACTTCCTCCACAGATAGCCGTGTTGTATGTTTATATTATTGTAAACTGCAAAATTAAAGGAAAGGCTCACACATCTGGAATGTTATATTGTTTTGTGCATCTATGAGTGATGTTCTATCTTTTACCTGGGTCATTTCGTATTTTCATATGCATCTGAGTTATTGGAGAAGAGCAGGCAGAAATCCGGCCGGTATGACGTAGCACTGTGATAAAGTCACCCACACTACACTGGAAGTTAATAGGAATACAACGTTTAGATCGTGAAAACGTCTAACATACATGTTAGATTTCAATACTGGTCGATGTCATTACTCGGGAAGATGTCTTCTCTCGAATGAGCCATTGATCATATTTTTGCGATAGTTCTACCTCGAGAAATGTGTCATTTAACAGAGGGTATAGCACATTTTTCCTACTTGTCTGCTTCTTTAGTCCAGGGTGCATTGCATGGTACTGTTGCCAGAGATATTATACAAAGGAGATAGGAAGCAAATGAATGACGGAACGTATAATGCCCCACCCAGCACACTGTGACCAATCGCTTTCACGTTGTCATGCTGCATCACGCGGTTGCTAAACTAATCGTCACGCAATCGCTTTCAATCAGTGTACATGTCTAGAAACGCGCCTATTTTCCTCAAAAGTACGTAATGTCACAATTCCAAAACTACATGGTATTACAGACAGCAAGATAATCTCACGCCACTGAAAAAAAATGTAATGTTGTACTTCTTGTTGATGAAATTTGTGCTAATGTTGGGTTTTTGAGCTAGCGCCCAATAGATTCCCATTCACTCCATGAAGGAGGGCGCTCCTGGTCCCAGAATTGCCCAGAATGCACCGCGATGCCCATTGACGTAACATGGGCAACGTTTCCCATCTCCTCAAAAGTATCTGCCGTTGTGAATGTCAGACTACACTCTGTGAGGCACATCGATCTGCAGGTTGAACATGGTGAAATTGTAGACTCCTAAATTGATAGTACAGTTTGTTTAGGCGATTTTACAGCTTTGCATGCTGATATTGTATTTGGGATTGTGTGTAGCTACGTTTGCTAGCTACCTAGTGAGCCCATAGAGTGCATTGAGGATTTTGTAGCTGCGACTTGAGCTGCAACAGATTTCCACAACGATGTTTCATCTTGCTACCAAAATGAAACATTTGTTCACAAATAATATTGTTGTCATATGTGTTATTTAACACTGTCAAAGGTTGGGTGGATTTTTCCTTTAAGGCTGGCCTTCCTGACCTACTTAAGATCATGTGTTACAGGTATATTGTACACAACAGTGAAATGGCCAAGTCGTGCTTTATATAATAGTCTATTAAAACCGTATGGGAATACTTTGGCCATTTATGGTAAGATGCGTGGAAATGATGTTTGACATAATGGCAGTCAGCACTGTTATGTTTCTCACGTTGCAAGCAACATTTCCTGGATTCTCAAAATGAAATGAGAAAAAGTATTGCATCCCTGTTGAAAAATGTATCCATACATTTATGCAAGTTTCATTGAAATACTGTATGGGCATATCACCTCCTGGTGGACCATCGATGTATTGTCACAGTCCAGAAATACACAGAGTGTACAAAACATTAGGAACACTTTCCTAATATTGAGTTGTACCCCCTTTTGCCCTGAGAAAAGTCTTCATTCATCGGGGCATGGACTCTAAGGTGTTGAAAGCATTCCATAGGGATGCTGGCCCATGTTGACTCCAATGCCTCCCACAGTTGACTGGATGTCCTTTGGGTGGTGGACCATTCTTGATACACACAGGAAACTGTGTAGCATGAAAAACACAGCAGCGTTGCAGTTGAGACACTCAAACCGGTGTGCCTGGTACCAACTACCATACCCCATTCAAAGGCACTTAAATGTTTTCTCTTGCTCATTCAACCTCTGAACGGCTCACATTCCCACAGCATATCTCAAGGCTTAAAAATAATTATTCAACCCATCTCCTCCCCTTCATCTACACTGATTGAAGTGGATTTAACAAGTGACATTAATAAGTGATCACAGCTTTCACCTGGATTTTTCTGGTCAATTTAAATCATGGAAAGAGCAGGTGTTCCTAATTTTTTTTGTACACTCAGTGTATGTGGCTATGAACGTCAATATTGATGGAGAAGAAAATACACCTAGAAGCATATCAGTAGCCCATGCAACCCAACAGCTGCACTCATTTCTATTTGTTGTTTTTTGCAATTCTTAAAAAGTTACAGGTAACCATGTTCCCACTGAGAAACTAAAGAGTAATTGGGTTGAGTAGATATTTCAGATAACAAAACATTTATTACAGAGGAATAGTTGGCAAAAATAAACAATTACATTATTCATGTAACACGAACACCATTGAGCTTCAATATTGTTAGCAAAAAATCTAACGTAAAAAAAAACCTACCAAAAAGGGGAAAAAATATCCTAGAAAATGTATGTCGGCTGGAGATGGATGGACTTGGTCCTGTTGGGTTGAGTTAGGTGGCTACACTCTGTAGCAGGGTGATGTTATCTCCTTTCAGCATGATCCTCCCTGAGAGAGATGGATGGAGAGATACAGGGAGGAATTGAGAGTAGTGGTCGACCGATTAATCGGAACAGCCGATTAATTAGGGCCGATTTCAAGTTTTCATAACAATCGGTAATCGGTATTTTTGGCCACCGATTTGCTTTTTTTTTTACACCTTTATTTAACTAGGCAAGTCAGATTAAGAACACATTCTTATTTTCAATGACGGCCTAGGAACGGGGGTTAACTGCCTTGTTCAGGGGGGATTTGGGGATTCGTTTTTGCAACCTTCCGGTTACTAGTCCAACGCTCTAACCACCTGCCTTACATTGCACTCCACGAGGAGCCTGCATGGCAGGCTGACTACCTGTTACGCGAGGGCAGCAAGAAGTCAAGGTAAGTTGCTTGCTAGCATTATACTTATCAATCTTAACATAATCACTAGTTAACTACACATGGTTGATGATATTACTAGTTTATCTAACGTGTCCTGCATTGCATATAATCGATGCGGTGCCTGTTAATTTCTCATTGAATCACACCCTACTTCGACAAACGGGTGATGATTTAACAAGCGCATTTGCGAAAAAAGCACTGTCGTTGCACCAATGTACCTAACCATAAACATCAATGCCTTTCTTTAAAACCAATACAAAGGTATATATTTTTTAAACCTGCATAACATGAAATTGTCACTTATCTTGGGTTCATTGCACGCAGTCAAGGTATATGCAACAGTTTGGGCCGCCTGGCTCGTTGCGAACTAATGTGCCAGAATTTTACGTAATTATGACATAACATTGAAGGTTGTGCAATGTAACAGGAATATTTAGACTTAGGGATGCCACCCGTTAGATAAAATACGGAACGGTTCCGTATTTCACTGAAAGAAAAACCTTTTGTTTTCGAGATGATAGTTTCCAGATTCGACTATATTAATGACCTAAGGCTCGTATTTCTGTGTGTCATTATATTATATTAAGTCTATGATTTGATATTTGATAGAGCAGTCTGACTGAGCGGTGGTAGGCACCAGCAGGCTCGTAAGCATTCATTCAAACAGCACTTTCGTGCGTTTTGCCAGCAGCTCTTCGCTGTGCTTCAAGCTGTTTATGACTTCAAGCCGGGTGGGTATAATTTGTGGAACGTTCCAACAGGAATCTATTCCAAAAACTTCGTAAATAAGGTTGCCAAAAAACAACGCATACAAAGTTGTATAGCGGCAGAATAAGATACCGGGTAGGGAGTGGTCTATTTCATTGTGTTTTTCACTCATCACGTTTATTTCAAAAAATGTCTGTCCTCACTCTGGTTGCCTATGGACAAACATTAAGAATAAGCTACGTGGTGAGTTGATGCCTATTCGGCAGCTAGTTAGCTAGGTTTGTATGCGTTGCTACTTTGTATGCGTTGTTGGTTGGCAACCTTTTACTTTACGTTTGTTGGAACGTTCCACAAATTATACCCACCCCTTCAAGCCTATCAACTCCCAAGATTAGGCTGGTGTAACTGATGTGAAATGGCTAGCTAGTTAGCGGGGTGCGCGCTAATAGCGTTTCAAACGTCACTCGCTCTGAGACTTGGAGTAGTTGTTCCCCTTGCTCTGCATGGGTAACGCTGCTTCGAGGGTGGCTGTTGTCGATGTGTTCCTGGTTCGAACCCAGGTAGGAGCGAGGAGAGGGACGGAAGCTATACTGTTACACTGGCAATACTAAAGTGCCTATAAGAACATCCAATAGTCAAAGGTATATGAAATACAAATCGTATAGAGAGAAATAGTCCTAAAATTCCTATAATAACTACAACCTAAAACTTCTTACCTAGGATTATTGAAGACTCATGTTAAAAGGAACCACCAGCTTTCATATGTTCCCATGTTCTGAGCAAGGCACTTAAATGTTAGCTTTCTTACATGGCACATAATGCACTTTTACTTTCTTCTCCAACACTTTGTTTTGCATTATTTAAACCAAATTGAACATTTTTCATTATTTATGACACTAAATTGATTTTATTGATGTATTATATTAAGTTAAAATAAGTGTTGATTCAGTATTGTTGTAATTGTCATTATTACAAATAATAAAAAAACATCTATAATTATATATATATATATAGTAAAAAAATGGTTTATTAAATCGGTCGATTAATCGGTATCGGCTTTTTTTGGGGGGTCCTCCAATAATCGGCATCGGCGTTGAAAAATCATAATCGGTCGACCTCTAATTGAGAGAAGTGAGGATAGATGAAGAGACTGGTGATAAGCCTACAGTAAGTGACACTTCCGCCAGCAGTCATGATGACCAGACTGGTTGAAAGGACACACTTGCTCAGACTACCAACAAAGGAAAGTTGTATGATCATCATCAACATATGAGAAGTAACTAGAGAAAAGAGAAAAGTGTTTAAAAAAAAGAAAGTATACAGCTTTTTTATTAAGTCCTTACTCAACTAGTGGTTTTTGTCAATCCGATGGCATTAATAATAGGCCCTATAAGACAAGCGTCACCTATCTGGTATGGAGTGTCAACAACAGCATGCTATTACTCCAAGGTGCAGGACAGGGCTGCTTACCATGAGTTGGTCACAGACTAGTCTTAAGGGCTATCCTTCCTAAACTTATCTCGTTGACTTCAATATTGAATAATGCATTTTAATGGCAGTGCTGTCTGTTAAACACCTGCATTTGATTGGCTCTGGGCAATGACGTAGATATTGCGTTTCCCCTCAGAAGAGGCATTTGCTTGTTTTGTCCGCATCCCTTTTCTTAAGGCGGGTCGGCCAGCGTTTTAGTAGCCCATCTTACACCACCTAGCTGGTTCCAAGTCGGAAAAATGTCCAGGATCCGGTTTCCCAGAAGCACCGAGGCCAAATTCCCCAAACTATAATTATTAAACGTGCATTTGAAAATGATCTAAATCTAACGCCTAAAATATAAATACAGTAGGCTATAGGCCCATTTCAATCATATTGAAATACATTTCATGTTCAATAAATGTAGATATATTTTTCTACTTTTAGGCTACCGTCTGTAGTTTGTCTCAATATATTTCATGTGTAGCCTAACGTGCGCAATCATGTGCCAAATGAGTAATTTAGTGCATTTTTAATCGGGTAAGCATTAGAATAAGCCGCCTCTATTTGCAGCTGTAGGTGGAAATACCGCTCTAAGAGCTGATCCATCGTCAGTATTTTGAAATAATTATAATGTTAAGGCAAGATTTGAATTGGAAACACTGATCCGAGGGCAGCACTGCCTTTCTTTTGATCCTATAAGTATTGACACACGCTCCAACAAAGCACTTAGTGACTGTTCTCCCGTGTGGTGTTTTGGGAAACACATGTTACATATTTGGCCTTTGTAGGAAAGATGCATCATTAAAACTCATGTTTTTCAGTCACATGCAAAAGTACAGTGAAATGCTTTTGTTGCAAGCTCTAAACTCAACAATGCAGTAATCATTAACAATGAAATACAAAAAAATAACAAGGTAGAACAAAAACCAAAAAATAAACCTAAGTTATATTGGGAAACTGGGCCCAGAAACAACCCGTTTGGAAAAATCCACTTGAACGTCCCTCCAATTGGTAATAACTAGTGGGACACTCGCCTATAGTCGCTGAGCTCCGACTTCTCCCACATGCTGAACTCTGACTTCACAGACTAGTTCCTCGATTCCACCGACAGCATTATTGCATTTTGGTACACCAGAAGTACATTCATTTCCAAAGGAATGCTGCGTTGGCCTTGCAACACTGCAGAGGCAGTTGCAGTGTGCTGTGTGGTGCATACGTTGGATTTATCAAATGTATGCGTAAAACTGTATGCGTAGACAGCTTGACAAAAATAGTAGCAGAAGGCGAATGAACTTTTGTTGCACACATATCCAGATGATGCTGCGTACCATTTTGACTAATGACGCTGTAGGTATGATCGAGGCATAAGGCAATGAACTCAATAACAGCATTTACATTTTATTTATTTAACTAGGCAAGTCAGTTAAGAACAAATTCTTATTTACAATGACGGCCTATCCCAGCCAAACCCTCCCCTAACCCGGACAACGCTGGTCCAATTGTGCGCCGCCCTATGGGACTCCCAATCACGACCGGTTGTGATAGAGCCCGGGATTGAACCCAGATCTGTAGTGACGCCTCTAGCACTGCAGTGCCTTAGACCGCTGAGCCACTCGGGAGGCAACAAAACATTTATTAATATGGTTTTTGAAAACGATCATTTGTTTTCAAAATACACACAACTTCTTCCCAGCTTACAAGTAGTATTTTCCAAGTTTCCCACTTGTTATGAATGCAGCATCACAACCACTTGCGCACACACACTGACTTACCCAAGGGCTTCCTGTTCTTGGTCTTCATGTGAACCTCCTCAGCATCATCCAGAACCAGGTTCATGTATTCATCAAAGCCCTGAGAGAGAGAGGTTTGTTGCTTTCAACTACACATCTTGCTAGGTGTCAGCAGCCCTGGTGTAGTTTCAGGTGCTTTGGCTAAGAGAATAAAGGAGGAAATACCGAAGGATGATCACTTACGATGATGCAGCCTTCTATCCGCATGTTCACCTGTTCATACAGCCACACCTGGATACGAGAGCGCTGCAGGGAGAAGAGGGAGAGAGGCTGTGATTATATTTGAGGAGAGATTGCTAGCTAGCTAACTTGGCTAGGCAATGTATTGTAAAAGCATAAAGTCTATCACATTTGCAACTCGCAAGAACCACGACCATCAGATCATGTGACAAATGCAGAAAATATGAAAGGATTAAACTTACGTTCTGTAGATACCTGAAAATAAGGTTCTGGTGGACATAGGGTCAAGGAAATGTGTCAAACATTTAGTTAGCAAACTGGCTGATTTGACTGCACATGTTTTCTTGAGTTACTGCATCATGGGTTACACTATTTGTGTTCCTGGACACGCTAACCGCTTTCGGAAATATGCAATTAACGTTAATCAAACCAATGTTTAGCGGCAGAAAAGTAATAGTAGGTAGCTAACTACTACTAATAGTAGGTAACGTTAGTTAACGATGAATTAAACGTTGCCTAGGGCAAAATATTGTACTAAGTATTTCATCAAGAAAGGATACAATTGGCTGCACCATAACCTTCTGGACTTTCTGTCCTTGTCCTCTGTACGCCATCCTCGTTATGGGTTTACGCTTTGTTGTCCTAAAAACAATTGTCAAAACGTTTCACTCGAAGGAAGACAAGGAACTCGAAATCTTCACGTTGTGGTTCTTCAATGGCGCGCTTCCTCCTTTCCGCGTGCGCAAGCAAAGAGGTGACTCTCCTCAAAGTTGCAGCGCCCCTATAGGCGGGAGGCAGAACTGTGTTGGAGGAGAACGTTACACCTCCCCTGGTTCATTAGGAATGTATTGCCACCTTTTCTTCCTCAGGAGGCTCAATAGATGTTGCATGGACCCACAGATCCTCAAGAGGTTCTACAGTTGCACCATCGAAAGTATATTGACTGGCTACGTCTGGTACGGCAACTGCACCACCCTTGACTGCAAAGCTCTGCAGAGGGTGGTGCGAACAACTCAGTATATCACTGGGGCGTGCTTCCTGCCATCCAGGAAGTCTATATCAGGCGGTGTCAGAGGAAGGCTCGGAATATTTCCAGACTTCAGCCACCCAAACCATGGAATTTTCTCTCTGTTAACGTCTGGCAAGTGGTACCGGAGCATCAGGTTCCAACAGGCTCCGAGACAGCTTCTGTCCCCAAGCCATAGGACTACTGAATAATCAAATGGCAAACTGGACGATCTGCACTAACTCTGCAAACTCACAGGACTATCCACACACTCACAAACACGGACTCTGGATTAAAACCGAATTACAATAAAGTGCATCATTTTATGTATTGGATCTAAAAAAAAAAAAAACGTTTAGTTTACCAATAGAATGGTCCAAAGGTGAAGTCGACATACTCAGTATTCATATCATGAAAGAAAGAAATTCTCACTACAATACATTTAAATAGAATGTTAGCCAAATTACATGAAAAATGTTGCTATCATGGAAAAGACAACACCTGTCTATTTGTGGAAAAATCACCCTGATTAATTATTTAGTAATATCCCAGTTTACCTATTTTCTTATGGCCCTGCCTAAACCTAACGACTTGTTTTTTAAATTATATGAGCACCAATATTCCACTATTTGGAGCAGCAAACCAGACAAAATTTAACGGTCCTATTTATATAATGAGTATTGAATTCAGACGGCAGAAATGATTAAATATTAAAGCGTTGGACCTCTCACTAAAGGCTTCAGTCATACAAAAACGATTAGTAAGAATGGTTCACCCCGTGTTCAAGAATGGTCTTTTTCCCTTCATTCAGATTACAACCTCTCACTTTCAGTTACAGTGCCTTCAGAAAGTATTCAGTCCCCTTGACTTTTTCCACATTTTGTTACGTTACAGCCTTATTCTAAAATTGATTAAATAAAAAAATGTCCTCAGCAATCTCATCACAATACCCCATAATACCAAAATTAAAACAGGTTTTAGAAAATGTTGTAAATGTATTAAAATAAAATACAGAAATACCTTTATTTACACAAGTATTCAGCCCCTTTGCTATGAGTCTCGAAATTGAGCTCACGTGGATCCTGCTTCCACTGATCATCCTTGAGCTGTTCCTACAACTTGATTGGAGTCCACCTATTGATTGGACATGATTTGGAAAGGCACACACCTGTCTGTATAAGGTCCCACAGTTGACAGTGTATGTCAGAGCAAAAACCAAGCCATGAGGTCAAAGGAATTGTCTGTAGAGTGCTGAGACAGGATTGTGCTGAGGCACAGATTTGGGGAAGGGTACCAAAACATTTCTGCAGCATTGAAAGTCCCCAAGAACACAGTGGCCTCCATCATTCTTAAATGGAAGATGTTTGGAACCACCAAGGCTCTTCCTAGAGCTGGCCGTCCAGCCAAACTGAGCAATTGGGGTCAGGGAGGTGATCAAGAACATGATGGTCACCTTGACAGAGCTCTAGAGTTGCTCTGTGGAAATGGGAGAATCTTCCAGAAGGACAACCATCTCTGCAGCACTCCACCAATTAGGCCATTATGGTAGAGTTGCCAGATGGAAGCCACTCCTCAGTAAAAGGCACATGACAGCCTGCTTGGAGTTTACCAAAAGGCACCTAAAGACTCAGACAATGCGAAACAAGATTGTCTGGTCTGATGAATCCAAGATTGAACTCTTTGGCCTGAATGCCAAGCATAATGTCTGGAGGAAACCTGGTGCCATCCCTACGGTGAAGCAAGGTGGTGGCAGCATCACGCTGTGCAGATGTTTTTCAGGGACTGGGAGTCAGGATTGAGGCAAAGATGAACGCCGCAATCTACAGAGAGATCCTTGATGAATACCTGTTCCAGGACTTCCGACTGGGGTGTAGGCTCCACTTCCAACAGGCCAATGACCCTAAGGACACAGCCAATACAACACAGAAGTGGCTTTGGGACAAGTTTCTGAACGTTTTTGAGTGGCCCAGCCAGAGCCCGGACTTGAACCTGATCAAACATCTCTGGAGAGACCTGAAAATAGCTGTGCAGCAATTCTCCCCATCTAACCTTACAACGATTGAAAGGATCTTCAGAGAAGTATGTGAGAAACTCCCCAAATACAGGTGCGCCAAGCTTGTTGCGTCATACCCAAGAAGACTTGATGCTTTAATCGCTACCAAAGGTACTTCAACAAAGTACTGAGTAAAGGGTATTCATACTTATGTAAATGTGATTTCAGTTAAAAATTTTTATAAATGAGAAAATATTCATAAACTTATTTTTGCCTTGTCATTATGAGGTAGTGTGTGTGGGGGGGGTTGATGAGGGGAAAACATTATTTAATACATTTTAGAATAATGCTGTAACATAACAAAATTCAAGGGGTCTGAATACTTTCTGGAGGCACTGTATTTGAAAATGATATCATCTCCGAAATATTGCAATAGAAAGCTAGTTGCAATTTCACTTTAATCCACCAGAAATTACAGAACAAATATTATGGTTAAAATCAAATGTACTAATTGATAAAAAAATAAGTTATATATTTTTTTACTGTTGTCTTTGTAAATGATATCAGTAGGACTGGTGGAGTTAACAAAAATATGGAAATGCCTGCTCTGTCAAATTACAACCAACTGATTGCAGAATTACTGCAAAAATGGAGGCAAGGGGAAGGTAAGAAATCCTGCATTAAAGACCAATTGGTTAATGAAAATTGTGATAAAGTATTCCAGTTTAATTTAAGGACCAAAAAACAGACTGCTGTGCCATACAGGTTGCAAAATAGTTGGGAGGAGATTTCCCATGTACCGATTCCATGGCACATGGTTTATGAACTGATACATAAAATGACGCCGGATTCAAAACGTACGTTTTTCAATTGAAATCATTATGTAAAAATAATTGCAACCAATATGTTATATATGGGGATACAACCATCCTCTGCAGATTTTGCTGCGTAGAGACAGAATCATGAGATCACTTGTTTTGGTACTGCCCATATGTAGCTTATTTTTTTGTATTAGGTTCAAGAATGGCCAATAAATGCAATATTTACATGGAGCTAACTCTACAAATAGCAATGCTGGGTGATTTTTTTGAAAAGTCATAGTCAAATCAATCAATAAAATTTGTGCTAAGAGTTATCTCAGATAAAGATGAAATTAAAAAAACTTTAATGTACAATATGTAGAGACTATAAGAATAGAAAGGTTCAGAACTTTTGTGGAACTGCACAGTGGGAGAAATATGTCAGATTGAACTCAACTGGATGGTCTTCAGAAATAGATGGGATGGGTTGAGGATAGCTGAAGGCTGGGACTAAAAACAAACAAAAGACAACTCATGTAACATATACTCTTTGTAAAATGTATATAGTATGTACAGTACCAGTCAAGTTTGGACACCTACTCATTCAAGGGTTTTTATTTTTACTATTTTCAACATTGTAGAATAATGGTGAAGACATCAAATCTATGAAATAACACATATGGAATCATGTAGTACATAAAGTGATAAACAAACCTATATCTATTTTAGATTCTTCAAAGTAGCCACCCTTTGCCTTTGACAGCTTTGCACACTCTTGGCCTTCTCTCAACCAGCTTCGTGAGGAATGCTTTTCCAACAGTCTTGAGGGAGTTCCCACATATGCTGAGCACTTGTTGGCTGCTTTTCCTTTTCTCTGGGGCCCAAACCATCTCAATTGGGTTGAGGTCGGGTGATTGTGGAGGCCAGGTCATCTGATGCAGCACTCCATCACTCTCCTTCTTGGTCAAATAGCCCTTACACAGCCTGGAGGTGTGTTTTGGGTCATTGTCCTGTTGAAAAACAAATGATAGTCCCACTAAGCACAAAACAGATGGGATGGAGTATCGCTGCAGAATGCGGTGGTAGCCATGCTGGTTAACTGTGCCTTGAATTCTAAATAAATCACAGACAGTCACCAGCAAAGCACCCCGACACCATCACATCTCCTCCTCCATGCTTCACGGTGGGAACCACGCATGCGGAGATCATCCATTCACCTACTCTGCATCTCACAAAGACACACGGTTGGACCAACAATCTCAAATTTGGACTCATCAGACCTGACCTTCAAGTCTAAAGTAATAATGGACTGTCATTTATCTTTGCTTATTTGAGCTGTTCTTTAAATAATATGGACTTGGTCTTTTACCAAATAGGGCTATCTTCTGTATACCACCCCTACCTTGTCACAACACAACTGATTAGGTCAAATGCATTAAAAAGGAAAGAAATTCCACAAATTAACTTTAAACATGGCACACCTGTTAATTGAAATGCATTCCAGGTGACTACCTCAAAGCTGGTTGCGGGAATGCCAGTGTGTAAAGCTTGTCATCAAGGCAAATGGTGGCTACTTTGAAGAATTTCAAATATAAAATATATTTTGATTTGTTTAACACTTTTTTGTTACTACATGATTCCATGTGTGTTATTTCATAGTTTTGGTGTCTTCACTATTATTCTACAATGTAGAAAATAGTGAAAATAAAGAAAAACCCTTGAATGAATAGGTGTCCAAACTTTTGACTGGTACTGTATATAGTATGTATAAGCTGGAAGTAGAAGCCTAAGTATTGTTGTCCATTAGTTTACTCCAATTAGGGGAGGGTTAGGGGAAAATAATAAAGAAGGAAAATATATAAAAAATGATGTATATATTTACAAAAACAATATGGGTGATTGCAATGTGTGCAGACAATTACATTGATAGAATCCACAATCTGCAAAAATAAAGCTGATGTTTTGGCAATGAGAAGATAAGAATTCCAGAGTTCGGTACCAAAAATAATTTACCGTTGAAAACACTGGTGCAGATCAAGTTCTCACAGAGATACTTTACTATTTAGTGACACTTGAATACACCAAAAGGACACAAGAATAAGAAAATAGACAATTCTTTACACAGACAAGCACTTTGGGTTCACATGTTGCAGCATTATGAAAGATTGGCAAAATGTCTGCATTCAGGCTAGGGTCCCAATTTGGTTCATGCAAGACTTGTCAGTAGTTTGCACTCATTGGAGATAAGAGAACACTTACCACACATTTTCACATATCATATGTATTTTAGATCAGTGTTTCCCAAACTCAGTTTGTGCAATACTGCCACCTAGCGTGTTAGGTTCACGCTAAGTCAAATAATGCCTTGGATTGATTTACTGTGTGGAGCTCAAGTTTAAGTGGTGGCCAAGGCAACACAGATTTGTTAACCTCTACTGTATTCTATTAGGACCAAATAAAACCAAGCTGCACACCGTATCTGTAGGAGTAGCAGACAATGTATGTATGTGGAGGGATGGGTAGGCTGCTTGTCAGGCTTCGTGTGGTCCCATGGCCAGGTCACATACACAATTCCAGTAGTTAAATTAATAAGAATCTGAAAATACTAAACTATCATAATTGTCCATATTGTTTGCGTGACTTGTGTGTTGGCAGATTGTAAGTGTTGGTTGGGTCTTGCATTTCAATGGTCCATGACATACTTTAGTGTGTAAGAATGTGGCTGCAAGCGCTCTGAGCAGTTAACTCATTCATTAATGGCAACACTTTCCTTGACACCCAGCATCATAACACTTTATGACACTGTCATAACCATATCATAATGTCATAACCCCTGACATAACTTGTCATAACCTGTCAAAATATGGTCATAACACTGTCATGACAAATATATTTACACCTGTTGGGACTTACAGTATATTGCGTTATTTTATGGTTGATTATGACACCTACATAAGGGCAAAACCTACCACACAAGGTTAAACATTCCATTACACCATAGCCTACTTGTCAACAGTATGTTTATGGTGTAATGGAATGTTTTACCTTCTGTGGTAGGTTTTGCCACTCTTATGTAGGTGTCATAACCAGCCATAAAATAACGCAATATATTTCACAAGTCTAAATATGTGTCATGACAGTGTTATGACCATATTATGACAAGTTATGTCAGCTGTTATGATATCAAGTAAAGTGTTACCGAATTGGTAAACTAATTCAACTTGTGCTCAGACTCAATTATTTAAATGTTTGTACAAACTATGTAAACAAATACAGTCTTCACTTCTCTTCAACTAATTAACTTTCATTTCATACAAAGCCTGATACAATACATCACAATTTGTGTTTGGAACATCCTTCCATTAAAGCAACTTGAGAAATAGACCACATATAAGTAAGTTAGCTAGTAACACAAAAGTCGACACAAATACACAGATATACACATATACACATATTTTTTTCCCCAGTGTGACTGAACTGATGGTGTTTTAGATCACCATTTAATGTAAAACATTTCCCACACAATATGCACTTACACGATTTCTCCCCTGTGTGGGTCATTATATCCTTTGCCAGAGTTTAATTCCAGATGAAGCGTTTGACACATTCTTTGCATGGATGTGCTTTCTCCTGTGTGAATCGTTTGCCACATTATTTGCAACAATATGGTCTCTCTCCTGTGTGAACAGTCACATGCTTTTTCAGGTATGCCTTATTATGGAAGGTATCCCTTACTAGTTCGGTTTCTTCGCAGCATGGACTCTTTGATGCTTTTGTAAAAGACTTGCTTCCATAAAGCATTTACTGCATACAGGACGTGTGTGTGTGGTCCCTCCCTTGAACAGTCTGGAATTACTGCAGGAATTTGGGGCTGAGAGTCAGTAATTAGTTTTGATTCCCCATTGGACTCTCCATAGTGTTCTGTTTTGATTTGCACAGTTATGTTAGTGGGTAGAGTCCCTCTTTCTGTTCTCCACAGTTTAAGTTAGGTAAAGACGCAATGGGCTGGGGTGGATTCCTTTTCACACAGGGAGGAGTGAATATGAATTCTATTATATTAGACACTAGTCCTTGAAGCTGCTTTTCCTCCCGACTGGTTCTGAGCTCATGTTCCTCTGGTTCTGACTGGTTCTGAGCTCATGTTCCTCCTCAGGCGCTCTATGCTGGGCTCTGGGTCCTGCTGCCCTTGTCATGGGTCTCCAGTTCTGCTCACGGTGCTGCTGCTCAGGAGGAACAGCCTCAACTTCAGGGACACTCTGTCTAGGGTAATGTAGAGAGTGAAAATAGATAGCTAATATGCTTTCAGAAGATGTGCAATAATAATGTTAGGTCTGTTGACAATACAATAGCAAACAGCTAACTATTACACATATGGGCTAGTATTTGGAAGCTACATTTGGAAGTTCAAGAATGCACATCCTGATGGGCACCAATTTCTCTCCTAGCAGGGAGAGGGGAGTTTTATTTGTAGGTGGGTTATATGTGTCACGTCCTGACCAGTAAAGGGGTTATTTGTTATTGTAGTTTGGTCAGGAAGTGGCAGGGGGTGTTTGTTTTATGTGGTTCAGGGTTTGTTGGGCTATGTACTTAGGTAAGAGGGGTGTTTCTTTTATGTGTTCCGGGGTTTTTGGTTTATGTTCTATGTTAGTATATTTCTATGTTCTAGTCTAGTCCTTCTAGTTCTATGTTTAGGGTTTTGATTGACCTTCAATTGGAGGCAGCTGTTCCTCGTTGCCTCTGATTGAAGGTCCTATGTATAGGGGTGTTTTTGTATTGGGATTTGTGGGTAGTTGTCTCCTGTTTAGTGTCTGAGCACATGATAGGACTGTTAGTGTTGTTCGTTTGTTTTTCCGTCTTCACATTAAAAAGAAGATGAGTATACACGTTCCCGCTGCGTTTTGGTCTGATCATTACGACACCCGTGACAATATGTGGGTTCTTTTGGATAAAATGTGTGTGTGTGTATACACATAAAGAGGTAACAATACATCACAATACGTAATACAAAGTCAACAAAACTGACATTCATGTGCACAATCACTCATTCTTAAAGGCAGTTCGCTATACGAAAAGATGACAGAGGCACAAATGGTCTGTGTATTATTTCATAATAAAGATAACCTCCAGGTTCGAAATACACTCATAGCTGTCTGTTGGAAACAGCTCTATACACTCATAGCTGTCTGTTAGAAACAGCTCTATACACTCATAGCTGTCTGTTAGAAACAGCTCTATACACTCATAGCTGTCTGTTAGAAACAGCTCTATACACTCATAGCTGTCTGTTGGAAACAGCTCTATACACTCATAGCTGTCTGTTGGAAACAGCTCTATACACTCATAGCTGTCTGTTAGAAACAGCTCTATACACTCATAGCTGTCTGTTAGAAACAGCTCTATACACTCATAGCTGTCTGTTAGAAACAGCTCTATACACTCATAGCTGTCTGTTAGAAACAGCTCTATACACTCATAGCTGTCTGTTGGAAACAGCTCTATACACTCATAGCTGTCTGTTGGAAACAGCTCTATACACTCATAGCTGTCTGTTAGAAACAGCTCTATACACTCATAGCTGTCTGTTGGAAACAGCTCTATACACTCATAGCTGTCTGTTAGAAACAGCTCTATACACTCATAGCTGTCTGTTGGAAACAGCTCTATACACTCATAGCTGTCTGTTAGAAACAGCTCTATACACTCATAGCTGTCTGTTGGAAACAGCTCTATACACTCATAGCTGTCTGTTAGGCACTGTGGGTTTTCTACAATACTCTATGTCGTTTGTTCATAACTTGTACCTTATTCAACCAAAAGGGTATGTCCTTCTAATGGTGTCAGTTACCCTGTCTTAATATCTCCTGACTGAAGCATGTGCCTCACAGAGCACTATTATGTTTCTCCCTGTGTCTCCTTACATGAGCTGCCATTGTCCTCTTAATAGTGAATCCTTTGCCACAAACACAACAAATATATAATTTTTTTCCCCAGTGTGGGTGAACTGATGGCTTTTTAGTTAGAGCATTTTTTGGATCCTCATATGCATTGTCAAGGTGCCCTTGTGGGTCATGCATTTTCCACGTTCTTTGCACTGATATGATTTCTCTCCAGTGTGCATTCACTGGTGATCTTTTCATTCACCTTTTGTTAGAAAGACATTTCCAAAAATATAGTCCTTATGTGGTCTTTCCCCTTTGTGAATCATCATATGCAATGTCAGGCTCTCATTTGAGGTATTTACCACATTCTTCATACATATGGCTTTTCTACAGTATGAAGTCGCTGGTGGGACGCTTGTTTATTGGTTGATTTAAAGCATTTTCCACACAATGTGCACTTGTATGGTCTCTGCCCTGTGTGTCTCCTCATATGCATTATTAGGCTTGGATGTTGAGTAAAGCTTTGGCCACATACTTCACACTGATATGGTTTCTCTCTAGTGTGAGTTCTCTGGTGGATGATTGGTTGAGCATGTGCACTTAAATTATTTCCAACTGTGTGTCTTCATATGCCACTCCAAATGTGATTTTGGTTGAAACATTTGCCACAATCATTGCATCTATTTCATTTCTCCCCTGTGTGAATCATTATGTGTGTTTTTAAGCATCATTGTTGTCTGAAGCATTTGCCACATTCTTTGCACCGATATGATCTATTTCATGTTAATCAACATATGCTTTTGCAGGTTTCCTGTGTTGTGGAAGCATTTGCCACAAACATTGCATTGGTTTTGTTTCTTTCCAGCATTTATCCTTTTATACTTTTGTAAAAGACTTGCTTGCACAAAGCATTTACTGTATACAGGACATCTGTGCAATCCCTCCCCTGTGTATGCCCAGAATGGTACTTTAGGCCTACTGTCACGACTTCCGCCGAAGTCGGTCCCTCTCCTTGTTCAGGCGGCGTTCGGTGGTCGACGTCGCCAACCTTCTAGCCATCGCCGATCCACTTCTCATTTTCCATTGGTTTTGTCTTCCATCACACCTGGTTCCAATTCCATCAATTACATGTTGTGTATTTAACCCTCTGTTCCCCCCCCCCCCCCCCCCATGTCCTTGTCCGTAATTGTTTGTTGTCAGTGCTTGTGCACGTTATGTTCGGGTGTGCGTCGGGTTATGTACCCATTTATTTCATTGTTCTGTATCCAATGGGTTTTGATGATTAAACTGAGCCGTTGGAAACACAGTTTTGCTCTCCTGCGTCTGACTTCTCTGCTGCCAGTACGCACCACTGAAAGAATTATGGACCACTACGATGGAGTCAGCAGGAGCAGGTGAAGGAGCACGTCCAGGAGCACGCAGCAATGCTCCAACATCTTGGCACCGCCATGGACCGCGTTGTCCAGACAATGGACCGCTGGGAGAGACAGGGAGTTCTTCCAACGCCTCCACCAGCACAACCGGGGTCTCCACTGAGTGCCCCTCTTCATCCTGGTTCCAATGGGATTCGTCTCCCTCTGCCCCAGAAATATGATGGGAAAGCTGCGAACTGCCAGGGGTTCCTTCTCCAACTGGACCTATACCTGGCCACCATCCACCCTGCTCTGTCGGGTCGTGAGAGGGTGTCCGCCCTCATCTCGTGCCTCACCGGGAAAGCCCTGGAGTGGGCCAACGCCGTATGGAGAGAGGGAGATGCGGCGTTGGACCAGTTTGAGGAGTTCACCCACCGTTTCCGGGCAGTCTTCGACCATCCGCCCGAGGGTCGAGCGGCAGGTGAGCGCCTCTTCCATCTGAGGCAGGAGACGAGGAGCGCCCAGGAGTTCACCCTGGAGTTTAGAACCCTGGCTGCCGGCGCGGGATGGAACGACAGGGCCCTGATCGACCATTACCGCTGCAGTCTGTGCGAGGACGTCCGTCGGGAGTTGGCCTGCAGAGACACCACCCTTACGTTTGAGCAGCTGGTGGACCTGTCCATCCGGCTGGACAACCTGCTGGCTACCCACGGACGTAGCCAGCAGACAACCTGCTGGCTACCCCCCGCACCCCCTCTCCGATACCTATGGAGCTGGAAGGGGCAGTGCGCAGGGAGACCGGAGGGGGTTCCAGCTCATGCACCATCTGTGTGCAGAGGTCACACTGCCGGTCGGTGCCGGGTTGGTTCCTCTGGGGATCGAGGTAACAGACAGGGCGCTCTGGTGTCACCCCAGGTGAGCCGGCACTATTCTCACCCAGAGTCCTCTGTTGCTCATATGTTTGTCTATGTTACCTTTTCTGAGTTTTCCCCGCAATCCCAGCATTAGGCGCTTGTCGATTCAGGCGCAGCTGGGAACTTTATAGATAGAGCGTTCGCCTATAGTTTAGGGATCACCATTGTTCCCGTGGCTGTGCCCTTCCCTGTTCACACCTTAGATAGTTGACCATTAGGGTCAGGTTTGATCAGGGAGGCCACCGGTCCTCTGGGCATGGTGACGCAGGGGGGGCACAAGGTAAGAATTAGTCTCTACCTTATTGACTCTCCTACATTTCCCGTGGTGCTAGGCCTACCCTGGTTAGCTTGTCATGACCCCACTGTTTAATGGCAATGGAGGGCTCTCACGGGGTGGTCGCGGGAGTGCTCGGGGAGGTGTTTAGCGGTTTCCGTTGGTGCTACTATGGCGGAGAGTCCAGACCAGGTCTCCACTGTGCGCATTCCCCCTGAATATGCCGATTTGGCTTTCGCCTTCTCTAAAAAGAAGGCGACTCAATTACCACCCCATCGACGGGGCGATTGTGCGATAAATCTCCTGGTAGACGCTGCACTTCCCAGGAGTCACGTGTGTCCCCTGTCACAGGTGGAGACAGTGACTATGGAAACATATGTCTCCGAATGTAACAGTTGTCTTCGTCGTCCGAAGAGGAGGAATCATCGGACCAAAACGCAGCGTGGTAAGTGTTCATGCTTTATTGATAAACTCAACACTAAAACAAAAATAACAAAGAGAATAACTGAAACAGTTCCGTAAGGTGCAAAACACTAAACAGAAATGAACTACCCACAAAAACCCTGTGGGAAAAGGCTACCTAAGTATGGCTCCCAATCAGAGACAACGATAGACAGCTGTCCCTGATTGAGAACCATACCCGGCCAAAACAAAGAAATACACAAAACATAGAAAAGGGCACATAGAATGCCCACCCTAGTCACACCCTGGCCTAACCAAAATAGAGAACAAAACCCTCTCTATGGCCAGGGCGTGACACCGAATCCCTGCGTCAGGAGTACATTCGGTCCTCCACTTCACCCGCCTCCTCAAATTACTTTTTTGTGAAGAAGGAGGGAGGTCTATGCCTGTGTATTGACTATCGGGGTCTGAATCATATCACTGAGGTATAGCTACCCGCTACCACTCATAGCTACAGCGATTGAGTCAATGCACGGGGTGCGCTTCTTCACCAAACTAGATCTCACAACCTGGTGCGTATCCGAGAGGGAGATGAGTGGAAGACGGCTTTCAGTACCACCTCAGGGCACTATGAGTATCTCGTCATGCCGTACAGGTTGATGAATGCGCCATCAGTCTTCCAAGCCTTTGTAGACGAGATTTTCTGGGACCTGCACAGGCAGGGTGTAGTGGTGTACATTGATGACATTCTGATATACTCCGCTACACACGCCGAGCATGTGTCCCTGGTGCGCAGGGTGCTTGGTCGCCTGTTGGAGCATGACCTGTACGTCAAGGCTGAGAAAGGCTTGTTTTTCCAGCAATCCGTCTCCTTCCTAGGGTACCGCATTTCCACCTCAGGGGTGGAGATGGAGAGTGACTGCATTTTAGCCATGCGTAATTGGCCGACTCCCACCACGGCAAAGGAGGTGCAGCAGTTCTTAGGGTTTTCCAAACTACTACCGGAGGTTTATCCGAGGTTTTGGTCAGGTAGCGGCTCCCATTACCTCAGTGCTGAAGGGGGGCCCGGTGCGTTTGCAGTGGTCAGTTGAGGCGGACAGGGCTTTTAGTCACCTGAGGGCTCTGTTTACATTACATTTACGTCATTTAGCAGACCCTCTTATCCAGAGCGACTTACAAATTGGTGCATTCACCTTATGATATCCAGTCAAACAACCACTTTACAATGGTACATCTATATCTTTTTTGGGGGGAGGGTGGGGGGGAGGGTTCAGGTGTCTCCGGAAGGTGGTGATTGACTCCGCTGTCCTGGCGTCGTGACGGAGCTTGTTCCACCATTGGGGTGCCAGAGAAGCGAACAGTTTTGACTGGGCTTTGCGGGAATTGTCCTTCCACAGAGGTAGGGAGGCGAGCAGGCCAGAGGTGGATGAACGCAGTGCCCTTCTTTGGGTGTAGGGACTGATCAGAGCCTGAAGGTACGGAGGTGCCGTTCCCCTCACAGCTCCGTAGGCAAGCACCATGGTCTTGTAGCAGATCCGAGCTTCAACTGGAAGCCAGTGGAGTGTGCGGAGGAGCGGGGTGACGTGAGAGAACTTGGGAAGGTTGAACACCAGACGGGCTGTGGCGTTCTGGATGAGTTGTAGGGGTTTAATGGCACAGGCAGGGAGCCCCGCCAACAGCGAGTTGCAGTAATCCAGACGGGAGATGACAAGTGCCTGGATTAGGACCTGCGCCGCTTCCTGTGTAAGGCAGGGTTGTACTCTGTGAATGTTGTAGAGCATGAACCTACAGGATCGGGTCACCGCCTTGATGTTAGCGGAGAACGACAGGGTGTTGTCCAGGGTCACGCCAAGGCTCTTAGCACTCTGGGAGGAGGACACAATGGAGTTGTCAACCGTGATGGCGAGATCATGGAAAGGGCAGTCCTTCCCCGGGAGGAAGAGCAGCTCCGTCTTGCCGAGGTTCAGCTTGAGGTGGTGATCCGTCATCCACACTGATATGTCTACCAGACATGCAGAGATGCGATTTGCCACCTGGTTATCAGAAGGGGGAAAGGAGAAGATTAATTGTGTTTTGTCTGCGTAGCAATGATAGGAGAGACCATGTGAGGATATGACAGAGCCAAGTGACTTGGTGTATAGCGAGAATAGGAGAGGGCCTAGAACTGAGCCCTGGGGGACACCAGTGGTGAGAGCACGTGGTGCGGAGACGGATTCTCGCCACGCCATCTGGTAGGAGCGACCTGTCAGGTAGGACGCAATCCAAGAGTGAGCCGCGCCGGAGATGCCCAACTCGGAGAGGGTGGAGAGGAGGATCTGATGGTTCACAGTATCAAAGGCAGCAGATAGGTCTAGAAGGATGAGAGCAGAGACGAGAGAGTTAGCTTTAGCAGTGCGGAGAGCCTCCGTGACACAGAGAAGAGCAGTCTCAGTTGAATGACCAGTCTTGAAACCTGACTGATTTGGATCAACAAGGTCATTTTGAGAGAGATAGCAAGAGAGCTGGCCAAGGACGGCACGCTCAAGATTTTTGGAGAGAAAAGAAAGAAGGGATACTGGTCTGTAGTTGTTGACATCAGAGGGATCGAGTGTAGGTTTTTTGAGAAGGGGTGCAACTCTCGCTCTCTTGAAGACGGAAGGGACGTAGCCAGCGGTCAAGGATGAGTTGATGAGCGAGGTGAGGTAAGGGAGAAGGTCTCCGGAAATGGTCTGGAGAAGAGAGGAGGCGATAGTGTCAATCGAGCAGGTTGTTGGCCGGCCGGCCGTCAGAAGTCGCAAGATTTCATCTGGAGAGAAAGGGGAGAAAGAGGTCAAAGCATAGGGTAGGGCAATGTGAGCAGGACCAGCGGTTTCGTTTGACTTAACAAACAAGGATCGGATGTCGTCGACCTTCTTTTGAAAATGGTTGACAAAGTCATCGGCAGAGAGGGAGGAGGGGGCGGGGGGGGGGGGGGATTCAGGAGGGAGGAGAAGGTGGCAAAGAGCTTCCTAGGGTTAGAGGCAGATGCTTGGAATTTAGAGTGGTAGAAAGTGGCTTTAGCAGCAGAAACAGAGGAAGAAATCCGAGGCTGGGATAGGAGCGGTGCTCTCTCAGTGCTCGGGTACGCCACCGAAGCTCCGCCCCTGTGCCTTCTTCTCGAAGAAGCTCAGCCCGGTAGAGCGAAACTATGACGTGGGGAACCAGGAGCTGTTGGCTGTCGTCAAGGCCTTGAAGGCGTGGAGACACTGGTTTAAGGGGGCTAGACACCCTTTTCTTATCTGGACTGACCACCACAATCTGGAGTACATCCGGGCAGCGAGGAGACTGAACCCTCGCCAAGCAAGGTGGGCCATGTTTTTCACCCGTTTTGTGTTTATCCTGTCCTACAGACCAGGCTCCCAGAATGTGAAGGCAGACGCATTGTCCCGGCTGTATGACACAGAGGAGCGGCCCATGGATCCAACTCCCATACTTCCTGCCTGGTGGTGCCGGTAGTGTGGGAGCTGGACACGGACATTGAGCAGGCGTTACATGCAGAGCCCGCTCCCGTCCAGTGTCCCGCTGGGCGTCTGTACGTCCCGTCTGCTGTTCGGTTGATCTATTGGGCCCACATGTCACCCTCTGGTCATCCTGGGATCGGTCGGACAGTGTGCTTTTTGAGCGGGAGGTGCTGGTGGCCTACCTTGGCTAAGGACGTGAGGGTTTATGATTCCTCCTGCTCGGTGTGCGCCCAGTGTAGTGGTCCCGTGTGGCTCAGTTGGTAGAGCATGGTGTTTGCAACACCAGGGTTGTGGGTTCGATTCCCACCGGGGATCAGTACGGAGAGAAAAATTATGAAATGTATGCATTCACTACTGTAAGTCGCTCTGTTCCACAGTGGCCTTGGTCGCACCTGTCGGTGGATTTTCTAACTGATCTTCCACTCTCACAGGGTAACACCGCGATCCTGGTCATTGTGGATTGTTTCTCCAAGTCCTGTCGTCTCCTTCCTCTGCCCGGTCTCCCTACGGCCCTACAAACTGCGGAAGCCCTGTTTACACGTCTTCCGGCACTACGGGGTGCCGGAAGACATAGTATCTGATCGGGGTCCCCAGTTCACGTCTAGGGTTTGGAAGGCGTTCATGGAGCGTCTGGGGGTCACGATCAGCCTTACTTCAGGTTTTCACCCTGAGAGTAGTGGGCAGGTGGAGAGAGTGAACCAGGATGTGGGTAGGTTTCTGCGGTCCTATTGCCAGGACCGGCCGGGGGAGTGGGCGGCGTACGTGCCCTGGGCTGAGATGGCACAGAACTCACTCCACACTCCTCCACTAACCTCTCTCCCTTCCAGTGCGTACTGGGGTACCAGCCGGTTCTGGCACCTTGGCATCAGGGTCAGACCGAGGTTCCTGCGGTGGACGACTGGTTCAGGCGTGCGGAGGAGACATGGGAAGCCGTCCGTGTCCCCCTTCAACAGGCCGTGACGTGCCAAAAGAAAAACGCAGATCGCCACCGCAGTGAGACCCCGGTGTTCGCACCGGGGGACCGGGTCTGGCTCTCGACCCGAAACCTGCCCCTCAGCCTGCCCTGCTGGAAGCTGGGCCCGCGGTTTGTGGGGCCATTTAAAGTCCTGAGGAGAGTGAACGAGGTTTGTTATAGGTTATAGCTTCCACCCAATTACCATATTAACCCCTCATTCCATGTGTCTCTCCTCAGGCCGGTGGTAGCTGGCCCGCTCCAGGAGTCTGAGGTGCGGGAGGTTCCATCGCCCCCTCTGTCTCCGAATCCCTGCGTCAGGAGTACACACTGCTCTATGGTGTCAGACTCCAGTTCTTAAAGCTGCTCTTCCTCCTGACTGGTCCTGAGCTCCCGTTCCTTTTTAATCTATATGGGCTCTGGGTCCTCCTGCCCCAGACTGGGGCTCCACTACTGCTCACAGTGCTGCTGCTCAGGGGAAACCTCCTCTGCAGGCAGAGCGCAACTGAGCTGCTGAGGGTCTGGAAGGAAAATATGGAATAGATAACTATGAAGACACATGTACAATAATTTATTCTAAATCACTGTAGGCTTGTGGTTTGATACTAGTTAAGATGTATGCAAAATAACAGATAGCCATAGTGACACGTGTGCCAGGCCTAATTTATCCAATAAGAAAGCAAGCAACCAATGGTACACAGAAACAAACTAATCTGTAGTGTTGCTTCACTGTTTCATCAACCATACACAAACCCTTCACATGCTTGCTAACCAAATATATTATAATGACAAGTTCAATGTACAATGTCATCGAAGCAACCGAGAAAACACCACTTCTTCTTTCCTAATCTGACCCTTGAATCTTCGTCCACCAACCTTTCTTTGGAGGGCATATAAATGCCGGCCCTTGCGCTCGGAGTCCTATCTCTTCTGCCACGCATCAATCATAATTGCACTAATCTTACATTTGGCCTCACCTATACCCAATGGAGCACGAATATAAATTATATCTCGTTTTAAAGCCCTTTTGGCTAACTGGTCTACTATTTCATTCCCGAATGGGCTGAGACCCAGCATAATCTCATTCACTACTACAGCCTCTTTCGATTCTTGCGGAATTTCCAAACAACCACTGCGGTATGGGGTTCGTCAATAGTTACCACAGCCACAAAGTCATAAAACCCGCCTAATTCTACAATTGGTCGTAAAATAAAATGTTATTTGAAACCCAACCCTAACCTTAACCTCACTGCTAAAATTAACCCTAACCTTAAATTAAGACCAAAAAGCATATTTTTGTTTTCATTAACTTTTACAACATCATAGACTATTTTGACTTTGTGGCTGTGCTATCTAGTGGAAACCCTTGGTATGTGTGGTCAAAGAGGAAGAAACGAAGCGAGATGTTTCACTCTCGACTAAATCTGTCCAAAATAAACCCAATGCGTTTCTATGGTTTTATTTTGGACCTAAGCTTTTCTCCTGTCTTCCCGCCTTTGGGACAACGACTCAGGGAGGAGACATGAGCATCTCGTCATTATATGCTGATCTCTGATATGGTGCACAACATGTGGTGCAGATGTAAGCACCATAGAGAATGATAGAGGCATCCAGTGGCCAAAAGGCTAAATCAAAATGGGCAGCGCCATTGAGGGCTTCCCTTGTTTTAATGTAGTCAACTCTTCCAACTTCATTGGCTGATCCCTCCTGGTGACCATGTTGGAGTCTTGTCCAACCGGGTCATCAGGAGGGATCAGCCTATCTTGAAGAAGAAAATTGACTACTTGAAAATGGAGATAGCCTCAATGTCACAGACACTACAATGGTACAGCTGTCACAGACACTACAATGGTACAGCTGTCACAGACACTACAATGGTACAGATATAAAGATGAGTCCTCTATCTAACTATCAACAACACAGCGGCCTACTTCCGCTGTGTGACCGGAAAATTGCATTTCCACCAATTACTGGACTTATTTTATTTTACTTTTATTATGAAGGCACCTTTTGTCATAAAACATTTTAATAGCCAAATCAAACAGCATATGGAGATAAAATATAGATAAAAAATTATGTTATTTTTTTTTATTTCTCTCTCTGTCTCTCTATCTCTTTCTGGCAGTCTCTCTCTCTAGCTCTCGCTCGGTGTTTTGAGTGTTGGCTGAGTAATAGACCTCTGTCAATCAAGCAGTATCAGAAGAACTATCAAGAGAGACACTGTAAACATCAACAGTATAACTTTACACAATAGTTTATGTTGCAGTCATTGTGTCCCAGATTGTAGAAGTGTTGGTTGGATATTGGTCAGGTAACCGGTTTGAGGACATAGTCCTGAGAGGGGAGACAGTGTTAGAATGCGTTTTGCATCTTATTCAAGGAACTCAGTCAGAGCTATGTGTTTTATGTAGCTGACACAAAACCATATTCTATAGGATCTTTTGGTTACAATTCCGTGCTTATCTGTCCATATGGCAGACACTGATTAAATGGTCAATAGATTTTTTGATGACACTTCACAGCAAAGACACAATCAGTTTTTAAACCACTATATTGATTATCTTTGACATAGTACTCTGCCATCTAACGGTATGCTACTGTATTGCAGCCCTTTGAGTAGTGGAGTAGTGGAGTAAAAATAATAATGACATTGTGTGAATGCAATATTACTGTAAAAACAGCTGTCCGTATTCTCCCAATCACTATAGCAGGTGATTGCGAAAAGTGGGAAAAGTCAGGTTTTCTCATAAAAAAAAAAGAATGTTCATTACCACAGAGTAAGATAATTCCAGTATTGTACTGCACTATTCTTACTAGGAATTATATATTCATGTTCACTGTTACTTAAATGTAAATAATTTGGAGTCAATCAATCAATTTTGTTATAAGTGATTTTTTATTAACATGTCACGCATTACGTTCTACGCACGTGCCCCTGCACTTTTGACTAGAAAGCCCCTAGCGTGAACCTGCCAACGCCCGCCGCAGAGACACAAATAAAGAGGATACGGTACGGAAAATGACTATTTTTATAAATTCTTTCTTCCCGTGTAGTAGCTAGTTACTATCGGTGTTATAACTAACATGTCACTATCAACGTATGTATCTGGTTGTTTACTTCATTCGAGATAAAATGTTTGATTTTGTCATCTCATTCAACAACAGCATCCGTTTGGTAGCCAATCTAACGTCTTTTACTACGGTAGCTACTGCAAACTAGCGAAAGGAAGCTGCTAGCCAAACTAACTAGCTAAATCAACGCTAATCAGACTTTTTCAATTAAATGATAGCTAACGTTATCTAAATGAGCTAGGGGATTAACATACTTTACTTAAAGCAGTCGATCTGACGGGGTTTGTATGAAAACAATTAAATAACGTTAATCTGTGTTTCTTCATCGTTGCTTGACACTGTTACTACTAGCTGTTAGCTAGCCAGGTTGCTAGCTAGCTAGAATGGCGATGGTCGCTCACTGCTTAAAACCGCCTGGGAGGGTAGTTAACGTTACTGCTAGGAGGAAGCCAGGAGGAATGCTTGAACGATGGTAGCCAGCACACAGAATGGTCCATTATTTCACGACAACGTAGTGTGTAATGTTACCTAGTCAGGTGTGTTATTTTGATTGTTGACCATTTCCCTACCATTGTTTTAGAATTGTCTGACAGATAGATTAGGCCATCGAATAGTAGCTACGAGCCATCTTTAATTAGCTAGCTGGTTAGCTCATGGTTAGTTAATAAATGGATAGCGGTACATCGGGTATATGGTTGTGTAGAGCTGATTTTCCCCCTTCCACAGTGCCATTCAGTCAGTGCTGATAGAAAAGCAATTCAACCAAACTCTGACTTTGTGGTATATTGATTTCATTTGTTTGGTGTACTGTACTTATTGACAGACTTCGTTACACTCAGAAAAAGGCATAGACCTTTGAATGGAGTATGGTTATGTGGGTTGGCTAGCAGTACGTGAGTCAGTGTGTTTTCTACATAGGCTGTAGGAAGGAAACAGGGAGGCTGTGAAAGATCACTAAAGCCTTTCAGAGTGAGTAAAACTGGTGTAATACCAGACACCGCCTTGCAGATCGAGCTGCTTTTGGTAGTCTATACTGCACAGCATTGTACTGTAAACCCAGACAGGAAAGTCCCTGAAAGTCATTGCATAGCTGCATTGTGTGTCCCCCTACCCCTTCTGCAAAAGTGTCCTAGTTGTGAGAACACCTGCATCTGCAAAGGGGTGGGATAGTGAATCTTAGTAGCTAGCATTAGTTCAACATTAGACACCTGTGTGTGTTTGGAGATGGAGACAACACTTTACTGTTGTGATAATGATTGCATCAGCCTTAATCCACTCATTTGTGTTTGTAGGCCAGCCAGCGCTCTGAAACAAGGCCAACCAGGGCAGTGAAAGTAGCTGACTGACAGAGCGGTGTAATCTGAGTCCACATTAGAGGTCGACCGATTATGATTTTTCAACGCCGATACCGATTATTGGAGGGCCAAAAAAAGTCGATACCGATTTTTTTCCCCCCCATTATTTGTAATAATGACAATTACAACAATACTGAATGAACACTTATTTTAACTAAATATAGTACATCAATAAAATCAATTAAGTCTCAAATAAATAATGAAACATGTTCAATATGGTTTAAATAATGCAAAAACAAAGTGTTGGAGAAGAAAGTAAAAGTGCAATATGTGCCATGTAAGAAAGCTAAAGTTTAAGTTCCTTGCTCAGAACATGAGAACACATGAAAGCTGGTGGTTCCTTTTAACATGAGTCTTCATTATTCCCAGGTAAGAAGTTTTAGGTTGTAGTTATTATAGGAATTATAGGACTCTTTCTCTCTATACGATTTGTATTTCATATACATTTGACTATTGGATGTTCTTATAGGTACTTTAGTATTGCCAGTGTAACAGTATAGCTTCCGTCCCTCTCCTCGCTCCTACCTGGGCTTGAACCAGGAACACATCGACAACAGCCACCCTCGAAGCAGCGTTACCCATGCAGAGCAAGGGGGAACTACTCCTCCGTCTCAGAGCGAGTGACGTTTGAAACGCTATTAGCGCGCACCCCGCTAACTAGCTAGCCATTTCACATCGGTTACACCAGCCTAATCTTGGGAGTTGATAGGCTTGAAGTCAAAAACAGCGCAATGAAGAGCTGCTGGCAAAACGCACGAAAGTGCTGTTTGAATGAATGCTTACAAGCCTGCTGGTGCCTACCACCGCTCAGTCAGACTGCTCTATCAAATCATAGACTAATAAACACACAGAAATACGAACCTTAGTTTCTGGATTCGACCATATTAATGACCTATCATCTCGAAAACAATACGTTTATTCTTTCAGTGAAATACGGAACCGTTCGGTATTTTATCTAACGGGTGGCATCCCTAAGTCTAAATATTCCTTTTACATTGCACAACCTTCAATGTTATGTCATAATTACGTAAAATTCTGGCAAATTAGTTCGCAACGAGCCAGGCGGCCCAAACTGCTGCATATACCCTGACACATTTTCCCTAGTTAAAATAAATTAATGTTAGCAGGCAATATTAACTAAATATGCAGGTTTAAAAATGTATACTTGTGTATTGATTTTAAGAAAGACATTTCTGGTTAGGTACACGTTGGAGTAACGACAGTCCTTTTTCACGAATGCGCACCGCATCGATTATATGCAACGCAGGACAAGCTAGATAAACTAGTAATATCATCAACCATGTGTAGTTAACTAGTGATTATGATTGATTGTTTTTTATAAGATAAGTTTAATGCTAGCTAGCAACTTACCTTGGCTTCTTACTGCATTCTCGTAACAGGCAGGCTCCTCGTGGAGTGCAATGTAAAGCAGGTGGTTAGAGCGTTGGACTTGTTAACCATAAGTTTGCGAGATTGAATACCCGAGCTGGCGAGGTAAAAATCTGTCGTTCTGCCCCTGAACAAGGCAGTTAACCCACCATTCCTAGGCCGTCATTGAAAATAAGAATGTGTTCTTAGCTGACTTGCCTAGTTAAATAAAGGTGTAAAAAAAAAAAAAAAATGGTGTCCAAAAATACCGATTACTGATTGTTATGAAAACGTGAAATCGGCCCTAATTAATCAGCCATTCCGATTAATCGGTCGACCTCTAGTCCACATAGGCGATACGTCCACATTGCTAGGTATTGGTTGGCAACTATTGAAGTTGTTTCCTTTTAACAGGCCAGAGGCCTACAGAAAATGATGACATTTTGGAGAGGTGTGTGTAACATATCTGGTGTGACCAGCTCTATCGGGATGTGATTCCATGTTCTCATGGGCCTACATGCAAGAAAGGTGGTGGCTGTTTAATTGAAAACCATGAGATCTGGGTTTGTCATGATGCTATTGGGAAGCATTATATTGCAGTAGGCATTAACCGTGTTGAGTCACACATAGTGAGAAGTTGAGACACCATTTTAGACCCAGCAAGCTGTTGGTTGAACATGCTCATTACTCTAGCAGTGGGTAGCAGTAGGCTTGGAGGGGCTGGATGTGGCAACTTTTGGAACACTGTCTGTTCTTGTCAGGCAGATGACCTAAACAGTGCTCTCTATCACGCTTTAACTTTGTCTCAGCATCACCCCAGCCAGTGTCCAGCTGCTTGGAGCCAGTGTAGGAGGAAAACACCCTGATCAGGCTGGTGTGTGTGTTGGAACAGAGGGAGGGTCAGCCCCTCATCCTCAGGTTGTTGGAGTGTGGAAGGAAGATGTCCATCTGTGCATTAGTTTATATTCACTCCCTCTCCCGTTCACCCTCTTGCTCACTTTGCAATATGATGCTGTCTTGCTTTCTCTCACTCCCCCTCGCTCTCTTTCTCCCTTACACTCGTCGCTCATCCTCTTGTCCTCATTGCTACAGAGCTCTGCGGAGGCTCCACACATACCCATCCAGTGTCCCTCTGCCCCCTTTGCCAGCCCGCCACTCCCTTTCCTGGGTAAGCAGTGGCCTAACCTCTGTTGAATAGGGCTGCAATGAGGGGTTCTGGAACTCGTGGTGATATGAAATATATGCGATATTACTATGCAACTTAGACATTCTATTTTTATTACCGAGATTGCACGTAGAGTCTAACAGATCACGTGACTTGTCTGTTACAGACCGCAATGCTGTATGGAATAATTTGTTTAACCCCCTAACTCTGGTATGTACACCGTCTTGTACCCTTGATGATATTTTCCTCATATCAGTTTTTGTAGTCCTTTCCAGTCATAGCCCCTGTCATCCCTTATACAGGTTGAAAATAGCAGATTTTGTCATTGATAAGTGCCTAAATTGGAACGTAGTGGCTGTACAGTAACATGCTATACATGTCAGAGCTCAGGTTCTCCGCTTCACAGCGCTTTAGGTTTTGACTGACTGCCGTTCTGAACTTGAGCACCGCGTGTGGCAAGATGACAACGCCCCCCATCCCTCCCGCTAATTGGGCTGCTTTTGCACATTTATTGTTGTCTGGGTGAGGGAAATGCTGTAAATTGAGAGGACTCTGTGTTCTGAAAGATGAGATGTTGAGGATTATAAATACTGCTTTGATGTCATACAAGCTAACCACACACCTATGAGTCAAAATGTGCATTTCACATTTCCATATTTGAAAAGTCATCTAATTTAGTGTCGAAGTTTATTATCGTTTAGTTTGTTCCACAGTTACAAGGAAGGCGTGTTATACCCCTGTTTGTCCTAAACAGAATTAACCTGTTTGTCGTATTGTGAAGAAAATTTGCCAAGGAACGCACACTTGAATGCACTCATCACTCTATGTGCACCAAAATCTGTTTGTCTGAAGTGCCTTTTTGTAAGCCCAACAGTGGAAGATTGTATTTTATAACTTAGTTAGCCATGTTGGCAGTAGAATAAGCTTTAAATTATGCCCGCCTGACCCAGATTGCGATTTATAATGGAACGTTTTTGTGTAGTGTAAACACCAGTAATTGTGTTATGGTGGGGATGCAGGGCTGTGTTCCAAACACACAACGACAAGTGTGCTTCCTTCAGTTCCTCAATGGCAAAGCTAGGAAAGCTATTAAAAAACAAACACCTTTTTAATCGTTTAGTCGCTAAAAATACATTTGACCGGTCATGCTTATCGGTCTAAAGGTTCATTTGCATAATTTAGTGGAATTAAATTGTTGTGTGGGTATTTTCATTAGTCATCTCATTTATCACACTCGCACAGCATACAGAGCCTTGTTTGTGGAGCAGAATAGCTATCACCTGTCAGACAGAGCGAGAGCACCTCCTCAAAAAGCTGGTACTGGAGTGAAATGTGTGTTTGTAAGCCCAGTCATTGCGCAACAAATAATTCTAAATTCATCCTGTGTTAACTGTTTTGATTTCTCCTGTTCTATTGGTTTTCAAATCAACTTTCTTTCCTTGTCCAGAAACCGAAGGCACACTCTTAGTCATTATTATCGTCCTAGTTATTGCTATTAGATTCCACCTCTTTCTAAGTTTTCTAACAGATTTATATCTCACATATGGAATCACTCACATTAGGTGCAGTGTTTAGAGCAGTACTTTCCTGCTAATTGTATTTTGGCAAATATTTGAAAATGTGGTTTTATTAGCTGCTTCATTACCAGAGCTGCATGTTCAATAATAGACTATAGCCTTTTGACTGTAAGATTATGTTTCCATTAAGTTTTTAATAAAGAATCTGTTTGTATGGATGCATAGTAAATTCTGTTGGTCATTTAATCTTACTGTATAGAATGTTTTACCATTTGTTCACCCGTTAATGAGGGTTTCTTAGTCGGCAGCAAAATGGACCGAAATGTCCATTCCTACACCTTATAGTTGATGGCGCTTTCCTTGAGACATAAAAAACACATTGATATTGCTTATTGACTGCAGTTTGGAGAGGTGTGGTCACTTGGAGACACCAGTTAGACCTCTCACGCAAACCCTTGTAATAGTTCTTTCTTATCTTGCACCTAGTCCAACATTTCTGTGAATATTGTTGTTACTGAATGTATTTTCAGATTTTTTTATTGACAAGTCCTGTGAAAAGTAAAACAAACATAAGTGTAATGTTTGGATTCAGTCTTGTGAGGTGAACTCTTGTCCTCACCTTTGGTCTGATTTTCCCATCTTCTCCAAAGTGTTCTCTTTCAATGGCTACCATGGTCATTTAATTTAACTTTTATAGTTCTGGTAGGGCCAAATTGAAATGTTTATATTTACACTGAACAAAACTATGCAACATGTCAAAAGTTGGCTTCATGAGCTGAAATAAAATACTCCAAAAACGTATTCCTCACAAATTGTGTGCACAATTTACACAGGTGCACCTTGTGCAGGGGACAATAAAAGGCAACTCGAAAATGTGCAGTTTTGGCACACAACACAATAGATATCTCAAGTTGAGGGAGTGGGCAATTGGCATGCCGACTGCAGGAATGTCCACCAGAGCAGATACCGGAAAATGTAATGGTCAAATCTCTACCATAAGCTGCCACCAATGTCTTTTTAGGTAATTTGGCAGTACGTCCTACCGGCCTCGCAACCACAGACCACGTGTATGGAGTCATGAGGGCGAGCAGTTTGCTGATGTCAACTTTGTCAATAGATTGCCCCATGGTGGTGGGGCATGGGCAGGCATAAGCTATCAAATTTTGTCACATAAACATGTTTAGCAGATTTTATTGCGAGTGTAGCAAAATGCTTGTTTCTAGCTCCAACAGTGCAGTAATATCTAACAATTCACAACAATACACATAACCTAAAAGTAAAAAAATTGAATTAATGAATCTATAAATATTAGGATGAGAAATATCGGAGTTGCATATACTAAAACACAGTCGAATAGAGTACAGTATATACGTCTGAGTAAAGCAAAATGATGTAAACATTATTAGTGGCCAGTGATATCAAGTCTATGTACAGTTGAAGTCAGAAGTTTACATACACCATAGCCAAATACATTTAAACTCAGTTTTTCACAATTCCTGACATTTAATCCTAGTAAAATTCCCTGTCTTAGGTCAGTTAGGATCACCACTTCATTTTAAGAATGTGAAATGTCAGATTAATAGTAGTGATTTTATTTCAGCTTTTGTTTATTTCATCACATTTCCAGTGGGTCAGAAGTTTACATACACTCAATTAGTATCTGGTGCGTTTAAATTGTTTAACTTGGGTCAAACGTTTTGGGTAGCCTTCCACAAGCTTCCAACAATAGGTTGGGTGAATTTTGGCCCATTCCTCCTTACGGAGCTGGTGTAACTGAGTCAGGTTTGTAGGCCTCCTTGCCTGCACTTTTTTCAGTTCTGCCCACAAATATTCTATAGGATTGAGGTCAGTGCTTTGTGATGGCCACTCCAATACCTTGACGTTGTTGTCCTTATGCCATTTTGCCACAACTTTGGAAGTATGCTTGGGGTCATTGTCCATTTGGAAGACCCATTTGCGACCAAGCTTTAACTTCCTGACTGATGTCTTGAGATGTTGCTTCAATATCTCATATCTCACATAATTTTCCATCCTCATGATGCCATCTATTTTGTGAAGTGTACCAGTCCCTCCTGCAGCAAAGCACCCCCACAACATGATGCTGCCACCCCCGTGCTTCACGGTTGGGATGGTGTTCTTCGGCTTGCAAGCCTCCCCCTTTTTCCTCCAAACATAATGATGGTCATTATGGCCAAACAGTTCTATTTTTGTTTCATCAGACCAGAGGACATTATTCCAAAAAGTATGATCTTTGTCCCCATGTGCAGTTGCAAACCGTAGTCTGGCTTTTTTATGGCGGTTTTGGAGCAGTGGCTTCTTCCTTGCCGAGCGGCCTTTCAGGTTATGTCGATTATAGCACTCCTTTTACTGATACTTTTGTACCTGTTTTCTCCAGCATCTTCACAAGGCCCCTTGCTGCTGTTCTGGGATTGATCTGCACTTTTCACACCAAAGTATGTTCATCTCTAGGAGCGATAACTCGTCTCCTTCCTGAGCGGTATGGCGGCTGTGTGGTCCCATGGTGTTTATACTTGCGTACTATTGTTTGTACAGATGAACGTGGTACCTTCAGGCATTTGAAAATGGCTCCCAAGGATGAACCAGACTTGTGGAGGTCTACAATTTTTTTTTCCTGAGGTGTTGGCTGATTTCTTGATTTTCCCTCCCCCCCCCATGATTTCAAGCAAAGATGAGCTGAGTTTGAAGGTATGCCATGAAATTAGAGGTTGACCGATTATGATTTTTCAACGCCGATACCGATTATTGGAGGCCCAAAAAAGCCGATACCGATTTTAATCGGCAGAATTTTGTCCCGTCCCTCTCCTCGCTCCTACCTGGGCTCGAACCAGGAACACAACGACAACAGCCACCCTCGAAGCAGCATTACCCATGCAGAGCAAGGGGAACAACTACTCCAAGTCTCAGAGCGAGTGACGTTTGAAACGCTATTAGCGCGCACCCCGCTAACTAGCTAGCCATTTCACATCGGTTACACCAGCCTAATCTTGGGAGTTGATAGGCTTGAAGGGGTGGGTGTAATTTGTGGAACGTTCCAACAGGAATCTGTTCCAAAAAACGTAAAGTAAAAGGTTGCCAACCAACAACACATACAAAGTAGCAACGCATACAAACCTAGCTAACTAGCTGCCAAATAGGCATCAACTCACCACGTAGCTTATTCTTAATGTTTGTCCATAGGCAACCAGAGTGAGGACAGACATTTTTCGGAATAAACGTGATGAGTGAAAAAACGCAATGAAATAGACCACTCCCTACCCGGTATCTTATTTTGCCGCTATACAACTTTGTATGCGTTGTTTTTTGGCAACCTTGTTATTTACGATGTTTTTTGGAATAGATTCCCATTGGAACTCTGATCAGGCCCTACACCCAAACAAGGGCACTGCGTTCATCCACCTCTGGCCTGCTGGCCCCCCTACCTCTGAGGAAGCACATGTCCCGCTCAGCCCAGTCAAAACTGTTCGCTGCTCTGGCACCCCTATGGTGGAACAAGCTCCCTCACGACGCCAGGACAGCGGAGTCAATCACCACCTTCCGGAGACACCTGAAACCCCACCTCTTTAAGGAATACCTGGGATAGGATAAAGTAATCCTTCTAACCCCCCCTTAAAAGATTTAGATGCACTATTGTAAAGTGGTTGTTCCACTGGATATCATAAGGTGAATGCACCAATTTGTAAGTCGCTCTGGATAAGAGCGTCTGCTAAATGACGTAAATGTAAACGTTCCACAAATTATACCCACCCGGCTTGAAGTCATAAACAGCTTGAAGCACAGCGAAGAGCTGCTGGCAAAACGCACGAAAGTGCTGTTTGAATGAATGCTTACGAGCCTGCTGGTGCCTACCACCGCTCAGTCAGACTGCTCTATCAAATATCAAATCATAGACTTAATTATAATATAATAACACACAGAAATACGAGCCGTAGGTCATTTAATATGGTTGAATCCGGAAACTATCATCTCGAAAACAAAAGGTTTTTCTTTCAGTGAAATACGGAACCGTTCCGTATTTTATCTAACGGGTGGCATCCCTAAGTCTAAATATTCCTGTTACATTGCACAACCTTCAATGTTATGTCATAATTACGTAAAATTCTGGCAAATTAGTTTGCAACGAGCCAGGCGGCCCAAACTGTTGCATATACCCTGACTGCGTGCAATGAACGCAAGATGAGTGACACAATTTCATGTTAGCAGGCAATATTAACTAAACATGAAGGTTTAAAAATATGTACTTGTGTATTGGTTTTAAAGAAAGGCATTGATGTTTATGGTTAGGTACATTGGTGCAACGACAGTTCTTTTTTCGCAAATACGCTTGTTAACCTCTTACATCTAGACGTTCCGCTAGCGGAACACCTGCTCCAATATTCAATGATAGGCGTGGCGCGAATTACAAATTCCTCAAAAATACAAAAACTTCAATTTTTCAAACATATTACTATTTTACAGCATTTTAAAGACAACTCTCCTTTATCTAACCACACTGTCCGATTTCAAAAAGGCTTTTCAGCGAAAGCAAAACATTAGATTTCAGCAGAGTACCCAGCCAGAAATAATCAGACACCCATTTTTCAAGCTAGCATATAATGTCACAAAAAACAAAACCACAGCTAAATGCAGCACTAACCTTTGATCTTCATCAGATGACACACCTAGGACATTATGTTATACAATACATGCATGTTTTGTGTAATCAAGTTCATATTTATATCAAAAACCAGCTTTTTACATTAACATGTGACGTTCAGAACTAGCATACCCCCCGCAAACCTCCAGTGAATTTACTAAATTACTCACGATAAACGTTCACAAAAAACATAACAATTATTTTAAGAATTATAGATACAGATCTCCTTTGTGCAATCGAGGTGTCCGATTTTAAAATAGCTTTTCGGTGAAAGCACATTTTGCAATATTCTGAGTAGATAGCCCAGCCATCACGGCTAGCTATTTAGACACCCACCAAGTTTAGCCCTGACCAAACTCCGATTTACTATTAGAAAAGTTTGATTACCTTTGGTGTTCTTCGTCAGAATGCACTCCCAGGACTGCTACTTCAATAACAAATGTTGGTTTGGTCCCAAATAATCCATTGTTATATCCAAATAGCGGCGTTTTGTTCGTGCGTTCAAGACACTATCCGAAGTGTAAATAAGGGTCACGCGCACGACGCATTTCGTGACAAAAAAATTCTAAATATTCCATTACCGTACTTCGAAGCATGTCAACCGCTGTTTAAAATCAATTTTTACGACATTTTTCTCTTAGAAAAGCGATAATATTCCGACAGGGAATCTCCTTTTCGGCAAACAGAGGAAAAAATCCCAAAGGCGGGGGCGGTCGGGTCACGAGCGTAAGCCCAGTGTCCCTTGATCGGCCACTTGAGAAAGGCGATAATGTGTTTCAGCCTGGGGCTGGAATGACGACATTCTGTTTTTTCCCGGGCTCTGAGCGCCTATGGACGACGTGGGAAGTGTCACGTTAGAGCAGAGATCCTTAGTAAATGATAGAGATGGAAAAGAAGTTCAAGAAATGGTCAGACAGGCCACTTCCTGTAAAGGAATCTCTCAGGTTTTGACCTGCCATTTGAGTTCTGTTATACTCACAGACACCATTCAAACAGTTTTAGAAAATGTAGGGTGTTTTCTATCCATATGTAATAAGTATATGCATATTCTAGTTACTGGGTAGGAGTGGTAACCAGATTAAATCGGGTATGTTTTTTATCCAGCCGTGTCAATACTGCCCCCTATCCTAAACAGGTTAAAATCAATTTTTATGCCATTTTTCTCGTAAAAAAGCGATAATATTCCGACCGGGAAAGCGTGTTTACGTACAAAAGAGAGAAAATAAAAGCATGGGATCCCCTCGTGCACGAGCCTGAGTCTCATAGTACTGTGACTGGCCACTATCCAAACGCGCTAATGTTTTTCAGCCAGGGGCTGCCTCGATATCATTCAGCTTTTTGCCGCCTTCTGAGAGCCCATGGGGGCCGTAGGAAGTGTCACGTAACAGCAGAGATCCCCTGTATTGGATAGAGATAATCAAGAAGGCCAAGAAATGGTCAGACAGGGTACTTCCTGTACAGAATCTTCTCAGGTTTTGGCCTGCCAAATGAGTTCTGTTATACTCAGACACCATTCAAACAGTTTTAGAAACTTTGGAGTGTTTTCTATCCAAAGCTAATAATTATATGCATATTCTAGTTTCTGGGCAGGAGTAATAATCAGATTAAATTGGGTACGTTTTTTATCCGGCCATGAAAATACTGCCCCCTAGCCATAACAGGTTAAATCATCACCCGTTTGTCGAAGTAGGCTATGATTTAATGAGAAATTAACAGGCACCGCATCGATTATATGCAACGCAGGACATGTTAGATAAACTAGTAATATCATCAACCATGTGTAGTTAACTAGTAGTTAACGAGTGATTATGTTAAGATTGATAGTTTTTTTATAAGATAAGTTTAATGCTAGCTAGTAACTTAGCTTCTTGCTGCCCTCGCGTAACAGGTAGTCAGCCTGCCATGCAGGCTACTCGTGGAGTGCAATGCAAGGCAGGTGGTTAGAGCATTGGACTAGTAACCGGAAGGTTGCAAAAACAAATCCCCCCTGAACAAGGCAGTTACCCCCTGTTCCTAGGCCATAATTGAAAATAAGAATGTGTTCTTAATCTGACTTGCCTAGTTAAATAAAGGTCTAAAATATATATAATTTTTAAAAAAGGGGAAAAAATGAAAATCGGCAAATCGGTGTCCATAAATACCGATTGTTATGAAAACTTGAAATCGGCCCTAATTAATCGGCCATTCTGATTAATCGGTCGACCTCTACTTGAAATGCGTCCACAGGTACACCTCCAATTTACTCAAATGATGTCAATTAGCCTATCGGAAGCATCTATAGCCATGACATTGTCTGGAATTTTCCAAGCTGTTTAATGGCACAGTCAACTTAGTGTATGTACATTTCTCCCCCACTGGAATTGTGATACAGTAAATTATAAGTGAAATAATCTGTCTTTAAACAATAACCTAAAAGTGTATGTAAACTTCCGCCTTCAACTGTATATGAGGCCAGCAGCCTCTAGGTACAGGGTTACGTAACCGGGTGGAAGCTGGCTAGTGATGGCTATTTAAGTCTGATGTCCTTGAGAGAGAAGCTGTTTTTCAGTCTCTTGGTCCAAACTTTGATGCACCTGTACTGACCTCGCCTTCTGGATGGTAGCAGGGTGAACAGGCAGTGGCTCAGGTGGTTGATGCTCTTTATCTTTTTGGCCTTCTCGTGATATTGGGTGCTGTAGGTGTCCTGGAGGTCAGGCAGTGTGCCCCCGGTGATGCGTTGAACAGACTGTGCCACCCTCTTGAGAGCCCTGCGGTTGCGGGCGGTGCAGTTGCCGTACCAAGTGGTGATAGAGCCCGACAGGATGCTCTCAATTGTGCATCTGTAAAAGTTTGAGGGTTTTAGGGGCCAAGCCAAATTTCCTCAGCCTGCTGAGGTTGAAGAGGCACTGTTGTGCCTTCACACTGTCTGTGTGGGTGGACCATTTCACATTGTCAGTGATGTGTACGACGAGGATCTTGAAGCTTTCCACTTGCTCTACTGCGGTTTTGTCAATGTGGATAGCGGCGTGCTCCCTCTGCTGTTTCCTGGAATCCATGATCAGCTGCTTTTTGTCAACATTGAGTGAGAGGTTATTTTTCTGGCACCACACTCCCAGGGCCCTCCTCTCTGTAGGCTGTCTCGTTGTTGTTGGTATTCAGGCCTACTTCTGTTGTCATCTGCAAACTGGATTGAGTTGGAGGTGTGTGTGGCGGACAAACACAATTGCACTTTTTCTATAGGAATTTGAATGTACAGAGATACTGTGACGAGATTCTGAGGCCCGTTGTCGTGCCGCTCATCCGCCGCCATCACCTCATGTTTCAGCATGATAATGCACAGTCCCATGTCGTAAGGATCTGTACACAATTCCGGGAAGCTGAAAATGTCCCAGTTCTTCCATGGCCTACATAGCTTGACATGTCTGGTGACTATCTGTAACCAACAGATGCATATCTGTACCCAGTCATCAATTCCATAGCTTACGGTCTAATTTATTTCAATAGACTGATGTCCTTATATGAACTGTAACTCAGTAAACATCTTAAATTGTTGCGCTAGATTTTGTCTGTGGATATAGGCCATTTTCTAAGAGTGTAAGGGATTAAAGTGACGTCTAACTTTTGAATTAATTGTTTACCCCAGAGACTTTTGTAGCTATTCAATGTTTGGAACTATGATAACCAGCATGTTGAAGTTTGTATGCTAAAAATGAATGGCCGTGTCAGTTCCTGGAAGTGGAACCATAACCATGGAGAGAGGGCCACTGCCTGTTGCAGCCCTATTGAAGCCTGGGGCCTTCTACCCTCACAGGGAATTGTGGCTTCTCTGTTAGGACTGTGATGGTCATGGAAATTTGGATGACTGTTATTGGCCAGCCAAATGACCTCTGTCAATGTTATAATAAACGTTTGAATAGCAAAAAATACATTTTTTTTTTTTAACATTTTCTCCTATGCTCCTGGCTGCATGTAGGCAATTTCAGTGTTATGGATCTGACATTTGCACACAAAATGAGAAACAAAATGTCTCACAGAATTGACTTATCAAGCATAAATGTTAATGTTTTTAATTACATTTTGTAACCTTTTTTATAGGTGAAGTGTAGACACAATTACCAAGTTCTAAGTAATACCACTTTGAAGTAACGGATAATGGATGTCGTGTAAATTGACAGGCATTTTTTGGAGAACAGACACATCGGCAAAAGTCAATCTCAGTCTTAGGGTAAAATATTACTAGACACTTTAAAAGGAAGGCGTGGCTACGCACAAACAATGGATGTGACGCTCTGCAAATTGAGTTGTTATTTTAAAGATTTCTTCACCAAACTAGAAGTTATCTGAAAATACAGTGTACCTAGGGCCCTATGAAATCCGTTAAAAGAAAATCTGAATTCTGTTTTACCATTTAGACATTTTATCATCGGTGTCTAATGTGAAGTTATAAAACGTCAACAATTTAAGATATAACAGTAAATTTGTAATGATGCAACACATTGCACTATTTTTTTAATCAAGGCAAGTTTTTCAATACAGAGTTCTAAGTGTTTCATTATAAATGAAAAAGTAATGTGGTAATCTAGGCAACAATGCAGCAAGCAATAGGCAAAACTTAGTTCTACTTACGTAAAAAAACAAAATGATACATTCATTGTTTTTTTGTAAAAGAAAGTGCTTCACTAGGCAAATTATGCAGCAATAGGCGAAATCTATGGAACTACCTTATGAGCTCCTATGTCTGTCCATTTCGAAGTTTTCCATCTATCACAGACATCTCCATTTGAAGTACATGATTATCAACCTCTTTGTGTTGAGCTCGGTGAGTGCCTCTCGCTTGTCTGTGAGTGGAGTTGTGTATTTGCTGATACTCCTGAGTCCACTGAGCTGACTGGGAAGTAGATGTAGGGCACTGCAACTCTTGGGAATCTCGGCGTCATGCTCCTCCAGTAATCATCAAGCTCCAAAGCAGGTGAGGGCTCCCTGGACACAGAGCTGATAGGCAATCCATTCTTCACTGAGCTCTGTTGATGGGCTTGCCATGGGCTTCAGTTGTGTGTAGGCTTCAATCTGTTTTTCCATGGCTGGAGCCTGCCTAGGATCGAACACCCTAGCCAGCCTGGAGACCTCTGTGGCTGGATGTGTGTCCCAGTGCTTTGAGAACTTTGCGAAGGCCAAGTGGAATGCATCATGGAGATGGTCAAGCACCTCCCTCCTGTCTCCAATCCCTGTCTTTCTCAATAGCTCATCTGTCTTGGCACCATACCCACATGTTTTTGCCATTCCATTCACTAGGTAAGAATCTCGATCCTCCATGGCGTTGTATGCAGACACTGCTGTGGGACGGTGGGTTCCTTCCAGGATTGACAGAGCCGTCATCAGTGAGGCCGTCATCAGTGAGGGCCTGCACCACCTCCTCTGTTTCCAGCTGGCTGAGGATGTTTGTGACTGCCTGGGATGATGACTTTTCTGCCAATGAAAATTCTCTGTAGAGATGAACATGCTCTGCATGGTACTTCACTGCCTTAAACCAGCTATTCCATCTGGAGCTCACTGCTTCAGGAGGAGCTTTGGCCTGCACAAACTCCTTCGTAATGAGGAAGCTCACCCATCTTCTCTTTCTGCCAGGCTTCTTAAAGAAGACATAAGATCTGTGTCACAAGTGATGCAACTTCAGAGAAGTATTTGTAGTGCTGCCAGGTCTCACCCACCAGATTGATGACATGATGGAGACAGGTTACATGGACACTGTTGGGCATCACTCCTTTCAGAACCTCCTTGTATGTCTTCAGGCAGTTGGAGGCATTATCTGTGACCACTGCCCAGGCATCTTTCAGGTTCAGATGGTTGCTGTGGAGGGAGGCGTGGAGTAGTTGCATCTGTCCATGAAAATGACATCCACCAGAAAGTACTGGTTTTCAACACGCGCAATGAAAGATAAGGAAACATTTTGTTAACCCCTGTGCGGCCTCGGGACGGACATCCAGCGGAAACTCATATCGCCATTAGCATAACAATTTTTTTTTTTTTTTACATCAATTTTTATTTCAAATTATATCGTTACACCTCTCCTGAATTGAACCACATTGGCCGATTTTCAAAAAGGCTTTACAGCAAAAGCAAAACATTAGATTATGTTAGAGGAGTATATCGTAAAAGTAGCCACATAGCCATTTTCCGACCAACCACATGCATCACAAATAACCAAAAAACAGCTAAATGCAGCACTAACCTTTGACAATCTTCATCAGATGACACACCTAGGACATCATGTTACACAATACATGCATTCTTTTGTTCGATAAAGTTCATATTTATATATAAAAACAGCATTTTACATCGGTGCGTAACGTTGACTAACTATTTTCCCTCAAATGCATCCGATGAAACAGAGCTACAATTTACTAAATTACTATTCAAAAACATTTTTAAAATGTAATATTGTCATTCTAAGATTTATAGATGAATATCTCTTGAAAGCACCTGTAATGCCAGATTTAAAAATAACTTTACTGGGTAATCATACTTTGCGATGAAAGGGGATGCGATACTCTGAAAAATAGGCTAACGTTACAGGGCAGCGCCATCTTGGAACAATCGCATATCACATCTAGTCTTGTATACTATTGTCAATAATCCCTTACCTTTGGTTGTCTTCATCAGAAAGTACTTCCAGGAATCCCAGGTCCACAACAAATGTATTTTCGTTCGAAAAAATTACTCCTTTATGTTCCAAGAGCTTGTTCTTGTTAGCGCGTCTAAAGGCTGATCCAATTGCTCCGTCGGCCGCGGGACAGCCATTTCGAGAAAATGCATTTTTTTCCCCATTTAGGTTCGTTCAAACATGTCAAACGTTGTATAACATAAATCTTCAGGGCGTTTTTCAACAAGAGAGCCAATAAGATTCGAGGGGGACGATTGCATTGTGTTTCAAAACGTTTCGAAAGGGGAGGGTAACCAGGGGCGCCGGCGTCATAATGGTGATGGCCCTCTCCGTGTGACCACGTTCCACAGCGTCTCATTCATTCAGTTTTAACAGTAGGAGACTCAAACCACTTTGTAAAGACTGGGGACATCTAGTGGAAGCAATAGGAAGTGCTCAATGACCCATAGCTCACGGTGTGATTAATAGGCAACGTGATGAAGTTGAGTTCGCAATTCAGAATTCCACTTCCTGTTTCGATCTGTCTCGGGGTTTTGACTGCCATATGAGTTCTGTTATACTTAAACTTTAGGGTGTTTTCTATCCACAAGTATTAATTATATGCATATCCTAGCTTCTGAGTTTGAGTAGGAGGCCGTTTAAAATGGGCACAAATTGTTTTCAAAATGCGCTGTGGCGCCCCCTATCCTAGGCGACCGTCAAGAGGTTAACCTCTCTAGGGCAGGCGGGACGAATTCGTCCCACCTACGTAACAGCCAGTTGAATCCTGTGGCGCGATTTTCAAAACCTTAAAAATCCTATTACTTCAATTTCTCAAACATATGACTATTTTACAGCTATTTAAAGACAAGACTCTCGTTAATCTAACCACACTGTCCGATTTTCAAAAAGGCTTTACAACGAAAGCAAAACATTAGATTATGTCAGAGTACCCAGCCAGAAATAATCAGACACCCATTTTTCAAGCTAGCATATAATGTCATAAAAACCCAGAAGACAGCTAAATGCAGCACTAACCTTTGATGATCTTCATCAGATGACAACCCTAGGACATTATGTTATACAATACATGCATGTTTTGTTCAATCAAGTTCATATTTATATCAAAAAACAGCTTTTTACATTAGCATGTGACGTTCAGAACTAGCATACCCCCCCGCAAACTTCCGGGGAATTTACTAACAATTTACTAAATTACTCACGATAAACGTTCACAAAAAGCATAACAATTTTTTAAAGAATTATAGATACAGAGCTCCTCTATGCACTCGATATGTCCGATTTTAAAATAGCTTTTTGGTGAAAGCACATTTTGCAATATTCTAAGTACATAGCCCAGCCATCACGGGCTAGCTATTTAGACACCCGGCAAGTTTAGCCTTCACCAAAATCAGATTTACTATTATAAAAGTTTGATTACCTTTTGTTGTCTTCGTCAGAATGCACTCCCAGGACTGCTACTTCAATAACAAATGTTGGTTTGGTCCAAAATAATCCATCGTTATATCCGAATAGCGGCGTTCGTCCGTCCCAGACACTATCCGAAATGGTAAATCAGGGTCGCGCGCAATTTGTGACAAAAAAATTCTAAATATTCCAATACCGTACCTCGAAGCACGTCAACCGCTGTTTAAAATAAATTTTTATGCAATTTATCTCGTAAAAAAGCGATAATATTCCGACCGGGAATCTCCTTTTCGGCAAACAGAGGAAAAAACACAAAGACGGGGGCGGCCAGTGCACGCGCCTAAGCCCACAGTCCCTTGATCGGCCACTTGAGAAAGGCGATAATGTGTTTCAGCCTGGGGCTGGAATGACGACATTCAGGTTTTTCCCGGGCTCTGAGAGCCTATTGGAGCCGTGGGAAGTGTCACGTTACCGCAGAGATCCTTTGTAATTGAATGAGATGTCAAAGAAAGACAATAAATGGTCAGACATGCCACTTCCTGTAAAGGAATCTCTCAGGTTTTGGCCTGCCATAGGAGTTCTGTTATACTCACAGACACCATTCAAACAGTTTTAGAAACTTTGGAGTGTTTTCTATCCAAAGCCAATAATTATATGCATATTCTAGTTACTGGGCAGGAGTAGTAACCAGATTAAATCGGGTACGTTTTTTTATCCAGCCGTGTCAATACTGCCCCCTAGCCCTAACAGGTTAACCTAAAATAATATTGACTAAGTGTTAATTAAATTAAGTGTAAACGCAATATAGATACAGCGATAGTTAGCTAGATGGAGAGGCAGACAGTTGCAGCTGCTTTGTTGTCCTCCATCTCTGATGGTTGCTGCATCCCTCATCCCTGGTGCCTGTCTCTGGAGATGTCATCTCTAATATAAAACCCCTTTACTGAGTATTTATGTTTTGCTGGAGAGTTCAGTGTTAGTGGTTTTCTCAGCCACGCTCAAGGTCCTAAACGATATAACTGCCATCGATAAAAGACAATACTGTGCAGCCGTCTTCATCGACCTGGCCAAGGCTTTTGACTCTGTCAATCACCGCATTCTTATTGTCAGACTCAACAGCCTTGGTTTCTCAAATGATTCTCGCCTGGCTCACCAACTACTTCTCCGACAGAGTTCAGTGTGTCAAATCGGAGGGCCTGTTGTCCGGACCTCTGGCAGTCTCTATGGGGGTGCCACAGGGTTCAATTCGCGGGCCAATTTATTCATTTAAAAAAAAAAATCTCAATACATCAATGATGTCAGTCTTGCTGTTGGTGATTCTCTGATCCACCTCTATGCAGACGACACCATCCTCTATACTTCTGGCCCTTCTTTGGACACCGTGTTAACTTCTTATGGCTCAAATCCTGTTAACGGGAAGGATTTGACAACATCCGGTGAAATGGCAGAGCGCCAAATTCCCCCAAATTATTACAAATATTTAACTTTCATACATTCACAAGTGCAATACACCAAATTATAGCTGAACTTCTTGTTAATCTAGCCACCGTGTCAGATTTCAAAAAGGCTTTACGGCGAAAGCAAACCATGCTATTATCTGAGGACAGCACCCCATCAAACAAACACAGACAATCATATTTCATCCCGCCAGGCGCGACACAAAACTCAGAAATAAGAATATAATTCATGCCTTACCTTTGACGAGCTTCTTCTGTTGGCACTCCAATATGTCCCATAAATGTCACAAATGGTCCTTTTGTTCGATTAATTCCGTCGTTATATATCCAAAATGTACATTTTTTTTTGGCGCGTTTGATCCAGAAAACACCGGTTCCAACTCGCGCAACATGACTACAAAATATCTCATAAGTTACCTGTAATCTTTGTCCAAACATTTCAAACAACTTTCCTAATACAACTTTAGGTCTTTTTTTTTTTTTTGCGTAAATAATTGATACAATTTAAGAAGGGATAAACTGCGTTCAATACCGGAGGAAAACAAAGTAGAGCGTGCTTTTCAGGTCACGCGCCTCTATCAAACAGTACACTTCACTCGACCCTCGTTCTGAACAGGGCTACTTCATTACACAAAGGAAAAACATCAACCAATTTCTAAAGACTGTTGACATCCAGTGGTAGCGATAGGAACTGCAAGCAACTGCCTTAGAATTCTAGATTCCCATTGAAAGGAGTGACCTAAAAAAAAAAAATCCTGGATGGTTTGTCCTCAGGGTTTCGCATGCCAAATAAGTTCTGTTATACTCGGACATCATTCAAACAGTTTTAAAAACTTTTGAGTGTTTTCAATCCAAATCTACCAATTATATGCATATCCTAGCTTCTGGGCCTGAGTAGCAGGCAGTTTACTTTGGGCACACTTTTCATCCGGACGTGAAATAGCGCCCCCTAGCCATAAGAAGTTAAGACAGTAGGCAAGTTAAGGTCACAGTTATGAAAACTTAGGACACTAAAGAGGCCTTTGTACTGACTCTGAAAAAGAAAGATGCCCAGGGTCCCTGCTCATCTGCGTGAATGTGCCTTGGGCATGCTGCAAGGAGGCATGAGGACTGCAGATATGGCCAGGGCAATAAATTGAAATATCCGTACAGTGAGACGCCTAAGACAGCGCTACAGGGAGACGGGACGGACAGCTGATCGTCCTCGCAGTGGCAGACCTTGTATAACAACACCTGCACAGGATCGGTACATCCGAACATCACACCTGCGGAAAAGGTACTGGATTGCAACAACAACTGCCCGAGTTACACCAGGAATGCACAATCCCTCCATCAGTGCTCAGACTGTCTGCAATAGGCTGAGAGTCTGGATTGAGGGCTTGTTGGCCTGTTGTAAGGCAGGTCCTCACCAGACATCACCGGCAACAATGTCGCCTCTGGGCACAAATCTACCGTCCCTGGACCAGACGGGACTGGCAAAAAGTGCTCTTCACTGACGAGTCGCGTTTTTTCCTCATCAGGAGTGATGGTCGGATTCGCATTTATCGTCGAAAGAATGAGCGTTACACCGAGGCCTGTACTATGGAGCGGGATCAATTTGGAGGTGGAGGGTCGGTCATGGTCTGGGGCGGTGTGTCACAGCATCATCTGCCTGCAATGACAACAAGCTCAGCCCTGTAACGCACAGCGTTGAGATGGAAAGACATCCTCCTCCCTTATGTGGTACCCTTCCTGCAGGGTCATCCTGACATGACCCTCCAGCATGACATTGCCACCACGCACAGAACGAGCAGTATGGCTGATTTCCTGCAAGACAGGAATGTCAGTGTTCTGCCATGGCCAGCGAAGAGCCTGGATCTCAATCCCATTGAGCACGTCTGGGACCTGTTGGATCGGAGGGTGAGGGCTAGGGCCCCCCAGAAATGTCCGGGAACTTGCAGGTGCCTTGGTGGAAGAGTGGGGCTAACATCTCACAGCAAGAACTGGCAAATCTGGTGCAGTCCATGAGGAGGAGATGCACTGCAGTACTTAATGCAGCTGGTGGCCACACCAGATACTGACTTATTTTGATTTTGACCACCCCTTTGTTCAGGGACACATTATTCCATTTCTGTTGGTCACATGTCTGTGGAACTTGTTCAGTTTGTCTCAGTTGTTGAATCTTATGTTCATACAAATATTTACACATGTTAAGTTTGCTGAAAATAAACGCAGTTGACTGTGAGAGGACGTTTTCTGTTTTTGTTGAGTTTAGCTGTTATTGGCAGAGAGGATTCGAGCTCACTTACAGGTCTAACTAATTTAGCACCAGAACAGGCTGAAATGTTAGGTCTTTTCAAACAGCTTTTACACTAAAAGGGATTATAATTTTCACAAAGAGGAAATATAGCCTATACAGTTACTTCAGAAAGTATTCCTACCCCTTGACTAATTCCACATTTTGTTGTTAGAGCCTGAATTCGAAATGGATTACATTTTTTTCCCCTCATCCATCTACACACAATACCCTATAAGTGAAAGCATGTTTTTAGAAATGTAATGAAATAAAGAAATATCTCATTTACATAAGTATTCACACCCCTGAGTCAATGCATGTTAGAATCACATTTTGCCACGATAACAGCTGTGTAAGTTTCTTTAAGAGCTCTGCACACCTGGGTTGTACAATATGTGCAGTTTTTAATGTTCTTCAAGCTCTGTCAAGTTGATTTGTTTATCATTGCTACACATGCATTTTCAAGTCTTGCCAAAGATTTAAGTCAACTGTAACTAGGCCATTTTAGGAACATTCAATGTCATCTTGCTAATCAACTCGTGTAGATTTGGCCTTGTTTTAGGGTATTGTCTTGCTGAAAGGTACATCTGTCTCCCAGTGTCTGTTGGAAAGCAGACTGAACCATGTTTTCCTATAGGATTTTACCCGTGCTTAGTTCTAATAAGTTTATTTTTATCCTAAACTTCCTAGTCCTTGCCATTGACAAGCATACCCATATCATGATGCAGCCACCACAATGCTTGAAAATAGAGGTCGACTGATTGATTTTTCAACGCCGATACCGATTATTGGAGGACCAAAAAAAGCTGATACCGATAAATCGGCCGGTATTTTTATTATTTTTTTTACGTTTATTTATTTGTAATAATGACAAATTACAACAATACTGAATGAACACTTATTTTAACTAAATATAGTACATCAATAAAATCAATTAAGCCTCAAATAAATAATGAAACATGTTCAATTTGTTTTAAATAATGCAAAAACAAAGTGTTGGAGAAGAAAGTAAAAGTGCAATATGTGCCATGTAAGAAAGCTAACGTTTAAGTTCCTTGCTCAGAACATGAGAACATATGAAAGCTGGTGGTTCCTTTTAACATGAGTCTTCAATATTCCCAGGTAAGATGTTTTAGGTTGTAGTTATTATAGGACTATTTCTCTCAATACGATTTGTATTTCATATACCTTTGACTATTGGATGTTCTTATAGGTACTTTAGTATTGCCAGTGTAACAGTATAGCTTCTGTCCCTCTCCTCGCTCCTACCTGGGCTTGAACCAGGAATACATCGACAACAGCCACCCTCGAAGCAGCGTTACCCATGTAGAGTAAGGGAAACAACTACTCCAAGTCTCAGAGCGAGTGACGTTTGAAACGCTATTAGCGCGCACCCGGCTAACTAGCTAGCCATTTCACATCGGTTACACCAGCCTAATCTCAGGAGTAGATAGGCTTGAAGTCATAAACGGCACAATGCATTGCCAAGGGCTGCTGGCAAAACGCACGAAAGTGCTGTTTGAATGAATGCTTACGAGCCTGCTGCTGCCTGCCACCGCTCAGACTGCTCTATCAAATCATAGACTTAATTATAACATAATAACACACAGAAACACGAGCCTTAGGTCATTAATATGGTCGAAAATGGAAAATCAAACGTTATTCCTGTTACATTGCACAATCTTCAATGTTATGTCATAATTATGTAACATTCTGGCAAATTAGTTCGCAACGAGCCAGGCGGCCCAAACTGTTGCATATAACTGCGTGCAATAAACACAAAATGACACAATTTCACCTGGTTAATATTGCCTGCTAACCTGGATTTTTTTTTAGCTAAATATGCAGGTTTAAAAATATATACTTCTGTGTATTGATTTTAAGAAAGGCATTGATGTTTATGGTTGGGTACAGTCGTGCAACGATTGTGCTTTTTTTCACAAATGCGCTTTTGTTAACCTCTATGGGCTAGGTGGGACGCTAGCGTCCCCCCCGTGGTGCACTCCATCAACAGCAGGTGCATTTCAAGAGCGGCAAATTTGAATCCAAATAAATGTCAAAATTCAAATTTTTCAAACATACAACTATTTTACACCCTTTGAAAGATAAACATCTCCTTAATCTAACCACGTTTTACGATTTCAAAAAGGTTTTACGGCGAAAGCATAAATTTAGAGTATGTTAGGACAGTACATTTACAAGAGTTGTGTGTAATGTTTTGTCAATTCAAAGACAGGGTCACCAAAACCATAAAACCAGCTAAAATGATGCACTAACCTTTTACAATCTCCATCAGATGACACTCCTAGGACATTATGTTAGACAATGCATGCATTTTTAGTTCTATCAAGTTCATATTTATATCCAAAAACAGCGTTTTACTATGGCATTGATGTTGAGGAAATCGTTTCCCTCCAATAACCGGCAGTCAAGTCAACACCACAAATTAAATAATTAAAATTAGAAAACATTGGTAAAATATTATATTGTCATTTAAAGAATTATAGATTTACATCTCTTGAACGCAATCAACTTGCCAGATTTAAAAATAACCTTACTGGGAAATCACACTTTGCAATAATCTGAGCACTGCGCCCAGAAAAATACGCGTTGCGATACAGACTAGACGTCATGTTGGGGAGATCTAAAATCGAAAATACTATGTAAATAATCCATTACCTTTGATTCTCTTCATCAGATGTCACTTCCAGGTATCACAGGTCCATAACGATTGTAGTTTTGTTCAAAAAAGCTCATCATTTATGTCCAAAAATCTCCGTCTTGTTAGCACATGATCTAAGCCAGCCGGACTTCTCGTCATGAACGAGGGGGAAAAATATGTTTACGTTCGTTCAAACATGTCAAATGTTGTATAGCATAAATCATTAGGGCCTTTTTTAACCAGAACATGAATAATATTCAAGGTGGACGAATGCATACTCTTTTATAACGTATTGGAACGAGGGTACCCAACATGAACTCGCGCGCCAGGTGTCTAATGGGCCATCATCGTTCCATGGCTCTTGTTCGGTCAGATCTCCCTCCAGAAGACTCAAAACACTTTGTAAAGGCTGGTGACATCTAGTGGAAGCAATAGGAAGTGCCAAAATATTCCTCAGCCCCTGTGTTTTTCTATGGGATAGGTTTAAAGGTAATACAACACATCAGGTATCCACTTCCTGTCAGAAAATGTCTCAGGGTTTTGCCTGCCAAATGAGTTCTGTTATACTCACAGACACCATTCAAACAGTTTTAGAAACTTTAGTGTTTTCTATCCATATATAATAAGTATATGCACATTCTAGTTACTGGGTAGGATTAGTAACCAGATTAAATCGGGTACATTTTTTTTATCCAGCCGTGCAAATACTGCCCCCTAGCCCTAACAGGTTAAATCATCCCTGTTTGGCGAAGTCGGCTGTCTTTGTTAGGAAGAAATAGTCTTCACAGTTCAACGAGCCAGGAGGCCCAAACTGATGCATATACCCTGACTCTGTTTGCACGCAATATTAACTAAATATGCAGGTTTAAAAATATATACTTGTGTATTGATTTTAAGAAAGGCATTGATGTTTATGGCTGGAGCGACATGTCCCTAAGCGATTATGTGCAACGCAGGACAGGCTAGATAAACTAGTAATATCATCAACCATGTGTAGTTAACTAGTGATAATGATTGATTGATTTTTTTATAAGATAAGTTTAATGCTAGCTAGCAACTTACCTTGGCTTCTTACTGCATTCGCGTAACCTCATGGAGTGCAATGTAAAGCAGGTGGTTAGAGCATTGGACTAGTTAACCGTAAGGTTGCAAGATTGAATCCCCGAGCTGAAAAGGTAAAAATCTGTCGTTCTGCCCCTGAACAAGGCAGTTAACCCCCGTTCCTAGGCCGTCATTAAAAATAAGAATGTGTTCTTAACTGACTTGCCTAGTCAAATAAAGGCCTAATTTTTTATTTATTTAAATAGGCCAAATCGGCATCCAAAAATACAGATTTCCGATTGTTATGAAAACTTGAAATCGACCCTAATTAATCGGCCATTCCGATTAATCGGTCGGCCTCTACTTGAAAATATGAGGTGGTACTCAGTGATGTATTCAGGACATGAAGGTAATTTCTTTGCCACTTTTTTGCAGTTTATTGCCAACATGATGCATGTTTTGGAAGATTTTTTTGATATAATAACATAATTCCACTTTGACATTATGGGTGGGGTATTGTCTCACTAGCATAGACACAATTTCAATTTAATCAATTTTAAAAAGCACTGTTTAAAAACACTTACCATATTTTTACATTTGAATCATTCAGCAGACTCGTATACAGAGCCACTTACAGGAGCAATTAGGGTTAAGTGCCTTGCTCAAAGGCACATTGACAGATTTTTCACCTAGTCTGCTCGGGGATTTGAACCAGTGACCTTTCGGTTACTGGCCCAACACTCTTAACCACTAGACTACCTACTGCCAAGAAAATCATGTTTGTATCTGCACTAGGCCTTTAAGAGTCCATGTTACTGCAGAAATGAACTACAATGCCTGGCAATTCTGTCAGCTGTTCGTTCCACCCATTTGTATTTTTGTTCCCTAATCATTATGACAGTTATCTTAATTTCATGACTGTCTTCATCATAACCATCTGTTACACGATTATATGGTCATTGTGGCAGTGTCTGTTATGACCTGCTGCTGGGTACTCTGAATCACTTTTGTGAGTTGTCAGTGAGTGGGTTTGAGTTCTACGCTGTGCGTTGCTGTGATCTAGCTGTGTGTGCTGACTGAGCTGTGCTGTGCGTTGTTGTGATCTAGCTGTGTGTGCTGGCTGTGCTATGATGTGCAGCGCTTCTAAACCGATGACGTTATGCCTCAGCTTAAAGCCGCAGTGACCCACTGTCTGCACGGAGAGGGGGAGGCTGGCTGGTCAGAGGGCGGATGGAGGGCGAGCAATAGTACGCAGGGTGGGTGTAAATGGTCGTCTGTCACACTAATGCAACTTGGCTGAGGATTCAGCCTGTTTCCCTGGGCTAGAGGACAGCCTGGCTCTCAAAGGGAGAGAACAAGAATTTAGGCTAATTCAAATGTGTTGTGCCAATGACCTCTGACAGTCTAGTTTTCTGTGAGTGTGTAAATATGACAAATGATTTGCTTCCAGATGTTAGTGTGCATCATCTTGGTCTACCTGCCATCAATGTCCAACGTTCAGTTTGAGCCTGTTTTTTTTTTTTTCTCAAAGAAAACGGTCTGTCGTTGCTTACTGGTTTCTTTCCCGTTCCTCTCTGTGCTTACTGATTTTCCCCCACCCCTCCCAGTAAAACAGAAAATGTCAGCAATGTTGTGACCTTGGTCTTGTTCAGTCTATAGGTACAGAGTAGATGGATAAACTACTAAGATCAATGTTTTTTTCTCTAGCCTCACAAAACCCTGTGTTCTCCATCTCACTGACAGAGCCCATTTATCTATGCCAGCAGCCCAGCTCTGCTGTATGTGTGACCCTGCACAGCCCTGCCGTGTATGTGTGAAGAACACTACTCTATTTAAATGACCCAAATGTCCTTCCCTCAGTTCTCTCCATTAGGAGAGAGGGTGGAGGCGTGATATATAGTTACAGTACAGGCCCCTGTCCCTTCCCATCACCCAGATCTATCAGATGAATGGATAAGCAATATTCCTGAGCTACATTCAACCCATTTGAATGCTATTGAAGCCATCCCCATAATGCAGAAGAGTTTGTCCTGGGCAAGGGGTTGTTTTACAGACCGGGCCTGCCTCGGCTATTGAACAGAATCTCTGGGTGTTAGGCATCCAATAGTCACTGTTGCACTTCTGTTGCACTTCTTAACCGTTATTTCTAACTGTACTGAGATGTGGTGTCCGTGGCTAGATAAAGAGGATGAGAGTGGGACAGAGGGAGTGTGTAATGAGTAAGGTGTGTATGTGTAATGAGAGATGGGGAGTGTATTCAGTGAGGTGTTTGAGGGTAGCGAAATAGAGGGAGATGGTGTGCATTGTTATGAGAGGTAGGTAGGTTGTATGTAAGTAGTAGTTCAGAAGCCAATTGGGGGGGGGGGGGGGGTGGTGGTGTTGTATAATATAGGCTTGGGTGGTATCCAGATTGTTATATCTTCATACCAGGATACCCCACTCCGCCTTTGTAACACAAAGGTTAGCAATGCTAACAAGTACATGTAAAATCCCATAGAGCTTGCTAATTAAATGCTAAAAAGCAAGGCTCTTGATCCGGGAGGGGTTTCTCTGCTGTCATCATGTGAAGCTTGATTTTTGGAAGAAGCTAACCACTTAGCTAGATGGCTAACTAGCTACTAAATTAGCAAACCAAATGCACCACTACAGAGAATTTAGCACATTTTTAGACTAACTTAATAGTTAAGATATCTAGCTGGCGAACATTTGGTTGTGAATTCCATACTGTAACTAGATCACCTGGTGCGTGCTGAATAAAAGTAACTCGCTCACAAGGCACTGGTCTCTCGTCATTGTCCTTGTAAACAAACACCTTACGACTGAGAACTACCAGTAAGTGTCATGATGTGAAGGGTGAAATGAAGAACGCAGTCCTTATCTCCTAACGTGTATTGCAGAAGTTGACTTAAGATATTTACTTAAAGTAGCTACAAATATTCAAATTGATTAAAAAAAAAACTGTATTGATAAACCATCCTGTGGCTCCTTCCAAATACCCCGGTATACTGCCAAAGCTTAGTTGAATTGTGACTGGCAGGAAGGGATGGGTGTTTGAAACAATTTGACTATTCAAATAGTATCAGGACTTTTTGTCAGATTTTTTTTAAAATAATTTAACCTGAGCACTACTACGCGAAGGGGAGGCTTGTGCGCTATTGCTACAGCTGCGGAGGGTATTGGTTGGCATGTGTGGCGAGCAGACTGAGGGAGAGAGAGACTCTAAGGGAACTTGGCTACAGCAAAACTAGAACACTTGTAGCAACCACATTTGTTGTTTATCATCCCATATAACCATGCCTGTCTTGAGTGGAGTAGCCTAGAGAAGCTAGCTAGCTGGCTAGGCTAATTGAGGGCACATGCTCTGCTTTCTTCCCAATGCCATTCAGATAAAATAGCCTACCTGTTGGGTTGCTCATTGTAGCCTAGTCCTCATTTTGCTAACTTTTAATTCTGTAATTGTATTCCGTCTTGCATTGCATTAGTTAACTCACTCCACTTTCTACAGATTGAACCTCTTCCTCTTTGATTTGCTACACACGTGAAGGATACCGTTCTTTTTATGGGGCACGCGGTGCTCGTCATAACTACACTGAAAAGTTTTATGAAATTAATTCTAAATGACGGGCTATACCCTTATGTAACACATTTTTCACTAAAATGAATACTCCAAGTATTTGAATACTAACATCTGTTCGGATATTCAAATAACCGTGCACATCCAACTGGCAGGCAGACTGCAGAGCTCTGTCTCATCCTTTTAACTGGGTGAACTTCAGCATCTCAACCTGTCGTCTTCCTCAACTCTGGTTCTCGTGTTCATTTAGGGGACAGTACGCTGTCACTACCTCAGTCGCAGTCCAACCACAGTGCTTGGAATGAATGTGAATGAAGACGATTGACAGTGTTTTCCGCTAGCGCTGGCAGTTGGCTATACAGCAGGTTAGTCATTTTCAGCCGGGTACTTTTTCTACTTTTCAGTTCGTTAGTCTGAGAAAAGTATGCTGAGCCCTCTTCCGCTAGAATAAACGATATGCATCTTTGAGTGATCTGTTGATATGAGATGTGCCTTTCAGTCACAAAGTGAGTGATGCCAGGGAAACACTGCTGGTTTGTCTGTCTGTCCCACCTCTCGGTACCTGGGTGTGTGTTGTGTGCGCTGTGGTTGCAGTCAAATTTCTAAACTGAGGAAGAACGCATTAAACCTCTTAAGGATCCGGCCCTTTTTTCCCCCAAGATTTGGGTATGTCATTTTAGGCAAAAATAACTGCCTGTAGCTCAGGCCCTGAAGCAAGGATATGCATATTTTTGGTACCCTTTGAAAGGAAACACTTCACAGTTTGTGGGAATGGAAAGGAATGTAGAAGAATATAACACAATAGATCTGGTAAAGGATTTTTTTATAGTCTTTGAAATGCAAGAGAAATGCCGTAATGTATTATTCCAGCCCAGGTGCAATTTAGATTTTGGCCAGTAGATGGCAGCAGTGTATGTGCCACGTTTAAGACTGATCCAATGCACCACAGCATTTCTTTTCAAAATGTTGTATCAAGACTGCCCAAATGTGCCTCATTTGTTTATTAACCTGTTAGGGCTAGGGGGCAGTATTGACACGGCCGGATAAACGTACCCGATTTAATCTGGTTACTACTCCTGCCCAGTAACTAGAATATGCATATAATTATTGGCTTTGGATAGAAAACACCCTAAAGTTTCTAAAACTGTTTGAATGGTGTCTGTGAGTATAACAGAACTCAAATGGCCTGCCATATGAGTTCTGTTATACTCACAGACACCATTCAAACAGTTTTAGAAACTTTAGAGTGTATTCTATCCAAATCTACTAATTATATGCATCTTTTAGTTTCTGGGCAGGAGTAGTAACCAGATTAAATCGGGTATGTTTTTTTTTTATCCGGCCGTGAAAATACTGCCCCCTATCCCAAAGAAGTTAACAAGAACGTAAGCTTTGTGCCAATATCAGATATGTCTATGTCCTGGGAAATGTTCTTGTAATTTACAGCCTCATGCTAATCGCATTAGCCTACATTATCTCAACCGTCCTGTGGCGATGACACCGATCCCAAGTAAGTTTATGCACGTCCCATATAATGTCGTAAGAGTGAGTCGAAATCCACTTAGCCTATTGTTTTCTGGCACATTTTATTTTGTTTGCAGGATCCGGCATTAACGATGGCCAGTAAAAAGCATGGGGCCAGTAAAAGCATGACGGGACAGTGGATCTCGTCAGTCACTGGCCTGATAGGGAAAGTACTTTTTTTCTGTGGATTTTTGCATTCGTTTAATATTTACCTGGGCCCGTTTCAAATCTTACTGTAAAATTATTTAATAATATATGACGGCTCCGCTCCTAGATAGATTACAAATATTGACGCGGTTTATTCTAATCACCGATTTTGGCACATGTTAGGCTACACGTGAATATTGAGACAAATTAGACTGTAGCAAAAAATTACACATTTTATTGAACATTTAAATGTTTTTCAATATGATTGAAATAGGCCTATAGCCTAAATGGTTTATATTTTAATGCAGTCATCTCTGATTTTAATTTGAAGCGTCTTTTTATACGTCGCTTGTTTGTATCAATTGCAAAGCCATTCTCGACATTATATTTCAAGTCAACTTTATGAAGTTATCATGGCCATTTTGCCGCAACTTTGGAAGTATGTATGGGGTCGTTGTCCATGTGGAAGACCCATTTGCAACCAAGCTTTAACTTCCTGACTGATGTCTTGAGCTGTTGCTTCAATATATCCACATAATTGTCCTCCCTCGTGATGCCATCTATTTTGTGAAGTGCAACAGTCCCTCCTGCAGCAAAGCACCCCCACAACATGATGCTGCCACCTCCGTGCGTCACGGTTGGGATGATGTTCTTCGGCTTGCAAGCCTCCCCCTTTTTTCCTCCAAACATGACAATGGTCATTATGGCCAAACAGTTCTATTTTTGTTTCATCAGACCAGAGGACATTTCTTCAAAAAGTACCATCTTTGTCCCCATGTGCAGTTGCAAACCGTAGTCTGGCTTTTTTGTTTTATGGGGGTTTTGGAGCAGTGGCTTCTTCCTTGCTGAGCGGCCTCTCAGGTTATGTCGATATAGGACTATGTGGATATAGATACTTTTTTACCAGTTTCCTCCAGCATCTTCACAAGGTCCTTTGCTGTTGTTCTGGGATTGATTTGCACTTTTCACACCAAAGTACGTTCGTCTTTAGGAGACAAAACGCGTCTCCTTCCTGAGCGGTATGATGGCTGCGTGGTTCCATGGTGTTTATACTTGCGTACTATTGTTTGTACAGATGAACGTGGTACCATCAGGCATTTGGAAATTGTTCCCAAGTATGAACCAGACTTGTGGAGGTCTACACATTTTTTTTCTTAGGTCTTGGATGATTTCTTTAGATTTCCCATAATGTCAAGCAAAGAGGCACTGAGTTTGAAGGTAGGCCTTGAAATATATCCACAGGTACACCTCCAATTGACTCAAATGATGTCAATTAGCCGATCGGAAAATTCTAAAGCCATGGCATCATTTTCTGTAATTTTTCAAGCTGTTTAAAGGCAGTCAACTTAGTGTATGTAAACTTCTGACCCACTGGAATTGTGATGCAGTGAGTAAAAAGTGAAATAATCTGTCTGTAAACAATTGTTGAAGAAATTACTTGTCATGTACAAAGTAGATGTCCTAACCGACTTGCCAAAACTATATTTTGTTAACAAGACATTTGTGGAGTGGTTGAAAAATGAGTTTTAATGACTCCAACCTAAAAGTGTATGTAAACTTCTGACTTCAACTGTATATGTATTCAGACCCATTACTCAGTACTTTCTTGAAATATCTTTGGCAGTGATTACAGCCTTGAGTCTTCTTGGGTATGACGCTACAAGCTTGGCACACTTGTAGTTGGAGTGTTTCTCCCATTTCTTCTCTGTAAATCTTCTCAAGCTCTGTCCGGTTCAATGAGGAGCATTGCTGCACAGCTATTTTCAGGTCTCTTCAGAGATGTTTGATTGGGTTCAAGTCCGGGCTCTGGCTGGGCCACTCAAGGACATTCAGGGACTTGTCCCGAAGGCACTCCTGCGTTGTCTTGGCTGTGTGCTTAGGGTCGTTGTCCTGTTGGAAGGTGAACCTTCGCCCCCAGTCTGAGGTCCTGAGCACTCTTCAGCAGGTTTTCGTCAAGGATCTCTCTCTGTACTTTGCTCCGTTAATCTTTCCATCAATCCAGACTAGTCTCCCAGTCCCTGCTGCTGAAAAACATCCTCACAGCATGACGCTGACACCACCGTGCTTCACCTTAGGGATGGTGCCAGGTGTCCTCCAGACGTGACGCTTGGCATTCAGGCCAAAGAGTTAACTTGGTTTCATCAGACCAGAGAGTCTTGTTTCTCGTGGTCTGAGAGTCCTTTTACCTAGGAGTGGCTTCCGTTTGGCCACTCTACCATAAAGGCCTGATTTGGTGGAGTGCTGTGGAGATGGTTGTCCTTCTGGAAGGTTCTCCCATCTCCACAGAGTAACCTTGACGTTCTGTCCGAGTGACCATCAGGTTCTTGGTCACCTCCTGACCAAGGCCCTTCTCCCCCGATTGCTCAGTTTGGCTGTGCGGCCAACTCTAGGAGGAGTCTTGGAGGTTGCAAACTTCTTCCATTTTAAGAATAATGGAGGCCACTGTGTTCTTGGGGACCTTCAATGCTGCAGATATTTTTTGGTATGCTTTCCCAGATCTGTGCCTCGACACAATCCGGTCCCTGAGCTCTACGGACAATTCCTTCAACCTCATTGCTTGGTTTTTGTTTTTACATGCACTGTCAACTGTGGGACCTTTATATAGACAGGTGTGTGCCTTTCCAAATCATGTCCAATCGATTGAATTTACCACAGGTGGACTCCAATCAAGTTGTAGAAACATCTCAAGGTTGATCAATGGAAACAGGATGCACCTGAGCTCAGTTTTGAGTCTCATAGCAAAGGGTCTGAATACTTAAGTAAATAAGGTATTAGTTTTATTTTTAATAGATTTGCTAATGTTTCTAAAAACCTGTTTTTGCTTTGTCATTGTGGGGTTTGTGTGGGTTGATGAGGGGACTTTAAAAAATAAATTTTAATAATGCTGTAACATAACAAAATGTGGAATAAGTCAAGTGGTCTGAATACTTTCCAAAGGCACTGTTCCTGAGAAAATGCTTCTTCAAAGGAAGCTTAAAGCCTGGTAAGTCAGCAGACTCCTACAGGATTCTTTAACCCCTCTGGGGTATGTGGGACACACTATTAAACAGACAGTGAAAAAGCAGGGCGGCAAATTCAAAACAACAAAAATCTCATTCAAATTTCTCAAACAACTATTATATCCCATTTTAACCCTTTCACACGTACAATCACACGGTGTGATCGTTCTACAGTGGTCCCTGAAGCGTACGATCACACCCCGCGTGATTAGAACACTCATTTAGAACGGCCAGTTTCGAATGACTCAACATTTGAGCTGGCCACACTTTTTTCAGAAACTATTTATACAAACACAGTCCTTACAAAGTTATGTCCAGAATGTGAGCAGTTTATTTTTGGATGCAATGTTCAGATATTCACAGAAGTATCTATAGCATAACACAATCATCCTAACCGGAAAAATGTAGGCTACATTTGTCCTAGCGCTGAGGAAAGATTGACGCAACACAAGCGGTCATATTTTCTAACTATCGGCTGACATAAACTACACTATGAATTAGCTAATGGCAATTACTATGTACAATTAATCACATCACAGGTGAGCTCACCGTTGATCAAAATAATTGAGTAAAACACTTTGTAGAAATCGAAAGTAATCCGACGATTAGTTTCAGCGCGCAGCCATGCTTTTTTACCTCACAGAAACCGAAGATAATAAGAGAAGACGAGATGAGTTGTTGAAGGGGTGTGGTCTACCATCATTCACATCCCACATTCACTTCCTGAAGTTCTCAAAAAATGAGTGAACTCTTACTCACCTCATTTTGTTATAGCATCTTTGGTCCGACAGACGATCAAGTGAAACCCAGAATGCATTGTATGTCAACAAACATGGCTCCATACACAAAGCTGGAATTAGCTTAGCTCATCATAATCAGTACAACCTTCAAAACATTATTTTACACACATACTATGCGCCCTTTACAATTTATGCAAAAATCGGAACGCATGATTTATCACGGGTAATTGAAAAACGTAAATAAAATAGTAAATATATCAATAATACCACACAAAACATTTTCTGATAGTGATTTATTGATACAAATTGCGCGTTTAGGCAGTCAATCACGGTAACCTCTCACTCCCACTCTGAGCCATTCAGTGTTCTTGTTTATGTAACAATCACATCCTGGAATGGAGAGAACGTTCGAACATCGCGTGCATAAAAAAAAACTCACGCTGGGGCGACCGTTAGAGATATTTGGAACTCACGCGTGAAAGGGTTAAAGATGCACTTCTCGTTAATCCAACCACATTGTCCGATTTCAAAAAGGCTTTACTGCGAAAGCATAACATTAGATTGTTAACTTCTATGGGCTAGGTGGGACGCTTGCGTCCCACCTACTCAACAGCCAGTGTAATCCCGTGGCGCGATATTCAAATACCTCAAATGCAAAAACTTCAATTTTTAGCTTTTACAGTGAAAGAATACCATGCTATTGTTTGACGAGAGTGCACAATTTTGAACATGAAGTTATTAACCTGTTAGGGCTAGGGGGCAGTATTGACACGGCTGGATAAAAAACGTACCCGATTTAATCTGGTTACTACTCCTGCCCAGTAACTAGAATATGCATATAATTATTGGCTTTGGATAGAAAACACTCCAAAGTTTCTAAACTGTTTGAATGGTGTCTGTGAGTATAACAGAACTCAAATGGCAGGTCAAAACCTGAGAGATTCCTTTACAGGAAGTGGCCTGTCTGACCATTTATTGTCTTTCTTTGACATCTCTTTCCAAAACTTAGGATCTCTGCGGTAACGTGACACTTCCCACGGCTCCAATAGGCTCTCAGAGCCCGGGAAAAACCTGAATGTCGTCATTCCAGCCCCAGGCTGAAACACATTATCGCCTTTCTCAAGTGGGCGATCAAGGGACAATGGGCTTAGGCGCGTGCACAGCTAAATGCAGCACTAACCTTTGATGATCTTCATCAGATGACAACCCTAGGACATTGTTATACAATACATGCATGTTTTGTTCAATCAAGTTCATATTTATATCAAAAAACAGCTTTTTACATTAGCATGTGACGCTCAGAACTAGCATACCCCCCGCAAACTTCCGGGGAATTTACTAACAATTTACTAAATTACTCACAATAAACGTTCACAAAAAACATAACAATTATTTTAAGAATTATAGATACAGAACTCCTCTATGCACTCTATGTCCGATTTTAAAATAGCTTTTTGGTGAAAGCACATTTTGCAATATTCTGAGTAGGTAGCCCGGCATCACAGGGCTAGCTATTTAGACAGCCAGCAAGTTTAGCACTCACCAAAGTCAGATTTACTATAAGAAAAATGTTATTACCTTTGCTGTTCTTCATCAGAATGCACTCCCAGGACTTCTACTTCAATAACAAATGTTGGTTTGGTCCCAAATAATCCATTGTTATATCCAAATAGCGGCGTTTTGTTCGTGCGTTCAAGACACTATCCGAAAGGGTAAATAAGGGTGACGAGCATGGCGCATTTCGTGACAAAAAAATTCTAAATATTCCATTACCGTACTTCGAAGCATGTCAACCGCTGTTTAAAATCAATTTTTATGCCATTTTTCTCGTAAAAAAGCAATAATATTCCGACCGGGAAAGCCTGTATACGTACAAAGAGAGAGAAAATAAATACATCTCGTGCCCTCGTGCACGAGCGTGAGTCTCAGAGTACTCTGACCAGCCACTATCCAAACGCGATAATGTGTTTCAGCCAGAGGCTGCCTCGATATCATTCAGCTTTTTCCCGGGTTCTGAGAGCCTATGGGAGCCGTAGGAAGTGTCACGTTACGGCAAAGATCCTCAGTCTTCAATAAAAAGAACCAAGATGAACAACAACTTGTCAGAGAGGGCGCTTCCTGTTTGGAATCTTCTCAGGTTTTTGCCTGCCATATGAGTTCTGTTATACTCACAGACACCATTAAAACAGTTTTAGAAACTTTAGGGTGTTTTCTATCCAAAGCCAATAATTATATGCATATTCTAGTTACTGGGCAGGAGTAGTAACCAGATTAAATCGGGTACGTTTTTAATCCGGCCGTGTCAATACTGCCCCCTAGCCCTAACAGGTTAAGACAGCGCTGAGACAAAAACCTCACAGCCATTTTCCAAGCAAGGAGAGGTGTCACAAAAACCAGAAATACAGCTAAAATGAATCGCTAACCTTTGACGATCTTCATCAGATGACACTCCCAGGACTCAATGTTACATACCGTAAATTCTGGACTATAAGCCGCAACTTTTTTCCCACGCTTTGAACCTTGCGGCTTAAACAATATATGGATTTTTCCCGCTTTCAAATTTGTGGGTCCTGACAGCGTGGAGCACTGTCAAAAAATTCACTATCATCAACGGGTTTCGAAAGGCTGGACTGCTGCGTGTTGAAGAGGGCTCAGCGGGGGATTTGTCTCCGGATGAAAGTGACGAGAGCGATAATGAAAACAATCCAATATCGGATGAAGCAATTCTGAGGCTATTCAACTCCGACACTGAAGGAGATGACTTCAGTGGTTTCAGTGCACAGGAGGAGGAAGATAGTGACCAATGACTTTCTTGGTTGTTTACTGCAAATTTTTTGTTACAAGCCGTGTTTCGTTAAAGCCTGTGTAAAGTTAATTTGTTTCAATGTACCGGTAGGCACCTGCGGCTTATAGACGTGCGGCTTATTTATGTTCAAAATAATATATTTTTAAATTCAGTGGGTGCGGCTTATATTCAGGTGCGCTCAATAGTCCGGAAATTACATGTATGTTTTGTTTGATAAAATTCATATTTATATCCCAAAAAACAATTTTACATTGGTGCGTGATGTTCAGAAAATGTTTTGCCTCCAAAACTCCGGTAAATGAGCACATCAATTTACAAAAATACTCATCATAAACGTTGATAAAATTTACAACAGTTATTGAAAGAATTATAGATACACTTCTCCTTAACCTCTTACATCTAGACGTTCCCCTAGCGGAACACCTGCTCCAATATCCAATGATAGGCGTGGCGCGAATTACAAATTCCTCAAAAATACAAAAACTTCAATTTTTCAAACATATGACTATTTCACAGAATTTTAAAGACAAGACTCTCCTTTATCTAACCACACTGTCCGATTTCAAAAAGGCTTTACAGCGAAAGCAAAACATTAGATTATGTCAGCAGAGTACCAAGCCAGAAATAATCACACCCATTTTTCAAGGTAGCATATAATGTCACAAAAACCCAGAAGACAGCTAAATGCAGCACTAACCTTTGATCTTCATCAGATGACACACCTAGGACATTATGTTATACAATACATGCATGTTTTGTTCAATCAAGTTCATATTTATATCAAAAAACAGCTTTTTACATTAGCATGTGACGTTCAGAACTAGCATACCCCCCGCAAACATCCGGTGAATTTACTAAATTACTCACGATAAACGTTCACAAAAAACATAACAATTATTTTAAGAATTATAGATACAGAACTCCTCTATGCACTCTATGTCCGATTTTAAAATAGCTTTTCGGTGAAAGCACATTTTGCAATATTCTCAGTAGATAGCCCAGCCATCACGGCTAGCCATTTAGACACCGACCAAGTTTAGCCCTGATCAAACTCCGATTTACTATTACAAAAGTTTCATTACCTTTGTTGTCTTCGTCAGAATGCACTCCCAGGACTGCTACTTCAATAACAAATGTTGGTTTGGTCCAAAATAATCCATCGTTATATCCGAATAGCGGCGTTTTGTTCGTGCATTCCAGACACTATCCGAAATGGTAAAGAAGGGTCGCACGCATGGCGCAATTCGTGACAAAAAAATTCTAAATATTCCATTACCCTACTTCGAAGCATTTCAACCGCTGTTTAAAATCAATTTTTATGCCATTTTTCTCGTAGAAAAGCGATAATATTCCGACCGGGAATCTCCTTTTCGGCAAACAGAGGAAAAAATCACAAAGACGGGGGCGGCCAGGTCACGCGCCTAAGCCCACAGTCCCTTGATCGGCCACTTGAGAAAGGCGATAATGTGTTTCAGCCTGGGGCTGGGATGACGACATTCAGGTTTTTCCCGGGCTCTGAGCGCCTATGGACGACGTAGGAAGTGTCACGTTAGAGCAGAGATCCTTAGTAATAGATAGATGGCAAAGAAGTTCCAGAAATGGTCAGACAGGCCACTTCCTGTAAAGGAATCTCTCAGGTTTTGACCTGCCATTTGAGTTCTGTTATACTCAGACACCATTCAAACAGTTTTAGAAACTTTAGGGTGTTTTTTATCCATATATAATAAGTATATGCATATTCTAGTTACTGGGTAGGATTAGTAACCAGATTAAATCGGGTACGTTTTTTATCCAGCCGTGAAAATACTGCCCCCTAGCCATAAGAGGTTAATGCAACCGCTGTGTCAGATTTCAAAATAGCTTTACGGCGAAAGCACATTGTTCAATATTCTGATTACAGAGCTCAGCCATCAAAGCAAGCTATACAGTTACCCGCCAAGTCCTGGAGTCAACAAAACTCAGAAATAGTATTATAAATCTTCACTTACCTTTGCTGATCTTCGTCGGAATGCACTCCCAGGACTCCCACTTCCACAAGAAATGTTCGTTTTGTTCGATAAACTCCATATTTATGTCCAAATACCTCCGTTTTGTTCGCACGTTCAGATCACTATTCCAAAGGCACAATGCGCGAGCGCAAAACCCTAGATGAAAAGTCAAAAAGTTCCATTACCGTTCTTAGAAACATGTCAAACGATGTTTACAATCAATCCTTAGGGTCTTTTTATCATAAATATTCTTTAATATTCCAACCGGACAATAGCGTATTCATTACAGAGGAAAAAGAAGGAACGGCATGCCTGCACCGTAAACAACTCATTGGCCTCAGGCAGTCCACTTGAGTCAGCTCTTATCCTCTCCCCAGTAACAGTAGAAGCATGAAACAAGGTTCTAAAGACTGTTGACATCTAGTGGAAGCCTTAGGAAGTGCAAAATGAACCCTAAGTCACTGTATAGGCAATCACTTGAAAAACTACAAACCTCAGGTTTCCACACTTCCTGGTTGGATTTCTCTCAGGTTTTTGCCTGCCATATGAGTTCTGTTATACTCAGACATCATTCAAACAGTTTTAGAAACGTCAGTGTTTTCTATCCAAATCTACTAATAATATGCATATCCTACCTTCTGAGTCTTGAGTAGCAGGCAGTTTTACTACGGGCATGCCTTTCATCCGGACGTCAAAATACTGCCCCCTACCCTAGAGAAGTTAAAGGCCCAGTGCAGCCAAAACAAATGTGTTTTTTATGTATTTTATATTGTAAAACAGCAGATGAAACTAACACTAAAGTGTGATTTATTTTTTATTTTTATCAGTGATATTTCTTGAGTTGCTGGTTGAAATACAATCTAGCATTTGAATGTACCAGAGGCTACCGAAATAGAGCTTGTTCGGTCAAAAAACGTAACTTCCCCCAGCCCCGGGAGCCTGGCTGGCTACTTTTTCTATTTGGCTGGCTGCTCCATGTGCTTGTGGAAAGCACCGCAATCGAATTTTCATTCAAGTTTAATCTTAGTTTAGAATAGTTTAAACAGGGTGCTCAGGAATGCTCATGTTAGCCTGTCGTTTTGACGCTACTAGCTACCACCACGGCTCTAAATCTGACCGTAACTATTCTTTCTCTCCCCTTCTCTCTCTAGATCTTGAATGAGTAAAGAGGATTCTAAAGCACAGCTATGCAGACGATCAAATGTGTTGTGGTGGGGGATGGAGCTGTGGGTAAAACCTGTCTGCTCATCTCCTACACCACAAACAAGTTCCCCTCTGAATACGTACCCACGGTAAGTAATTTATGCACACTGACACTGACACTGACACTCACACACTGTCTCTAACCCCCCCCCCCCCCCCCCCGCTCTCTCTCTGTTGCAGGTGTTTGACAACTATGCTGTAACTGTAATGATAGGAGGGGAGCCCTACACCCTGGGGTTGTTTGACACTGCAGGTAAAGTATGCTCCTCTTCAATGCCCTGTCTCATCGTGTGTGTCCTACTGATGACTAAGGGTAGCTAGGTTCACTAAGCTGTAGTAAAGGGACTGGTATTGTTATAGAAACAGCCTCCCATCAGCTGCATTCTACACGTGTGTGTGTGTGTGTGTGTGTGTGTGTGTGTGTGTGTGTGTGTGTGTGTGTGTGTGTGTGTGTGTGTGTGTGTGTGTGTGTGTCCTTGCTATTTTAGACTGGGGTTTGTCTTGGTTTCTATACAGTGGAGAGGTTTGACTCTGCCTCAGTCTGCTCAGAGACATACCCTGCCTTCTCTGGACAGCCTGAATACTGATGCTAAAGTCCCTTTGTGTGTGTAATCCCTTGTGTGTGTAATGTTTGTTTTCTCTCCAGGTCAGGAGGACTATGACAGGTTACGGCCTCTGAGTTACCCCCAGACAGACGTCTTCCTCGTCTGTTTCTCCGTCGTATCCCCCTCTTCCTTCGAAAACGTCAAAGAAAAGGTGGGTCTACTCTCCCCCTCTTCTTCCCATATCCTCCTTCTGCCTCTCTTCTAGTCTCTCCTCCTCCCCATATCACTCACACACACTAACCTGTGTGTGTGTGTTCCAGTGGGTTCCAGAGATCACCCATCACTGTCCAAAGACCCCGTTCCTGTTGGTGGGGACTCAGATAGATCTGCGAGACGACCCGTCCACCATAGAGAAGCTGGCCAAGAACAAGCAGAAGCCTATCACTCCTGAGACGGCAGAGAAACTGGCCAGAGACCTCAAGGCTGTCAAATACGTTGAGTGCTCAGCTCTCACGCAGGTAAGACCACACACTCGCATACAAACCCACACACACAATCCCCACACAGTGACGAGCAGAGAGACACGCGTACACAACACGCCCCCAGCCTAGCACATTCAAGTCACTTTCACATATGTACACACACACTACCGTTCAAAAGTTTGGGGTCACTTAGAAATGTCCTTGTTTTTGAAAGAAAAGCAATTATTTATTTTTTGTCCATTAAAATAATATCAAGTACACCTTGTTAATGTTGTAAATTACTATTGTAGCTGGAAACAGCAGATTTTCTTTAACTTCTTTTAGCGCTGATCCCGTAACCGGGATCAACATCCAGCGAAAAATCAGAGCGCCATATTCATAACCAAATCTAATAATTTCTGTTTTCTCAAACATATGACTATTTTACACCGTTTTATAGATACACTTCTCCTGAATCGAACCACGTTGTCAGAGTTCAAAAAGGCTTTACAGCGAAAGCAAAACATTAGATTATGTTAGGAGAGTACATCGTCAAAATAGCCACACCGCCATTTTCCGACCAACCACATGCATCACAAATAACCAAAACGCAGCTAAATGAAGCACTAACCTTTGACAATCTTCATCAGATGACACTCCTAGGACATCGTGTTACACAATACATGCATTCTTTTGTTCGATAAAGTTCTTATTTATATATAAAAACAGCATTTTACATCGGCGCGTGACGTTCAGAAAATATTTTCCCTCAAATGCATCCGGTGAATCAGCGCTACAATTTACTAAATTACTATTCGAAAACATTTTTAAAATGTAATATTGTCATTCAAAGAATTATAGATTAACATCTCGTGAATGCAACCGCATTGCCAGATTTAAAAATAACTTTACTGGGAAATCACACTTTGCAATAAACGAGGTGCTATGCTAAGAAAAATAGGCTAGGTGATACATGTTAGCGCCATCTTGGAACCATCTAAAATCAAATATACTATTGTAAATATTCCCTTACATTTGATTATCTTCATCAGAAGGCACTTCCAGGAATCCCAGGTCCACAACAAATGTAGTTTTGTTCGAAAAAGTTAATTTATGTCCCAATAGCTCCTTCTTGTTAGCGCGTTCCGAAGGCTACTCAAAATGTACTGAAGCCCGCGGGACTTGTCGTCACGAATGTGCAAAAAATATATATTTACGTTCGTTCAAACATGTCAAACATTGTATAACAAATCTTTAGGGCCTTTTTCAACCAGAGCTTCAATAATATTCAAGGGGGACGATTGCATTGTCTTACTAAACGTTTCGGAAGATGAGGCTACCCATGGGCACCCGCGTCATAGTAGTAATGGCCCTCCCTCTATGACCAACTTTCCAAGCCTCTCTTTCGGTCAGTTTCTACCATAGAAGACTCAAACCACTTTGTAAAGACTGTTGACATCTAGTGGAAGCCTTAGGAAGTGCTCAATGAATCCTAACTCACGGTGTGTTTCATAGGCAGTGTTTTATGGTGATTCCACAAATCAGATTTCCACTTCCTGTTAGGATCTGTCTCGGGGTTTTGACTGCCATATGAGTTCTGTTATACTCCGAGACCATTCAAACAGTTTTAGAAACTTTTGTGTTTTCTATCCAAATCTACTAATTATATGCATATCCTAGCTTCTGAGTTTGAGTAGGAGGCCGTTTAAAATGGGCACGTATTCTTTTCAAAATTCGCTGTAGCGCCCCCTATCCTTAAAGAGCTATAATTAATTGGAATATCTACAGAGGCCCAGTATCAGCAACCACCACTCCTGTGTTCCAATGACACGTTGTGTTAGCTAATCCAAGTTTATCATTTTAAAAGACTAATTGATCATTAGAAAACCCGTTTGCAATGTGAGCACAGCTGAAAACTGTTGTTCTGATTAAAGAAGCAATAAAACTGGCCTTCTTTAGGCTAGTTGAGTATCTGGAGCATCAGCATTTGTGGGTTCAATTACAGGCTCAAAACGGCCAGAAACAAATACTTTTTTTCTGAAACTCGTCAGTCTATTCTTGTTCTGAGAAATGAAGGCTATTCCATGCGAGAAGTTGACAAGAACATGAAGATATCAACAGTTTTCAGCTGTGCTAACATGATTGCAAAAAGGGTTTTCTAATGATCAATTAGCCTTTAAAAATGATAAACTTGGATAAGCTAACACAACGTGCCATTGGAACACAGGAGTGATGGTTGCTGATAATGGGCCTCTGTACGCTTATGTAGATATTCCATTTCCAGCTGCAATAGCCATTTACAACATTAACAATGTCTGCACTGTTATTGATGAATTTGATATTTTAATGGACAAAAGTTGCTTATCTTTCAAAAACAAGGACATTTCTAAGTGACCCCAAACATTTGAACGGTCGTGTACAGTTGAAGTCGGAAGTTTACATACACGTAGGTTGGAGTCATTAACTTGTTTTTCAACCACTCCACAAATTTCTTGTTAACAAACTATAGTTTTGGCAAGTCGATTAGGACATCTATCTTGTGCATGACACAAGTAATTTTTCCAACAACTGTTTACAGACAGATTATTTCACTTATAATTCACTGTATCACAATTCCAGTGGGTCAGAAGTTTACATACACTAAGTTAACTGTGCCTTTTAAACAGCTTGGACAATTCCAGAAAATGATGTCATTGCTTTAGAAGCTTCTGATTGACTAATTGACATAATTTGAGTCAACTGGAGGTGAACCTGTGGATGTATTTCAAGGCCTACCTTCAAACTCAGTGCCTCTTTACTTGACATCATGGGAAAATCAAAAGAAGTCAGCCAAGACCTCAGAAAAAAATAAAATGTAGACCTCCACAAGTCTGGTTCATCCTTGGGAGAAATTTCCAAACCCCTGAAGGTACCACGTTCATCTGTACAAACAATAGTTCGCAAGTATAAACACCATGGGACCACGCAGCCGTCATACCGCTCAGGAAGGAGACGCGTTCTGTCTCCTAGAGATGAACGGACTTTGGTGCGAAAAGTGCAAATCAATCCCAGGACAACAGCAAAGGACCTTGTGAAGATGCTGGAGGAAACTGGTACAAAAGTATCAATATCCACAGTAAAACGAGTCCTATATCGACATAACCTCAAAGGCCGCTCAACAAGGAAGAAGCCACTGCTCCAAAACCGCCATAAAAAAGCCAGACGACGGTTTACAACTGCACATAGGGACAAAGATTGTACTTTTTGGGAGAAATGTCCTCTGGTCTGATGATACAAAAATAGAACTGTTTGGGCATAATGACCATTGTCATGTTTGGAGGAAATAGGGGGGGAGGCTTGCAAGCCGAAGAACACCATCCCAACCGTGACGCACGGGGGTGGCAGCATCATGTTGTGTGGTTGCTTTGCTGCAGGATTGACTGGTGCACTTCACAAAATAGATGGCCTCATGAGGAAGGACAATTATGTGGATATATTAAAGCAACATTTCAAGACATCAGTCAAGAAGTTAAAGCTTGGTTGCAAATGGGTCTTCCAAATGGACAATGACCCCAAGCATACTTCCAAATTTGTGGCAAAATTGCTTAAGGACCACAAAGTCAAGGTATTGGAGTGGCCATGACCTCAATCCTATCGAAAATGTGTGGGCAGAACTGAAAAAGCGTGCAGGCAAGGAGGCCTACAAACCTGACTGTTACACCAGCTCTGTCAGGAGGAATGGGCCAAAATTCACCCAACTTATTGTGGGAAGCTTGTGGAAGACTACCCGAAAGGTTTGACCCAAGTTAAACAACTTCTAAGGGCAATGCTACCAAATACTAATTGAGTGTATGTAAACTTCTGACCCACTGGGAATATAAGGAAAGAAATAAAATCTGAACTATATAATTCTCTCTACTATTATTCTGACATTTCATATCCTTAAAATTAACTGGTGATCCTAACTGACGTAAAACAGGAAATGTTTACTAGGATTAAATGTCAGGAATTGTGAAAAACTGAGTTGAAATGTATTTGGCTAAGGTGTATGTAAACTTCCAACTTCAACTGTATACACACAAAAAAACATCGTCTTCACCGAGGTAAGACAGCCTGAGACTCTCCCACACATCTTCACTCAATCTTGAAATTACACAGGCCACCTGCAGGTTAGTGTTCTCTCTGCTCTGAATAGATGCCCTATATCATCTGTCACTGCTCAAAGAAACAGTGGGGTAGACTGCATGCTCTGGTCTGTGTATTCATCTGATACATTGTTTGATCTACCCAGACCTTTTGTGGCAAAAGAGGTACTAGTACCCTGGAACCACATGGTCTCTGGTTCACGTCCCACTCTGGCTGTTCCCTTTGAATCGCTACAGTAGTAGAAACAGTGGTGAAATCGGTCAATATGCATATTGTTTTACGATAAGTATAGATAGACCTATATTGCATAGCCCTGCTCTAAAGTGTTTAGCAGCTGCTGTCTGCAGTCTCAGTTGTTGGCCTCATTCAGGAAGGCGCAGTATTTTTAGTTGCAGATAAAAAGTTGGTCTGATGAAGTTGTTTGTAGGTGTTGATATATTTTTTTTTTTACACCCAAAATTCAACATTTCCATCAGCTTGTGGTACAGGGGTGTGCTTGAGCTGCACCAATGGCACATATAACTCTTGGTAGTCACAAAGCGTATTGGCAAACAGTCTATTATATTAACAGGCTGTCCTTTTTAGATGTAAAAATATTGTCCTCATTATCACCCTATTGTGCTTATCAGAGATGTCCATTTCTAAGATGGAAAGAGGTCTGCAGCTATCACCACCATCTCATACGGCCATCTTGTCTGATGGTGTTACTCTGTGGGAGTTGGGCTGTACTGTGGCTGGAAACAATGGGTCCCAGTGGATGTGAGCTGTGACCCAGTTTAGTTTAGGTCCCCTCTCTCTCCCCATCGTGTCTGTGTCTCTCTCCTACACTGGCCTGGCGTCTTGCCGCCTTCCTTCCTCTCTAGACCAGCTTCCACTGGCGTAACAGATGCTGATGCAATATCCTGTTTCCTGTGTCACTAACTGGCTCCCCAGTAGGCAGAACAGAAGTTGCCCCTAGCCATTGGACCTGGGTCAGATGTTTTATCCACATGATGGTGAAGGATGTAATGGGGGGTATAGGGTAATCTGATCCTAGATCTGTTGGTCACGGAAAGTTCTATCTCAAGCTCATCAGCTCCTATTTCGCAGGGCGGTATCTCTCTAGAGGCTTCCTCATCTCTACCAACTTTGTTTTACAGTAGATCCATCTTCTAGTCCTCGCTCTAGTCTCCTAATGCTCTGTCCTTACGTTTTCTACACAATGTTGCCTGCACTCTTTCTCCTAACCTCACTCGCCCTCATCTGTATTTTGCCATTTCAATTTCTTCTTGCCTCTACTGCTAACTCTCCTCCACTGCCTCTTCCGCTCTCCTCTTTTCTTGTCGTCTCTCTGCTCATCTCCCCTCTTTCTCTGTTTGCTGTGCTAACTGTGCTGTCATTTTCTCCCTTCTCCTTTGTCGTTATAGCGAGGGCTGAAGAATGTATTTGATGAAGCTATCCTAGCCGCCCTAGAGCCACCAGAGACGCAAAGAAAGAGGAAGTGCTGTATATTCTAAAGTCCGTTCCTCCTTTCTCTCCAATTGTTTGCTGCTTACTTTTAGGTTAAACCTGTCGTTGTTTTACCCAACCAGCCTAGAACCTCCTTAAAGCAATCCCCTGTATCCACTCCCTCTTTACGACAGTGCTACTTTCTATTGTGTCCCATTGCTCTTCCTTCCCTTCTCTTTTTGTTTACTTGTCCTCATGGGCCTTACTGTGCCTGAAGGACTGTTTTGGTTTGGTTAATCCCATCACTTATCCTCCCTGGGCGAATCTCAAATGACATCCTGTTACCATAGAGTGGACAAAGTAGTGTACTTTGTGGGAGTTTGGATGTGATTTGAGACACAGCCCTGTCTCTCTTCTCCTTTGGTTAGTGTTTCTCCTCCTCCCCATGCTATATTATTTGGAGAGTCCAGCGTTAAGGGAGTGTCCTTATTTACTTGGCTCCACAGCATTGTGATTTAAGCACCAATTCTACGAGCCTCCATGATTCCTAATATTCATGTGTTTTTTGTACTACTGCTGATGTATGACAAGCCTGCGGTCTGACCATTTACATTTAGGTCTGTGCCAGAGCAACATAGAGAGTTTGGCCATCACGGTTTCAACCAAGAAGCATTACAATAATGCTCTTTGATGATATCACGGCAGCCATGTTGGAACCTTTTGGGCAGTACTGACCCATGGCAGACCACGGATTTAAAAACTTTAAAGCAAAACTGACATAGGCAACCATTTAGAGCTAGAACCCAAATAGTAGGGGTGTAACGGTACATGTATTCATACCTAACCGTTTGGCATGGGAACCAAGATTCGGTCCGCACTGTGAACCTGAATTAATACATAACGTATATTTACAAAATAAAACACTAGGCCTATAGGCTATGTCTATGCTACGTTGAAGGCATATGCCTCTTCAGGGCATCTGGTAGGAGCGTTGGTCCAGTAACCGAAAGGTTGCTGGATCTAATCCCCGAGCTGACAAGGTAAAAATCTGTTCTGGCTCTGAGCAAGGCAGTTAACCCACTGTTCCCTGGGCGCAGAAGACTTGGATGTCGATTAAATCAGAGGTGCGGAGGGCTGTCAGGTTAAATGCGGGAGATGTGTTGTTGTACAAAACTAGGCATCTCCCTTTCCTTTAAGTGAATCTGAGCTGAAAAAACATTTGTCTTCCATTAAATCAACTAAAGCTGATGCACGTGTTGTAATCCGAATTTGAATCCTAATTGGCACATTTCAAACTTTCCTTTTGTGAGGCACAGCCGGGAACAAATTAGGTATGATCAGCACCCACTTCTCCCACATGGTGACCTCTGATGTCACCTACTATGGAAATGGCCTCTAACCACAGTTAAAAGCATTTTTTATAAAAGGCAATCTATTAATGTGGTTTTTGACCTTCATAATCTGTTTACAAGCATGATAGCTGTAATTTTAGTTTTGGTTGACACAGCTTATTGGCCATAAGCCAATCGGCGTTTCTCAATGAGTTCAAATCACATGCATTTACGACTTCACAACTGGTCAATTCCTACCTCCCACATGGTTACAAATGCAGCATTAGTGGAAACGTGAAACGCCCAACAAAACAATCTAAATCAAATTGTATTGGTCACATACATGTGTTTAGCAGATGTTATTGCGGGTGTAGTGAAATGCTTGTCTTTCTAGCTCCGACAGTGCAGTAATATCTAACAAGTAATACCTAACAATTTCACAACATATACCCGATGCACACAAATCTAAGTAAAGAAATTGAATTAAGAATATATATAAATATATGGATGAGCAATGTCTGAACGCTGGGAATGGCATTTCATTTTGCCGTTGTACCGTGCCCCCCCCCCAAAAAAACGACACTATGTACTGAACTATGGGTTTAATGAACCGTTACACCCCTACCAAATAGTCATCCTGAATGGAATCCTCCAAGGCAGCACTATGGCGTCCAGCTCTAAAACTGGCCAAACTTTCTATGTACCACTCTGTAATGTGCCATTTGCTGCAGTTCATATCTAGCCGCCTTGGGAGTAAAAATAATTAAAAAGCTAATCTAATCATGTGAAATTATTTGTGACATGAATTAATAAAGGACAACTGAAATTGCTATCCTTTTTCTCCGCCTGTCTTTTCCTCCATCTACGGGGACAGCTGGATAGCAGCTCAATAGTGCTACGTCGTATTGCTACATAGCCTCCTAGACTCATTTTTAATAGTTTGTTCCATATATAGAGCCTGATCTCTGGGTAAAACATGTCTTGCCATAGTTTGTTTCTACAGGGTTCCTTGAGTTTCCTTAAACAGAGGGATACAGGGGTTTCCTGCTCTGCTCATAGAGCTGTGTTGTACCACTCTCCCGTTACATGACATGGCTTGAGGTCATCCTTCCTATCCTAAGCTGCTCTACCAACAAACAGTGAGCGCAGAAACATGCTGCTCCAACTAATTACATGTTAATCAGCAAAAGCCAAGGGAAGTTCCAGCTAACAGTAGGCTCTTTAGTGATCTGGTGAAACTGTTTGTTTGAGTGGTCTGGCTTGGTGTAGTTGTTTAATTTGACTTCCCTTCCCACTGTGTGTGTATGTGTGTTGCGGAGTGTCTCTCTCAGAACCCATGTTCTCTCGTACCTCCACTTTCTTGTTTGCCCAGCCTTTGTTTTGAACGCTCTTCACTTTGATATGAATGAATTCAGGTTGATTATATCCCCAACTGCTCTTGACTTCATTTTCACATCTGTCTGTGAAGATGAAGTATCCTGGGTTTTCATTTCTGCCAGTGCTATGTATTTGTTTGCACTTGATCATTTAACCCTTTGTTTTTTTTGTTTAATACCTTTCTGTATTCATGCTATTGTGTGTTTCCCTTTCATGTGTGTGTCTGTGTTACCCCTTCATTGATCATTAAATTTTTTAGTTTAGTGATTTAGCAGACGCTCTTATCCAGCGGATGCACTCGTGGGTCATGTGTGTGTGTGTGTATGCTGCCCCTTCATTGAGCCTGTGTGTTTGTTTGTATCCACAGAAAGGCCTAAAGAATGTGTTTGATGAGGCGATACTGGCTGCGCTGGAGCCTCCCGAGCCCAAGAAGAAACGCAAATGTGTGCTGCTATGAGTGACCCCAACCCTCACACACATGTACACACACCCTCCCACTTCACACACACACACTCCCCTCACCCGCCCATCCCATCCCTTGCTCTGCTAAGGCTGATTGACAGCCATTTACTCTGAAGCGAAGTATAGAAACAAACCAGTTTCCGATTAGACTGCAATAAACCAGCGGGCCGACGGATGGAGAGACAGAAGTGAACCTAACCCAGCTTGTAACCGTGACTACCATAGCCACACTCCCATTCCAGTTAGAACAGTAAGTAAGAGCCTTTAGATGTGTGACAGACAGCCCAGTCCTGCGTAATCAGTGCATCTCAGTAGGCTAAAGTGGCTTCCTCATCTTCATCTACACTGATCTCACAGTAAAGTTAGTGAAAGCAATATGATGGATGCCCACTGAGCATTGACTTTCAACATCAGGGCAGGAGACAAGGAGAGGCAGTAACTATAGACTATTGAGATTCAGCCCTGCACTCAAGGGAAGGCCAAGACCATGTCCCTTTTTACTATTCAAGGGGTTTGAACCATGCCGGCAACACACAGGTGACATAGGCTCTCATAAGTGTCATCTCTTATTGGTGATTTAGGAAATCGGGCTAATTTAAACTTTGACTTTTAAACTGTCTTTGACAGCTTGTCCTGTCAGTGATGTCGATTGGCTCTTAGTCACCCATCTTCTTTGTAGCTGTTGGCCAGTTAACCGTTCTGAAAGACCTATGCTCCACCCCCAAATGAAATGGCTGCCTGAGTGACAGCTAGTCACGCTGCTGCATTATTAAGCCCCACCCCTCTTGATGAGCACGTCAAGTGCCCAATCCTGCTGCTCCACCTTCAAAACCACCTGAAGAAGTGCTGAGTAGCCATTTTCTTGTTTTCTTTGCCAACTTCTCCCCTCCACGTGACAGAACAGAAGTCTCATCATAGAAGTTTCTATCTCAAATCTGCCCCTACCCCTGGGGCACTTTTGTAGATCTTAATAAACTGGTTAGGGAAACATTTTATTACCATATTGCTTATACCTATCCAATCCTTTCAGAACTGTACTGTAGGGGAAGAGGCTAGGTGTAAATTAGGGACTGGCATTACTAAAGATCTAAACTAAAGGCATCCCGTAGCAATGGGTCTTGATGCAGGAATTGACCTTTTGAAGCAGGGAACATAAACAGTGTTAGCAGAACAAGTGGTGTGTGCTTAATGTGTTGCTAAGGTCCAACATTGTCAAAACGTTATGATAACCATAGAATTAGAATTAGTAGAGCTGACATGCCCTGTTCAAAGCAACGTTCTATAGTAGGTACACCTGCGGCCATATTTTATGACCTATTTGGATTGTAAATTAATTGATGCTTATTGCATCAGAATTCTGTGCCACATCAGAATTCTGTGCCTTTCTCAGTGTTCCATACTGTCATGCTGCAATGGCAATTCTGTGGTGCCGCCGAGGTATGTGTACCTCAAAAAAATCTGTGGTCAGGGATTTGTCTGTTCGATTACTTTTTAATTCTATGGTGTTAACGTTGTCGAAATGTTGTTGAACCTGGTGGTGATGCATGTAGATGAGCCCCTGGTCTCTGAGATGATTGGTTAACAGATTTAATAATGTAAGCTGGCACATGTCGATATAGGCTCCAGATATTTTTACCAAAATCTTTTTTTTTCTTCTTTTCAGTTGTGCGGTTTTTGATTTTATAAAAAGGTTACTTCCTCTCCTTTTACATTTTAGGGGCTGGAACTCAGCTGAACTCTGACCCACCAGCTAGAAACACTCATTGGAGTTAATTTAAACCTTCCAATGACAGAAGAATGTCTGTCAAACCTGGATCGTGATTGGTTGATTTGACTGGTGGCTCAGAGTTGGGTTGACATCCAGCCCAAGTCATTTATTATATTGTTATTATTATAACCTGTCGTTGTTTTGGTGCAAAACCAAATGCTTTGTCTGACGTCTGTTCTTTGTATATGCATTCTTTAAAAAAAATATTAAACTTATACCTTAATTGCCTTTACTCATTTTTCCTTGGCCATTCTTATCAGGCAGTTTACAGAATCAAGGTGGTGCTCAAGGGTCAAATACCTATTACTGCTCTGTGTGGTTTGCATAGACAAAGGTATACTACCCTCATCTCGCAGTCCAACCATGATATAGGAGATATCCATTCACTTGTAGAGGAAAATGGAAGTTCATTTAAAAGTATTACTTTATAAAAAGAATTATAGCCTAAAGGGTACGCTGAGAGTGCAGGAGGTAAATGTGTGGGGCATGTCAACACATCTCTGGTGGAGTGACTTAACTACCACATCACGTGACACTGTATCCTGCCCCATGGATACTAGATAGAAGGGAAGCTGCAGGCATGAGTACAGTCACAAGTGAAGAAGAAATTAATCAACTCTTGGACCGTTTATATTAAGATATTAAATACTCTGGCTGATTTTACGAAACCAGCCCAATTCTGATCTTGTTGGTCTTTTGATCAATCAGATCACCTCTGGAAAATGATCTGGTTGGTCAAAAGACCAATTAGTGGAAAAAAGATCAGCTGCCTGTCTAAACACAGCCCAAAAGTTGAATTTCCTCTTCACTTCAGTTTGCTCCTCAATTCATGCACCTTGGTTGGAGAGTGAGGTAGCGTGTCTTCCCTTCAGCCAGATGCCATATTTCTTTTAGCGTGTGTAGGATATTCCTTTAACCACCAGGGAGCGCTGTTTGATTATGGATGCATACGTCTAATAAATTGAAATACTTACGTATCAGGTTCTATGTTCTTGGTGATACACACACTCATTCACAGACGCACATGGATCTGAGGGGTGTGTAGGGATGGATCTGAGGGGTGTTGAAATATGCTCCTTACACACACCTCTACCCCTGCGAGGCCTTCACACATTCTGTGCGTTTCTGGAGTGCTATCTGTCGGTGCCTTACACTAAAGAGCTGCTGAGACCCATTAATTATCCCACAGGCTGAACTAAGGGCATTCCTGTGTGTGTTAGCTAGGGGTAACCACCTGCAGAAGAGAGATTCAGCTAACACTGTCACTATTCAAGCTTTTCCATACAAGCACACAGCTTAGTGGGCAAATGGCTGTACAGTGGTGATAGCAAAATCTGCTGATATGCACACTAGCTCCTGTGCTGTTTTTCTAGGTCCAGGCCTGTTACACTTCACATTGCACAACCAAACTAGAAAAATAAGTATTTTCTTCATTACTCTCTATGATATGCTGTGGACTGTTTGCCAGCACAAGTATCTACTCTCTAACTCTCCCATAAGTCATAAGATCAGAGCCCCATGGGCACCATTACTCCACATCCGGATTAAAGCTGAGCTGGTGATCTGTCTGAGCCTGGCTCTCTGTTAGTGCGGTATGTGTCTGTAGGGAGAGAGCTTAGAAACTATCTAAAGAGAGAGAGTATTCAGCACTCTTAATATAAAGTTGAGTGGAAAGTCCCACTAGATTCCATCGCTTCTCATTGACAGACAGGTTTAAGTATCTCCTCTGGGAAAGCCAATCAAGATCAAGCCTGTTTAATTGTCCCCTTAGGGACAGCCAATCACTATCGAGCATGTTTAAACATCTCTGGGACAACCAATCATAGCTGAGAAGTAACTGAGGAAGCACAAAAGGAACCCTTCAACATGGGGGACACACACACTATATATACAAAAGTATGTGGACACCCCTTCAAATTAGTGGATTCGGCTATTTCAGCCACACTTGTTCCTGGCAGATGTATAAAATTGAGCACACAGCCATGCAATCTCCATAGACAAACATTGGCAGTAGAATGGCCATACTGAGGAGCTCAGTGATTTTAAACATGGCACCGTCATAGGATGCCACCTTTCCAACAAGTCAGTTTGTCAAATGTCTGCCCGTGTAGAGCTGTCCCAGTCAAGTGCTGTTATTGTGAAGTGGAAATGTCTAGGAGCGTAAAAATCCTCTCCTCGGTTGCAACACTCACTACCGAGTTCCAAACTGCCTCTGAAAGAAAAGTCAGTACAAGAACTGTTTGTCGGGAGCTTCATGTAATTGGTTTCCATGGCTGAGCAGCCACACACAAGTCTAAGATCACCAAGCACAATGCCAAGCATCGGCTGGAGTGGTATAAAGCGCCATTGGACTCTGGAGCAGTGGAAACGTGTTCTCTGGAGTGATGAATCACGCATCACCATCTGGCAGTCCGACGGATTAATCTTTTGTTTTGACGGATGCTAGTAGAACGTACATAAATGGTTTGTCGAGATCGATGTGGAAGAACTTAAATGGCCTGCACAGAGCCCTGACCTCAACCCCATCGAACACCTTTAGGATGAATTGTAATGCAGACTGCGAGCCAGGCCTAATCGCCCAACATCAGTGCCCAACCTCACGAATGCTCTTGTGGCTAAATGGAAACAAGTCCCCGCAGCAATGTTCCAACATCTAGTGGAAAGGCTTCCCAGAAGAGTGGAGGCTGTTATAGCAGCAAAGGGGAGACCAACTCCATATTAATGCCCATGATTTTGCACTGAGATGTTCAACGAGCAGTTGTCCACATACTTTTGGTCATGTAGTGTACACCCACACACACAGCTGGTGGAGAGCCATGTCCCAGGAGAGAAGTGCAGTGGTGAACACTGGAACTGCGTGTGCTATGCAGCGTTATATGACCCGAGCGTTTTATGATGATCTCCACAGAAGATGACTTACGATGAAAAGCACAGTCAAGGTTTTAGCAGTTTATTAAAGCAATACAGTAAATCACTCTACCGATGTCTAGGAGATGCGTGGGCATGCCAGGCCAAACTTGTGACGTGTGTGTGTGATGTGTGTATGCGTGCGCGACTGCTTATTTATCTCTCTGCCTGTCTGTCTCTATTGCGTTAATTGCCTGTCATTAAACAATTCCACGTCACATCTGAGCCTCTGGGTGTCAGGGTTAGTCACTTAGCCATTATGGCATTCAGCCCTCTATCTTTGCACTGTCTTTTGCCAGACACTCCTGTCAACATATGGAAGACAATGTGTTTTTCATCAGGGAAGAGAGGGGGGGGGTAGAAACATGCGTGTAGGTATGCTGACTGTGATGTCTAGGTGCGTGCACTGCCCGTGTAGCCATGGTAAAGATGGCCGCAGGGATGGCAAAGGGAAAGGAACGATTCTGAGTTATGACGCTATATTTCATCTGGAGGCTGAATCCTTTTACAATCCTTCTTTGCTTGCTTGAAGTAATCACATCTCATAATCTCACTATCTCACAGGTCAGTGACCACCTCAACGAAGGGAGGGAGGAAGGGAGTATTGAAGTATTTGAACAGGGCCAGCATGTCTCTGTATATCGATATTTCTGCATATTGGTTCTCTTTGACTTTCAGGAAAATAAATATACCAAGGCAAAACATCCCCACCACACTTGATGTCATTTTCTATCAATTCCATTACTAACTCAGAATTTTGGTAATATTTATTTGTTTGCATTTGCGAGAGAGATATGTGGCTGAGATGTGGGTTGGAGAGGCTATTTGACAGCTTGGAGACCATGGATACTGCGCTCCTGTCAAAGCACATCTTGTTGTGACACTGTAAGTCGCCACCGGCTAACAGATTCATGTAACACACTCATGGTACGTCTCCCCTCAGCTGTACCACACACACACCAACAAAAACACACACAGTCCGTCTCCCCTCACCTGCCACACCACAGATTCATTCCCACAGGTGCTAGCACTGTCCAGGTGTGAGGAAAATCTCACACGTCTCTCCTCCCCCGTATGATGTGTCGACAGACCGTCCTGCCTGAGGTGGTCGTCACAAATTCACTGTCCACAGCTGTGTGTGTGTGAGGGAGAGGGGGAAAGACAGGTGGTGGGCGTCATGCAGGCCAAGGGGAACCAACACTGAGTCCAAACCCCCATAGATAGATCTACCAGCATCAAGAGAGCTAGTGCAGCTGAACCAAAATAAACAGTGCTGGCCAAGCCAACAGCCGGCAGCCCACATGAACACAGTGCCTGGAACGCTCTGGACCACCACACTCCTGTCACTTTCACTCCCTATCTGATCCACGCTGTTCACCTTATCGGATTTATCCACTCAGGGATGAGATGATGTTATCAGTGAGGTCACTCACCATCTGCCACACTGATGCAGTATCTGTCCTCTCTCGCTCTCTTTTCTTCTCCTCTCTTGCTCTCCTCTCATGTCCTGGCTGATTCCCTGAGTTCATGGAAAGAGTGAGGTCAGCAGTGCTGTCCCTTTAGAACGTCTGTTCCCTAACGTACAGGGGCTGTGACCCATTTAAAGCCCTCTAGAGTTTCTTGAGGCCCACCAAATAGACAGAATCATGTTTCTCACTAACCCAACAGGGACTCGTTACAATCCAAAATCCATGATCTACAATGAGCCATCAATTTGTCCATGCAACCTCGGCCTCAGACTTTCTCCTGTTTATCATAGCAATGTGTGTGTATCCAGAGGGGTTTACTAGGTTAGGCCAGGAATGCAGGCTCTAAGATGCTGTGGGTCACGCACCTACGTCACATCCCGCATGCTTCGTGGTAGGAGCTAGGTGGAGCTATTGCTTATGCATGTATAGATCAGTGAAGCTGGAATGAACAAGGGCATAGGGATTGAAACTCAGCCCATCACTCTCCAACCTGTTGGTCCAGACAAGAGTATAGCCTTCTCTCTAAATGGAATTAGTATGTCTCTTTACCCCTGGATCTAGAGCAGTAGAATTAGGTCAGAGCAACAGCTGTAGGTCTCAGGCTGTAGAGGGGGACATCCTAACCCAGCCGTAGCCTCAGAGGGTACAGTACAACACAAAGCAGACTACCAGGAACTTTAGAGCATTGCTAGGCTACTACCTTCTATGATAAGAAGAGACAATATGGTGGTGTGTGTATTTACATTTATCCATCATTGGTGGCAGACCTGATCATTTTTATTTGATTTTAATTTATTAGAACATTATTTATAGTTCTTGTAAAGGTACTGTACTATAAATATATAATCAATGGACAACGTTTTGTGTGACTTCTTACATACAGTGGTTCGTCCTTTAAAAGTTGCAGTGAACTGCAGCACATCTTGCGTAGTGCCGCAGAATCTTGCGTGGTGCCAAACACTGGTACCATTAATGCTAGTTAGTGCTAGTTTGACCACCAGAGGGCGTCTTTCAGAAACATTTGATAGCCTTCAATAGTGGCTGTACTAGAGAATTTAAAACCTTTTTTTTAGAACATAGCATATGAGACTGATTTTAAGAAATGTTGCTTAATTAATTTGATTAATATTATGGTGTTTCTTTTCCAAGAAAAAGTGAAACCCTCTGGATTTCCGTTAGGATGGAATGGAAAATATGGCGCTGTACAACGTGATGGTTGGGAGTAGGCTACAGTACTGGGCTAGTTAGCTAAAGAATCCCCGTGTCGTGCGGGCACACGGGAGACCGGGGTTCAATTCCCCGATGGGGAGGAAGGAGTAGGCTGTCTTGTAAATAAGAATTTGTTCTTAAGTGACTTGCCTAGTTAAATAAAGGTTACACTAAGAGCATAACATTTCTACACCTTAATTGTAGTGTAACCAATACCTAAACGGAGATTCAGTGAAAATAAAAATCTCATTGATTTATCAAGACCAGTACCCATGCTTGTCTCAGAGCAGTGCGAAACGGTGCTAAAATAGGTGTAGACTATTGCTTCAAATCCTATTGCTTCTAACTTCAATATGCTCTTTAAATAAATAAGACCTACACCACTTGTAACAGCACATTATTCAACACTAGTGAGACTCATGTCGCCTACGGTAGGCCTACAGTACATCGAAAAATATGACGTGACTCTCCGCCAATAATTACATATGGAGGATTGGAGGATTCTAAATTAAATCCAAAAACCGCCTCATGGGTCTCCCAGTGGCGGCCAGCATGGGTATCGAACATGCATCTGTAGCAACACATTTTGCACTGCGGGAGCCCCCATCCACTCTGGAGCCCCCATCCACAAAGTATCAAAATACGGAGAGGAGTTGGTAAAGGTATATTGTCCGGCTAATAGCCCATAATGGGCTATTATAATACTGTACATGGTGTCCAGGTCAGGATAACCAAAACATTTCTTTATTAAAGACTATCAGAAAGAATGTTGGTACTTATATATTTTGATCCAAAGCCATGAATGAGTGAGTCACTCAGCTTAATGTAGGTGCCGCTACATGACTTTGCCATCAACTTGATAATATTTAATGATATTTTGGAGGTTATTTTGTTTTTTTTAAAATTAAGTGAGCGATTGTAATCTGAATAAAGACCAAAATAATATTTGTAAAGGCCAAAATAATATTTGTAAAGGCCAAAACATTTATTTCTGTTTTTAGAGGGAGAGAAATGCTGGGCCAATTGTGCGCCGCCCTATGGGACTCCCAATCACAGTCGGATGTGATACATAATAATAGTTTTTGATGTATTATTTGTTTTGTCTTTTCTGGTGGACTAAACTGAAATTGCAACCAATCATGGCCGGTTGTGATACAGCCAACCTAACTTAGAATGACATTTGATGATACAATTCTCCCCCTACCTTCCTTCCAGGCAAGTCTATTGTCCAGCTACGCTAATAGCCATAACATAGCTGTACAATGTGACCGTGTGTTTTGAAAGAGTATTTTCCACGAAGCAACAATTTGTTTACGTTCATTAGACAACTTTGTTCCAATATTTCTGTAATTCAGTGATATTTATTCCCATAGTAATTTATTATGGATCCATAACTAAATAAACATTTGCATTTTGAAATAATATTTTTATCATCATTTTATTAACGAAAGCGTAAAGATGTTGATGAAGAAATACTGTACTGCTGTTTTGAGTTAGAAATGTAACACTTCAGAGTACTTAAGCATCGAATACATTGCAGGAAGGGGGATGTTCACACCTACAGTAGCCGGGCTATTGAGAGTCTATTGTCCTGCTAAATGGGCTACAAGTGTTTGAAAACCTGTTTTCAAAATGCCACCAGCTGTCCATCACTACTGTAAATAATAACACAGCATCTTGTTTACATTCTTTATTGTAACCACAATGTCACAAATAATTTGTATCTACCTTTCCAATGACTTTTAGAGTTTGGGATTCATTTGATTAATATTATGGTGTTTCTATTCCAAGAAAATATTTAGCGTTCCATCCTAACTGAAACAGAGTTTTTTTTGGAATTGAAACACCTTAACCAGTCAAAAGTATGGACACAGCTACTCATTCCAGGGTTTTTCTTTATTTTTACTATTTTCTACATTGTAGATTAATAGTGAATACATCACAACTATGAAATAACACTTATGGAAATTCTTATTTACAAGGACAGTCTACTCCTTCCTCCCTGTCGGGAAATTGAACCCCGGTCTCTCGCGTGCCCGCACAACACAGGGATTCTTTAGCTAAATAGCCCAGCACTGCAGCCTACTCCTGCCCATCACGTTGTAAAGCGCCATATTTTCCATTCCATCCTAACGGAAACCCAGAGGGTTGCAAATCAATTTATAACATTTTTGACATGCGTTTTTCTGGATTTTGTTGTTGTTATTCTGTCTCTCACTGTTCAAATAAACCTACCATTAAAATTATAGACTGATCCTTTCTTTGTCAGTGTGCAAACATACAAAATCAGCAGGGGATCAAATACTTTTTTTCCTCACTGTAGTTTACTACACAAATAGAAGAATTGAAATACAAATACAGAGAGAGAGCTTGTAAATCTATCAGCCAGTACAGGTCTGCTAGGTGTTGCATCCTCGGGGTGTGGTGTGGGGTTCAGCGCTGGGTTTTTGTCAGTCTCTGTGTGTTGCACAACTTGGCGCTCCTCAAACCCAAAAAATTGCAACTGTCATCACAAACAAGAACCATCTGTCTCATTTGTGTAACTTGTTTTCTTTTAATATGAGAAGTATGCTGGTAAGATGTGAGTTAGAGAGAGGTCTGGGAGGTCAGGGCTGAGAACTAAAGCCTCCATACTCTCTTTCTCACTCATATAGCATGGCTTTTGCCTGGTTATCCCCCAAACCTAACCTGTTAACCCCGCACGCACGCACGCACACACACACACACACACACGCACACGCACACACACACACTCACGCACGCACGCACGCACGCACACACACACACGTACTCACGCACGCACACACACACACACACACTCACGCACGCACGCACGCACACACACGTACTCACGCACGCATGCACACGGGTGTATGTGTGTGAGACCTAGGCACAGAGAAACAGGTGAAAGAGAAAAGGGCTGTATCCTAAACATGCACATCTCCAATTGAAATCTGTCCATGATTTATGTGACAGGTTGGGTGATTTATGTGTGATTTAGCCCTGAGTGTACAGTAGTATGTATTCTTGTTACTCCTGTCGTTCACACTGCTAACTTCTAATGCGCCAAAAGGCAACATTCCAATGATGTATCCGGTATAGCAGGTTAACCTATAACTGTGTAGCTCTAAACTTTCTGGGCTGATCCAATAGATGCTGTAGTGTCCACTCGAGTGCCCAGGTTAGTCGCTAGACTGCCATGCTGGAGTGGACCAAACAGCTCAGATCCCAGGTTAGTCACTAGATGGCCATGCTGAAGTGGACCAAACAGCTCAGATCCCAGGTTAGTTGCTAGACTGCCATGCCGGAGTGGACCAAACAGCTCAGATCCCAGGTTAGTCACTAGACTGCCATGCCGGAGTGGACCAAACAGCTCAGATCCCAGGTTAGTCACTAGACTGCCATGTTGAAGAGGACCAGGTGCCCAGGGCTTGCCGGCTGCCATATTAAGCCCAGCTGAAAGCCGGAACCTCCCACCTGTAAACTCAGAGCCCTCTCACTGGCATGGGGTCCATGGTTACGTTATTTCCCAGAGAAGCCTTTCAAAATGTGAAATTGCAGGCAAGTATTTTCATCAGGCAGGCGGTGACAGAGAAGCATTTGTCCCTAGGAACATTGTTGGAACGCTGTGGGAACACCAACCCACTCATCTTGCAACACCGGAATATTTACTGGAATATTTTCACACCTCAGATGGTTCTCAGATGTGACCAGGGGGCTTCCTGAACCCTCACAGAGTCACACAGGTATGCTGAGCAAGTACTACTAGAACCAGCCAAGTCCTAAACTGTTTCTCTCTTCACCATTGCTCTGCTCCTCCACACAATACACACACACACAAGCACAAGTGCCCTAGTGAACACAGCACTAAAGCTCTTAGGCATCAATATCTCTGCCTCCGCAAACACAGGAAGGAGAGGTTTTACTGATACCCCTCTCCTCCCCTCTCTTCCCCCTTTTCCCCCTAGCTGACTGTGTACGGACAGGAGCCCTAAGAAATGCCCCAGTTTCAATATGAGGAATATTATCAGCCAATCCCTGTAGCGACCCACTCCCCTCTCTCCACATCATCTGGGACATCAGAGGGCCTTATTGGGGGCAGACAAGAGAAAGATATCAGTGATGCCATGTGGTCTGCATTTCAGGGTAATCCCTGCTCTCTGGTATATTGGCCTTCTTACCGTCTGATTTGAGAAGAATCAGAGAAGCAGTAAAACATGAACCTCTGTGCTGTTTCTTCCCAAACCCACTGTGACTGCTCCCATGGCCAGGGGATATGTACCCTGATATCTGGAGTGATAGATGTGTTGATCTATGGCACATACATGTGATTATATGTGTCAGTGGTGGAGGGAAGACCCTGGGGGTGTAATGTACCTAACACACACACACGGACAGTTTCCATAGAAATGTGTGTCCTGTGGTGACGTGTGTGTATGTTGTATGTGTGTGTGTGTGGGTGGAGGGTGAGGGGTGTCAGACTGCAGGGAGGGTCACGTTGGCTTATCTCTGGATTTCCAGTGACAGTAAAGACAAAAACTCATTGTATTGATTAGATGCCCCCAAGTACTAGCCTTCTCTTTTCTACACATGTAGGTTTAATGTATCTGTTCTGTTCCATGTATACTATATCTCTGTATTTCTCACAAACTGATAAGGTAAAGTCTCCATATAAATGTTACTTAGCATTTACTCCATACCTGTATTTTCTTTCCTCTTTAGTACTTCTAGTCTATATATTTGACAACATGGAAATCAACACAGAGAAGCTCTCCCAGACTGTGGCAGGACTCTGTAGGCCTCCCTGGTGAACGAACCGTCTACACATGAGGGCAGCCAGCCCCTGGTCCCTGGACCCTGGTCCATGCCATTCATCCTGCCTGCCTGCCACTACTAAACACATACCTGGAAGGAATCAGGCCTGGGTTTGGCTTCATGGCACAACTAAATGGACTCAGGATATTGACAGGATATTATTTTTTTATTATGTTGGTACCTAGTCAGCTGCAATGTTTGTTATTTTAATGAATGATATTAAGCCAACAAATACGCTCCGTCTCTTGCACCCACGTGCACACACACACACACACACACACACACACACACACACACACACACACACACACACACACACACACACACACACACACACACACACACACACACACACACACACACACACACACACACACACACACACACAAACACAAACACACAAAATAAATATGACAAACAAGAGTATAATCTTTGACACAGCATATATTTCATTTTAATATACATTCATACTCAGAATAGTCTTCTTCAGTGTATAAGTCTTTACAGATCTATGTTTCTATAATGAATAGCATGTTACTATAGAAAAGCTTGGGTTTATGTGGTTGTACATGATAGCCATACATAGGTCAGTCCCTGTGCCTTGGCAGTAGCGTATGGTATGCTGTGTGTGGAATATGGTGCCGTATGTGTGTGGCTAGTGTGTGTTGTACGTTATCTATTTAGTGTGTGTGTGTGGTGTATGATTTGTGTGTGTTGGCGTCTTTATGTTTGGTAAGGTGTATGGACGGTGGTGTGTGGTAATTGCATTTTGTGTAATAAGCTGTAGGGACCGTTGTGTGTGTAGACTTCGTTGTATGTGGTAAGCTGTAGGGACGGTGGTTTGTGGTGTGGTATGTGCGGTCGGAGAGAAAAGTGCTTAAGTCATCTTGCACAGCATCCCTGCTCTACCCAGCCCTGTCTGTCTGTCTGTATCTGTATGGGCAAACTCCCCCTTGGTCTGACACAGACTAATGATGGGATTCAATCCAATTTCTGATTGAGCCGACATATGCAGCGTTTACCATGAATTGGATCTTTGCGAACATGGGAACATTGCCTTTAAAAGCCGCAATGCCTATAACTGGTGATTAGATGGAATCCCGGCCTGTGAGTGATTCTGTGAGTGCTGAGTAATTATTTGACTCGGTGAGTAATCCTGTGAATCTGTGACTAATTTGATGAGTGGAGCAGTATCAGGGCTGTACAGGGACAAATGGCCACACAACTAAACCGCTACTCAACCCCAACACAACACGGTCATGTACACCTGGACCGCAAATAATAATGTCTGTCTGTCTGTCTGTCTGTCGGTCAGCGTTCCTCCTCTGGGCGGTTCTCTCAGACCGACAGACAGGCGTGTCTCTCCCTTTACATCCAGCACTCTAGATGAGTCCCTAAAGCAGCAGCAAAGACAGAGGGCAAACTCAGCCCCCCCCCCCCCCCCTAAACTCCACCCCCCCTATCCCCACTACGCCATCCCACTTTCCCCAGGTCCAATATACCCCACCCTCAGTCCCCCTCTCCCCTGCAGTCCACTCTCCCCTCACCGAACCCACCCCCGATTCTCTCACAACAATGTCAAATAAGTTAAAAAACAAAATGAAAAGAAAATGAATAAAAGATATAACAAAAGCAACCAAAACAATGAGAATCAACTGAGAGTGAGACAAGAGGAAGAGAGGGAAAATACTCTGTTGGGATATATATATATATATATATATATATATATATGTCTTTTTAGTTCTATACATCCCGTGCATGTTTATCATTTTCTTTAACATTGTATGAACTGACTGGGAACGCCCATGTCCTCTATCCACCTCTGTCTGTCTGTTCCCGGGGTCTTTTGTAAAAGGAATAGGGATGGTTTTGAAACGGGGAAAAGGTAAACCACAAACACCATCCCCCTCTCCCTCACTCCCACCCTTCTGTGCAGGTGAGAAGGAAGAGAGTGGGGTGTGATGGGACATTTGTTTGGGTCTCCATTGGGGATTTCCATGGTGATCACCGGCAGGTGTGCATCTCCACCATCTTGCGGCACTGTTTGCACTTGACGTAGCAGCACCAGTGGAACTTACAGCTGCACCTGTCCACCACCTCCACCTTCTCTGTCTGGAAGCCCCGGCCGCAGCACATCAGCTCACAGCCATCGATGGCCTTCGATGTACGGTTACACTGCCGCCCTGCCGTACCCAGCATGCCTGGTGTGCGCGGGTCGTGGTCACAGAAGTCGGGGCTGGGGTCAAGGTAGACCAGGTCTTCGTCTGTGTGAGGTTTGAACTGGGAGTTCCGTGGGACCAGGACCTTGGTGGTGCCCACCTTGCGCTGCTCCACCTCTGTGGCGCCGTCAAATTTCTCCTTGATGGCGTTGCCCACCTTGCGGAATGGGGGCATGGCCTTCCAGCAGGTCTTCACCTCACAGGACCCTGACACGCCATGACACTTACACTCCACACGCATGTGGCTCAGAATGGCCTGCAAGGAGACAGAAAGAATGCATGTTTTTATCTCCTGTCTTTTTCTTTGCTGTTGACTTTGCTATGACAGAGTTGTTGGTTGTGATATGTCATACCTTCCTCCCGGACTCATTGTTGTGTAGGTTCATGAGTGCTCTGCTGGGGGACTGTCCTTTACTCCTCTCCCTCACATCAACAAAGGATTGAGAGAAGGCCACTCCATACGCAATGTTATCACTACAGCCTGACCACTGGAACCCTGGGAGGGAGAGAGAGAGAGAAAGAGAGAGAGAGAGAGGGGAGGAGGGGAGAGAGTTAGCAGTCAAACAGTGTGTGCCTACTGTGTGTGTGTGTGTGTGTGTGTGTGTGTGTGTGTGTGTGTGTGTGTGTGTGTGTGTGTGTGTGTGTGTGTGTGTGTGTGTGTGTGTGTGTGTGTGTGTGTGTGTGTGTGTGTGTGTGTGTGTGTGTGTGTACCTTCTGGACTGACTCCGTGGACGTTGTGGTCGCAGCCACATTTCTCCAGCTCTCCGCTGCTGCAGGCCCGGGTCACAGCGAACGCCACACTGGCTGCTGAGATGGCATAAACAAAGGCTGCCTCCCGAGTGCCTGTCAAGAACATACACACACAGGCCAACGTTAAACAGGGCCTCCCTGTGGCTCAGTTGGTAGAGCATGGTGTTTGCAACGCCAGCATGGTGTGTGCAACGCCAGCATGGAGTGTGCAACGCCAGGGTTGTGGGTTCGATTCCCACAGGGGGCCAGTACAAAAAAAAAAATGCATGAAATGTATGCATTCACTACTGTAAATCGCTCTGGATAAGAGCGTCTGCTAAATGACTAAAATGTAAAATGTAAATGTAAACACACACCTACAACTGAAATGGCAATGTTTTTATCCTGAGAAGTTCATAAGTATATTTATTCTAAAATAAGTTATTGATACTGAGGCGTACCCTGTGTGACAACCTTGCCGAAGACGGGCATGGTTTCCAGTGTGGAGCAGTTCCATCGACGGTTCCTGAACTGAAACTGGCACTCGTCTATGGCTAGCTGAGCCCCGTGCCGAACAGCATCCATCACCTCCACACTGCGCTTACAGATCTGCACCTGGTTAGAATAATGATCATAACATTACAGATCTGCACCTGGTTAGAATAATGATCATAACATTACAGATCTCCACCTGGTTAGAATAATGATCATAACATTACAGATCTGCACCTGGTTAGAATAATGATCATAATATTACAGATCTGCTCCTGGTTAGAATAATGATCATAACATTACAGATCTGCTCCTGGTTAGAATAATGATCATAACATTACAGATCTGCACCTGGTTAGAATAATGATCATAACATTACAGATCTGTATCTGGTTAGAATAATGATCATAACATTACAGTTCTGCACCTGGTACAAGGTCAATTACTATGGCTTGTATCTTGAATTTAAAGACTTGGACATACACTACTGTTCAAAAGTTTGGGGTCACTTAGAAATGTCCTTGTTTTTGAAGGAAAAGCAATTTTTTGTCCATTAAAATAACATAATTGATCAGAAATACAGTGTAGACATGGTTAATGTTGTAAATGACTATTGTAGCTAGAAACGGCAGACTTTTTATGGAATATCTACATAGGTGTACAGAGGCCCATTATCAGCAACCATCACTCCTGTGTTCCAATGGCACGTTGTGTTAGCTAATCCAAGTTTATCATTTTAAATAGCTAATTGATCATTAGAAAACCCTTTTGCAATTATGTTAGCACAGCTGAAACATGTTGTGACGATTAAAGAAGCAATAAAACTGGCTTTCTTTAGGCTAGTTGAGTATCTGGAGCATCAGCATTTGTGGTTTCGATTACAGGCTCAAAATGTCCAGAAACAAAGGCCTTTCTTCTGAAACTCGTCAGTCTATTCTTGTTCGGAGAAATGAAGGCTATCCCATGCGAGAAATTGCCAAGAAACTGAAGCTCTCATACAATGCTGTGTACTACTGCCTTCATAGGAGTCAACAGTGAAGAGGCGACTCAGGTATACTGGCCTTCTAGGCAGAGTTCCTCTGTCCAGTGTCTGTATTCTTTTGCCCATTTGAATCTTTTCTTTTTATTGGCCAGTGTGAGATATGGCTTTTTCTTTGCAACTCTGCCTAGAAGGCCAGCATCCCGGAGTCGCGTCTTCACTGTTGACATTGAGACTGGTGTTTTGCGGGTACTATTTAATGAAGCAGCCAGTTGAGGACTTGTGAGGCGTCTGTTTCTTAAACTAGACACTCTAATGTACTTGTCCTTTTGCTCAGTTGTGCACCGGCGCCTCCCACTCCTCTTTCTATTCTGGTTAGAGCCAGTTTGCGCTGTTCTATGAAGGGAGTAGTACACAGCGTTGTACGAGATCTTCAGTTTCTTGGCAATTTCTCGCATGGAATAGCCTTCATTTCAGAACAAGAATAGACTGACGAGTTTCAGAAGAAAGGTCTTTGTTTCTGGACATTTTGAGCCTGTAATTGATCCCATAAATGCTGATGATCCAGATACACAACTAGTCTAAAGAAGGTCAGTTGTATTGCTTCTTTAATCAGGACAACAGTTTTCAGCTGTGCTAACATAATTGCAAAAGGGTTTTCTAATGATCAATTAGTCTTTTAAAATGATAAACTTGGTTTAGGTTTTCTTTCATAAACAAGGACATTTCTAAGTGACTCCAAACTTTTGAACGGTAGTGTAACTTTTATAACATATGTACCATCCTGTCATACCCTGCCAACCTTGAAACCTGAAAATATTGCCACTGTTTGTCATGGTAGATGTGTACCTGTTTATGGATGAGTCCTCGCAGACGTTCACACGTCTCCTCATCACTGATACTGCCCACCGACGACAGTTTAGCCAGGTACCTGACGGAGACACAAAGAAGGGGGGGCTTAATATTAAATATGCAACTAGACAAATAACAACACAATGACCCCTCCAATAACAATGATGAGAGATGAAAGTGACAGACACAGATGCCTCAGTATGGGCTCGGTGCAGATTTAGTTCTACATCATGTTGAGAAGAGGGAAATAGTTGTATCATCTAAACCACCTCCAGGGCACACAGGTCACTCCTCACCCCTTCAGTCCCATATCTCTTTGGCTAAAAGCACCTTACAGAAATAGACCCATCTCATACGCTCATCACAGACATACTCTTCACCAGAACATTCGACAGAGGGGCTGTCTGGATCTTGTCTGTGGCCCTCCCTCACCTCTCTCTCCTTCCCTCTCTCCCTTCCTTTCTCTCTCTCTCTTTATCTGTCCCTCACCTCACTCTCTTCCCCCTCTCTCTCTCCCTCTCTCTGTCAGTCTCCCTGTACTTCTCTCCCTCTGATGTTGACAGGGTATCATTAGGTAAGGTTGACTGGGGTCTCTCCCAGGGCTGATTGTCCACACACCTCCTTCTAGCCTTCTTCCCTCACCGCCTTTCCTCTACAGCCCAGATAACCTCTCTCTCTATCTCGCTCTATCTCTGTCTCTCTCTCTTTCGCTCTCTCTATCTCTCTCTCACACAGTCACCTCCTCTTCTCTATGCAGATAACACCCTCTCTCCCTTTCTCTCTCAACACACACACACACACACACTCTCTCTCTCTCTCTCTCTCTCTCTCTCTCTCTCTCCTTCTCTCTCATGGTCATCTCCTCTCCACTCAATAGTCAGATAACCTCGACCATGACCACTCGACCACATCCTCCCTCCGACAGTCTTGTCTATACAGCAGGGGACCTCACTATCAGAGCACTGCTGCCTTCCTCCCTCAGTCTGTCTGAATGCTTATCTGACAATAACAATCAATCACTTTTTATGAATGAAATGGTACAGGCTCAGTTCACAACCAACTGTCTTCACCAACAGATAAAATGGTAAATACTGAAGATATACTGTATAATCTGAACATATACTGTATAATCTAAACGTATACTGTATAATCTGAACAGATACTGTATAATCTGAACAGATACTGTATAATCTGAAATGATACTGTATAATCTGAACATATACTGTATAATCTGAACATATACTGTATAATCTGAACATATACTGTATAATCTGAACATATACTGTATAATCTGAACAGATACTGTATTAACTTGTTTCTCTTTACTGTTTTTTCATGCACCTCAGAATCATGGATGCATTATTCTCTTCATTTTAAATTTGATCGATTTTCAGTTAAATAATTATCCTTCCTCAATTTGTACATACGCATCTTCCCCTCAATAAAATACATTGAAGTTCAAATACAGCTATACAAGAACAAGACCTAGGACCTGGAGCTGTGTGTTCTGTCTGTTTGGGTACACAGTCTGCACACATCCAGCTGTGATAGTCTCAAGGTGACTTCATCACACTATCAGGCCTCTTCTGAACACTGGAGAACCACTGTCTGTCTGCACTGCAGCTGGTGAGACTCAGCATCTCTCCTATCGCATAAACCTGTCCCCCTCAGCATTCCCCCCCCCCCCCCCCACACACACACACACACGCATGTATGCGCACAGGGACGCACACACTAACACACACAGAGATGAAAGTACTCATAAAGCACCAGTTGCTGTTGCTGGCATGCCACTGGCCCAGCCCTGACCCTGGAAACATTTAATAAACATTGGATAAAGCACATGGGAAGGACAGATAAGCTCTACGCAGGTGTAGTTCTGTCTATGTGTTTGTGAAACGCTCCTGCATGGGAAAAGACTAGCCCAGACATTTGGGGAGTGTGTGCATGTGTGTTAGTGAATGTTGGTGTGTGTTAGTGTGTGTGTGTGTTTGTGTATTCAGTGCTTCCATCTTTATCTCTTTATTTGGCTGTGTACCCTCTGTTTCCACTCTTTCCCCTTGCTCTCATTCTTCTTCCTCTCTCCCACACTCACACCATCTCTCTCACTCTCTCTCTCTGGGAGGTATAGTCAGAGGGTTCGTGGGCGCATTCCACCTGGAGTGTGGTTTGTTCGCCGGCTACTGTGTGTTTGTGTTGCATTACGCATCACAGCCCTGACAACACTGCTGGCTCCAACAAGCTTAGCCCAGCGCAACTTAGCACGCAACCACTCCACTACAGTTCTACCGCAGAAACAGAAACACAGACAGTTACCACTACAGCCCTACCGCAGAAACAGAAACACAGACAGTTACCACTACAGCCCTACCGCAGAAACAGAAACACAGACAGTTACCACTACAGTTCTACATAGAGAGAGAGAGGGAGCGAGAGAGAGAGCAAGAGAGAGAGAGAGAGAAAGAGAGAGGGTATCTGGGCTGTAGAGGAAGGGTGGTGAGGATGGAGTGGAGACTGAGAGAATGGAGGAGAGATAGATAGGTGAGAGAAACCCCCCCCGGCTAAACAAGTGTGATGCTCTAAAGATGCCATGCTGTACACCATATCTGAGGTAGATAGGTCTGTATCTGAGCTCTGGCTATAGCAACTACCCCTTCCTCTGAGGACAGATGAATCTCTACTAACACAGAGGAGGACCTCACAGATACCAGCCCTCACACACTCTTACAGACACCTCTCTCTGTCTCTGTCTCTCCCAGGGTATTTATATCAGTTGCTTACCTTTCCTCTGCTGAGTACACAGGAGAGGTAAACAGGTGGAGGTATATATAGGTTTCACAGTAACAGATACTGTTTATCTGTGTTCACTGCAATATTCAGCTATAGTTTTATCCTATAGTAAGTTATCATTGCTTCACTGTGCATGAAATGTAAGTAAAATGTTTTTTTTTTCTGACGACACAGCTAGTGGAGGACAAAGTTTAGCCAGCCAACAGGACAACCACAGACATTCTGGAAGCATGATTGGGAAAGTAAGTGGAAAGGTTTGTGGCAAGGCACACGCGCAGATACTCAAACACACACAAATAGCAGTGAGGGGTCTGTAGAGATTACCAGTTCTAAATTGCAATCTTTGGATTCCTGCATACTGTGGTATGCCCCAGCACATTGATGAACCCCTCACCTAGATATATGGCCACATAAAATATAGCAAATAATTGTACCTATGGTGCTGCACCGCGGCTGACCCTGGCTGGCTACCAACCTCTCTCTCTGTGCGTGTGCGTGTGCGTGCGTGTGTTTCTCGTGGGGTTGGGTTGAAAGCAAAATATGCATTTCCAAATATGCATTTCCAAGAAAACTTACAATACATGATTATTCTTGTCTAGAGAAACTCCAGGCCCATGTATATACCAGCAGCATGGATGACTCTGTACCACCACTTTCTGAGCTAGTATGATATGATGACCTGGGATAACCTCTGCTGGACTGGAGTCAGATCAGCAGACACACTTGCAGAACCCAGTGTGGCCTGCAGAGGGCAGCCTGATCTCAGTCTCTTCTCAGGAGTCTCTCCTGAGGCACAGAGCAGCACAGCCCAAGGCCCAGACCATCAACAGCCAGACAGAAAAAGTTTATCCTTTCAGGTTTCAACCAAGAGGCTTAGGCTGCTCTTAGACATAGACAACATCACATCATTTCTTGGCAGCCATGTTAGTGCCTTCCAGGAAATGTTCTTAAAGGACTGACTCTGACAAAAACAAACTCACGGTCTGCACCCGACAGCAAATGTGTATCTTCAGAAAACTATGTCAACATTTTACGGAAAGGGGCAAGGATACATTTGACAAGCAATAATTTTGAGCCTGATTGTCAGTAGAGAAAATGGGTGCATCTCAATAATGTAGTGGTTTTCTCTCCTCATCTCCTTTCTTCAGTTTGCATTGAAATTTAAAAACAGGTTCTGGTTGGCTTCTTTCATGATGGCTTAACTTTTCTTTTGTTATCAGACTATTTTGACTATTGAGATGTACTCCATAGGAGTCTATGGGATCTGTGCAGCTGTTGTGGCTACAGTATATTACAATACTGTCAAATTAAATATACAGCAAGGACATATTTCAATAGTAATTGAAATGACCATCATAACAATCTCAGCAATATGATGCAGATGAGGAGGAAAAGGTCAAGGAAAGGAAAGAGGAGGAGGAGGAGATAGGAGTGTGATGCTGTTTACTGTTTTCTTTTTTGCAGTTATATATTCATTTTGAAGGGGGATTGCCCTTTCTTGCTTTGAGATTGACTATTTGTCTTGAACTGTTCTTGGATTGGATTTTGACTTCCTTATTAACATTGGACATTGAGACTTTGGTTAGGATTATATATGAACTTTATTTTGAGACTATCAATGAAGGAAGGTGAATTGTTTATTTTGATTTAAATCTAATTGGCTACAATTTACTCATCTTTGCTCACATCCTATCAATGTGTCTGCTTTGCTTTGGTTGCTCTCATACTGACACAGTATTTATTTGAACTTTCAAATGGTATCTTAGTTTGTGATCCAAGCTGATTGTTGCAGGAGGATGCATAAAGAAGAGCTGGTTGCTGCAGGAGGAGGGCATAAAGAAGAGCTGGTTGCTGCAGGAGGAGGACATAAAGAAGAGCTGGTTGCTGCAGGAGGAGGGCATAAAGAAGAGCTGGTTGCTGCAGGAGGAGGACATAAAGAAGAGCTGGTTGCTGCAGGAGGAGGGCATAAAGAAGAGCTGGTTGCTGCAGGAGGAGGACATAAAGATTAGCTGGTTGCTGCAGGAGGAGGGCATAAAGAAGAGCTGGTTGCTGCAGGAGGAGGGCATAAAGAAGAGCTGGTTGCTGCAGGAGGAGGACATAAAGATTAGCTGGTTGCTGCAGGAGGAGGGCATAAAGATTAGCTGGTTGCTGCAGAAGGAGGCATAAAGAAGAGCTGGTTGTTGCAGAAGGAGGCATAAAGAAGAGCTGGTTGTTGCAGAAGGAGGCATAAAGAAGAGCTGGTTGTTGCAGAAGGAGGCATAAAGAAGAGCTGGTTGTTGCAGGGGGAGGCATAAAGAAGAGCTAGTTGTTGCAGGGGGAGAGTATAAAGAAGAGCTGGTTGCTGCAGGGGGAGGCATAAAGAAGAGCTAGTTGTTGCAGGGGGAGGCATAAAGAAGAGCTGGTTGTTGCAGGGGGAGGCATAAAGAAGAGCTAGTTGTTGCAGAAGGAGGCATAAAGAAGAGCTGGTTGTTGCAGAAGGAGGCATAAAGAAGAGCTGGTTGTTGCAGGGGGAGGTATAAAGAAGAGCTGGTTGTTGCAGGAAGAGGCATAAAGAAGAGCTGGTTGCTGCAGAAGGAGGCATAACGAAGAGCTGGTTGTTGCAGGAGGAGGCATAACGAAGAGCTGGTTGTTGCAGGTGGAGAGTATAAAGAGGAGCTGGTTGTTGCAGGAGGAGGCATAACGAAGAGCTGGTTGTTGCAGGAGGAGGCATAACGAAGAGCTGGTTGTTGCAGGGGGAGGCATAAAGAAGAGCTGGTTGTTGCAGGAGGAGGCATAAAGAAGAGCTGGTTGTTGCAGGGGGAGGCATAAAGAAGAGCTGGTTGTTGCAGGGGGAGGCATAAAGAAGAGCTGGTTTTTGCAGGTGGAGAGTATAAAGAAGAGCTGGTTGTTGCAGGGGGAGGCATAAAGAAGAGCTGGTTGTTGCAGGGGGAGGCATAAAGAAGAGCTGGTTGTTGCAGGGGGAGGCATAAAGAAGAGCTGGTTGTTGCAGGGGGAGAGTATAAAGAAGAGCTGGTTGTTGGAGGAGGAGGGTATAAAAATATGGAAAAGGAAGAGGGAGAGGGAGACAAGGTGGATGAGGAGATTAGTTGAGGGAGGAAAGTAGAAGTAGGAGGGATAGAAAAGAGGAAGGAAAGGAGGGAGAGGAGATAGTTGGATAGATGCAGAGGAGATGGGCTGAACTGAGGAGAGGAGATAAGGAAGAGGAAAAAAAGAGAGGCGAGAGGAGGTGGGGGAATGAGGAGTGAGACAGAGAAGGAGAGAGAGGAAAGAGGAAGTTCTTCCAGTCAGAACATAAACTCTCTCAGCCCAGTAGTCGGGTCAAACCAACAAGCAGCAACACTCACTCAGACTGACCCTACAAGTGAACTCTAACCTTAACACCTGAACCCTGGCCTTCACTCTCGGCTGCTGATGTTTGTATACACAGTCTGACTTAAGCTAAACCCAGAACCCATTATGGCTCCTGTGAAGCAGGGAAATTGTGTACAGTGGGGTCCGGAATTATTGACACCCTTGATAAAGATGAGCAAAAATGACTGAATGACTGTATAAAATAAATCATTCAAATGCTGAGGTAAATTATATACCAAAAAAATGGGGGAATTATAGTATTTTCTACTACTACAATTGCTCAGAGAAATATATTTTGTTTAAACACTAATACTGTTTTTTCTTATAATTATTGACGTTTCTTTCCAGTACCATTTAATACCTAATCCTGTGACGATAACAGCACTGAGCCATTTCTAAAATGTTTTACGAATTGTGGAACACATTGGGAGGGATCTTAGGCCATTCCTCCATACAGAATCCTTGATATCTTTAATGGGTTTTGAGTCTGGAGACTGAGACGGTCATTGCAAAATGTTGATTTTGTGGCCAATTTCTTTGTGGATTTTGATGTGTGTTTGGGTTATTGTCTTGCGGCCAAGTTTCAGTGTCCTGGCACAGGTATGCGCTGACCAGAGGACAAGTGTCTTTACTAACATTTTCAACCTCTCCCTGACCCAGTCTGAATTACCTGCACGTTTCAAGCAAACCACCATCGTCCCTGTGTCCAAGAACACCAAGGCAACCTGTCTAAATGGTTACCGCCCAGTAGCACTTATATCTGTAGCAATGAAGTGCTTTTGAAAGACTGGTAATGGCTGACATCAACACCATCATCACAGAAACCCTGGATCAACTCAAATTTGCATACCGCCCCAACAGATCCACAGATGACGCAATCTCTATTGCACTCCATACTGCCCTTTCCCTCCTGGACAAAAGGAACACCTACGTGAAAATGCTATTCATTGACTACTGCTCAGCATTCAACACCATAGCGCCCTCCAAGCTCACCACTAAGCTAAGAACCCTGGGACTGAACACCTCCCTCAGCAACTGGATCCTGGACTTGAAGGGCACCTCAGGGGTGCATGCTCAGTCGTGCGTGGCCGCACACGACTCCAACACCATCATTAAGTTTGCCGACGCCACAATGGTGGTAGGCCTGAACACTAACAATGATGAAAAAGCCTATAGGGAGAAGGTCAAAGACCTGGCAGTGTGGTGCCAGGACGACAACCTCGCCGTCAACGTCAACAAAACAAAGGAGCTGATCGTGGACTACAGGAAACGGAGGGCCGAACTATCATGGTCCAAACACACCTCCTCAGGGGGCTGAAAGGATTTGGCTTGGGCCCTCAGATCCTCAAAAGGTTCTACAGTTGCACCATTGAGAGCATCTTGACTGGCTGCATCACTGCTTGGTACTGTATGGCAACTGTTCGTCATCCGACCGTAAGGTGCTACAGAGGGTAGTGCGTACAGCCCAGTACATCACTGGGGCGTAACTCCCTGCTATCCAGGACCTCTATACCAGGAGGTGTCAGAGGAAGCACTAAAAATTGTCAAGGGCTCCAGCCACTCAAGTCATTGACTGTTCTCTCTGCTATCGCAACTACCTCAACTACCTTGTAACCCTGTATATAGCCTCGTAGTTGTTATTTTATTGTGTTACTATTTCCTTTTTTATTCAGCGAATATTTTCCTTACATTTTAAAGTGGCAATACAGCGCCTTTGGAAAGCATTCAGACCACTTGACTTTTTCCACATTTTATTACGTTACAGCCTTATTCAAAAATGTATTAAATTCAAAAGGTAAACTGTTTTTTATTTATGTAAGTATTCATACCCTTTGCGTTGAAACTCAAAGTTGAGCTCAGGTGCATCCTGTTAACATTGATCTTCCTTGAGGTGTTTCTACAACTTGATTGGAGTCCTCCTGTGCTAAATTCAATTGATTGGTCATGATTTGGAAATGCACACGTCTGTCTATACAAAGTTCCACAGTTGACAGTGCATGTCAGATCAAAAACCAAGCCATGAGGTTGAAGGAATTGCCCGTAGAGCTCCGAGACAGGATTGTGTCGAGGCACAGATCTGGGGAAGGGTACAAAAACATGTCTGCAGCATTGAAAATCCCCAAGAACACAATGGCCTCCATTATTCTTAAATGGAAGAAGTTTGGAACCACCAAGGCTCTTCCTATAGCTGGCTTCCCGGCCAAACTGAGCAATCGGGGAGAAGGGCCTTGGTCAGGGAGGTGACCAAGAACACAATAGTCACTCTGACAGAGCTTAAGAGTTCCTCTGTGGGGATGGGAGAAATTTCCAGAAGGACAACCATCTCTGCAGCACTCCACCAATCAGGCCCTTATGGTAGAGTGGCCAGACGGAAGCCACTACTCAGTAAAAGGCACATGACAGCCCGCTTGGAGTTTGCCAAAAGGCACCTAAAGACTCTCAGACCATGAGAAACAAGATTCTCTGGTCTAATGAAACCAAGATTGAACTCTTTGGCCTGAATGTGAAGCGTCACGTCTGGAGGAAACCTGACACCGTCCCTACTCTGAAGCATGGTGGTGACAGTGTCATGCTGTGGGGATGTTTTCAGCGACAGGGACGGGGAGACTAGTCAGGATTGAGGCAAAGATGAACGGAGCAAAGTACAGAGAGATCCTTGATGAAAACCTGCTCCTGATCGCTTAGGACATCAGACTGGGCGAAGGTTTACTCTGGATGGCTCTGACTTAGAATACATGGACAACTACAAATACCTAGGTGTCTGGTTAGACTATAAACTCTCCTTCCAGACTCACATTAAGCATCTCCAATCCAAAATTAAATCTAGAATTGGTTTCCTATATCGCAACAAAGCATCCTTCACTCATGCTGCCAAACATACCCTCGTAAAACTGACCATCCTACCGATCCTCGACTTTGGCGATGTCATCTATAAAATAGCCTCCAACACTCTACACAACAAATTGGATGCAGTCTATCACAGTGCCATCCGTTTTGTCACCAAAGCCCCATACACTACCCACCACTGCGACCTGTACGTTCTCGTTGGTTGGCCCTCGCTTCATACTCGTCGCCAAACCCACTGGCTACAGGTTATCTACAAGTCTCTGCTAGGTAAAGCCCCACCTTATCTCAGCTCACTGGTCACCATAGCAGCACCCACTCGTAGCACGCGCTCCTGCAGGTATATCTCACTGGTCACCCCCAAAGCCAATTCCTCCTTTGGTCGTCTTTCCTTCCAGTTCTCTGCTGCCAATGACTGGAACGAACTGCAAAAATCACTGAAGCTGGAGACTCATATCTCCCTCACTAGCTTTAAGCACCAGCTGTCAGAGCAGCTCACAGATCACTGCACCTGTACATAGCCCATCTGTAAACAGCCCATCTATCTACCTCATCCCCATACTGAATTTATTTTATTTATCTTGCTCCTTTGCACCCCAGTATCTCTACTTGCACATTCATCTTCTGCACATCTACCAGTCCAGTGTTTAATTGCTATATTGTAATTACTTCGCCACCATGGCCTATTTATTGCCTTATCTCCCTTATCTTACCTCATTTGCACTCACTGTATATAGACTTTTTGTTTTCATTTTTCTACTGTATTATTGACTGTATGTTTTGTTTATTCTATGTGTAACTCTGTGTTGTTGTATGTGTCGAATTGCTATGCTTTATCTTGGCCAGGTCGCAGTTGCAAATGAGAACTTGTTCTCATCTAGCCTACCTGGTTAAATAAATGTGAACATTTTTTATTTTAAATTTTAAAAAATATGTGTTGCCAGAACATGAGTTTAGTCTGTCCAGATATAACTTACTGGTCCGTTTGCAAAAACAAACCCATCCTGTTTCAAACAACATCTGAAATATGGTCAATATACATTGCATTCAGAAAGTATTCATACCCCTTGACTTATTCTACATTTTGTTGTGTTACAGCCTGAACGCAAAATGGATTAAATATGTATTTTTTCTCACCCATCCACAAACAATACCCCATAATGATGAAGTGAAAACATGTTTTTAGAAATGTTTGCAAATGTATTAAAAATGAAATACAGAAATATCTCATTTACATAAGTATTCACACCCCCGAGTCAATACTTTGTAGATGCACCTTTGGCAGCGATTACAGCTGTGAGTCTTTCTGGGTAAGTCTCTAAGAGCTTTCCACACCTGGAGTGCACAACTTTTGTCCATTATTATTTTCAAAACTCTTCAAACTCTGTCAAATTGGTTGTTGTACATTGCTAGACAACCATTTTCGGATCTTGACAAAGATTTTCAAGTAGATTTAAGTCAAAACTGTAACTCGGCCACTCAGGAACATTCACTGTCTTCTCGGTTACCTACTCCAGTGTATATTTGGCCTTGTGTTCTAGGTTATTGTCCTGTTAAAAGGGGAATTAATCTCCCAGTGTCTGTTGGAAAGCAGAGTGAACCAGGTTTTCCTCTATATTTTTTGACTATACTTAGCTCCATTCCGTTTCTTTTTTAACCTGAAAAAATCCCCAGTCCTTAATGATGACAAGCACACCCATAACATGATGTAGCCACCACAATGCTTGAAAATATGGAGAGTGGTAGTCAGCAATTTGTTGTAATGGATTTGTCCCAAACATAACACTTTGTATTCAGGACAAAACGTTAATTGCTTTGCCACATTTTTTGGAGTATTACTTTAGTGCCTTGTTGCAAACAGGATGCATCTTTTGGAATATTTTGTATTATGTACAGGCTTCCTTCTTTTCACTCTGTCAATTAGGTTAGTATTGTGGAGTTACTGCAATGTTGTTGTTGATCCATCCTTAGTTTTCACCTATCACAGCTATTAAACTCTGAGTTAAGAAGGAAGCCTGTATTTTTGTAGTGACTAGGTGTATTGATACCCCATCCAAAGTGTAATTAATAACTTCACCATACTCAAAGAGATATTCAATGTCTGCTTTTCATTTTGTTTTACCCATCTATCAATAGGTGCCCTTTTTGGCGAGGGATTGGAAAACATCCCTGGTCTTTGTGGTTGAATCTGTGTTTGAAATTCACTGCTCGACTGAGGGACCTTACAGATAACTGTATGTGTGGGGCACAGAGATGAGGTAGTGAAGTTATTTATAATAAGGGTTACATGGAGAAAATAGGACCTCTCTGAAATGAAAATGGATGGCCCTCCCTTCAGCAAAATATATTTGACCTAAATCCTCCCTGAATGCTTAAAAAAAGTGACCCTTCCCTATACCTAAAATAATATACCAGAGCCTTAGATATGCAGTTTTAGAAATAGTTATTTGTCCTGTAAGCGCTACATGTCAACGCGGGAATTTTGATAGTGCACAGGGCTGCGGGCCAGAAGGCTGTGGGTTTGCAGACCACCATGGACAAAAGTAGGCTTGGCAAGATCGCTTTTATAGTAAAATCATTGCATGAATCTAGTATCATATTTGCAGGTCCGAGAAAAAATGGCCTTTTATAACACATTTCATGCAATTCTATGTAATTTTACATATTAGCTGAATATTTTCTTAATACCACACAAATTACTGAAATTACAGGCTAAGAATGGACAGAGAGATAGGCCTGTGTTCATATTATCATATTTCTCCAATGCCAAGTCAGTGTGTCTTGTTTGCAATGAAACTGTCCCAAATAATTAAATCTGAGATGCCATTAGGAATCTGAGCATGGTACTTTCAAAAGTTAGGCCTACCTTTCCACTCCAGACAGAGTAGACCTACCTTTCCACTCCAGACAGAGTAGACCTACCTTTCCACTCCAGACAGAGTAGGCCTACCTTTCCACTCCAGACAGAGTAGACCTACCTTTCCACTCCAGACAGAGTAGGCCTACCTTTCCACTCCAGACAGGGTAGGCCTACCTTTCCACTCCAGACAGGGTAGGCCTACCTTTCCACTCCAGACAGAGTAGGCCTACCTTTCCACTCCAGACAGAGTAGGCCTACCTTTCCACTCCAGACAGAGTAGACCTACCTTTCCACTCCAGACAGAGTAGACCTACCTTTCCACTCCAGACAGAGTAGACCTACCTTTCCACTCCAGACAGAGTAGACCTACCTTTCCACTCCAGACAGAGTAGGCCTACCTTTCCACTCCAGACAGAGTAGACCTACCTTTCCACTCCAGACAGAGTAGGCCTACCTTTCCACTCCAGACAGAGTAGGCCTACCTTTCCACTCCAGACAGAGTAGACCTACCTTTCCACTCCAGACAGAGTTGACCTACCTTTCCACTCCAGACAGAGTAGGCCTACCTTTCTACTCCAGACAGAGTAGGCCTACCTTTCCACTCCAGACAGAGTAGACCTACCTTTCCACTCCAGACAGAGTAGACCTACCTTTCCACTCCAGACAGAGTAGGCCTACCTTTCCACTCCAGACAGGGTAGGCCTACATTTCCACTCCAGACAGAGTAGGCCTACCTTTCCACTCCAGACAGAGTAGGCCTACCTTTCCACTCCAGACAGAGTAGACCTACCTTTCCACTCCAGACAGAGTAGACCTACCTTTCCACTCCAGACAGAGTAGACCTACCTTTCCACTCCAGACAGAGTAGGCCTACCTTTCCACTCCAGACAGAGTAGGCCTACCTTTCCACTCCAGACAGAGTAGACCTACCTTTCCACTCCAGACAGAGTAGGCCTACCTTTCCACTCCAGACAGAGTAGGCCTACCTTTCCACTCCAGACAGAGTAGGCCTACCTTTCCACTCCAGACAGAGTAGTCCTACCTTTCCACTCCAGACAGAGTAGGCCTACCTTTCCACTCCAGACAGAGTAGGGCTACTGACGAAAATGTCAGCTCTAACTGCTGGCTACTCTTCTACCGTGGCTTAACCTAACAAGAGAAGGTCACAGGTGTTTCCCTAAAAGCTGTCTGGGTTTAAACATCTTCTATTGTACAGAAAGTAAATAGCTTAATACATTGATAGTGACAGAATTAGATTACTTCCCAAGCAAAGTCAGCCTCTGAATGTCAAAGAAACTAAACAATGATAACCCCATATGCACCGGTCATGTCTTTCCCAGGTATTTCACAGCTTGTTTCTAGCATAAAGCATCGCGGACCAAAGCGCTGTTATGGCCTAGACCACTTCATATAATCGGATCAGTTTTACTTTCTTCAAAATCTTAAACTAATATGGGGTAGGTCTGTGCTTTTTGCCATTTTCTTTAATAAAAGGTAGGCCTATGGTATACTCTCTCATACCCCTCAATTTGAGTCTTGGTTTTAAAGGAAAACTCCACCCAAAAACTATCTTTTAGTGTTTGTTTCATTAGTCCATTGTTGACATAGTCCCAAAATGTTTTGCATGTTATCAATCAAGTTTTCAAGATATGTAACTTTCGAAATACAGCAATTGGCCAATATGATGCATTTTACATCATATGATGCGTTTTGCATCATAAAATGCAAAATGCATCATACGGCCAGATTTCCTGAAAACTTAAATGCTGACATGCAAAACATTTTGGGACTACAGCCTATCAACAATGGACTAATTAAAAAAATATCCTAATATATTATTGGGGTTGGGTTTTTCTTTAACTTAACAGTCTTTCACTGACACGGAGGTAGGCTATTTAAATAATGCATGGTGGGTGGAGGAATTGATCAATCTATGGATATAGCATCCTATAGCCCAATTTCCTCTGTCAAACAGGTAAGCCTACCTCTGACTTCTTAAATAGGAAGAAACCTTTGATTCTCCTCCTGAACTGCCACTGTAGCTCTACACAGCACAGCCATTGGTTAAGCAGCACACAACAACGTTTTGGATCATCAAGAGCAGAGCAGGCCGGGGCTCAGGGTTGGAATATCAATTGCAGTGTGTAATGCAATCTAGTTTTATTTACCTCATCCTAGCAGCTATCTTAGAAATATAACTTTTCTCTGTGCTTCTCTGAGCAAGCACTTCATAGCCTATCACCTATTTATCTGTGATGCATGATATCACCTATAGGCTATGGATAAAACAGTTTGAGACCACACTAAGTAGCCTATAGGCGCAATTAATATTGAGCGCCCAGCGGAGAATCAGAGATGAGGTGTGGCATCGGGCCCACATCGATATATAGCATAATAAGTAACGAATTCTAAAACAATGAGAAATATTGATATTTAATCAATTACAAATTACATGACCCTCCCTTGGACTACATTAAAAAAATACTAAACCCTCCCCTTGACTGAAATTGAAAAAGCATGACCCTCCCCCAGGTAACGATTCTGTACATTTTTATCCGTCCCTAATTACTGCATTATTTGACGTTTGTCCAAATTGGATTTTATCTTTGACAGAATCGTCGATTTATGACTTAGGAGTCATTTGTTCTATTCTATTCTTCTCCCTGGCAGGAACAGAACTCTATTCTAGTGCAGCATTGGATGCATGGTGAGATCCATGATCCTTTTACTTAATTAAACCATACAGAGCGAGCAGCAGGGAGGCGACAGTCTATTGTTTAAGTCCCTATCTAAATTTGTGACGAATAATGCTCAAAATAGCTCTCATGCATTTAACCACACCACGTTCCAAGCTAGCCCCTTATTGCAAAAGTCTATGATGCATGATGCAGACAAGCACACACACACACACACACACACACACACACACACACACACACACACACACACACACACAGACAGACAGACAGACAGACAGACAGACAGACAGACAGACAGACAGACAGACAGACAGACAGACAGACAGACAGACAGACAGACAGACAGACAGACAGACAGACAGACAGACAGACAGACAGACAGACACGTACGTACACGCACAGAAAGAGAGACAAAGAAAGAAAGCATGCTAAAGAGGGTAAGAATGACCCTAATTGCTAATGAGGGCTGGGGTTTGGTGGACAGACAGACAGACAGACAGACAGACAGACAGACAGACAGACAGACAGACAGACAGACAGACAGACAGACAGACAGACAGACAGACAGACAGACAGACAGACAGACAGACAGACAGACAGACAGACAGACAGACAGACAGACAGACAGACGTAGACACGTACGTACACGCACAGAAAGAGAGACAAAGAAAGAAAGCATGCTAAAGAGGGTAAGAATGACCCTAATTGCTAATGAGGGCTGGGGTTTGGTGGTCTAATGTGCAACCAGGTCACCCATGATACAAGTCAGTATTCGACGATAATCCATGTCTGAGGATGTCGGGAGATGACGTGGAAACTGGCCACTAGGGGCAACAGTGAGTGCTGTTACCTTCAAGTAGGTTTCGGTTCTGCTAGGGCATTCTGGATGGGAATGGTCGAGGGGCGTTAGCATCTGCCTCTGATTCCAAAGGTTGCAAGTCCAAATCCAGTGATAGTTTTAAGCTTATCCAAAACCTTAATGCTTACCTTAACCATTCAGGGGTCAATGCCTAACCATAACATTTTGGAGTTAATGCCTAAACTTAACCATAACCGTAAAAATGTGGCGTTAATGCTTAAACTTAAACACTTTTAAATTTGAAATTTGGAAGAACTTCGGAATTTGATGTTTGAGAAACATGGATCAACGTCTAATTCTGACGTGAGACTGTGAGAGCTAGTTGCTAATGTATGTGCATTATTGCCTGTGCTTGTGTGTGTGTGTGTTTGTGTGTGTGTGGATGTGTGTATGTGTTAGCGATGGGGTCATGGTGTTGGCAGTCTGTTATTTTTAGGGTGAAATGTGCTCTAGATAACGCATAAAAATACACTCACAAACTCAGTACACTCACCAACACATGCATATTAACACAAACACACACACACAGAGAGAGAGAGAGAGAGAGAGAGAGAGAGAGAGAGAGAGAGAGAGAGAGAGGGAAGAGGCAATACAAGCCACCTCCCACCAGGTGCGGTAATCCTCTGGCCCCAACAGGTCAAGACCACTTTGTGTATGTGTTTCATCAGACATCCATCTTCCGCCATTTCCCTTTCTATTCTTTCCTCTTCTCATCTCGCTCTCTAATTTTCTCTTCTCTCTCTCTCTCTCCCTCTCCTCCTCCCTCCTTTGTTTTTTAGTCAATGCAGTTGTGCTTTTCCTCAGGTATCTATGTTAGCCTGTGCTAGCCGTAGTGTATTAGTGTGAGCAGGAGGGGGTCTGGGGACAGGACGCTGACAGGAGGACATGAATGTGACAACCTGACTACAGCTTCATCACCACTTCGTCACTGCTGGTATTTGTGTTTGCAGTGTGTGTGTGGTGTGTGTGTGTGTGTTTGCAGTGTGTGTGTGTTTGCAGTGTGTGTGTGTTTGCAGTGTGTGTGTGTGTGTGTGTGTGTGTTTGCAGTGTGTGTGTGTTTGAAGTGTGTGTGTGGTGTGTGTGTGTGTTTGCAGTGTGTGTGTGTTTGCAGTGTGTGTGTGGTGTGTGTGTGTGTTTGCAGTGTGTGTGTGTTTGCAGTGCAAGGCGCCACAGTGTAGCGCAACGCCAAGGTCCCTGCTTTCTCTGGTTACTCATCAGCTGTCATCTCTTTATCGCCTGCCTGACACACTGACCATGCCTGTAGTCTATTTAATACACACACCACTGTTGCTCCAAGCCTCGAAACCCTTGGCAGACATGCTAGAGCATCCTGAACAGTTTTGTCATTTGACAGAGTGAATATTGGTGGTGCAAAGTAAAATAAAAACATATTTTTTTTATCATAACAGACTAAGTTCAATATTTATTTGTCTTTGAATGTATAAGTGCGTATCAATATATCAGCTTTAACAGACAACTGTATATTCTCATTTGTTTTTATGACAGCACATCATTTCAAATACATTTATAAAAATGAGCAGGTTCATGGTCCACATGGATCAATGATCACTGACATTGGTCCTCAAAGGCTAATGCGCTTTACTCAGTTAATGTGTAGCTAGGCCATTAAAAGTATGGGGTCCTGTCAAGCAATTGTCTATGAAAACACTGTATGGGTATTAAAAAAACAATCATAAACTGGTGGTTCAAGCCCTGAATGCTGATTGGCTGACAGCCGTGGTATATCAGATCCTATACCACATGTATGACGAAACATTTATTTTTAGTGCTCTGATTAGGTTGGTAACCAGTTTATAATAGCAATAAGGCACGAGGATGTGTGGTATATGGCCTATATTCAACGGCTAAGGGCTGTATCCTCGCGTTGCGTTGTGCGTAAGAACAGCCCTTAGCCGTTGAATATAGGCCATATACCACACATCTTCGTGCCTTATTGCTTAATTATTCAACGGGCTTGACGTTTCAAATTCAATGAGCAATCTAAAACAAATAGGCGAGGATTATAATATTCTCCCCAGGGCCAATTCACGGGGTTTATGTTGAGTAAATAAATGAAACTGAAGCAACAAACCAACACATGTAGGCCGAACCCCTGCGTTCCCTTTGACAAACGCCACAATTCTGTCAATTAGGCTACACACACACACACACACACACACACACACACACACACACACACACACAACCTTTCTGTCTCTCTCTCTCTCTCTCTCTCTCACACACACACACACACACACACACAGGATCCAGCTGTTAACCGGCCCGGAGCTGGAATCCTTCGAGCCGAGCGCAGGTGCAACAGGGAAATCTCTCGCGCCATAGGATAGGAGAAAGAGAACGAGAGGAGGGCGAAAAGAAGGTGTTGACCGACAAACTAATGAACAGTAGTAGTCTACTGCAGGCCTGTCAGCCCCGATTCTAGAGAGGCATTAGGAGTATGACTCAGCGCTCAGTAGCCGATGAGTGGTTTAGAGAGGGAAATTGAAATTCACACGGGATATTAGGCAATAAGAAAATGATTTAGGGTAAAAACAAATAGTTCACTCAACAGTGTTCCCGTAGAACTGGGAATTGCATCATCGCTTATCCAAAATTCTATAGCTCATTTTAAACATTCATGAGATTTGGCAGGCGTATTATAGCCTAAACGAATTGTATACTAAATTGTAATTAGCTGATCCCCCCCCCCCCCCCCCCCCATGTTTTTCATGGTGCTATGTTGTTTAATGAACCAAAAAGGAAAAGGCATGCAATAAGGTTATAGGCTACCTATCCAAAAATAGTGTTCAATAGATGTTCAATAGAATGACAATGTTAGAATAGCCTATATTGCAAATAATTGGCTGACACCTGTGATGAAATGAATCAGCATAGCTAAAAACAGAAACACGTTGATATACTTGGAAATCGTGATGACGTTAGACCAGTTATGCAGCAGAACATTATGCATTTTGCCGTAGCATTACACAGCTGATTCCAAAAACAAACTAATCATCGAGGTTTCATCATTTGAATCAGCTGTGTAGTGTTAGGGCAAAAATCAAAACGGGCACCCCTTGGGGTCCTGAGGACCGAGTTTGGTCAACGCTGCATTAGACCATTCTATAATATATCGCCTGTAATTGACTACAGGCCTTTTCGATTTCAGCAAAGAACAAGACGAGTATTGAAAAGATAATTCAAATCACCATGAGAAAAATGCTCTGCGTTAGAAGACACAATTTGGAGATAAATAGGCCTATGCGGTGAGCAATAACAAGTTGAACATGTTTCAGAAAAAAACTAAATTAAACTGGAAGTCTACTACAAAATTTGGTAACATAATCTAAATCGACCATTTTATCGAAAACATCTGTTTTTCGTTAAATAATGGCTAAATATGATGTTCTTATTCAACGAACCTGCATACCAGACATTGATACGAATATAACTCCTTGGAAAATAACGATTCCAGCATTATGCTCAGTAGCTCAATATAATCTATACGATCATATTCGATTCATTCATTAGATATGGATAGTTTTGTGTGAATACAGATCCATAAAATTATATGCCCATGATATTGATGCCAAAATTTGATTATTACCTTCGAATTGAAAAACTAATAAAATCTATAGATTATTGAACATATACTTTCAAAATCTACTTGACCTATCAAATATTTGCAATATAGGATAGGCCTATAAACTTGCTTTTTAAAAACATTTATCTTCAGTGAATTTTCACATGATCTGACCTACAGAGAATTTTCCTCTGCAGTATTTGTTCTGAGCCCTGTTTCCCCTCTCGTTTACTTGTGCTGCTCCCAGCTGACAGGTCTCCTATACCGGTGCCGGGAGAATGGAGAGGGGGCCAGGGGGTTGAGGCTGCTTGGTTCAGGGCTGAGGGGGAGAAGTGCACATGCTCCTGGTCGATCCCGCACACAGAATAATCATATTTAGCAGACTAGCAGAGAGGGTTTTCACTGCGCGTGGAACGTGTCTGCACACGCCCGCGTTCTGCTCTCTCGCCACACCTTGAGTCCAAAAACACGAGCTGCCATCAAACCCTATAGCACAATTTATAATCAACTATCTATGTTAAACATAATAATACAGGTTCAATGTATGTATAATTTGATGACATTGTAATGCATTTGGCTACTAAATGCACTCATCAATGTATTAGCAATTTATCAATGCATAATGCAAGATTGAATGGTGGCTTATGCTATATAAACTCTAATAATCATAATCATTTGATAAGGCTATCCTCATGTTCACAGAGCCCATTTCTGTCAACATATACGATATTATATTCACCGTTGTATCATACGATACAAACACTAATCATTGAAATAAAAATGCTAGTCACACGGTATTTAAATCATAAAAATAAGGACAGTAAAACCCAGAGCTGTTGCTTAGCTCTCTCTCTCTCTCTCTCCGGTCTCCCTTGAGGTATGCAGACCCACCAAACCACCTCCCACCTCTGAGAGCAAGCACGCACTTGTGACCGAACAGCGAGGCTCGTGCAGCGGGGAGAAATGGGCAATAATGTGCAATGTGCTCATAGTGTAGTTAGTCTGGCCCTAGTCACTTACTCAGTGTAGGCTACCCTGCACATTGCAGGTCCCAGGGGACAACTGAGACTGACAACTAATGTTGTTTTTACCTTGACAAACCCGCCTATAACGGGATTGGGCCTTGCACACTCAGATGCACTGACACTGGCAGCTTCATCGAGGTAACAGGCAAGGTGAGATATTATTCTTATTTGACTGACAGGTGCAGAAGACCAATTATAACATTGTTATAAAATTGTTAGCCTATAGCCTAACAGTCGAGTGGATGAGTGGAGTGGTTGGGTTAACAGCGACAGGGCATTGAGCTGTGACACTACGGACACACAGAGATCACAGACACAGGGACAGGCAGAGACAGAGAAAGGGACAGACACAGGGACAGCGTCGTGATAATGACAGGAACAGGGGAAATGTGAGGTTTGGGATGGTTTGAAGAGAGATGGAGGAAGATATTTTGGGAAGAATGGAGAGAGTAGTGAAAGTGCAGACTGGCCAGGTTTAGGGATGGGGTGTGGAGTGGAGGCGAGGGAGAGGAGGTGGGCAGAGAGTGGAGGGAGGCAGAGAGGGGAAGATGAAGAGAGGTGAGAGAGGAGTTGGAGTCCGTAAACTTCACTTACAGCCAGTTACTGGCGTTGGCCGAGAGCAGCGCGAGGAAGAGCATCAGCAGGGACCGTAAAACATATTCCGCGGTCATCGCGAGTGCTACCAGGAGAGAAAAATCCCAAAGAGAGTTGAAGTAATCCACAGAAGGTATGGCAGGGATCTCTGCCACGCGCTCCCAGGGGGAGGGACGAGAACTGGCGGCGGTGGTCTAGTGAAGTACCGGAGATACGTGGGACCCCGTTAAATACAGTTAATCCATCATCACACATCCACAGAGATCAACCGGAGAGGCGTGAGACTCGCAGCTGTGTCACCCGGTCCGTTCGTCTCCTGCTCTCTCTCCACACAGAGAGAGAGGAAAAGATGGGAGGATAGGGAAAAGAGAGGATGCTAAAAATACACAGAAATTATTTTTTTCTGTGTCACGGCGCCAAACTCGGGAAGGCTGGGACTGAATTGGAACCTTCTTATTTCAAGTGTTTACTCTCGTTCCTGTTTTCGCGTTAACACCACCGGGCGCGCAATGAGAGGGGCAGTAAAAACCTTAACGACTTCTTCGCGAGTTAGAGTTGTAATCCCTCAGGTGCTCTCGAGACGCTCCTCGATTGCGGTGTTATTGCTGCTGTGGTCCATTCCAACTGATGGGCTTTGGTTCTCTCCACGTTGTCACACACACATTCACGAAACACACTCTTCACACAATCGTTCACAGCCTGCCACTGTGCGTTAGCTCTGTGGATGGCACTGAGAGGGGAGAGAGGGTGAAAGCTGACTTTAGTGGAGGGGCGGCGCGAGGCTGAGGGGAGGTATGGGAGTGAGTTTGGAGATGAAGGCGGGTTCAGTGCGTTATGAAGGTATAGTGTATGTCTCTCTCTCTCTCTCTCTCTCTCTCTCTCTCTCTCTCTCTCTCTCTCTCTCTGTGTGTGTGTATTCTGCGCCGTTTTAGAGCTCTCCTGGGAGGATGCAATAGCGCAGCCATTCACCGCTCTCCACACACACACACACACACACACACACACACACACACACACACACACACACACACACACACACACACACACACACACACACACACCTTCTTGGCAAAGTATTGCTCAACCCTGTCCCATGCCAAATATTCTGTGGTCAGAAGGCTATTTAAAGCCTCACTGAAAATCACTGTATTTTAGACTGCCGTAATAATGGTGATAATGGTACAAATAGTAAGCCTGAAAGGTATAATATTACTATGACTACTACTAGGCCTACTGCTACTACTATTACTAATAATATCAACACAAATATGAATAATACAAATAGTAATAGGGCATTGTTTAATAGGCCTAATGATGTCCGGAGCAGAAATGTCCATGTAAAAAGCAACATGTTCATTTGCAGACATTAGTCTTCAAGGAAAATTCCAACCCCAATTTTTTTTTTGTATATGTTTCATTAGTCCACTGCTGATACATTCCCCAAATGTTAACATGTAGGCAATCAAGTTTTCAAGATACAGTGGCTTGCAAAAGCAAAAGTATTCACCCCCCTTGGCATTTTTCCAATTTTGTTGCCTTACAACCTGTAATTAAAATAGATTTTTTGGGGGGTTTGTATCATTTCATTTACACAAAATGCCACCACTTTGAAGATGCAAAAAAACTGAAGACTTGAGCATGCATAAGTATACACCCCCCCAAAGTAAATACTTTGTACAGCCACCTTTTGCAGCAATTACAGTCTCTTGGGGTATATCGCTATAAGCTTGGCACATCTAGCCACTGGGATTTTTGCCCATTCTTCAAGGCAAACTGCTCCAGCTCCTTCAAGTTGGATGGGTTCCGCTGGTGTACAGCAATCTTTAAGTCATACCACAGATTCTCAATTGGATTGAGGTCTGGGCTTTGACTAGACCATTCCAAGACATTTAAATGTTTCCCCTTAAACCACTAGAGTGTTGCTTTAGCAGTATGCTTTGGGTCACTGTCCTGCTGGACGGCGAACCTCCGTCCCAGTCTCAAATCTCTGGAAGACTGAAACAGGTTTCCCTCAAGAATTTCCCTGTATTTAGCGCCATCCATCATTCTTTCAATTCTGACCAGTTTCCCAGTCCCTGCCGATGAAAAACATCCCCACAGCATGATGCTGCCACCACCATGCTTCACTTTGGGGATGTGGTTCTCGGGCTGATGAGAGGTTTTGGGTTTGCACCAGACTTAGCATTTTCCTTGATGGCCAAACAGCTCAATTTTAGTCTCATCTGACCAGAGTAGCTTCTTCCATATGTTTTGGGAGTCTCCCACATGTCTTTTGGCGAACACCAAATGTATTTGCTTATTTTTTTCTTTAAGCAATGGATTTTTTTGGCCACTCTTCCGTAAAGCTCAGCTCTGTGGAGTGTACAGCTTAAAGTGGTCCTATGGACAGATACTCCAATCTCCGCTGTGGAGCTTTGCAGCTCCTTCAGGGTTATCTTTGGTCTCTTTGTTGCCTCTCTGATTAATGCCCTCCTAGCCTGGTCTGTGAGTTTTGGTGTGCGGCCCTCTCTTGGCAGGTTTGTTGTGGTGCCATATTCTTTCAATTTTTTAATAATGGACTTAATGGTGCTCCGTGGGATGTTCAAAGTTTCTGATATTATTTTATAACCCAACCCTGATCTGTACTTCTCCACAACTTTGTCCCTGACCTGTTTGGAGAGCTCCTTGGTCTTCATGGTGTCGCTTGCTTGGTGGTATCCCTTGCTTAGTGGTGTTGCAGACTCTGGGGCCTTTCAGAGCAGGTGTATATATATACTGAGATCATGTGACAGATCATGTTACACTTAGATTGCACACAGGTGGACTTTATTTAACTAATTATGTGACTTCTGAAGGTAATTGGTTGCCTCCAGATCATATTTAGGGGCTTCATAGCAAAGGGGGTGAATACATATGCACGCACCACTTTTCTATTTTAAAACATTACGAACACCTGCTCTTTCCGTGACATAGACTGACCATGTGAATCCAGGTGAAAGATATGATCCCTTATTGATGGCACCTGTTAAATCCACTTCAATCAATGTAGATTAAGTGGAGGAGACAGGTTAAAGATGGAGTTTTAAGCTATGACCCAATTGAGACATGGATGTGTGCCATTCAGAGGGTGAATGGACAAGACAAAAGATTTAAGTGCCTTTGAACGGGGTATGGTAGTAGGTGCCAGGCGCACTACTTGACACAACTGTGGAAGAATTGGAGTCAACATGGGCCAGCATCCCTGTGGAACGCTTTTGACACCTTGTAGAGTCCATGCCCCCACAAATTGAGGTTGTTCTGAGGGCAAAAGGGTGTGCAAGTCAATATTAGGAAAGTGTGCTTAATGTTTTGTACACTCAGTGTACATCCTATAGGGTTCAGGAGTTTTTCCTGATCAGGTTACATTGTTAGAAAAAACTCAAACCCATGTGCAGCACCTGGGACGTGAGAAGGTGCAGTAAATGAGTCAGACTGAAAGATCATCATTGAGCTTCTGAACAGACTGGCCAACAGAGGGGGACAGTGAGTAATGTTGGGAGGTTGCGTGAAGATCAGGATCGGAACATGGACTGGAGGACACACACACACACACACACACACACTCACTCACTCAGCTACCCAGAGTTCTATTGCGCTGAACTGATTTACTGGTCTTTGGCCGTGGGACAATCCCACAATCCCACAGGAACAATACACATGTGATTGGTTTTCCTGCAGACGTCAGGGATGAGGTGTGTTTGTGAAAGTGTCTGTGTGTGTGTTATTTATCCCCTCTTCTAGTAGGCTATCAACCAGAGTCAAAACGTACAACTATCCACTATGGTACATTCTTATTGCTATTCTAACGAGGACATAACTGTCTCTGGAACATTGGTGCCAACATGGCTTCCATGAAAACTGTAAAACCCAAACAGTACAGTACCATTAGGCCTAGGGATACTCTACCCAAGATAACTCAAGTGTGTGTGTGTCCTTGTGTCCCTCCGATGCCCCCTGGGGTGTTTCCAGACAGCCCATTACCCTTAAATCACCTCCCCTCCAGTACTCTGTGTGTGATTGTGTCTATGTACAGTACATGGGTAAGTATGTTGTAAGTGGCTGCCAGTCTCCTGCTGTGTGTTTAAGTGAAAATAAACCATTATCCTCTAAGGACCCTCACTATACGCAGCATGCTGCCAGCCCACACACTCACATGTCTCTCTGTGTGCGTGCGTGTATGAGAGAAAGAGACAGAGCGAGCAGAGAGAGAGAGAGAAAGATAGAGGAAGCGAGGGACTCGGAGACAAAGCAAATGTGTGTGTGATGAAGCTGAGGGAGTCCTGGGAGAAAGTTCTGAGTCAGGACAGCATTTCTCCATAGCAACATGAGCTGGCTCATCCGTCTGTCACAAAGGTACTCTGGGAGGACAGGTTTTATATGGTCTCGGCCCACACACCTGGCCCGTTACCCTGGAAACAACAATGCCACAGGACCCCCAGAACATTTACCCCTGGGCGTCACACACACAGCTGATGAGTCTTCCCTGTGGCTCAGTGGTAGAGCATGGTGTTTGCAACGCCAGCATGGTGTGTGCAACGCCAGGGTTGTGGGTTCGATTCCCACGGGGGGCCACTACAACAACAACAAGAAATGTATGAAATGTATGCATTCACTACTGTAAGTCGCTCTGGATAAGAGCGTCTGCTAAATGAATAAAATGTAAATGTAAATGAGTAACCAGAGAAAGCAGGGACCTTGGCGTTGCGCTACACTGTGGCGCCTTGCACTGCAAACACACACACACTGCGAACACACACACACACACTGCAAACACACACTGCAAACACACACACACTGCAAACACACACACACACACACACCACACACACACACACACACACACTGCAAACACACACACGAACACACACACATACATAACACATCACACACATTTTAAATACTTTATTTGAATCCACCAATCACATTTACAAAAAAGGATCCAAACATTTAAAATGTCCCTGTATGCATGGCACTCAAGGGTACAGAATCAACACCTTCTCCAAACAGCTAGGCTGCCTGTGACAACTGAAACAGAGCAGTACCAAAGCCAATTGCTTTGCCCTAGTTTTTGTCAGGCCCGGAATCTGGAGGCCACGCACTGCAAGCCTGTGTACGTGGCTGAGACTGCCGAATATCAGCGCCATCATCTTGCACCTCCACCCGAGGATGTCCCAGCGTGCCACAAGGGACTGGTACTTAAGCAGCTTCTAGGCAAAGGCCTGCTCCATGTAGCCATCCAATGAGCAGCCCACTTCCAAAATCAGCTCCTCCCCCTGGCCTCCCTCCACAACAACAATACAGTATCTGGTGTATTTGACACACAGGAAAACACATCATCATCAACATCAAACCAGCTTCCCCTTACAGAAGAATGTTTATGCATATGTGCTGTTGGTGAGACCACTTGTCTCACTTTGCTGGCTATCTGGTCACCAAGGCGGCCATGTCTATTAATGAACAGCAGCCATTCACAACATGGGCAATGGACTCCATTACATTTGATTCATGTAGAATACAGAATGGGTCACGGTATGCAGGGTAGCAGAGTGCTAGATTATATGTTGTTGGTAGAACTTGCAGCCTCGACTTAACAGTAAAGGTGAGAATGTCCTCGCCAATGGCAGCATTCTGGTACATGGAATGGGAGACAGAGTGATCAGCACAGCCCAGAGCAGCGAGTTTCCCCTGCAGCCTCAGGCCATTCCAGTGTTGCAGTAGCTGCATCTATCTGATACCAAGGAGTGTTGTCCTGGATGTAGGATGAGATCTTCCATCATGGGTGACACAAGCCTCAGAGGCAGTCACTGGCTCAGTTTGCATATCAGTCAGTGTCTACCTGAGCTCTGCTCCAGTCCTATTGCACAGGTCGTTGTCCTCAGTGACCCTGGCCACTGGAACCTTCACAAACACACACACACACACACACACACACACACACACACACACACACACACACACACACACACACACACACACACACACACACACACACACACACACACACACACACACACACACACACTACAATACTCTGGACATCCAGCGCAATAAACTTCCCCCTGTCTGAGTTATGATTATAGAAGCCTCAGTTTCTCATGCACTTACTTTCTTTCTTTCTTTCTTTCTTTCTTTCTTTCTTTCTTTCTTTCTTTCTTTCTTTCTTTCTTTCTTTCTTTCTTTCTTTCTTTCTTTCTTTCTTTCTTTCTTTCTTTCTTTCTTTCTTTCTTTCTTTCTTTCTTTCTTATTCTCGCTCTCTCTTCTTTCTCACTCTCTTTTTTCTGTCTCATAGCCTCACACTTGCAACACCTGCTGCCTAAAGAAAGCGAGAAAGGAGGATGAGAACGGTAGGGCAAGAAACAGGTGAGGAGGAGAAAACAGGTATTTATTGATTATTTCTCTGGAATCAGTCTCTGTTTCTTTTCCAGCCTTTGTATGGGGTGTGCTGTTTTCCGGTTGATTCACTTTGAGCTAGACACAAACACAGGCCCCCACAGACACACATCCCTAAACACACACAGGACCACGAGGGAAAGTGTCTTTCTCTTATCTAAGATCACATCAGGTTAAGTGGGCATTCTCCCCTCCGCACACACACACACACACACACACACACACACACACACACACACACACACACACACTCACACTCACACTCGCACAAACTTTCAAACTTGCAAATATTGACCGTGCTAGATTCAGTGGTGGAAAAAGGACCCAATTGTCATACTTGCGTAAAAGTAAAGATGCCTTAATAGAAAAGGACTCAAGTAAAGGTGAAAGTCACCCAGTAAAATACTTCTTTAGTAAAAGTCTAAAAGTATTTGGTTGAAATATATTTAAGTATCAAAAGTAAATGTAATTGCTAAAATATTCTTAAACATAAATCATTTCAAATTCCTTATATTAATCAAACCCGACGGCACCATTTTCTAGTTTAGTTTATTTACGGATAACCAGGAGCACACTCCAACACTCAGACATCATTTACAGATAACCAGGAGCACACTCCAACACTCAGACATCATTTACAGATAACCAGGAGCACACTCCAACACTCAGACATCATTTACAGATAACCAGGAGCACACTCCAACACTCAGACATCATTTACAGATAACCAGGAGCACACTCCAACACTCAGACATCATTTACAGATAACCAGGAGCACACTCCAACACTCAGACATAATTTACAAACCAAGCATGTGTGTTTAGTGAGTCTGTCAGATCAGAGGCTGTAAGGATTACCAGGGATGTTCTCTTGATAAGTGCTTGAATTGGACCATTTTCCTGTCCTGCTAAGCATTCAAAATGTAACAAGTGCTTTTGTTTGTCAGGGGAAATGTATGGAGTAAAAAGTACATTGTTTCTTTAGGAATGTAGTGAAGTAAAAGTAAAAGCTGTCAAAAATATAAATAGTAAAGTAGAGTACAGATACCCCAAAAAACTACTTAAGTAGTACTTTAAAGGATTTTTACTTAAGTACTTTACAACTGGCTAGATTTGTGGATGTTTCTTTCTCTCTCAGGGCAGTGTGTGTGGTATAGTAGTTGTTTGGGTGTCAGGTTGCAACTTGCATGGTTCTGGACTGGATGCTATATCTTGACATGACCGTCACAACCACATGACCATGACCTAGCTCAACTGTGCCTCCACCGCATCTGCACAGGATTTCTTCACATACTATGTGAGCAGAATTCTCTCTCTCTCTCTCTCTCTCTCTCTCTCTCCACTGCCTGTTGAAGGTGGTTGGTTACACAGTAACAGCGGTTTCTGTCTCCCCCTGACCCTTCTGTGCCCCAGCCAAGAGGTCAACCCCCTCCCCCTCCCCCTCTCCCTCTCTCTGACCGTATCCCTGTACTCATCCCTCCTTCTCTTCTCTGTGTGGGGGCAGCTTGGCCACTTCCTATGTTCTGTCCAGAGATCAGACTAACAACAACGTCCTGATCTGCGGTGGAAAACATCATCACTGGAGCTGTGTAAAAAGTTGGTATGGCTCTGTATCTGGAGGCGTATATCTACAGAAGAGGAATCAGGTATTGGGATGAAGTGATGATGGTGTCCAGGAGTTTAGTGTGGTGAGCTGGATGGAGCAAGTGGAGAGGGTGAAGGAGCGTAGAGGGGTGTCATGAGAGGGGTGTCAGGGGTTAGGCCCGTAAATGAACAGCTGAGTGCTGTGATTTAGTTGGTATAAAAGCGGCCCAACTGTCATAACAAAGGGCCCTGACAGAGAGGAGGGGCCCGCAGACAAAGGGGAGTCAGTCAGTGGACCCCCAGAGGCCCATAGAGACACACACACACACAGTGCCCTGATGGCAGACAAAGGGGAGTCAGTACCTGACTGGGCTCTGAGGGCTGTCCCTCTGTAACCTTTCCAGAATATTCTGAGTCCTCTTCCCCCGTATGTCCGTCAGTCCTCCTCCTAAAGCCCTCTGAAGCCTTTCATAAGGGCTGAGTGTTGGTCCTATTGGTCTCAGATTAATCAGTCTTTTCTTCAGGGCCGGGGGGGCGTGATGATGGGACTACACTGAGCCCCCCTGACCCAGCCTCCTCTCCCTGCTGGGGCATTGTGAAGGGGATTGGAGCAGCTTTGGCTTATTTCAGCCAGCCAACACTCTTATCCATCCATCCAACCATCCACTATCTATGTGCCAACATCACTAATACAATCACAGACACACACCCTTTAAAAACCAACAAGATCTCACAGTCTCGTAAACATCTATGGGTGAAGTGAAAGTAGGTAAGGGTTAAGGTTGTTAAAACAGGAATAACTTGATGGTTAAGCATAAAACACTAAATTCTTAAGTTTAGGCATTCATTCCGACTGGTTAAGGTAAGGGTTAAGAATTGGGATAAGGTTAAAACATAAAACATAAAAATGAGTGAACCCACGAGATTGAACCCACGATCCTCCGAGCCGAAGCGAGCGGTTCATGGTAATACGTCCTCACAATTCCCCTATTGGACAGTGTTGAATGCATCTTCTGACGTCTTGGGGACCTGGACAAACGTTGAATACTGAAGTCTATCTGGTGTGATCTTGCAGCTAAAAACACTCACAAAGAGTTACTAAAAATTTGTCCACAGATGCACTAAATGCATTTCACAGAGTTTCAGGAAAAGTTTTCCTTGAAGGCTATCGTGCATGATCTGTGCTCAACCCCCTCATCCAACCCCCCCATTCCCTCCCTCCCCTCCTCTTTTGCCCAGGTCCAGGTCTACTAGGGTGTAATAGGATTGTGTGTAGCTCTGACCCTGCTCTTTGTGCTGCTGTCTCTTTCTGCTCTTTCAGTGTTCTTGATCCTGATCCCCAGACCCTCACAACACACAGGTGCTTTCACCAGGGTTTCCCAACCTTTAAGAACCAGGGTCCGGCTGGTTATGGTTCTCTATCTAAGGGACTGGTCAGCAACTGGATAGCAGCATATAGGTATAAAACATGAGTACATAACTTGGATGATAGGGATGGTCCCACAGTCACCGTGGAGGCGGGGTTTCAATCTCTCTCTCACAGTTTCACACAAACATTCATTCATTATTAAATGGAGGTCACCACCCCATTCCACTCACCCACACACACACACACACACACACACACACACACACACACACACACACACACACACACACACACACACACACACACACACACACACACACACACACACACACACACACACACACACACACACACACACACACACACACACACACACACACACGCACACCTCCCCCCCAGCCGCTGCTTTAGGTCTCTGACACAGAGGGGGAGAAGAGAAGCCTTTCACTTCCTGAGTCACTCTCCCTGGTGACCCCACTCTCCAAAGGTCAAATCTGGTTATTTAACAACAAGATGAAGAGAAGGTGGAGCAAGGAAAAAGTGGATAGTAGAAAATGAGGGTTGGATTAAAGGTATTAAACAACCCTTTTCTCAACAAGAACTCTCAGGCTCTGCATTCTCTATCTCTCTCTTTCTCTCTCTCTCTCATTCTTCTCTCTCTCTCTTGCTTCTCTCTCTCTCTCTCTCTCGCTCTCCATCTCTCTCGCTCTCCCTCTCTCTCTTTCCCCTTCTCTCTCCACTTTTACTGGCCATGACTCTGTTACAGTAATGATATAGGCCACAGGTATGTGTTTAGACTATAGCTGTAGATATACAGTACCAGTCAAAAGTTTGGACACACCTACTTATTCAAGGGCTTTTCTTTATTTTTACTATTTTCTACATTCTACATTCTACAATAGTGAAGACATCAAAACTATTAAATAACACATATGTAATCATGTACCAACCAAAAAAGTGTTAAACAAATCAAAATATATTTTAGATTTGAGATTCTTCAAAGTAGCCACCCTTTGCCTTGATGACAGCTTTGCTTTCTCTCAACCAGCTTCACCTGGAATGCTTTTCCAACAATCTTGAAGGAGTTTCCACATATGCTGAGCACTTGCTGGCTACTTTTCCTTAACTCTGCAGTCCAACTCATCCCAAATAATCTCAATTGGGTTGAGGTCGGGTGATTGTGGAGGCCAGGTCAGCTGATGCAGCACTCCATCACTCTCCTTCTTGGTCAAATAGCACTTACACAGCCTGGAGGTGTGTTGGGTCATTGTCCTGTTGAAAAACAAATGATTGTCTCACTAAGCGCAAACCAGATGGGATGGTGTATCGCTGCAGAATGCTGTGGTAGCCATGCTGGTTAAGTGTGCCTCGAATTCTAAATAAATCAGACAGTGTCACCAGCAAAGCACCCCACACCATCACACCTCCTCCTCCATGCTTCACGGTGGGAACCACACATGCAGAGATCATCCATTCACCTACTCTTCGTCTCACAAAGACACAGCGGTTGGAACCAAAAATCTCAAATTTGGACTCATCAGACCAAAGGACAGATTTCCACCGGTCTAATGTCCATTGCTCATGTTTCTAGGCCCAATCAAGTCTCTTGTTCTTATTGGTGTCCTTTAGTAGTGGTTTCTTTGCAGCAATTCAACCATGAAGGCCTGATTCACGCAGTCTCCTCTGAACAGTTGATGTTGAGATGTGTCTGTTACTTGAACTCTGTGAAGCATTTATCTGGGCTGCAATCTGAGGTGCAGTTAATTGCTGATTTCTGAGGCTTGTAACTCTAATGAACTCATCCTCTGTAGCAGAGGTAACTCTGGGTCTTCCTTTCCTGTGGCGGTCCTCATGAGAGCCAGTTTCATCATAGCGCTTGATGGTTTTTGCAACTGCACTTGAAGAAACTTTCAAAGTTCTTTACATTTTCCGGATTGACTGACCTTCATATCTTAAAGTAATGATGGACTGTCATTTCTCTTTGCTTATTTGATCTGTTCTTGCCATAATATGGACTTGGTCTTTTACCAAATAGGGCTATCTTCTGTATACAAACCCTACCTTGTCACAACACAACTGATTCTCTCAAACGCATTAATAAGGAAAGAAATTCCGTTGCTGAGTAGGTGTGTCCAAACTTTTGACTGGAACTGTACGGAGTTCAAAAGGTTCAGCAAACACAGTGTTTAACATACAACATTTCAATGGGAGCCATGTTGGCACCAAATGTTCAATGGAAAAGTTCCAGTGGGATGCAAATGAGAACATTATAGTCATGTGACATCTGGTGCCAACATGGAGGATAAATACTGTAGTATCTATGATTTGGCATCATCCCAAAGACAATAGTCCTTATACTATATAGTGTTGACTCCTCCTGACTATACAGAACAGCCACCTATCAGAAGCTTATCTCATGGAGAGGAAATCACAAAGTTGTCTCCAGCTGTGAAGGTTAGCACAAGTATTCTCGGCATGAACCACAGTCAGCGTAAAAACAACAACACAAGCCGAGCTCCAGCCAGCCTGGCCTCCCTCGCTGTGTTTCTCTGGTCCAAGCCAGCATCACTGGGCCTGTTTGGAGAGCTATCTGCTACACACACACACACAAGCAGACGCAGAAGCACAAACACAAACACACACAGGCAGACACAGGCAAAAATGTACACACACACACACACACACACACACACACACACACACACACACACACACACACACACACACACACACACACACACACACACACACACACACACACACACACACACACACACACACACACACACACTGCATGCACACACTGAATACACACACAGCTGGATTCAATTTGGTTTATTCCCCTGTTTTCTGGGGGCACTGAACCGCGTCACCCCTCACTGTCACTGCAGCTCAATCAGACGGATTTACGGCGGACATCTCCCTGGCCGCACGCACACACAAACACACGCACACGCACGCACGTACATACATACACAAACACACACACGCTCTCTCTCTCTCACACACACACACACACACACACACACACACACACACACACACACACACACACACACACACACACACACACACACACACACACCACACACACACACACACACACACACACACACACACACACACACACCCCCCGCATGCACACACCCAGGGCCGGACATCAGGGACTTGCATGAGTGGCAGTGTGAGTGGAGAGTAGGAATGAGTGGAGAGCAGGAATGAGAGAGGATGTCTTTAAGAGTCCTGTGGTGAGGCTTTTCCCTCTCCAGCCTCCCAGCCTCATAGCCTCCCAGCCACACTAGAACAACAAGGTCGCACAGTTTTACCAATTTGACTTCAGATTCTGACGTTTATCCACATTTATCCAAACGTCAAATTTCAAAGTTAAGGGTTAAGTTTGTGGATAGGGTTAAAACATTATGTTTAGGCATTCATTCCGAATGGTTAAGTTAAGGGTTAATGAGTGTCTACCACTGTTATTGAACACATGACCTTCGGATCCAGAGCCATTGGATTACGCCTATTCGCCTCCCCCGTCCACAGCGCCCTAGCAAAACCCAAGCCTACTTGATGGTAATATCGTTTACTGTTACCCCTAGTGGCTGGTTTTATAGGCATTTCCTGACATCCTCAGGACATGGACAGATGTTCAATTTCGAAGTCAATCTTGAGCGATCTGCCTGTTCTAGAATGTTTTATATTTACACTCTGCCCTTATTAATGTGGTGTTTGTGTGTGTTTGTAGTAGCCTGAGAGAGAAAAAGAGAGAAATTATAGACACAGCACAAGTAAGATTTAGAATGAGAGGAGTGACTAAGTCAAATCAAATCAAATCAAATTTATTTTTATATAGCCCTTCGTACATCAGCTGATATTCTCAAAGTGCTGTACAGAAACCCAGCCTAAAACCCCAAACAGCAAGCAAAGCATGTGAAAGAAGCACGGTGGCTAGGAAAAACTCCCTAGGAAAAACTCCCTAGAAAGGCCAAAAACCTAGGAAGAAACCTAGAGAGGAACCAGGCTATGAGGGGTGGCCAGTCCTCTTCTGGCTGTGCAGGGTGGATATTATAACAGAACATGGTCAAAATGTTAAAATGTTAAAATGTTCATAAATGACCAGCATGGTCAAATAATAATAATCATAGTAGTTGTCGAGGGTGCAACAAGCACGTCCGGTGAACAGGTCAGGGTTCCATAGCCGCAGGCAGAACAGTTGAAACTGGAGCAGCAGCACGGCCAGGTGGACTGGGGACAGCAAGGAGTCATCATACCAGGTAGTCCTGAGGCATGGTCCTAGGGCTCAGGTCCTCCGAGAGAAAGACAGAAAGAGAGAAAGAGAGAATTAGAGAGAGCATATTTAAATACACACAGGACACCGGATAAGACAAGAGAAATACTCCAGATGTAACAGACTGACCCTAGCCCCCCGACACATAAACTACTGCAGCATAAATACTGGAGGCTGAGACAGGAGGGATCAGAAGACACTGTGGCCCCATCCGATGATACCCCCGGACAGGGCCAAACAGGCAGGATATAACCCCACCCACTTTGCCAAAGCACAGCCCCCACACCACTAGAGGGATGTCTCCAACCACCAACTTACCGTCCTAAGACAAGGCCGAGTATAGCCCACAACGATCTCCGCCATGGCACAACCCAAGGGGGGGGGGGGGGGGGGGGGGCCAACCCAGACAGGAAGACCACGTCAGTGACTCAACCCACTCAAGTGACGCACCGCTCCCATGGACGGCATGGAAGAACACCAGTAGGCCAGTGACTCAGCCTCTGTAAAAGGGTTAGAGGCAGAGAATCCCAGTGGAAAGAGGGGAACCGGCAAGGCAGAGACAGCAAGGGCGGTTCGTTGCTCCAGCCTTTCCGTTCACCTTCACACTCCTGGGCCAGACTATACTTAATCATAGGACCTACTGAAGAGATAAGTCTTCAGTAAAGACTTAAAGGTTGAGACTGAGTCTGCGTCTCTCACATTGGTAGGCAGACCATTCCATAAAAATGGAGCTCTATAGGAGAAAGCCCTACCTCCAGCCGTTTGCTTAGAAATTCTAGGCACAATTAGGAGGCCTGCGTCTTGTGACCGTAGCGTACGTGTAGGTATGTACGGCAGGACCAAATCGGAAAGATAGGTAGGAGCAAGCCCATGTAATGCTTTGTAGGTTAGCAGTAAAACCTTGAAATCAGCCCTTGCCTTAACAGGAAGCCAGTGTAGGGAGGCTAACACTGGAGTAATATGATCAAATTTTTTGGTTCTAGTCAGGATTCTAGCAGCCGTATTTAGCACTAACTGAAGTTTATTTAGTGCTTTATCCGGGTAGCCGGAAAGTAGAGCATTGCAGTAGTCCAGCCTAGAAGTAACAAAAGCATGGATTAATTTTTCTGCGTCATTTTTGGACAGAAAATTTCTGATTTTTGCAATGTTACGTAGATGGAAAAAAGCTGTCCTTGAAACAGTCTTGATATGTTCTTCAAAAGAGAGATCAGGGTCCAGAGTAACGCCGAGGTCCTTCACAGTTTTATTTGAGACGACTGTACAACCATCCAGATTAATTGTCAGATTCAACAGAAGATCTCTTTGTTTCTTAGGACCTAGAACAAGCATCTCTGTTTTGTCCGAGTTTAAAAGTAGAAAGTTTGCAGCCATCCACTTCTTTATGTCTGAAACACAGGCTTCTAGCGAGGGCAATTTTGGGGCTTCACCATGTTTCATTGAAATGTACAGCTGTGTGTCGTCTGCATAGCAGTGAAATTTAACATTATGTTTTCGAATGACATCCCCAAGAGGTAAAATATATAGTGAAAACAATAGTGGTCCTAAAACGGAACCTTGAGGAACACCGAAATTTACAATTGATTTGTCAGAGGACAAACCATTCACAGAGACAAACTGATATCTTTCCGACAGATAAGATCTAAACCAGGCCAGAACTTGTCCATGTAGACCAATTTGGGTTTCCAATCTCTCCAAAAGAATGTGGTGATCGATGGTATCAAAAGCGGCACTAAGATCTAGGAGCACGAGGACAGATGCAGAGCCTCGGTCTGACGTCATTAAAAGGTCATTTACCACCTTCACAAGTGCAGTCTCAGTGCTATGATGGGGTCTAAAACCAGACTGAAGCGTTTCGTATACATTGTTTGTCTTCAGGAAGGCAGTCAGTTGCTGTGCAACAGCTTTTTCTAAAATTTTGGAGAGGAATGGAAGATTCGATATAGGCCGATAGTTTTTTATAATTTCTGGATCAAGATTCGGCTTTTTCAAGAGAGGCTTTATTACTGCCACTTTTAGTGAGCTTGGTACACATCCGGTGGATAGAGAGCCGTTTATTATGTTCAACATAGGAGGGCCAAGCACAGGAAGCAGCTCTTTCAGTAGTTTAGTTGGAATAGGGTCCAGTATGCAGCTTGAGGGTTTGGAGGCCATGATTATTTTCATCATTGCGTCAAGAGATATAGTACTAAAACACTTTAGTATCTCCCTTGATCCTAGGTCCTGGCAGAGTTGTGCAGACTCAGGACAATGGAGCTTTGGAGGAATACCCAGATTTAAAGAGGAGTCTGTAATTTGCTTTCTAATGATCATGATCTTTTCCTCAAAGAAGTTCATAAATTTATTACTGCTGAAGTGGAAGCCATCCTCCATTTGCGAAGGCTGCTTTTTAGTTAGCTTTGCGACAGTATCAAAAAGAAATTTCGGATTGTTCTTATTTTCCTCAATTAAGTTGGAAAAATAGGATGATCGAGCAGCAGTAAGGGCTCTTCGATACTGCACGGTACTGTCTTTCCAAGCTAGTCGGAAGACTTCCAGTTTGGTGTGGCGCCATTTCCGTTCCAATTTTCTGGAAGCTTGCTTCAGAGCTCGTGTATTTTCTGTATACCAGGGAGCTAGTTTCTTATGACAGATGTTTTTAGTTTTTAGGGGTGCAACTGCATCTAGGGTATTGCGCAAGGTTAAATTGAGTTCCTCGGTTAGGTGGTTAACTGATTTTTGTCCTCTGACGTCCTTGGGTAGGCAGAGGCAGTCTGGAAGGGCATCAAGGAATCTTTGGGTTGTCTGAGAATTTATAGCACGACTTTTAATGCTCCTTGGTTGGGGTCTGAGCAGATTATTTGTTGCAATTGCAAACGTAATAAAATGGTGGTCCGATAGTCCAGGATTATGAGGAAAAACATTTAGATCCACAACATTTATTCCATGGGACAAAACTAGGTCCAGAGTATGACTGTGGCAGTGAGTAGGTCCAGAGACATGTTGGACAAAACCCACTGAGTCGATGATGGCTCCGAAAGCCTTTTGGAGTGGGTCTGTGGACTTTTCCATGTGAATGTTAAAGTCACCAAAAATTAGAATATTATCTGCTATGACTACAAGATCCGATAGGAATTCAGGGAACTCAGTGAGGAACACTGCATATGGCCCAGGAGGCCTATAAACAGTAGCTATAAAAAGTGAGTGAGTAGGCTGCATAGATTTCATGACTAGAAGCTCAAAAGACGAAAACGTCATTGTTGTTTTTTTTTTTGTAAATTGAAATTTGCTATCGTAAATGTTAGCAACACCTCCGCCTTTGCCGGATGCACGGGGGGTATGGTCACTAGTGTAACCTGGGGGTGAGGCCTCATTTAACACAGTAAATTCATCAGGCTTAAGCCATGTTTCAGTCAGGCCAATCACATCAAGATTATTATCAGTGATTAGTTCATTGACTATAACTGCCTTGGAAGTGAGGGATCTAACATTAAGTAACCCAATTTTGAGATGTGAGGTATCACAATCTCTTTCAATAATGGCAGGAATGGAGGAGGTCTTTATACTAGTGAGATTGCTAAAGCGAACACCGCCATTTTTAATTTTGCCCAACCTAGATCGAGGCACAGACACGGTCTCAATGGGGAAAGCTGAGCTGACTACACTGACTGTGCTAGTGGCAGACTCCACTAAGCTGGCAGGCTGGCTAACAGCCTGCTGCCTGGCCTGCACCCTATTTCAAGTGAAAGTTCTCCCTTTCTCTGGTGTGACACATTTTCTCTCTCTTTCTCTCTGTCTCCCCACTCTCTTATTTATTTTTGGTCACATGTCAGACATAGGGGATAGAGAGGGATATCTGCAGTGTGAGGCCACAGCTCTGGTATTCCCATTGGACTGGGACTTTTAGGAAAAACCACAGTGCTCCGATCCAGCCAGCCATCCCTAATTACCAGCAGCACCCTGGGACTGAGGGCCTGCCTGCCTCCAGCCTAGCAGAGAACAGGGAGAGACCTCACACATACACACCATCCTATATCCACTCCACTGCAGGACTGAAAGAGGTGTATGACGCTTGGTCAGTATCTCCTAGGGAGAGGAGTGGGCGAGGGAGGGGAAGGGGTAAAGGTGAGTAGGGCGGAGTTGGAAGGAGAACAGTAGAAGTGTGAGAGAAGAGAAAGGATGAAGTGAGGATGAGAGTGGGTGAGGAGGTGGAAGAGGAATGGATGAGTAGGAGGGAGACTGGTCATGGGGTCAACATAAAAATGTTAGTGTAATATAAAACTGCTGTCTCCAGGTAACCATGAGAAGAACACAGACAGGCCCACCCACTCAGGGCTAGGATCAGAGACCAGGGTAGTGGTGACTGGTAGGGTTACAAAGAGGGGGAATATTACTGGAAAATGTATACATTTACCTGTAAACTACCAGAATAGTGTTATCTTTCAAGGATTTTAAAGACGTCTAGTGGCCCTTTTGGGTAGATCAGATTATCACAGTTGTCTGTGATTATCTCAAGGCCCTCCATGTGGCCCTATAACATGTAAAATACACTGTGTATTATTATGTTGCATTATTGTCTCATTCACTTCTCCTTAACCTGCACTGTTGGAGCTCGGCGCATGAGAATTTCACTGTACCCTGTGATTACATCTGCGACCCTGTGCATGTGACTAATAAACTTATATCTATCTATCTATCTATCTATCTATCTATCTATCTATCTATCTATCTATCTATCTATCTATCTATCTATCTATCTATCTATCTATCTATCTATCTATCTATCTATCTATCTATCTATCTATCTATCTATCTATCTATCTATCTATCTATCTATCTATCTATCTATCTATCTATCTATCTATCTATCTATCTATCTATCTATCTATCTATCTATCTATCTATCTATCTATCTATCTATCTATCGATCTATCACACGCAAAACGCAGCACACATGCATGCACGTACACACACACACACACACACACACACACACACACACACACACACACACACACACACACACACACACACACACACACACACACACACACACACACACACACACACACACACACACACACCTACACACACACACACACACACAGTACCAGTCAAAGTTTGGACACACCTGATATTTTATAAGTAGCCACCCTTTGCCTAGATGACAGCTTTGCACACTCTTGGCATTCTCTCTCAACCAGCTTCACCTGGAATGATTTTCCAAAAGGCTTGAAGGAGTTCCCACATATGCTGAGCACTTGTTGGCTCCTTTTCCTTCACTCTGCGGTCCAACTCATCCCAAAACATCTCAATTGAGTTGAGGTCGTGTCACGCCTGCTCCTGCTCCCCATCTCTGGCGCATCTCAGGCGCATCTCTGTCACCATCGTTATGCGCATCAGCGCTTCATGAGACTCACCTGGACTCTATTACCTTATTGATTGCCTCCACTATATCTGTCACTTCCTCAGTTTCTTCCCTGTGTCTGCATTAATTTTGTTTTATTCCCCTTGTCCAGACGCTGTCCTTGTTTTGTTTCATGTCCGTTATTTGTTAAATATTCACTCCCTGTACTTGCTTCTCATCTCCCAGCGTCTTTCCTCACAGGTCGGGTGATTGTGGAGGCCAGATCATCTGATGCAGCACTCCATCACTCTCCTTCTTGGTCATATAGCCCTTAGACAGCCTGGAGGTCTGTTGGGTCATTGTCCTGTTGAAAAACAAATAATAGTCCCACTAAGCGCAAACCAGATGGGATGGCATATCGCTGCAGAATGCTGTGGTAGCTATGCTGGCTAAGTGTGCCTTGAATTCCAAATAAATCACTGACAGTGTCAACAGCAAAGCACCCCCACACAATCACACCTCCTCTTCCATGCTTCATAGAGGGAACCACACATGTGGAGATCATCCGTTCACCTACTCTGCATCTCACAAAGACATGGCGGTTGGAACCAAAAATCTCAAATTTGGACTCATCAGACCAAAGGACAGATTTTCACCAGTCTAATGGGGCGGCAGGTAGACTAGTGGGGTGGCAGGTGGCCTAGTGGGGCAGCAGGTAGCCTAGTGGTTAGAGCGTTACGCCAGTAACCGAAAGGTTGCTAGATCCCTGAGCTGACAAGGTAAAAATCTGTCGTTCTGAACAAGGCAGTTAGCTCACTGTTCCCCGGTACGCCGTCATTGTAAAGCCCCGGTATGCCGTCATTGCCTTACCTCCCTTATCCTACCTCATTTGCACACACTGTATATAGACTTTTTCTACTGTATTATTGACTGTATGTTTGTTTATTCCATGTGTAACTCTATGTTGTTGTATGTGTCGAACTGCTTTGCTTTATCTTGGCCAGGTCGCAGTTGTAAATTAAAACTTGTTCTCAACTAGCCTACCTGGTTAAATAAAGGTAAAAGATAATAATAATATTTTTTTTTTAAAGAATTTGTTCTTAACTTGCCTAGTTAAATAAAGGTTACATTTAAAAAAAATAAAAAATAAAATGTCCTTTGCTCATGTTTCTAGGCCTCAGCAAGTCTCTTCTTATTGGTGTCCTTTAGTAGTGGTTTCTTTGCAGCAATTCGACCATGAAGGCCCGATTCACTCAGTCTCCTCTGAATAGTTGATGTTAAGATGTGTTTGTTACTTGAACTCTGTGAAGCATTTATTTGGGCTGCAATTTCTGAGGCTGGTAACTCTAATGAACTTATCCACTGCAGCAGAGGTGACTCTAAAATATATTTTATATTTGTTTAACACTTTTTTGGTTACTACATGATTCCATGTGTGTTATTTCATAGTTTTGATATCTTCACTATTATTCTACAATGTAGAAAATATTAAAAATAAAGAAAAACCCTAAAATGAGTGGATGTGTCCAAACTTTTGGCTGGTACTGTATGCTCACACAGCCTGTAAAACCACTGGGCTCCAGGGATAAAAACTTTGTCATGCTCTGGTGGGGTCTTGCTTCTAATCCACATGGCTTTAGGGGCCGCAGACAGTGGATAGACACACAGATAAACACAAACCATGGAAATACACACACAGATTGTAGACACACACACACACGGTGGTCACCCACAGACAGTGCTTGGGTGTTAAGCATGCTGCAGAGCTACGGGCGACAGGTTTCTAGAGGGGAGATGGCTCACTAAGCCTAATCACACAGGGGAATGCAGTCTGGGGCACCTGATCCCCAAACCCCTGTGTGTGTGTGTGAGGGTGTGGGTGTGTGTATGTGTGTCCGTGCGTGTTTGCACGTGTGTAGATGCGGGTGTAAGCATGTTTTTGCGTGTCTGTTTGTGTCTCCATTCTGGACAAGAGTGGTCATAATTGGGGCTTGAGGAGAGGTGCCAGGGCGGGATTCAGGACATCTGACATGTCAGAGGGGGGAGAGAGTGTGTGTGTGTGTTGAGAGGGGTTGGGGGGCAGAGAGACATGAGTCATCCCTATGCTTATAGACAGAGACATATGCTGCTGACGCACACTGATCAAAGATCAAACCCTCACACATATACTTGGACACATACTCACAGTAAATGATCTGTTTCATTCTTCCATAATCTCAAATACAAGATACTACTAAAAGGGTGCTTCGGCTGTCTCAAAAAGAGAACCCTTTGAAGAAACCTTTTTGGTTCCAGGTAGAACCCTTTTGGGTTCCAAGTACTGTAGAACCCTCTGTGAAAAGGGTTCTACATGGAACCCAAAATGGTTCTACCTGGAACCAGAAGGGCTCTACCTAAATCCAAAAAGGTTTATTCAAAGCATTATTCTATGGAAGAACCCATTTAGGTTCTAGATAGCACCTTTTTTCCAAGAGTGAAGATGAATACCTTAAACAGGTAGGTTAGAACCTGTTTAAGGTATTACATTTAATGCCTCCATGCAGTCTTTGTAATCATATTTTTAAATAATCACTGTATGTCTAATAAATCACTGTGTTTATTTAATGAAAATATCTGCAAAATATATTTTTTTACATTTATTTCCGTGAGCGTCCTTTGGCCCTTGAGATGCTCAGTCTGATCATGTGGCCATTAGGAAACAAATTTGAAGATATTTATATACACAGCCCTGATTGGCAAGAGCCCACCCCCTTACCCAAATGAACCGTCATTGGTCTATTATAATCAGATCACATCAATTTTTTTCAAACAGCTCTTACAGAAAAAGGGCATTATAATAATAATAATCAAGCTCATCACACTTTCACCACCGAGTGAAATTCTAATAAACTGCATGCTTTCCATCATAGTGGAAGACCACACACCATATCATCACGTGATTCCAACTTTACTTCGACATGATGGCTATTATATAAATATTGTTGTGTTTCCACTGCAATTTTACAGACACAAAAAGATCCCACCTGTCACACCCTGATCTGGATCACCTGTCCTTGTGATTGTCTCCACCCCCTCCAGGTGTCGCTTATTATCCCTGGTGTATCTATCCCTGTGTTTCCTGTCTCTCTGTGCCAGTTCGTATTGTTTGCCAAGTCAACCAGCGGTTTTCCTTGCTCCTATTTTTCCCCAGTCTCTGTTTGTTTCTAGTCCTCCTGGTGTCGAACCTTGCCTGTCCTGACTCCGAACCCGCCTGCCTGACCACTCTGCCTGTTCTGACTACCATCCTGCCTATCCCTTTGTACTGTTTTGGACTCGGATCTGGTTTCTGGCCCCTGCCTGGCCTGACCTCGAGACTGCCTATCGTCTGTTACAGTTTGGACTCTGACCTGGTTTATGAACTCTTGCCTGTCCCCGACCTGCCTTTGCCTACTCTCTTTGTTATAATAAATATCGAAGCTCTACCATCTGCCTCCTGTGTCTGCATTTGGATCTCCCCTTGTGCCCTGATAGTACGAACTGGCCATGACAGACCCAGCAGACTTGGACCAGCTCCGTCACATTGTCTCCCTGCAGGGAGCCTCCATTGGGAGGCATGAGGAGCTACTTTGGGACCTTTTGGAAGGACTTTTTTCCCTGACAGAACGCCATGACCAAGGGTTCAAGGCGATAATGGAGCAAATCAGTGAATTAGCTCATAGGCACGCCACATGTGAGACCTCCAACCACCCAGTAACCTTCCTACAAGTGGTGGATTGGTTCAACCTACCCCGGCTCCCCGAGAGCCCCGCATACCACCTCCGGAACGTAATGCAGACGATTCTGGTACCTACCATGCATTCCTTTCCCAGTGCTCTCTCATTTTCGAACTTCAGCCCTCTTCATTCCCATCGGATCGAGGATAGCGTATTTAATCACGCTAAAGTCTGGAAGAGCGCTCTCCTGGGCAACAGCTGTGTGGGAGCAGCAATCTGCTGTGTGCCAGAGCTTGGAGGAATTCATGGCAGAAGTGAGGAAGGTTTTCGATTCTCCGGTGCCCGGAAGGGAGGAGGCTCAAACTACTGCAGGTGCATCAGAACTCCCGTAGTGTGGCAGATTACACAATAGATTTTCTCACATTGACAGCCGAGAGTTCCTGGAATCCGGAGGCTCTGTTCGACACCTTCCTCCACGGACTGTCAGAGGATAAAGGACGAGCTCGCAGGTCGGGAAATACCACTGGACCTTGATTCCCTTATCGCCCTTTTGATTAGGATTGATGGCCATCTACGAGAACGCCGGTGTGAGAGGTTGGGCCTCGGGAACACTCTTCTGATGATGGCACTCGTCCTAAGGAATCCGGACATCACCGAAAGGTGTATTTCCGAGGAGAGCCGAAAACACACGAGGTTCCCCGAGAATCATCAACGAGGGGTGAGTTGGATACTCCTGAGCCTATGCAACTGTGAAGAGCTAGGTTATCAGTTGGGGAACGCTCACGTAGGCAAGTTCAAACTGTTGTCTGTGCTGTGGAGGGGCAGGACATTATATAGTTACCTGCCCTGTTAGGAAACCCTTGACTCTAGAGGGTACAAGTACTCTGGTGAGCCAGACTGGGAGTTCCCTAATTCCCATCACCCGCACTCCTTTTTTTGTGCTTTTGCTGTGGGGAGACTCATCTGAGTGCTCATTGACTATGGTTTCTGAACTTGGTATTCCCACTCAACCCCTCTCTGTTCCCATGGATGCAAAGGCACTGGACGGCCGCTCAATTGGAAGAGTCACCCATAGTACAGTGCCCGTTCATATACGGGTTTCAGGAAACCACAGAGACACCACACAGTTCCTCCTCATTGCATCTGCCCATGTTCCTGGTGTCTTGGGATTTTTCTGGCTCCAAAATCACAACCCTGTTATTGACTGGACCATGAGCTCCATCCTTGGTTGGAGCCCATTTTGCCATTCCCACTGTCTTAAAGCAGCACAGCTGTCCCGAGACGTCCTCCTTAGGGCATTAGTAAGGCTTTGGATGTCTCTGCCATTCCCACTGAATACCATGATCTCCTGGACATTTTCAGTAAGGCACGTGCTACTTCTCTTGCCCCACACCGTCCTTATAATTGTGCCATTGATCTCCTCCCAGGCACCACACCACCACGTGGTCATCTATATTCTCTAACCGGGCCAGACACCAAGGCCATGGAGGAGTATATAGAGGAGTCTCTGGCTATTGGAGGCATACGTCCGTCTGCATCTCCTGCCGGCGCAGGGTTTTTCTTTGTGGAGAAGAAGGACAAGACCCTGCGTCCGTGCATTGACTACTGGGGTCTGAAGGACATTACAATTAAGAATCGTTACACCCTACCACTCCTCTCCTCGGCTTTCGAACCTCTCCAGGGGAACACCATTTTTTCCCAAGCTGGACCTTTGGAATGCCTACCACCTGGTTCGGATACATGAAGGAGATGAGTGGAAGACAGCATTCAACACAGTCAGCGGACATTATGAGTACCAGGTTATGTCGTTTGGACTCACCAATGCCCCCGCTGTCTTCCAGGCTCTGGTAAAAAAATGTGCTCCGGGACATGCAAAACCGTTTTGTGTTCGTCTACCTTGACGACATCCTGTTTTTTTTCCTGGTCTGCCAAGGACATGTTCTTTATGTCAGACAGGTCCTTTAGCACCTCATGGAGAAGCAATTGTTTGTGAAAGGTGAGAAGTGAATTCCACCGCTCGACAATCTCCTTTCTGGGATATGACATCGCTGAGGGAAATGTCAAAATGGACCCTGGAAAAGTGAAAGCAGTGGTAGATTGACTTCAACCTAGGTCCAGGGTGCAGTTAACTTTTCCTGGGTTTTGCTAACCTCTACCGCCGTTTCATTTGGGGTTACAGCACCCTGGCGACCCCCCCCCCCCCCCCCCCGCTCTGCACTCACCTCTCCCAAGGTACCGTTCACATGGTCTCCAGCTGTCGAACGAGTTTTACTGGACCTGAAGCATCGGTTCACCACAGCACCCATCCTTGTCCATCCGGACCTGTCCCGTCAATTTATGGTAGAGGTTGATACTTCTAACATTGGAGTTGGAGCCATCCTGTCCCAGCAATCTGCCCAGGACCAAAAGCTTCATCCCTGTGCCTTCCTGCTCCATTGTCTCAATCCTGCAGAGAGGAACTACGGCGTAGGCAACCAAGAACTCCTGGCGGCCAAGATGGCATTGGAAGAGTGGAGGCGCTGGCTGGAAGGAGCAGAACAGCCATTCTTGGTCTGGACCGACCATGAAAATGTGGAATATCTCCGTACAGCCAAGTGCCTTAACTCCAGGCAGGCCCGGTGGGCTCTTGTTTACAAGATTCAACTTTACCATTTCTTACCACCCAGGGTCCAAAAATGTGAAGCCTGACGCCCTCTCCCACCTCTACTGTTCTTCTGCCACAACCTCGGTCTCCGAAACTATTCTCCCTATCTCATGCCTTGCAGCCTCAGCGGGTTGGGGGATTGAGACCCTGGTTCACAAGGCACAATATTCCCAGCTTGAACCTGAAGGGGGCCCGGCTAACTGGCTGTTTGTTCCCAACTCAGTCCGGTCCTGGAATGGACTCATTCCTCCAGGCTGACCTGTCATCCAGGTTCCCGCCGTACCCTAGCATTCCTCCGGTGACGTTTCTGGTGGCCCACATTGGTTCCTGACGTCTCTGCCTTCGTCGCCGCATGCACGGTGTGTGCCCAGAACAAGACTCCACTGCAAGATCCTTCTGGCCTTCTTCAGCCACTACCGGTCCCTCATCGTCCCTGGTCTCATATCTCTCTGGACTTTGTCACTGGTCTTCCCCAGTCTGATGGCAACACCGTCATTCTGACGGTGGTGGATCGGTTCTCAAAGGCCAATCATTTCATCCCTCTCCCCAAACTTCCCTCTGCCAAGGAAACGGCCCAGCTCATGGTGCAGCACCTCTTCCGGATCCATGGACTCCTGGTGGATTTGGTTTCTGACCGGGGTTCTCATCTCAGTTCTGGAAGGTGTTCTGCACCCTTATTGGGGCGTCGGCCAGCCTATCCTCCGGATTCCATCCCCAATCTAACGGCCAGTCAGAGCAAGCTAACCAGGACCTGGAGATCACCCTAAGATGCCTGGTCTCAACCAACCCCACTACCTGCAGCCGACAACTGGTTTGGGTGGAGTATGCCCGGAACACCCTTCCCTGTTCAGCCATGGGACTCTCCCCTTTTGAGTGCTCCATGGGGTACCAGCCTCCACTCTTCCCAGAACAAGAACCGGAAGTCAACATACCCTTGGCCCAGATGTTCATCCGCCGCTGTCGACGTACCTGGAGAATTGCTCGGGTAGCACTTCTCAAGACCAACTCCAGGTATCATCAACAAGCGGACCGCCGCTGGACTCCAGCTCCCCGCTACCACATTGGGCAGAGGGCATGGCTGTCCTTACGGGACCTGCCCCTTCGGGTAGAGTCCCGCAAACTGTCCCCCCATTTCATTGTTCCTTTACCCATCTCTAGAGTCCTTAGTTCCACTGCTGTCCGTCTCTTGTTACCCCGTACCCTCCTTATTCACCCTACTTTCCATGTGTCTAGGATTAAGCTCGTGTCTCACAGTCTTCTGTCCCCAGGCCCACGCCCCCTCCAAGTGTCATTGATGGCCATCCGGCATACACGGTAAAACGCCTCCTGGGTGTTCGACCATGGGGCAGGGGTTTCCAGTACCTGGTTGACTGGGAGGGTTACGGCCCGGCGGAGAGGTGCTGGGTTCTCGCTAGAGACATCCTGGATCCAGGCCTCATTGCCGACTTCCACCGCCGACACCCCAGTCAACCAGGTATGCGCCCAATTAGGACGCAAGTCTGTCACACCCTGATCTGGTTCACCTGTCCTTGTGATTGTCTCCACCCCCTTCAGGTGTCACTTATTATCCCCGGTGTGTGTACAGTGGGGCAAAAAAGTATTTAGTCAGCCACCAATTGTGCAAGTTCTCCCACTTAAAAAGATGAGAGAGGCCTGTAATTTTCATCATAGGTGCACGTCAACTATGACAGACAAAATGAGAAAACAATATCCAGAAAATCACATTGTAGGATTTTTTATGAATTTATTTGCAAATTATGGTGGAAAATAAGTATTTGGTCACCTACAAACAAGCAAGATTTCTGGCTCTCACAGACCTGTAACTTCTTCTTTAAGAGGCTCCTTTGTCCTCCACTCGTTACCTGTATTAATGGCACCTGTTTGAACTTGTTATCAGTATAAAAGACACCTGTCCACAACCTCAAACAGTCACACTCCAAACTCCACTATGGCCAAGACCAAAGAGCTGTCAAAGGACACCAGAAACAAAATTGTAGACCTGCACCAGGCTGGGAAGACTGAATCTGCAATAGGTAAGCAGCTTGGTTTGAAGAAATCAACTGTGGGAGCAATTATTAGGAAATGGAAGACATATATGCAGTGCCAGACGTGTCCCCCTGCTTAAGCCAGTACATGTCCAGGCCCGTCTGAAGTTTGCTAGAGAGCATTTGGATGATCCAGAAGAGGATTGGGAGAATGTCATATGGTCAGATGAAACCAAAATATAACTTTTTGGTAAAAACTCAACTCGTCGTGTTTGGAGGACAAAGAATGCTGAGTTGCATCCAAAGAACACCATACCTACTGTGAAGCATGGGGGTGGAAACATCATGCTTTGGGGCTGTTTATCTGCAAAGGGACCAGGACGACTTTTCCGTGTAAAGGAAAGAATGAATGGGGCCATGTATCATGAGATTTTAATTTAAAACCTCCTATCAACAAGGGCATTGAAGATGAAACGTGGCTGGGTTTTTCAGCATGACAATGATCCCAAACACACTGCCCGGGCAACGAAGGAGTGGCTTCGTAAGAAGCATTTCAAGGTCCTGGAGTGGCCCAGCCAGTCTCCAGATCTCAACCCCATAGAAAATCTTTGGAGGGAGTTGAAAGTCCATGTTGCCCAGCGACAGCCCCAAAACATCACTGCTCTAGAGGAGATCTGCATGGAGGAATGGGCCAAAATACCAGCAACAGTGTGTGAAAACCTTGTGAAGACTTACAGAAAACGTTTGACCTGTGTCATTGCCAACAAAGGGTATATAACAAAGTATTGAGATAACCTGTTAGGGCTAGGGGGCAGTATTGACACGGCTGGATAAAAAACATACCCGATTTAATCTGGTTACCACTCCTACCCAGTAACTAGAATATGCATATACTTATTACATATGGATAGAAAACACCCTAAAGTTTCTAAAACTGTTTGAATGGTGTCTGTGAGTATAACAGAACTCAAATGGCAGGTCAAAACCTGAGAGATTCCTTTACAGGAAGTGGCCTGTCTGACCATTTCTTGAACTTCTTTTCCATCTCTATCTTTTACTAAGGATCTCTGCTCTAACGTGACACTTCCCACGTCTTCCATAGGCGCTCAGAGCCCGGGAAAAAACAGAATGTCGTCATCCCAGCCCCAGGCTGAAACACATTATCGCCTTTCTCAAGTGGCCGATCAAGGGACTCTGGGCTTATGCGCGTGACCCGACCGCCCCCGCCTTTGTGATTTTTTTTCCTCCGTTTGCCGAAAAGGAGATTCCCTGTCGGAATATTATCGCTTTTCTACGAGAAAAATGGCGTAAAAATTGATTTTAAACAGCGGTTGACATGCTTCGAAGTACGGTAATGGAATATTTAGAATTTTATTGTCACGAATTGCGCCATGCGCGCGACCCTTCTTTACCATTTCGGATAGTGTCTGGAACGCACGAACAAAACGCCGCTATTAGGATATAACGATGGATTATTTTGGACCAAACCAACATTTGTTATTGAAGTAGCAGTCCTGGGAGTGCATTCTGACGAAGACAACAAAAGGTAATCAAACTTTTATAATAGTAAATATGATTATGGTGAGTGCTAAACTTGCCGGGTGTCTAAATAGCTAGCCCGTGATGCCTGGGCTATGTACTTAGAATATTGCAAAATGTGCTTTCACCAAAAAGCTATTTTAAAATCGGACATATCGAGTGCATAGAGGAGGTCTGTATCTATAATTCTTAAAATAATTGTTATGCTTTTTGTGAACGTTTATCGTGAGTAATTTAGTAAAATGTTAGCGAATTCCCCGGAAGTTTGCGGGGGGTATGCTAGTTCTGAACGTCACATGCTAATGTAAAAAGCTGTTTTTTGATATAAATATGAACTTGATTGAACAAAACATGCATGTATTGTATAACATAATGTCCTAGGGTTGTCATCTGATGAAGATCATCAAAGGTGAGTGCTGCATTTAGCTGTCTTCTGGGTTTTGGTGACATTATATGCTGGCTTGAAAAATGGGTGTCTGATTATTTCTGGCTTGGTACTCTGCTGACATGATCTAATGTTTTGCTTTCGTTGTAAAGCCTTTTTGAAATCGGACAGTGTGGTTAGATTAACGAGAGTCTTGTCTTTAAATAGCTGTAAAATAGTCATATGTTTGAGAAATTGAAGTAATAGGATTTTTAAGGTTTTGAAAATCGCGCCACAGGCTTAAAGTGGCTGTTACGTAGGTGGGACGAATTCGTCCCGCCTAGCCCAGAGAGGATAAACTTTTGTTATTGACCAAATACTTCTCTTCCACCATAATTTGCAAATAAATTCATTAAAAATCCTACAATGTGATTTTCTGGATTTTTTTTCTTCTCATTTTGTCTGTCATAGTTGAAGTGTACCTATGATGAAAATTACAGGCCTCTCTCATCTTTTTAAGTGGGAGAACTTGCACAATTGGTTGCTGACTAAATACTTTTTTGCCCCACTGTATATATCCCTGTGTTTCCTGTCTCTGTGCCAGTTCGTATTGTTTGCCAAGTCAACCAGCGGTTTTCCTTGCTCCTATTTTTCACAGTCTCTGTTTGTTTCTAGTCCTCCTGGTGTCGACCCTTGCCTGTCCTGACTCCGAACCCGCCTGTCTGACCACTCTGCCTGTTCTGACTACCAGCCTGCCTATCCCTTTGTACTGTTTTGGACTCGGATCTGGTTTCTGGCCCCTGCCTGGCCTGACCTCGAGACTGCCTATCGTCTGTTACAGTTTGGACTCTGACCTGGTTTATGAACTCTCGCCTGTCCCCGACCTGCCTTTGCCTACTCTCTTTGTTATAATAAATATCAGAGCTCTACCATCTGCCTCCTGTGTCTGCATTTGGGTCTCGCATTGTGCCCTTATACCACCAAGTCGAATGAACAAATGATCTGTCTGCATTTATTAAATTGTACCGAAACTTCCTGTTTCCGTCACAGCTGTCGTAATTAGTTTTTTATACGTATGACTTTACTCGCATAAAAACTATGAATGGAAATGTGGTTGGTGTGGAAAAAAATAAAAAATAAATTGGGTAAATCATGTTTTTAACTGCACTGCCCCTTTAAGACAAACTGATTTTAAAGACATAATGCTTATGGCAGAGGAACTGATAGATGTCGAGGTATGTAAAGGGAGGATAGTCTATCTACCTGTGTGTACAGGACAATCCAAATGGGAGGCTTGTCTGTCTTTGTGTATTGATGTGTTGTCTGATGTAGAGGTCATTAACTAACCATTAACACATCAGAAGCTGTCCAAGTCATATTAGTCTTCCAGAGGTGAGCACATTGAAAATGGTGTTCTTTTCAAAAATGTGTTTTCTCTGCTAAAGCTGTATAGGAGGCACCAACTGTATTATGGATACTGACCCAAAGCCACTACTGTCCCATTCTGTCTGAATCTCAACCGCGAAGACACGTGTATTTTGGGAATTTGTTGCGCTTGGAACCTTGTTGGCGGTCTTTGAGAAAAGCGGTGACCAACTTCTAGCCTGGTTCCTGTTTGTGCTGACAGTAGAAGTTGGCAAGACAGCACAAAAAGACCTGGGACCAGGCTAACCAACTCCACAGGTACCTTTGAGAGGAAGTATGTGGGTACAGTATGTTGACTCAGGAATGATGATGTGCTGAGATCCCCACCAATCCCAGCTATGCAGTGGAACTTACTGGTAACTCACTGAGCTGTTTTCTATGTGTGGCCTCACTGTCCAGCTGGAGAGAGCCAGCTGCTGGGTCTGGGCTCTGGTGAGCATTGTGGGAACTGAATTCCAAAACTACCCAAAACTAACCCTCTGATACACCAGCATACGCTAGGTGAAAGTTTCGCCATATTGGATAAACCAATCCCTTCAGATATAGGATATAGCAAGTGCTAAAGGGTATAAGGTCAAGGGGTTGATTTGGAATTCAGGTTCAAGAGTGGTGTGGTCTGGGTGGAGACAGAGTCACCCTGGCAATGCTGAACACTGGGACATCAATAGACTGTCCTTACCTCTGACTCACACTACATGGAGCTACAGAGAGAGAACATAGACAAATAGATACCACATAAAAAATAATACATTTTACTATGTAATACTACAGTACTGACTATAGAATTATGTAGTAAAATAGTAGAATACTACACTACACACTGTAGTATCCCTCAATCATGTGTAGTACTTACTATAGAATGTTGTAGTATACTGTAGAATACTATAGTAAATACTACAGTATTATCCGCAATAATGAACACTGTAGTAAATACTACAGTAATGTCTGCAAAAAAAACTACAGTCTGCAAAAACACTACACGTTTTAAACTATAGTAAATACTACAGTATTTAGTGTGCATATACCCTGCCCACTCCCCTCCCCTATATCGCCACCCATAAGTGAGAAACTTACATGCCAAGTGTAGACCACATATTGTGTTCCCTACGGGTTATAGAAAAGAGCAGAAGCGCTGAACTGATGAGAGAGAAAGGGAGAAAATGGAGGACAGCAATGTGTGATGGAGAGGTGATGCATTATAGCATCCAGGGAGTGTTCTGAGAGCCCTATCATAACTTTGTAAGCACTTGGATGCCGTTGTAACACCGTTGTCTCAGTGTTCTGTTTCCTGTTGTAGATGTGTTCCAGATGTGTATGTGTGATCTCTCTCTGATCCACAGGGATCTGACACACTGTGGTCATGTGATCTACTGGAGAGAGCAAGACCAATCTGCTGTCCTTCCTCATCCTGGCGCAGTGATTCATCACAGTGCTAGAGGCGTCACTACAGACCCTGGTTGATCCCGGGCTGTATCACAACCGGCCGTGATTGGGAGTCCCATAGGGCGGCGCACAACTGGTCCAGCTCCGTCCGGGTTAGGGAAGGTTTTGGCCGGTGTAGGCCGTCATTGTAAACAAGAATTTGTTCTTAACTGACTTGCCTGGTTAAATGAAGGTTAAATAAAATAAATAAAAATCCCTTCATCACACCACTGTCTCCAAACATCATCCTTTGTTTCTTCTGTCCCATGCCTCCCAACAGCTTAACATTGTGGTGGTGTGATAGTGGGGCGTGTGTGTGTGTGTGTGTGTGTGTGTGTGTGTGTGTGTGTGTGTGTGTGTGAGCATTTTTTTGTGAGTGTGTACAAGTGTGGATATTTGTGTGTGTGTCTGTGTGAGTGGAAAAAGTTGACACTCATTGCCAGTAAAGCATCATTAATCACCCAGCCAGTGGATGGACCAGGGACTGTAACTTTAAACTACAATCACTTATTGCTTATCCTCTATATCCATCTATCACCCATCTGGATCCCATTGTCCCTCTCCCAGTGTGTGTGTCTCTTGCCCGTACATCAGGTACTCATTTGGACCCCTGGGGGGAGAGCGGGAAAAGTTAAGAGCAAAAAAAGAGGAGAGAGGTAAGAGAGAGAGACAAAGATTTTAAAAAAGAGAGAGAAAAGTGGGAGAAATGGACATTCCCCTTTCCGCTAATTGCAAAAGAAAGGTGTGTTAAAACTCAAACTCCCGTACATTTCATTTAGTGGAAAAAGTTGACCAGAACCATCAGACAATGCTATGGCAACATTCCGCAAATGTTGTTTAGCTGCTCCAGTGCATCACAGAAGGGTCATATGCTGAGCAGATGTGCTGTGGATTCATTCCTTGGTGAGGATAAGCAGGATCTGATGCTGGCTGGCTGTGCTTATTGCCCTCTATGCCCTGATGCTGGCTGGCTGTGCTTATTGCCCTCTATACCCTGATGCTGGCTGGCTGTGCTTATTGCCCTCTATACCCTGATGTCACATTAATGGATGTATTCCTCTCTGTTGTTTTGAGGTTGGCCTTGACCACACCACTCTGAGGCCACCTACAGCTTTGATATCTGACCACTCAACCAGGTCCTCCAATTCTCTCTCTACCCCCCCACCCCCACCCCACCCCACCCCCCCACCCTCTATCTGGGGTTCTGACTCTCTTTCCTTGCTTCTGTATTTTCTCTCTCTTCCCCCTTCTCTCTCCATTTCTCCCCTTGCTCTCTCTTTCTCGCCCATTCTCATTCCCCCTCCCACCCTCATTCCCTCTAGTGTAATTGAGCTCCCATCTTCTTCTCTGTTAGCTGTGATTGGTTCTGACAGGCGTACAGGAGCTCTGGCTGTGTTAATTGTTCAGCTTATTTTGTTCTTCTACCATTTTCATTTCAGCATTCCACGCCAAGCTAAACTAACTCCAACGCTCCCTGTATGGGGCTTAACACACACACACACACACGCTCTCTGCATGGGGCTTACTTAACACATCATCTGAAGAGTGAGAGTCAGGGATTAAAACAACCATCACTTAAAACAACAAGGAGCCAATAAAATCATACCAGCCAAGAGTCTGACTGACAGAAGAGTTTAATGGTAAAACCTCAGTAGCCCTCTCACTCACCAACCACCCCCCCACACACACACAGGCATGCAGGCAACACACACACACACACACACACACACACACACACACACACACACACACACACACACACACACACACACACACACACACACACACACACACACACACACACACACACACACACACACGTAGAAGTTGCCATGCCATTAGGCAGATACAGTATCTAGGATCAGCGTACACTCGCTTTGACAATCAAGGTGAAATAAACAAACTGACCATAGATCAATATCAAGGGGAAACATCATCCTTCTCTGCAGTGTGAGAGTAAACGTGGAGGTGGAGGTGGGCCAGAGTGTGACATCCAAGCAGATCTCTCAAGATTGACTTCAAAATGTATGATGTTTGATCAAATGTCAAAGCCAGCCACTAGGGGCAACAGTGAGCGATATTACCATCAAGTAAACTTGGGTTTTGGTAGGGCCTTGTGGACGGGGAGAGGCATAATCCCATGTCTCCGGGTCAGAACTTTGTGCGGTCAATCCCAGTGGTAGACACACATGATTATTTTTTTGTTTTAACCTTAACCCTTAATTTAACCATTTGGAATGAATGCCTAAACTGAATGTTTGAACCCTATTCAAAACCTTAACTTTGAAACGAAATGATGCTAAGCAGGAGGACTTAACCCAAGTTGTCAAAAACACTTTGACATTTTATGTTTGAAGCAATTTCAAAATTTGACGTTTGGAGAAAGAGGGATAAATGTCAGAATCTGAAGTCAAATTTCTAACACCATGAGATCTTGATGGTGACATCTAATCCAAGATTCAGATTCTAATTTGCATAAAATGTTTTGGCCCCTCTTCTCCACCATCTCTCTGCTCCTTTCAGTCTAAACAGTGGTGATGAGAACCGTTAACAGACATGCTCTGGAGTCAGGTCATTGATCTGAATGAAAAACACTTCAGCATGATAACCTACAGTGACATTCTCTTTGCAGTTCTAGTCTATACTAGCCAATTGTGCGGTGATGTCAATGGCTGATGGTACGTCCATAGAATCTTTGAAGGTGTTATACCACTTGTGTGTGTTCGTTTTCGTGGTGTGTCTCTTCTCTAAAGGGTAGGATGGCGAGTGAATGTGTGTGTGTGTTTTGGGTCCTCTGCAGCCTGAGGCAGGGGTCTGTGTTTTGGGGTCACTATGAGGGTCCAGGATGGAATTACCTGTCTGCCCCCTCTCAGGACCCCCCCTGATAGACCCCCCCGGCACTGTCTCACTCAGACACCGTTTCGCCCCATCCCTCCATCTGCAGCTTGTACAACCTGCAGACGTGTTGACTGGAATGCTGAGAAGTATCGACCAACCCTTATGATAGTGTCTTCATATTCTCAGAAAAGGCCACAACAATGTTCTTAAAAATGGGAAAATAAAGCTCTGTCTCCTCCAGAGACTTGAACTGGATCACACATTGGTTAGGTCTGCGCTCTCCATTCTCCTTAGTGTGTGTGTGTGTGTGTGTGTGTGTGTGTGTGTGTGTGTGTGTGTGTGTGTGTGTGTGTGTGTGTGTGTGTGTGTGTGTGTGTGTGTGTGTGTGTGTGTGTGTGTGTGTGTGTGTGTGTGTGTGTGTGTGTGTGTGTGGTCCAACCAGGTCCAGGGAATCCCCCTAAGGATGTGCGTCCATCACTGCTTCATCTTGCTTTCTTTTCTAGTGTTAACCAATCCAGTGTTTTCTTGGTTGGTTAAGGTATTGACGTGTGTGTGTGTTTTTTTAGGGCTTGGGGCAGCTTTAGGGATGACTGATGTGTTGTGAGTGTTGCTGAGGGACACCTGAGACTGGTTTAGGATCAGATAGATATCACTCCATCAGACTAGAGTTACAGAGAGAGGGAGGGAGAGGCAGTAGAGAGGGGAGACAGCAATGTGTGTGTGTGTGTGTGTCAGGTAAGAATGTAAGAGTCTGCAGGTGAAAAATGAGGGAGCTGTTTTGTAGACAGCACTAGTGTAATTAGTAACACACCACACAGAGAGAGGGGTTGGGATGGAGGGTGGGGTTAGGTTTCTCGCTGGGAATTAGGTGAGTGCGATCTTTCGAGTTGGTATTTCTCTAACCTTTAGTATACAAGACCCAGCACAGTCGCCAAGCCCATGTACCAAATACTCATTACGGCTTCAGAGGAACAGCTCCTTCCAGACCCTTGTCCTCCTCCATCTCATCCCCCTCTCCCTTCTCCCCTCTCCCCCTGCGTTTGCGGTGTGTGTGTTATGACTTGTTTGGGTCTCTGGTATTATGACAACACGCCAAAGGCACATTACTGTCAGCCTGGAATCACACTTAGAGACCCACAGGGAGGGAGAGGGGGAGAGGAGAGAGGGAGGGGAGGGAGAGGAGGGAGGGAGGGAGGGGAGAGAGGAGAGAGGGAGGGAGGGAGAGGGGGAGAGGAGAGAGGGATGGAGGGAGGGAGGGAGGGAGGGAGAGGAGAGAGGGAGGGAGGGAGGGTGAGGAGAGAGGAGAGAGGAGAGAGGGAGGGAGGGAGGGAGGGAGGGAGGGAGGGAGGGAGGGAGGGAGGGAGGGAGGGAGGGAGGGAGAGGAGAGAGGAGGGATGGAGGGAGGGAGGGAGGGAGGGAGGGAGGGGAGAGAGGAGAGAGGGAGGGGAGGGAGAGGGGGAGAGGAGAGAGGGATGGAGGGAGGGAGGGAGGGAGGGAGAGGAGAGAGGGAGGGAGGGAGGGTGAGGAGAGAGGAGAGAGGAGGGAGGGAGGGAGGGAGGGAGGGAGGGAGGGAGGGAGGGAGGGAGGGAGAGGAGAGAGGAGAGAGGGAGGGAGGGAGAGGGGGAGAGGAGAGAGGGATGGAGGGAGGGAGATGGGGAGAGGAGAGAGGGAGGGAGGGAGGGAGGGAAGGAGGGAGGGAGAGGGGGAGAGGAGGGAGGCAGGGAGGGAGGGAGGGAGGGAGGGAGAGGGGGAGAGGAGAGAGGGATGGAGGGAGAGGGGGAGAGGAGAGAGGGATGGAGGGGAGGGAGAGGGGGAGAGGAGAGAGGGATGGAGGGAGGGAGGGGAGGGAGGGAGGGGGGAGGGGGGAGGAGAGGGGGAGGGAGGGGGGAGGGGAGGGAGGGAGGGGAGGGGGGGGGGGGGAGGCAAAGGGGGGAAAACAAATTCAATACTAATTGTTCTCTTGCTTTGTTTTGAGGTGCCTGTGAGGAAGGACAGACCAGAGAGGGGGAGAGAGAAAAAAGAGAGAGAGAAAGAGTGAGAGAGCGACAGACACACACACCGCACCACACACGCACACACACGCACCACACACGCACACACACGCACACACACACACAAGAAATATAGAAAGACACAAAGACCCATCGCACTGACCCAGGCCTTATTAACCATAGCACCCCCACTGGACTTGCACACACACACACACACACACACACACACACACACACACACACACACACACACACACACACACACACACCACACACACACACACACACACACACACACACAAGAAATATAGAAAGACACAAAGATCTAAAGAGACAAGGAGCATTATGAAAGCTCTTGAAAGCCACCAACACAATCCCTCCTCAACCCTATCTCCCAATTGCTTTCCTTCTCTCTGTCTCTCTCTCAACTCTCCTCTCTCCCCTCTTTCTCTGGTAGTCGAGTGTGTGTGTGTGTGTGTGTGTGTGTGTGTGTGTGTGTGTGTGTGTGTGTGTGTGTGTGTGTGTGTGTGTGTGTGTGTGTGTGTGGTGTGTGTGTGTGTGTGATACTCAGAGTGAGAGTGAGTGACACAGGCCCATTCAGACATACAGACACCTGAGCTTGAGCTCTGAGGAGAGGGATTAAGACCAACATTCCCCCTGCCTGCTTCCTACCAATTTACACCCACCTCCCTCCTTCATCCCTTTCTCCCTTCTGTCTGACCCCCTCCCTCCCTCTCTCCCCCCTTACCCCTCCATTCCTCCCTCCTTTTCTTCCCAGGTAAAGCCCTCACAGTACCTCCCTCCCCAGTTAACAATTCTAGGGAGAGAATTGTTCTTGCAACGTTCCCATGAAACAAGTCAAGTACATGAATATCTTATATTCTGAGAAATGCAACCATGTTCTGTATACGTTTGGTAGAACGTTGATGGAATATTCTCCTAACCCACAGAAAACTGGACACATGAATGTTCTTGCAATGTCCAATGAAACGTGTCTAGAACATTAATATGTTCCAATCTGAGAACATGGCAACCACACGTTAGGTTTCATAACCCCCCATCGCACTGACCCAGGCCTTATTAACCACAGCACCCCCACTGGACTTACACACACACACACACACACACACACACACACACACACACACACACACCACACACACACACACACACACACACACACACACACACACACACACACACACACACACACACACACACACACACACACACACACACACACACACACACAGAGAGGGAATTGTGCTTGCATACAGCTCCATAGTAAAACCCTTTCTTTTAGCATCCCCCTGTGAATATATCCCACATTCATTACCCCCACTCCAAAATCACTATCCCCATTCCTGCATCCGCTATTCCCATTTCCATGGTGATGGCTGGGCTCCATCTGGGGGTTCCTGAGGAATATGGATCCTAGGAAAGATTGAGTTCCCCAACATTCCGAAGGGGGGGGGGGCGAACAGGGAAGGAGAGGATGGTGGAAAGAAGCATTAGAGCAGAGTTACAGCACCTCCACTCTCTGGTGTCACCTTTCACTCACACACACAAGTAACTGAAGCAATACAAACGTATAGACTTGTTAAGGTTGACTCTTTATGAGTGATGAAGTTTGGGGAGCAGGGGTTGCAGAGGTTTTCAGTGCTGCCTCAGCCTCTGGGCCAGTAGCCCCTCAGGACCACAGGTTTCAGGTGTTCTGTGTGTTCTGGTACCAGCAGGATATCCTGTGTCCTCAACAAAACTGTGTCAATAACCATACCACTATCAGGGTGCAACAACTGTCCGTCTGTCTCTCTCCTCTTTTCTCTCTCCCCTTCATTGTCTTCTCTCTCTCTCACTCTCCCCTCTCTCTCTGTCTCTCTGTCTCTCTCCCACCTCTCTCTCTTGCTCTCTCTCTCTCGCTCTCTCTTTCACTCTCAGGCCTCATCTCCTCCTGAGTGTCTGTCAGCACCTCAGCCGTCCGCACTGATCTTATCGCTCAATTACTGCACCCTGTGCATTCCTTCTAACCACACACACACACACACACACACACACACACACACACACACACACACACACACACACACACACACACACACACACACACACACACACACACACACACACACACACACACACACCACACACACACACACACACACACACACACACACACACACACACACACACACGTGCACGTTTGAACACACACATGCACTCACCGCACGCATATGCAAACACGTGCGCCCACATAAACACACAAACACACACATGCACCCCCCCACTGGGCACACACATTGTTTCCATGTCATTTCAATGAAATGATGTTGAATCAACGTGGAATAGACGTGAATAAGTCACACCTGCGTAATGCTAAATGCTTTATATTGCTGAGGTGGAAACTAGATCCCATGTCTTAGTTGTCACTGCTTTTCAGACATGGTCAAATGACCAGATTCATTCTGTGCTGTAATTTAAAGTCCTACCATTTTGTTTATCACAGTGCAATACACACAGACACAGACACAGGCACGCACACAGAGACACACACACATACAAACACAAACACACAGACGTGCTTGTGTGTGTGTTAATCATACAGGGAGCTGACCGTGGCATCATGGGAAATTACAAAGTGGGGGGACACCTGGAGCATGCTGGGAGAGAGGGACGAATGGGACCAAGGGCGCAGGAGTGTAAACAACCCCATCCACCCCTTCAACACCACTTATACACACACATACACTCACACTCGGACACACTGTAATATTCACCTCCCCACCCACACGGTGCACACATACAAACACAGTCTGACAAAGGCAGTGTCCCAATCCAAAGGCAGCTGCCTGCTGTCTACCTCCCTCCAAAGGCGCCTACCTTACTAGGTAACACTTTTGCAGTAGATTTGAAGGCAACATCACATGACAACGGCATTGCATTCCACCGAGCGCGAGACGTTTGTTTACATTGTAGCCACTGTAGCAGTGTGAACAACTAGTGCTAGCTATTCCCAAAATGGAACTATCCCAACATGAAAATATCTGACACGAATAAGAAGTAACATAATTGATCTCCTCAGTACCTTGTTAATGAACGTAGCTGACACAGACCAGCATAATTATCCTACGGCCTGGGGTCCTCCTCTTGCATATGGCTTGGTCTGCTGTTCCATCATTGTGGACATGACAGGTAAGCTTGCATGCATGATACAGGATAAAAAAAATGTAGATAGCTAAATAAGCTATGTATTTTGCTGACTGTTTAAGGATGATTATTAGCCAGAATAGTGACGTCTCACTGTGAAACTAATATTGCTTTAGAGCTGCTAATATTTCTTTCTGTGAGTAGGTTTAGATTTTGATTCATTCAACTATCACACCTGTGCATGTTATTTAATAACACTGATGTTCAGCATAATATGGTTTTATATTCTTTGATAACTAATATTGGAAGGTGATATGATGCAATCTAACTAGAGTAGAAGGCCTTGGCTACGTCATCCTAATGTACGCTAAATGCATTGGATACAAATACTGGCATGTGATAAAGGACAACATGTCCAATATAATTATACAAATGCAAATCAAACAAGAATATATATTTATTGAAATGAATAGAACATTGTAATGTTGATGCCTTTGTCTTTCCTTGCAGGGGATTAGACAAATGAACAACAGGCACCAGGTGCCCAAGCCTCAAAATCTGAAACGTGGAGACACTTGTCATTTTGAATACATGTTAACATTTTTATTGGTTTTCCTGTATCTGTGCATGAGTCCTTAAAACACAGTCCATTGTACAAAATAATGAATTCCCAAATGAGGGACAGGGAGATTAACCTCCAACATTCATAAGCTTGTTCAGTACATGCGAACAAATTTACTTGTGGCCGCCTCAGGGTTTCTTTTATACACAGGACAGTAGTTTACAAGATTTTGTTCCAGACCTTTACTAAAACCTAATTTCAATTAATTGTGGTCTAAATTGAAGACTTGCACACAGTGCAATCCCCATGGACAGAAATCACATCTGTATTTTAGAATGAGCTTCATAAATGACAATGTCCTGACAAATCTGGATGATAAACAATAACATGGGTGAATCTATTTCTATATAACACTCCTAAATAATATACTGGGATATGGTGATGATCCTGGTGGCTGGGAGGTTCACAAGTTCTTTACATCTGCAGGGTGGGATGTACTTCAACCTGGAACAAGCAGAGACAAGGGGTGAGAAATTATCTTACTGCTCAAATTTCAGTGCTGGTTCAAGTCGCTGAAGCCACAACTACCTTTCTTTATTCATGTGCAATTGTTTTGATAACAGTTTTGCATATTTTTTCAGGCTTGTTCAGTTGTTTACAGTAAGAGTAGAATAACTTACTCTATAATTTTAATTAGCAACACCAAACCCAATCGTGCAACACAACAGGGGAAGGGAAAGTGACAAGAGAAAGTTAGCTACCGTTAACTTTAGGTAAACAGACACTGCTAACTAGCAAGCAAGGTTGCTAAACAGACTCAATAACAGAATGGACAAATAACTTGTCTGGCTAGTAAGCCTAGAATAAACAGAACACAGCTGGCTACATTTCCCAAAATGTTCATCAGATCTTGTAATTTTGTGAAACATATCTTACCTCCAAACCATTTGGCCTGGATTGTTTTCTCCTGCCAACCCAATATAATGCAATGGAGTGAAACGGAATCAGGTGCCCACTTGTCCTGAAAACAAATGGGAATAAATATTTGCTACATGTCATTATCTGGTGGCAAGTTCACCAAATAATGATTTAAAAACTGTCCGGGTCTTCACAATTGACATGTTGCTGAATCTATGATTAGGCCCAGTTAGTTTAGTGGTTCATCTCCAAACAGCCTCATAAGCAGGACAAGATCGCTTACTAATGGCAATGTTAGCTAGCTATCATGTATGACGTGTTAGCTAGCTAGCTAGCCTGCTTGGCCTCGGGCTGTAAAACAACAGTTACTCAACATTTTAATTTAAAATGCATATGACAGTAATTTGTTGAACAGTTATTTCTTATTCTTCTGGAAAATATTCTCCCAGGCGGGGACTTTTGTCCTCCATTAATTCAGAATTGTTTAGAATTTTTGGTGCGCCACTAGGTGTTATGGGATAGCCTCCCCAGCGAAGGATACATGGGATGCTGCCTTCAAAATCATCTGAATGAAGGCACCTTAGAAGGCAGCATTTTAAGATACCTTGTGGATTGGGACTCTGCAGCCACCCTCTGCCCCACACACACAGTCTGACACAGTCTGCAGCCACCCTCTGCCCCACACACACAGTCTGACACAGTCTGCAGCCACCCTCTGCCCCACACACACAGTCTGACACAGTCTGCAGCCACCCTCTGCCCCACACACACACAGTCTGACACAGTCTGCATCCACCCTCTGCCCCACACACACAGTCTGACACAGTCTGCATCCACCCTCTGCCCCACACACACCTTCTGACACAGTCTGCAGTCACCCTCTGCCCCACACACACAGTCTGACACAGTCTGCAGCCACCCTCTGCCCCACACACACAGTCTGACACAGTCTGCCCCTCCAACACACTCACTATAAGCGGCGATTATTATTTGTAAAAAATTGCGGCCAAAAATGCTTGATTTTGCTGTGGCAATTCTTCCATTTTGCGCTGAAGAGGAAAAAAAGTTTGTTGACGTGTGGCTTAATTGAACCATCCCACTGGGGACACACTGGTCTGTGCCCAGTGGGATATTATGCGGTAAATGTGTAGTGATTGATTGAAATTTTGAGCCCTCTTTTTGTAGTGCGTTGATCGGTCAGTTTTATGCGATGATCTGACTGTTGTGTGCGGTAATAGTGTGGTGATTGGTCGAATTTGCAAGCCTTCACATAATATGTAGATTTGTTGATTTAGCTCAAAAACAATTGCAAATAGGCTACCCAGACTATTTGCATTGACCCCCCCTCTCCTCTTTAACACTGCTGCTGCTCTCTGTTATTATCTATGTATAGTCACTTTAACTCTACCTACATGTACATATTACCTCAATTACCTCGACTAACCGGTGTCCCCGCACATTGACTCTGTACCGGTACCCCCCTGTATATAGCCCCACTATTGTTATTTACTGCTGCTCTATGGGCTAGGTGCTGCTCTATAATTATTTGTTACCTTTATTTCTTTTTTTGAAGGTATTTTTCTTAAAACTGCATTGTTGGTTAGGGACTTGTAAGTAAGCATTTCACTGTAAGGTTGTATTGTTGTATTCTGCGCATGTGACAAGTACAATTTGATTTGATTTGAATCCCAAAATCCTGGAGGGGTTGTATAATATACTCTCCTAGTCTTCTACCCTGTCTCTGCCCCCTTGCTGTGTATATTATTATTGCTATGTTTTATTGCACTTTCTCCAGTTCCCCAGAGTTTCCCTTAATAGTAGGTGATCCCTGTAGCAGACAGCTTGTCAGGGGTAATATGAGTTAGAGGACTGGGGCGCACACAGACACACACACACATGGCGATTCACACCAGTTTCTATGAAGCCAGAGGCCCTCCGTGTGAGTCCAGAACCTTATAGAAGAATACTGTTCTGCTCTTTTCTTTTCTGGCCTTCTAGGACCTGGCCTGGCTTGTGACATCACCAGGCGGTAAATTACATTTACATTTACATTTAAGTCATTTAGCAGACGCTCTTATCCAGAGCGACTTACAAATTGGTGCATTCACCTTATGATATCCAGTGGAACAACCACTTTACAATAGTGCATCTAAATCTTTTAAGGGGGGGGGGGGAGGTTAGAAGGATTACTTTATCCTATCCTAGGTATTCCTTAAAGAGGTGGGGTTTCAGGTGTCTCCGGAAGGTGGTGATTGACTCCGCTGTCCTGGCGTCGTGAGGGAGCTTGTTCCACCATTGGGGTGTCAGAGCAGCGAACAGTTTTGACTGGGCTGAGTGGGAACTGTGCTTCCTCAGAGGTAGGGGGGCCAGCAGGCCAGAGGTGGATGAACGCAGTGCCCTTGTTTGGGTGTAGGGCCTGATCAGAGCCTGAAGGTATGGAGGTGCCGTTCCCTTCACAGCTCTGTAGGCAATCACCATGGTCTTGTAGCGGATGCGAGCTTCAACTGGAAGCCAGTGGAGAGAGCGGAGGAGCGGGGTGACGTGAGAGAACTTGGGAAGGTTGACGGGCTGCGGCGTTCTGGATGAGTTGTAGGGGTTTAATGGCACAGGCAGGGAGCCCAGCCAACAGCGAGTTGCAGTAATCCAGACGGGAGATGACAAGTGCCTGGATTAGGACCTGCGCCGCTTCCTGTGTGAGGCAGGGTCGTACTCTGCGAATGTTATAGAGCATGAACCTACAGGATCGGGTCACCGCCTTGATGTTAGTGGAGAATGACAGGGTGTTGTCCAGGGTCACGCCAAGGTTCTTAGCACTCTGGGAGGAGGACACAATGGAGTTGTCAACCGTGATGGCGAGATCATGGAACGGGCAGTCCTTCCCCGGGTGGAAAAGCAGCTCCGTCTTGCCGAGGTTCAGCTTGAGGTGGTGATACGTCATCCACACTGATATGTCTGCCAGACATGCAGAGATGCGATTCGCCACCTGGTTATCAGAAGGGGGAAAGGAGAAGATTAATTGTGTCGTCTGCATAGCAATGATAGGAGAGACCATGTGAGGATATGACAGAGCCAAGTGACTTGGTGTATAGAGAGAATAGGAGAGGGCCTAGAACAGAGCCCTGGGGGACACCAGTGGTGAGAGCGCATGGTGCGGAGACAGATTCTCGCCACGCCACCTGGTAGAAGCGACCTGTCAGGTAGGACGCAATCCAAGCGTGGGCCGCGCCGGAGATGCCCAACTCGGAGAGGGTGGAGAGGAGGATCTGATGGTTCACAGTATCAAAGGCAGCAGATAGGTCTAGAAGGATGAGAGCAGAGGAGAGAGAGTTAGCTTTAGCAGTGCGGAGAGCCTCCGTGACACAGAGAAGAGCAGTCTCAGTTGAATGCCCAGTCTTGAAACCTGACTGATTAGGATCAAGAAGGTCATTCTGAGAGAGATAGCAGGAGAGCTGGCCAAGGACGGCACGTTCAAGATTTTTGGAGAGAAAAGAAAGAAGGGATACTGGTCTGTAGTTGTTGACATCGGAGGGATCGAGTGTAGATTTTTTCAGAAGGGGTGCAACTCTCGCTCTCTTGAAGACGGAAGGGACGTAGCCAGCGGTCAAGGATGAGTTGATGAGCGAGGTGAGGTAGGGGAGAAGGTCTCCGGAAATGGTCTGGAGAAGAGAGGAGGGGATAGGGTCAAGTGGGCAGGTTGTTGGGCGGCCGGCCGTCACAAGACGCGAGATTTCATCTGGAGAGAGAGGGGAGAAAGAGGTCAAAGCACAGGGTAGGGCAGTGTGAGCAGGACCAGCGGTGTCGTTTGACTTAGCAAACGAGGATCGGATATCGTCAACCTTCTTTTCAAAATGGTTGACGAAGTCATCCGCAGAGAGGGAGGAGGGGGGGGGGGGGAGGGGGAGGAGGATTCAGGAGGGAGGAGAAGGTAGCAAAGAGCTTCCTAGGGTTAGAGGCAGATGCTTGGAATTTAGAGTGGTAGAAAGTGGCTTTAGCAGCAGAGACATAAGAGGAGAATGTAGAGAGGAGGGAGTGAAAGGATGCCAGGTCCGCAGGGAGGCGAGTTTTCCTCCATTTCCGCTCGGCTGCCCGGAGCCCTGTTCTGTGAGCTCGTAGTGAGTCGTCGAGCCACGGAGCAGGAGGGGAGGACCGAGCCGGCCTGGAGGATAGGGGACAGAGAAAATCAAAGGATGCAGAAAGGGAGGAGAGGAGGGTTGAGGAGGCAGAATCAGGAGATAGGTTGGAGAAGGTTTGAGCAGAGGGAAGAGATGATAGGATGGAAGAGGAGAGAGTAGCGGGAGAGAGAGAGCAAAGGTTGGGACGGCGCAATACCATCCGAGTAGGGGCAGAGTGAGAAGTGTTGGATGAGAGCAAGAGGGAAAAGGATACAAGGTAGTGGTCGGAGATTTGGAGGGGAGTTGCAATGAGATTAGTGGAAGAACAGCATCTAGTAAAGATGAGGTCAAGCGTATTGCCTGCCTTGTGAGTAGGGGGGGAAGGTGAGAGGGTGAGGTCAAAAGAGGAGAGGAGTGGAAAGAAGGAGGCAGAGAGGAATGAGTCAAAGGTAGACGTGGGGAGGTTAAAGTCACCCAGAACTGTGAGAGGTGAGCCATCTTCAGGAAAGGAACTTATCAAGGCGTCAAGCTCATTGATGAACTCTCCAAGGGAACCTGGAGGGCGATAAATGATAAGGATGTTAAGCTTGAAAGGGCTGGTAACTGTGACAGCATGGAATTCTCAGACACTCTCAGACAGTCCTAGCAAAGTTCTTGCTTGAGAAAATGCTCTTTGCTAAAAAGCAATTTTAGTGTCTTTTTGACCATTTTAATTGAAAACAATCACAGTAAGGTACTTGATTGTTATCCAGACATGATATAATATTGAGTTAAAAACAGCTGAAATGGACCTTTAATAACACAAGATAGAACCAGGGAGATTGTTCAAGATTGACATCGAAATTGGACGTCTATCCATGTCCTGAGGACGTCGGGAAATGCCTTCAAAACCAACCACTAGGGGTAACAGTAAGTTCTATTACCATGAAGTAGGCTTGGGTTTTGGAACAGCATTGTTTACGGGGATGTATGTTTGATCCCAGTCCTTATTGTTTTTTTTACCCTATCCCAAACCTTAACCCTTACCTTAACCATTTGGAATGAGTGCCTAAACTTAACCCTTAACTTTGAAATGGAGAAATGGAACGATGCAGAGCAGCAGGAATTAACCCAGGGTGTCAAAAACGCATTGAAATTTGGAGCAAATTCTAAATGTGATGTTTGGAGAACGTGGACGAAGTGAGACATTGAGAGCTTGTTGCAAGGACAAAACACTGTTGATGTTCTGATGAAACCTGTAGTGTGACAAAGTAAAGCACCCTGCACCTACCCCAGGTGTTGAGCAATGCCAGCACATCCCCCTCTGTCCTCTGTCTCTCATTCCCAGATGACCAATCTTCTGCTTGTCTGATCAAACAGGGTGGTGGGTGCTGAGTGTGTGTCTACTGTAGGTGAAACAGAGACAGTTTGTCCTCTCCTCCCACTATAGCTATCTCTAGGTCACTTTCCTCCAGTGCTCAGCATCAAAGAGAATGAGAAAAAAGGAGAAGGGAAGAGACAAAGAGAGAGGTAACTTCACACCCTCACAGTTCACAGCATCTAATTAGATCTACTCTCTCTTTCAACATCTAAAGAACAAGTTTTTAATCATAACCAAACTCTCTCTCTCTCTCTCTTGCCCTCTCTCTCTCTCAATTCAATTCAAGGGATTTATTGGCATGGGAAACATATGTTAACATTGCCAAAGCAAGTGAAATAGATAAACAAAAGTGAAATAAACAATACAAATTAACTCACAAAATTACACTCACAAAATTTCCAAAAGAATGAAGACATTTCAAATGTCATATTATGTCTATATAGAGTGTTGTGACGATATGCAAATAGTAAAGTACAAAAGGGAAAATAAATAAACATAAATATGGGTTGTATTTACAATGGTGTTTGTTCTTCACTGGTTGCCCTTTTCTTGTGGCAACAGGTCACAAATCTTGCTGCTGTGATGGCATACTGTGGTATTTCACCCAGTAAATATGGGAGTTTATCAAAATTGGGTTTGTTTTCAAATTCTTTGTGGATCTGTGTAATTTGACGGAAATATGTGTCTCTAATATGGTCATACAATTGGAAGGAGGTTAGGAAGTGAAGTTCAGTTTCCTCATTATGTGGCCAATGTGCACATAGCCTGTCTTCTCTTGTGAGCCAGGTCTGCCTACGGTGGCCTTTCTCAATAGCAAGGCTATGCTCACTGAGTCTGTACATAGTCAAAGCTTTCCTTAAGTTTGGGTCAGTCACGGTGGCCAGGTATTCTGCCACTGTGTACTCTCAAATAGCATTCTAGTTTGCTCTGGTTTTTGTTAATTCTTTCCAATTTGTCAAGTAATTATCTTTTTGTTTTCTCATGATTTGGTTGGGTCTAATTGTGTTGCTGTCCTGGGGCTCTGTGGGGTGTGTTTGTGAACAGAGCCCCAGGACCAGCTTGCTTAGGGGGCTCTTCTCCAGGTTCATTTCTCTGTAGGTGATGGCTTTGTTATGGAAGGTTTGGGAATCGCTTCCTTTTAGGTGGTTGTAGAATTTAATGGCTCTTTTCTGGATTTTGATAATTAGCGGCTATCGGCCTAATTCTGCTCTGCATACATTATTTGGTGTTTTACGTTGTACACGGAGAATATTTTTTGCAGAATTCAGCATGCAGAGTCTCAATTTGGTGTTGGTCCCATTTTGTGAATTCTTGCTGGGTGAGCGGACCCTCTCTCTCTCACACACACCTACTCACTTCCCTCACATCTGACCCCCTGCCCCATACAAATACTGAATAAATTAGAGGGAAATCCCAATGGTCCTCTCTCTCTAACACACACACACACACACACACACACACACGGTGTCTAGTAGTAGAGGATTAGTAGAGCTTGTTCAACGATGGGAGAGCTTCCAGAGAGCCACTATGGGAGCAGAAGGGGTCTGGGCCTGCTCATACACCTGTCAGTAGGGAACACTACTGACACCTGTCTATCTGTCTACCTGCCTGTCAGTAGGGAACACTACTGACACCAGTCTACCTGCCTGTCAGTAGGGAACACTACTGACACCTGTCTATCTATCTACCTGCCTGTCAGTAGGGAACACTACTGACACCAGTCTACCTGCCTGTCAGTAGGGAACACTACTGACACCAGTCTGTCTGTCTACCTGCCTGTCTGTAGGAAACACTACTGACACCTGTCTACCTACCTGTCTGTAGGAAACACTACTGACACCTGTCTATCTGTCTACCTGCCTGTCTGTAGGGAACACTACTGACACCTGGCTACCTGCCTGTCTGTAGGGAACACTACTGACACCTGTCTACCTGCCTGTCTGTAGGGAACACTACTGACACCTGTCTACCTGCCTGTCTGTAGGGAACACTACTGACACCTGTCTGTCTACCTGCCTGTCTGTAGGGAACACTACTGACACCTGTCTGTCTACCTGCCTGTCTGTAGGGAACACTACTGACACCTGTCTGTCTACCTGCAAGTCTGTAGGGAACACTACTGACACCTGTCTGTCTACCTGCAAGTCTGTAGGGAACACTACTGACACCTGTCTGTCTACCTGCAAGTCTGTAGGGAACACTACTGACACCTGTCTGTCTACCTGCAAGTCTGTAGGGAACACTACTGACACCTGTCTGTCTACCTGCAAGTCTGTAGGGAACACTACTGACACCTGTCTGTCTACCTGCAAGTCTGCAGGGAACACAACTGACACCTGTCTATCTGCAGGGAACACAACTGACACCTGTCTACTTCCCTATCTGTAGGGAACACTACTGACACTTGTCTATCTGCCTATCTGTAATGAACACTACTGACACCTTTTCCCTCCTTGTCTGTAGAGGAACATTGTTGACACCTGTCTACCTGCCTGTCTGTAGAGAACACTACTGACACCTGTCTACCTTTCTACCAGTCTATACATTTGTTATGAATGTTCTATTTCTGCCCTCTGCCGGCGGCACCATATTTTATTATATATTTTTCTTTATACCAAACCCTAACCCGGACGACGCTGGGACTCCCAATCACGACCGGTTGTGATACAGCCTGAAATCGAACCAGGGTCTATAGTGACGTCTCCAGCACTGAGATGCTGTGTCTTAGACCGCTATGCGACTCAGGAGCCCCCCCCCCCAAAAAAATAGTGGTGCCCTAAGTGGTGATAAGCCCAGCCTTCTGGATGGAGGCTAACTACTTTTTCATCTAAATTACACTATAGAGCCTGGAAATACGATGACATTGCTAAAGTAGTCAAATATTTAGTAGGAAACTACTTTGTCAGCATTATCATGTCGTCAATGGCAATGTTGTCATTAGCTTGCAAAGAATGTCAAAAACAGCTAGCAATGCTAATGTTAGCTAGCTAAAATCCGGTGGTCTTAAATCTTCATCAGCGCTAATTGACGATACATTGAGTAAAATGCTCAGTCGGGCATTAGTCCAAAACGAACGTTCAAAACAATATTGTAACGAAACATGCAACCAATGAATAGAGAACACTACTGAGACCTGTCTAAACTTAGAAAAAAAAGGTGATATCTAGAACCTTAATGGGTTCTTTGGCTGTCCCCATAGGAGAACCCTTTGAAGAACCCTTTTTGGTTCCAGTGAGAACCCTTTTGGGTTCCATGTAGAGCCATTTCAACAGAGAGTTCTACCTGGAACCCAAAAGGGTTCTACCTTGTACCAAAAAGGGTTCTCCTATGGGGACAGCCAAAGAACACTTTTGGAACCCTTTTTCCTAAGAGTGTACCTGGTTACCTGCCTGTCTGTAGGGACACTACTGACTCCTGTTTACATGCATGCTACAGACACTTGTAGCATTCCAGTGGTTGTGAAGGTGGCTGACCTGCAAACCCATCCACCAGCAAACTCCTGACCCTGTATTGCCCACACAGAGTATGTCTTGTGAGAGTAGAGATTGAATTCTGTAAGGAAGTGGTTAAATAAAAAAGATGTGTGATTTATTTCGTAGTATTTCCCTGCTGAGTCAGCCATATATGTGTGTGTGTGTGTGATCTGATTCTGGGTTGTAATTCATCATCTCTGAATGTGGCAGCTTCCATTACAGAGAAAACAGGGCTCCTTCTTTAGGATTCGCATTCACGGGTGGCCATGCCCCCATGCCCACCCAACCAGTGTGTGTGTGTGTGCGTGCCCAACCAGCCCGGGAGATAATTTACTCTAAAAACAGACCCTGTGATGCTCCCACACATGATTAAAAGCCAGCCCTATTCTGGGTGAAACGTGTGTGCGAGCATGTGCCTATGCGTGTGTGCGTGCATGCATGTGCGCACACTTGCGTGTGCCAGTAAAGAGACAGTTGCCAGGGCCAGAGCCTCAGTTGACTGGAATCCCAGCAGAGTAGCATTTGTGTACTATAATCCAAGGAGTAGTGGTATGTGTGTGTGTGTGCACGTGTGTGTACAGATATGATATCTTAATTTGACCTCACAGATGTCGATGACAATATTCCTGCATTGCTGGAAAATGAAATGAGCCTCGTCATTTACATCAATTAACTGAAAACCTGCAGTTCTCTTTCTCTGTCATTTACTAAATCAACTGTTCAGAGGAGACTGTGTGAATCAGACCTTCATGGTCGAATTGCTGCAAAGAAACCACTACTAAAGGACTCCAATAAGAATAATCAAATCAAATGTATTTATATAGCCCTTCTTACATCAGCTGATATCTCAAAGTGCTGTACAGAACCCCAGCCTAAAACCCCAAACAGCAAGCAATGCAGGTGTAGAAGCACAGTGGCTAGGAAAAACTCCCTAGAAAGGCCAAAACCTAGGAAGAAACCTAAAGAGGAACCAGGCTATGAGGGGTGGCCAGTCCTCTTCTGGCTGTGCCAGGTGGAGATTATAACAGAACATGGCCAAGATGTTCAAATGTTCATAAATGACCAGCATGGTCAAATAATAATAATCACAGTAGTTGTCGAGGGTGCAACAAGTCAGCACCTCAAGAGTAAATGTCAGTTGGCGTTTCATAGCCGATCATTGAGAGTATCTCTACTGCACCTGCTGTCTCTAGAGAGTTGAAAACAGCAGGTCTGGGACAGGTAGCACGTCCGGTGAACAGGTCAGGGTTCCATAGCCGCAGGCAGAACAGTTGAAACTGGAGCAGCAGCACGGCCAGGTGGACTGGGGACAGCAAGGAGTCATCATTTACATTTACATTTAAGTCATTTAGCAGACGCTCTTATCCAGAGCGACTTACAAATTGGTGCATTAACCTTATGATATCCAGTGGAACAACCACTTTACAATAGTGCATCTAAATCTTTTAAGGGGGGGGGGGGGGGGGGGGTAGAAGATTACTTTATCCTAGGTATTCCTTAAAGAGGTGGGGTTTCAGGTGTCTCCGGAAGGTGGTGATTGACTCCGCTGTCCTGGCGTCGTGAGGGAGCTTGTTCCACCATAGGGGTGCCAGAGCAGCGAACAGTTTTGACTGGGCTGAGCAGGAACTGTGCTTCCTCAGAGGTAGGGGGGCCAGCAGGCCAGAGGTGGATGAGCGCAGTGCCCTCGTTTGGGTGTAGGGACTGATCAGAGCCTGAAGGAACGGAGGTGCCGTTCCCCTCACGGCTTCGTAGGCAAGCACCATGGTCTTGTAGCGGATGCGAGCTTCAACTGGAAGCCAGTGGAGAGAGCGGAGGAGCGGGGTGACGTGAGAGAACTTGGGAAGGTTGAACACCAGACGGGCTGTGGCGTTCTGGATGAGTTGTAGGGGTTTAATGGCACAGGCAGGGAGCCCAGCCAACAGCGAGTTGCAGTAATCCAGACGGGAGATGACAAGTGCCCGGATTAGGACCTGCACCGCTTCCTGTGTGAGGCAGGGTCGTACTCTGCGAATGTTATAGAGCATGAACCTACAGGATCGGGTCACCGCCTTGATGTTAGTGGAGAATGACAGGGTGTTGTCCAGGGTCACGCCAAGGTTCTTAGCACTCTGGGAGGAGGACACAATGGAGTTGTCAACCGTGATGGCGAGATCATGGAACGGGCAGTCCTTCCCCGGGTGGAAAAGCAGCTCCGTCTTGCCGAGGTTCAGCTTGAGGTGGTGATACGTCATCCACACTGATATGTCTGCCAGACATGCAGAGATGCGATTCGCCACCTGGTTATCAGAAGGGGGAAAGGAGAAGATTAATTGAGTGTCGTCTGCATAGCAATGATAGGAGAGACCATGTGAGGATATTATTATGACAGAGCCAAGTGACTTGGTGTATAGCGAGAATAGGAGAGGGCCTAGAACTGAGCCCTGGGGGACACCAGTGGTGAGAGCACGTGGTGCGGAGACAGATTCTCGCCACGCCACCTGGTAGGAGCGACCTGTCAGGTAGGACGCAATCCAAGCGTGGGCCGCGCCGGAGATGCCCAACTCGGAGAGGGTGGAGAGGAGGATCTGGTGGTTCACAGTATCAAAGGCAGCAGATAGGTCTAGAAGAATGAGAGCAGAGGAGAGAGAGTTAGCTTTAGCAGTGCGGAGAGACTCCGTGAAATAGAGAAGAGCAGTCTCAGTTGAATGACCAGTCTTGAAACCTGACTGATTTGGATAAAGAAGGTCATTCTGAGAGAGATAGCAAGAGAGCTGGCCAAGGACGGCACGTTCAAGAGTTTTGGAGAGAAAAGAAAGAAGGGATACTGGTCTGTAGTTGACATCGGAGGGATCGAGTGTAGGTTTTTTCAGAAGGGGTGCAACTCTCGCTCTCTTGAAGACGGAAGGGACGTAGCCAGCGGTCAAGGATGAGTTGATGAGCGAGGTGAGGTAAGGGAGAAGGTCTCCGGAAATAGTCTGAAGAAGAGAGGAGGGGATAGGGTCAAGCGGGCAGGTTGTTGGGCGACCGACCGTCACAAGATGCGAGATTTAATCTGGATAGAGAGGGGAGAAAGAGGTCAAAGCACAGGGTAGGGCAGTGTGAGCAGGACCAGCGGTGTCGTTTGACTTAACAAACGAGGATCGGATGTCGTCGACCTTCTTTTCAAAATGGTTGACGAAGTCATCCGCAGAGAGGGAGGAGGGGGGGAGGGGGAGGAGGATTCAGGAGGGAGGAGAAGGTGGCAAAGAGGTTCCTAGGGTTAGAGGCAGATGCTTGGAATTTAGAGTGGTAGAAAGTGGCTTTAGCAGCAGAAACAGAAGAGGAAAATGTAGAGAGGAGGGAGTGAAAGGATGCCAGGTCCGCAGGGAGGCGAGTTTTCCTCCATTTCCGCTCGGCTGCCCGGAGCCCTGTTCTGTGAGCTCGCAATGAGTCGTCGAGCCACGGAGCAGGAGTGGAGGACCGAGCCGGCCTGCAGGATAGGGGACATAGAGAGTCAAAGGATGCAGAAAGGGAGGAGAGGAGGGTTGAGGAGGCAGAATCAGGAGATAGGTTGGAGAAGGTTTGAGCAGAGGGAGGAGATGATAGGATGGAAGAGGAGAGAGTAGAGAGAGAGAGAGAGCGAAGGTTGCGACGGCGCAATACCATCCGAGTAGGGGCAGAGTGAGAAGTGTTGAAGGAGAGCGAGAGGGAAAAGGATACAAGGTAGTGGTCGGAGACTTGGAGGGGAGTTGCAATGAGATTAGTGGAAGAACAGCATCTAGTAAAGATGAAGTCAAGCATATTGCCTGCCTTGTGAGTAGGGGGGGAAGGTGAGAGGGTGAGGTCAAAAGAGGAGAGGAGTGGAAAGAAGGAGGCAGAGAGGAAAGAGTCAAAGGTAGACGTGGGAAGGTTAACCTCTATGGGCTAGGTGGGACGCAAGCGTCCCACCCGTGGTGCACTCCATCAACAGCAGGTGCATTTCAAGAGCGGCAAATTTGAATCCAAATAAATGTCAAAATTCAAATTTTTCAAACATACAACTATTTTACACCCTTTGAAAGATAAACATCTCCTTAATCTAACCACGTTTTCTGATTTCAAAAAGGTTTTACGGCGAAAGCATAAATTTAGAGTATGTTAGGACAGTACATTTACAAGAGTTGTGTGTAATGTTGTGCCAATTCAAAGACAGGCGTCACCAAAACCATAAAATCAGCTAACATTATGCACTAACCTTTTACAATCTCCAACAGATGACACTCCTAGGACATTATGTTAGACAATGCATGCATTTTTAGTTCTATCAAGTTCATATTTATATCCAAAAACAGCGTTTTACTGTGGCGTTGATGTTCAGGAAATCGTTTCCCTCCAATAACCGGCATTCAAGTCAGCACCACAAATTAAATAATTAAAATTAGAAAACATTGGTAAAATATTATATTGTCATTTAAAGAATTATAGATTTACATCTCTTGAACGCAATCAACTTGCCAGATTTAAAAATAACCTTACTGGGAAATCACACTTTGCAATAATCTGAGCACTGCGCCCAGAAAAATACGCGTTGCGATACAGACTAGCCGCCATGTTGGGGAGATCTAAAATCGAAAATACTATGTAAATAATCCATTACCTTTGATTCTCTTCATCAGATGTCACTTCCAGGTATCACAGGTCCATAACGAATGTAGTTTTGTTAAAAAAAGCTCATCATTTATGTCCAAAAATCTCCGTCTTGTTAGCACATGATCTAAGCCCGCCGGACTTCACTTCATGAACGAGGGGAAAAAATATATTTACGTTCGTTCAAACATGTCAAACGTTGTATAGCATAAATCATTAGGGCCTTTTTTAACAAGAACATGAATAAAATTCAAGGCGGACGAATGCAAAATCTTTTAAAACGTATTGGAACGAGGGTACCCAGCATGACCTAGCGCGCCAGGTGTCTAATGGGCCATCATCGTTCCATGGCTCTTGTTCGGTCAGATCTCCCTCCAGAAGACTCAAAACACTTTGTAAAGGCTGGTGACATCTAGTGGAAGCAATAGGAAGTGCCAAAATATTCCTCAGCCCCTGTGTTTTTCAATGGCATAGGTTTAAAGGTAATACAACACATCAGGTATCCACTTCCTGTCAGAATCTGTCTCAGGGTTTTGCCTGCCAAATGAGTTCTGTTATACTCACAGACACCATTCAAACAGTTTTAGAAACTTTAGGGTGTTTTCTATCCATATATAATAAGTATATGCATATTCTAGTTACTGGGTAGGATTAGTAACCAGATGAAATCGGGTACATTTTTTTTATCCAGCCGTGCAAATACTGCCCCCTAGCCCTAACAGGTTAATGTCACCCAGAACTGTGAGAGGTGAGCCATCCTCAGGAAAGGAACTTATCAAGGCGTCAAGCTCATTGATGAACTCTCCAAGGGAACCTGGAGGGCGATAAATGATAAGGATGTTAATCTTACATCTAGACGTTCTGCTAGTGGAACACCTGCTAAAATATCCAATGATAGGCGTGGCGCGAAATACAAACTCCTTGAAAATCCGAAAACTTCCATTTTTCAAACATATGACTATTTTACACCATTTTAAAAGACAAGACTCTCCTTTATCTAACCACACTGTCCGATTTCAAAAAGGCTTTACAGCGAAAGCAAAACATTAGATTATGTCAGCAGAGTACCCAGCCAGAAATAATCAGACACCCATTTTTCAAGCTAGCATATAATGTCACAAAAAACAAAACCACAGCTAAATGCAGCACTAACCTTTGATGATCTTCATCAGATGACACTCCTAGGACATTATGTTATACAATACATGCATGTTTTGTTCAATCAAGTTCATATTTATATCAAAAAACAGCTTTTTACATTAGCATGTGACGTTCAGAACTAGCATTCCCACTGAACACTTCCGGTGAATTTACTAAATTACTCATGATAAACGTTCACAAACAACATAACAATTATTTTAAGAATTATAGATACAGAACTACTTTATGCAATCGCGGTGTCCGATTTTAAAATAGCTTTTCGGTGAAAGCACATTTTGCAATATTCTGAGTAGATAGCCCGGCCATCATGGCTAGCTATTTTGATACCCACCAAGTTTGGTACTCACCAAACTCAGATTTACTATAAGAAAAATTGGATTACCTTTGCTGTTCTTCGTCAGAATGCACTCCCAGGACTTCTACTTCAATAACAAATGTTGGTTTGGTTCCAAATAATCCATAGTTATATCCAAATAGCGGCATTTTGTTGTGCGTTCAAGACACTATCCGAAGGGTAAAGAAGGGTGACGCGCCCGGCGCGTTTCGTGACAAAACACTTCAAAATATTCCATTACCGTACTTCGAAGCATGTCAAACGCTGTTTAAAATCAATTTTTATGCGATTTTTCTCGTAAAAAAGCGATAATATTCCGACCGGGAGTCGTTGTTTTCGTTCAAACAACTGAAAATAAAAACATGGAGTCGTCTCGTGCACGCGCGCACCAGTCTCATTGTTATCAGATCGACCACTTACCAAATGCGCTACTGTTTTTCAGCCATGGCCTGCAAAGTCATCATTTAACGTTCTGGAGCCTTCTGAGAGCCTATGGGAGCGTTATAAAATGTCACGTTACAGCAGAGATCCCCTGTTTTGGATAGAGATGATCAAGAAGGCCAAGAAATGGTCAGACAGGGTACTTCCTGTATGCAATCTTCTCAGGTTTTGGCCTGCCAAATGAGTTCTGTTATACACAGACACCATTCAAACAGTTTTAGAAACTTTGGAGTGTTTTCTATCCAAAGCTAATAATTATATGCATATTCTAGTTTCTGGGCAGGAGTAATAATCAGATTAAATCGGGTACGTTTTTTATCCGGCCGTGAAAATAAAAGGGGGGGGGGGGGGGGGTTGGAAACTGCTTTTTACATTAGCATGTGATGTTCAGAACTAGCATACCCACCGAAAACTTCCGGTGAATTTACTAAATTACTCATGATAAACGTTCACAAAATACACAACAATTATTTTAAGAATTATAGATACAGAACTCCTTTATGCAATCGGGGTGTCAGATTTCAAAATAGCTTTTCGGCGAAAGCACATTTTGCAATATTCTGAGTACATAGCTCGGCCATCACGGCTAGCTATTTTGACACCCACCAAGTTTGGGGCTCACTAAACTCAGAATTACTATTAGAAAAATTGGATTACCTTTGCTGTTCTTCGTCAGAATGCACTCCCAGGACTTCTACTTCAACAACAAATGTTGTTTTGGTTCCAAATAATCCATAGTTATATTCAAATAGCTCCGTTTTGTTCGTGCATTTAGGTCACTATCCGAAGGGTGATGTGCGAGCGCATTTCGTGACAAAAATGTCAAAATATTCCATTACCGTACTTAGAAGCATTTCAAACGCTGTTTAAAATGAATTTTTATGCTATTTTTCTCGTAAAATAGTGATAATATTCCAACCGGGCAACGTTGTATTCATTCAAAGGCTGAAAGAAAAAAATGGAGTAGTCTCGTGAACGTGCATCTCAGTCTCACTGTCCCCAGGCTGACCACTTACAAATTCTGCTGTTGTTCTTTGCCCAGAGACAGCAGACACCCCATTCCACTTTCTGGCGGCTTTAGAGAGCCAATGGAAGCCTTAGAAAATGACACGTTACAGCACAGATGCTGTATTTTTGATAGAGATGCAACAGAAGGCCAACAAATTGTCAGACGAGGCACTTCCTGTATGGAATCTTCTCAGGTTTTGGCCTGCCATATGAGTTCTGTTATACTTACAGACACCATTCAAACAGTTTTAGAAACTTCAGAGTGTTTTCTATCCAAATCTACTAATTATATGCATATTCTAGTTTCTGGGCAGGAGTAGTAACCAGATTAAATCGGGTACGTTTTTTATCCGGCCGTGAAAATACTGCCCCCTACCCCAAAGAAGTTAAGCAATGGCTTTTTTTCTAGCCACTCTTCCGTAAAGCCCAGCTCTGTGGAGTGTACGGCTTAAAGTGGACAGATACTCCAATCTCCGCTGTGGAGTTTTACAGCTCCTTCAGGGTTATCTTTGGTCTCTTTGTTGCCTCTCTGATTAATGCACTCCTTGCCTGGTCCATGCGTTTTGGTGGGCAGGCCTGTCTTGGCAGGTTTGTTGTGGTGCCATATTCTTTCCATTTTTTAATAATGGATTTAATGGTGCTCCATGGGATGTTCAAAGTTTCTGATATTTTTTTTATAACCCAACCCTGATCTGTACTTCTCCACAACTTTGTCCCTGACCTGTTTAGAGAGCTCCTTGGTCTTCATGGTGCCGCTTGCTTGGTGGGTCCCCTTGCTTAGTGGTGTTGCAGACTCTGGGGCCTTTCAGAACAGGTGTATATATACTGAGATTATGTGACAGATCATGTGACACTTAGATTGCACACAGGTGGACTTTATTTAACTAATTATATGACTTCTGAAGGTAATTGGTTGCACCAGATCTTATTTAGGGGCTTCATAGCAAAGGGGGTGAATACATACACATGCACCACTTTTCCATTTTGTGTATGTCCATTTCATGAAATCCAAATAAAAATCCATTTAAATTACAGGTTGTAATGCAACAAAATAGGAAAAGACGCCAAGAGGGATGAATACTTTTGCAAGGCACTGTAGTAGTGAGATAAGATACATTATGTCAGACTAATTTGCAATTGATTGTCAGAGCCCGATTAAAAGTATGTGATGGTGAGTTGAGAAGACAATCAGAAATACTGTTAGAATGTTTTTCAATTGACTGCCATAGCCCCAGATAAAGAAGTTAACATTGGCTGTCAATTACATGTTTTTTTCACGTGGTTGGTGTCAAGAGAATTTTCAGATATCAAAATGAGGTCATGGGCCAAAACAGTTTGTGAACCCCTGACCTAAACTATAGCCTACTGTAGCCTATCAAAACAAATGTCAAGTTAGAAATTATAACTTTTTTGAGAATAATTAATTCCTTTACCCGTGAGATGAAACTGGTTAAATAAGATCCTACGTCTGTATGTCAACATCCGTGCTGACGTTCACATGTGCACACATGCATAAGTATGTGTGGCCAATCACATCACTGATTATAGTCGCGTGACTATATTAGGCACAGATTGATGCTCAATGTTAAATTTAAATCTTCCCACCATTACATCTAAGCTAATATAACTCCAATGTCGATGAAACTTCGCAAATCAACTTGATTGGCGGTACACAACACACTCCCGCCTCTCTTCATGATCCATTTGGTTTTTCCCGAGAATCACTTACCAGATTTTTAACAGGGTCGTTAGCATTTGAGTGTCAGAGAATTTTCTTCCCCCACCTAGCTCAAATTATAGAGGTCGGATTAAAGTGAGACTATAGCGACTATAAGGTGACCATTAGTCTTAGCATTTGTCGGACTGAATAAGTTTGTAGGTGCAACAGTTTTTATTCAGTTAATAATGTATTGCTCTCACATGCCTATTAAGAACCAACAATGTGCTACCTTTTTGTAGCATTTCTGGCAATGCTAACATCTTTTTCAGCCGAATCCCAGAGTTATAAAATCGGGTCCAAAGCACCTTGGTTGCTCGACAACGCAGCAGCAACTGCAGACAGACAGTGACACAGCAATCAGATGTGGATGAGAAGGACAGACAGTACTGTAGATAATTAGCTATTGTGCTATTCCAGCTGAGGTTAATCAATAAATGTACACAGATAAGTTTCAGATCTGAAGAATGGGTTAGTGAATGTGGTTTTGTTTTGGTTAGCTTCTCTAAACTCCAGCAACTAACATTAGCTAGCTAACACCACTCAGATGACAGCTAACTAACTAGCTAGCTAACTAGCTAACAAACAGGATCAGAAAGCTAGCTATATTTGGTTATGGAAGATTTTTACACAGATGACTTCGGACATTAGCTAGCTAGCTATCTAGTTAGCTGGAGACAGACAACAGCTGACCTCAACAGTTAGCTAGCGCACGGTCTAATGCCAGTTAGCTAACAAGCTAACTAGCCACGGATACCCAAACAGTGGTGTGGACCCCAAAGCCTGATAACCAATGTATAATGATGCATAACTCTGCAACGCTTTAGGCTAGAAACAAGCCATAAAAGACTATGAAATTCAAAGGCTTAGCTAAGACCTTCAAAAGTCAATCAGTTATAAAACAGTTTTTGATTCAAAACGGATTAAATAGAATTGTTTACTCACCTATCTACACACAATACCCCATAATGACAAAGTGAAAACATGTTTTTAGAAATGTTGGCTAATTTATTTAAAATGAAATACAGAAATACTTAATTTACATAAGTATTCACACCAATGGGTCAATACTTTGTAGAAGCACCTTTGGCAGTGATTACAGTTGTGAGTCTTTCTGGGTAAGTCTCTAAGAGCTTCCCACACCTGGATTGTGCAACATTTGCCCATATTCTTTTCAAAATTCTTCAAGATCTGTCAAATTGGTAGTTGATCACTGCTAGACAACCATTTTCAGGTCTTGCCATAGATGTTCAAGTAGATCTTCAACCCCCAGTCTCAGGTACTGAGCGCTTTGGAGCAGGTCTTCATCAAGGATATCTCTGTACTTTGCTCTGTTCATCTTTCCCTTGATCCTGACTAGTCTCCCAGTCCCTGCCACTGAAAAACATCCCCACAGCATGATGCTGCCACCACCATGCTTCAATGTAGGGATGGTTTCCAGGTTTCCTCCAGACATGACGCTCGGCTTTCAGGCCAAAGAGTCTTTATTTCATCAGACCAGAGAATCTTGTTTCTCATGGTCTGAGAGTCCTTTAGGTGCCTTTTGGCAAACTCCAAGTGGGATGTCATGTGCCTTGTACTGAGGAGTGGCTTCCGTCTGGCCACTCTACCACTAAGGCCTGATTGGTGGAGTGCTGCAGAGATGGTTGTTCTTCTGGAAGGTTCTCCCATCTCCACAGAGGAATTCTGGAGCTCTCTCAGAGTGACTATCGGGTTCTTGGTCACCTCCCTGACCAAGGCCCTTCTCCCCTGATTGCTCAGTATGGCCGGGCGGCCAGCTCTAGGAAGAGTCTTGGTGGTTCCAAACTTATTTCATTTAAGAATGATGGAGCCCACTGTGTTCTTGAGTACCTTCAATGCTGCAGATATGTTTTGGTACCCTTCCCCAGATCTGTGCCCGACACAATCCTGTCTCAGAGCTCTACAGAAAATTCCTTTGACTTCATGGCTTGGTTTTTGCTCTGACATGCGCTGTCACCTGTGGGACCTTATATAGACAGATGTGTGCCTTTCCAAATCATGTAAAATCAATTGAATTTACCAAGTTGTAGCAACATCTCACGGATGATCAATGTAAATAGGATGCTCCTGAGCTCAATTTCGAACTCTCAAAGCAAAAGGTCTGAATCCTTATGTAAATAAGGTATTTGTTTTTTGTTTTGAATACATTTGCTAAAATTTCTAAAAAAACATTTTTGTTTGTCATTATGCAGTATTGACAAAGGGAAGGGGTCTGAATACTTTCCTAATGCATGTAGATGACATAGGTGTAGTTGAGGTAAAACTTGTGTTGAATATTAACAAACTACATTCATCAATCTGACCCCATTATTATGTGAATAAATGCCATTGCTCATACACGGATATCCATAGTTATAGCCAGCTTGCAAGTCTTCGCGTCGCCATGGAATACTTTAATTATTCTGAAATAAAATATAAACGCAAAATGTAAAGTGCTGGTCCCATGTTTCATGAGCTGAAATAAAAGATCTCAGAAATGTTTCTATACAGTCAAAAAGTTTATTTCTCTCAAATGTTGTGCACAAATGTATTTACACCCCTTTTAGTGAGCATGATCATTACACTTGTGCACCTTGTGCTGGGGACAATAAAAGGCCACTCTAAAATGTGCACTTTTGTCACACAACACAATGCCACAGATGTCTCAAGTTGAGGGAACGTATAATTGTCATGCTGAGTGCAGCAATGTCCACCAGAGCTGTTGCCAGAGAATATAATGTTAATTTCTCTACCAGAAGCCACTTCCAACATCATTTTAGAGAATTTGGCAGTACGTTCAATCACAGACCACGTGTAACCATGCCAGTGCAGGACATCTGTCTTCCGGCTTCTTCACCTGCGGGATCGTCTGAGACCAGCCATCCGGACAGCTGATGAAACTGTGAAGTGTGGTCTTCATGGATTTATCCCGGTTTCAATGGCAGTCAGCGTGAATGGCTTCATGTGGGCGAACGTTTTGCTGATGTGAACGTTGGAAGCAGAGAGCCCCATGGTGGCAGTGGGGTTATGGTATGGGCAGGCATAAGCTACGGACAACAAACACAATTGAATTTTATCACTGGCAATTTGAATGCACAGGGATACCGTGATGAGATCCTGAGGCCCATCGTCGTGCCGTTCATCCGCTGCATCACATCATGTTTCAGCGTGATAATGCACGGCCCCATATTGCAAGGATCTGTACACAATTCCTGGAAGCTGAAATTGTCCCAGTTCTTTCATGGCCTGCATACTCACCAGACATGTCACCCATTGAGCATTTTTGGGATGCTCTGGATAGACATGTACGGCAGTGTGTTCCAGTTCTCGACCATATCCAGCAACTTCGCACAGCTATTGAAGAGGAGTGAGACAACATTCCACAGTCCACAATCAACAGCCTGATCAACTCAATGCGAAGGAGATGTGCCACGCTGCATGAGGCAAATGGTGGTGACACCAGATACTGATTGGTTTTCTGATCCACCCCCCTACCTTTTTTTAAAGGTATCTATGACCAACAGATTCATATCTGTATTCCCAGTCATGTGAAATCCGTAGAATAGGCCTAAATCATTTATTTCAATTGACTTATTTCATTATATGAACTGTAACTCAGTAAAATCTTTGAAATTGTTGCATGTTGCGTTTATATTTTTGTTCAGTGTGCAAGTGTTCTAAAATAATTTTATGTGATTATTACGAGGCTTATAGGACTTATGAGCTGTTTATAACGACCACAGACCCACAGTTGGCATCTGACCGTAAGGCGCTACAGAGGGTAGTGCGTACGGCCCAGTACATCACTGGGGCAAAGCTTCCTGCCATCCAGGACCTATATACTAGGCGGTGTCAGAGGAAAGCCCCAAAAATTGTCAAAGACTCCAGTCACCCAAGTCATAGACTCTTCTCTCTGCTACCGCACAGCAAGCAGTCCTGGAGCGCCAAGTCTAGGACCAAAAGGCTTCTTAACAGCTTTCACCCCAACGCCATAAGACTGATGAACAATGAATCAAATTGCCATCCGGACATTTACTTTGACACCCCCCCATTTGTTTTTTCAACGCTGCTACGCACTGTCTATAGTCTATGCATAGTCACTTTACCTATACCTACATGTACAGTTGAAGTCGTAAGTTTACATACACTTATGTTAGTTAAAACTCGTTTTTCAACCACTCCACAAATTTCTTGTTAACAAACTATAGTTTTGCAAGTCAGTTAGGACATCTATTTTGTGCATGAAACAAGTAATTTTTCCAACAATTGTTGACAGACAGATTATTTCACTTATAACTCACTGTATCACAATTCCAGTGGGTCTGAAGTGTACATACACTAAGTTGACTGTGCCTTTAAACAGCTTGGACAATTCCAGAAAATTATGTCATGGCTTTAGAAGGCTAATTGACATCATGTGAGTCAATTGGAGGTGTACCTGTGGATGTATTTCAAGGCCTACCTTCAAACTCAGTGCCTCTTTGCTTGATTATCATGGGAAAATCAAAATAAATCAGCCAAGACCTCAGAAAGAAATGGTAGACCTCCACAAGTCTGGTTCATCCTTGGGAGCAATTTCCAAATGCCTGAAGGTACCACGTTCATCTATACAAACAATAGTACGCAAGGATAAACACCATGGGACCATGCAGCCATCATACCGCTCAGGAAGGAGACGTGTTCTGTCTCCTAGAGATGAACGTACTTTTGTGCGAAAAGTGCAAATCAATCCCAGAACAACAGCAAAAGGACCTTGTGAAGATGCTGGAGGAAACAGGTACAAAAGTATCTAGATCCACCTTAAAACGAGTCCAATATCGACATAACCTGAAAGGCCGCTCAGCAAGGAAGAAGCCACTGCTCCAAAAACGCCATAAAAAAACAGACTACGGTTTGCAACTGCACATAGGGACAAAGAGTGTACTTTTTGGAGGAATGTCCTCTCGTCTGCTGAAACAAAAATATCACTGTTTGACCATAATGACCATCGTTATGTTTGGAGGAAAAAGGGGGATGCTTGCAAACCGAAGAACATCATCCCAACCGTGAAGCACGGGCTGTAGGAGCATCATGTTGTGGGGGTGCTTTGCTGCAGGAGGGACCTGTGCACTTCACAGAATAGATGGCATCACGAGGAGAGAAAATTAAGTGGATATATTGAAGCAACATCTCAAGACATCAGTCAGGAAGTTAAAGCTTGGTCGCAAATGGGTCTTCTAAATGGACAATGACCCCAATCATACTTCCAAAGTTGTGGCAAAATGGCTTAAGGACAACAAAGTCAATGTATTGGAGTGGCCATCACAAAGCCCTGACCTCAATCCTATAGAACATTTGTGGGCAGAACTGAAAATCTGTGTGCGAGCAAGGAGGCCTACAAACCTGACTCAGTTACACCAGCTCTGACAGGAGGAATGGGCCAAAATTCACCCAACTTATTGTGGGAAGCTAGTGGAAGGCTACCCGAAACGTTTGGCCCAAGTTAAACAATTCAAAGGCAATGCTACCAAAAACGAATTGAGTGTATGTAAACTTCAGACCCACTGGGAGTGTGATGAAAGAAATAAAAGCTGAAATAAATCATTCTCTCTACTATTATTCTGACATTTCACATTCTTAAAATTAAAGTGGTGATCCTAACTGACCTAAGACAGGGAGTTTTTACTAGGATTAAATGTCAGGAATTGTGAAAAACTGAGTTTAAATGTATTTGGCTAAAGTGTATATAAACTTCCGACTTCAACTGTACAAATTACCTTGACTAATCTGTGCCTGAGTTACTTTTGATTATTTTTTACTTTAGTTTATTTAGTAAATATTTTCTTGACTCTTTCTTAAACTGCATTGTTGGTTACGGCTTCTAAGTAAGCATTTCACTGTAAGGTGAAGCTGTTGTATTCGGCGCATGTGACATTTGATTAATTTGAGTTGATTAATTTATCAAGTCAATCTTAGCCAGACATGTGAAGTTAGAACCTGTGCATTATGCTATGTGTATAGTGTAAATAACATTTAGCCTCCTAATACAACAGAATGAATAGTCAATCAAAGAGTTATTCTATACAAGAGGAACACATTTACTTAAATCAACTAGTCGCAAATGAATTGACTCTCTAAACAATTACAGTGTACATGAAATACGTGATATAGGATAAAATGTATTTAAACCAAAGGAACCTCAGACCTTTTATCCATTGAAAAACAGAAACTCAACCCCCAACTAAATTAACATGACTTTGCACTCTGCTGATGAAAATCACACCCAGATTAGAATCGAATCAACTCAATTCAATTTGAATGCTATGACCGGACAACAGGAATGTGACTGATAACCGGTCAACCCAACATACATTTTCAACCCGGTCTCTCTGAAAATACATCAACCACAATACATACAGTACAGTGCAATAAGACATATCCAACTGTGCGGCTCTTTATAAGGTCTTGAAACAATCCAAACACTACAGTTTCATTCACACAATTATATTCACAATGCCAGGTTCAGTTTTAATCACTTTCCGTCTTAAAAGTGCCAGGAGACAAATGGAATCTCCTGTACTTTGGAGTCAAAGTCCCAGGGCTGGAGGTGCGAACTCAGGATGTACATCGCTCTTTGAAATGCAAACATATGGCCATTGATGCGGACAATGCCTTACATTGTGATTGAATCATCATGCTGTGCTCCCACGCCAGCCAGTCGCTGACGCATCTGAATCACAGAATCCAAGAAGGTCATAATTTCTCCCACTTACCCGAATATGACAGTGCCCCTGGGGTACATTGCTCTTCATATTAGGTGCTGCTTTATAAAGCCACTGTAAAGCACACACAATGAAAAATGGTGCATAAATCATTAAAATCTCTGTCCTAGTCCTTAACCTCCAAGTGCTTTTAAAGTGATGGTTTCAGTGCACTGTAATGAGTCAGTGTTTATGTAGAGACTTACACAAGCACTGTCAGGTCTGTCTGTAATATGCTATGAAATATCTGCCTGGCCATAGGAGACTCCCACTCATACATGAATGCACACACACACACACACACACACACACACACGCACGCACGCACGGACGCACACACACACACACACACACACACACACACACACACACACACACACACACACACACACACACACACACACACACACACACACACACACACACACACACACACACACACACACACACACACAGCGGTAGGGAGGGGAGGTGAAGGAAAACAGCTGGGCTGACTGAGGCAGAGCAATAGACATTAGCTGAGCCACTAACGTAACGTAGCATTTAACTCAATGGTCCTTGGTTGTGGGTGTGTGTGTGTGTGTGTGTGTGTGTGTGTGTGGGGGGGGGGGGGGGGGGGGGGGGGGGGGGAGGGTTACCTAGTGTGTTAGCTTAGTGCAAGGCTGAGCGTTCTGTGGGCAGTGAACCCTGACAAGCTGGAAAACAGTCTTCAGATCAGTTACAGGGCTAATATGTACCTGTCAGAGCTCCTAATTACACCTAGACACACACACACACACACACACACACACACACACACACACACACACACACACACACACACACACACACACACACACACACACACACACACACACACACACACAGACACACACACACACACACACATCTGTCAGAGACCCTAATTATGAGCAGCTGTGCAAGTGTCCACGGGAACATGCTATGCTAACTAGCTCCCCGAGCAGTGCAGAACACAGCTGAACAGAGCGGTGCAGAGCAGGTCCTTGAGTCAGTTCGGCCACTGGTTTTATCAGTGTATCAGCAGTGTGATTCTCTGTGACCCAGTTTGTTTTACTGGCTGATGTGTGTGATGGAAGCCAGGCTGGCTCTAATGCAGGTGTCTGGCTTTTCTCTGTGTCTCTCTAAGCAGAGGAGAATAGGAGCTGAACCAGGGCCAGTTTGTTCTCTGTGTCTCTCTAAGCAGAGGAGAATAGGAGCTGAACCAGGGCCAGTTTGTTCTCTGTGTCTCTCTAAGCAGAGGAGAATAGGAGCTGAACCAGGGCCAGTTTGTTCTCTGTCACAGATAGCAGACAGGTACGCCACTGCTTCATGGGCTTTTGTCAAGTTTTTGAGGATACGGCTGTATTTTTGGCTGAAGCTTCATTATTTAGCTGTGTGTTTGGCTAATGCATTAATATATTAGAGTGTTTGGGACTACTGCTTTGGTTACAGTTTGTTTGTCTCTTAGACCATAGATTGTATCAGAGACCAGAATATTATGATTTGATTTATGACGTGTGTTTGAGGTGATAAAATGCAGTCAGTCAGCGAGCATTCAGGATCGCTGTTGTGTAGCCAAGTGTTTCCCAGCGGATGACAGGTGGTTGCTGGGTGGAGACTGTACTGCACGTGTGCAGAAAGTATCGGTAGTGCAGGCGTGCAGCAGTGGGTAATTGTTCAGGAGGCTGAGAGGCCAAACGTGAAACAGCTGGTAACAATCAGTGCCTGCATGGGGTGAACACTTACCTCCTACACGCTCCTAATAACATGCTCATTCAGCAGACCTTACACACACATTCAGTTTAAGTGGCCCATTTGGGAATCAACACCATAACCCTAGTCTTGTAAGGAGCATCCTCCAACCATTAAGCTATTGGAACCATAGACCTACTTATTACTTGGTTCAGATCAGCACAATAGGCAGACGTTGTGCCTAAACACTGATCCAGGTTCAGATATGTTCTCACCCAGCTAATAGTTGAGGTTAGTATATGGGACTGGGTAATCTGATCTGAAAGCTGTGGTTAGGGGGCCAAAATATTAATATAAATTGTAAGTGATTAAGGATTATACCCAGCCTCACACCTCAACACATCAATCATTGCATGGTGGACTCACACCACTGACTAAATTCAAAATGAGAAAACACACTCCACCTGACGTCAGGAGTCACAGGTAATGATGCATTCTAACCACTTACCTGCTGTGGTGGGAAACCATAACATTAGTTAACACCCAGCTGTTTACCCAATGACTCACCTCCTGACTCTACATACAAGCTCACATCAGCCACGCGCTAAGGGGTGTCTGTGTGTGTTTGTGTCTGGGGGTTCCCTGATGTCATCCAGAAAAAGGCTAGTTGTTTGGGGTTTTAGGCTGGGTTTCTGTACAGCACTTTCTGACATCTGCTGATGTAAAAAGAGCTTTATAAATACATTTGATTGATTGATTTGAATCTGGATGATCTCTAATTCAAGGCCAAGTGCAGTCAACAATGTGATTTTCCTGTGTTTAAAAAAAAAAACATTTTCATTATAAACAATCACAGTAAGGTACTTAATTGTTACCCAGAAATTATTTGGTATTGAGAAAAACAAATGGCTGCATTGGACCTTCAATTAATTAATAAATCACACAAGATCCACTTGATTTGGGATGTACCCATTCCAGCACTAGCACAGCTGAGAGAGAAAGAAAGAAAGAAAGAAAGAAAGAAAGAAAGAAAGAAAGAAAGAAAGAAAGAAAGAAAGAAAGAAAGAAAGAAAGAAAGAAAGAAAGAAAGAAAGAAAGAAAGAAAGAAAGAAAGAAAGAAAGAAAATCGGCTCAGGTTGGAGATAAGACTGGGGTTTTGGTTCGGGTTTTTATTGGGGTAGTTTACATTTTTTGGGTTACCCACATCACCTTATCTGTGTCCCCTCCCCCATATCCCTCCCTCTCCACCCATCCCTCTCTCAGTGAGATTGTGTCCCCTACATGTCTAAGCCTGTGCTCACTGGTGTTTGATGTCAGTTAATTTGCTGTGGTGCTGACAGGCGGATGGCCATTCGGAGGAGAGTATGTGTGTGTGAGAGAGAGAGAAAGAGAGAGAGTGTGTGTATTTGTATGAGTGCTTTGGCATACCTATTTGTGTGTGTTTGTGTGTGGGTTCTCATGCTGTTCTCTGGTGTAATTGCTGAGGCTGAATTCGCTGCCCTGGATTACAGGATCTCCCGCAATTTGCTCCCCTGGGAGTGCCAGAGCACTGTGGGAGAAACGTGTGTGTGTATCCAACTCTGTGTGTGTGCATATGTGTGTGTGTGTGTGCGTGTGTGTGCGTGCGTGCATGTGTGTGCACGTCTGTGCATTGGTCTGTGTGTTAGAGCTCTGTGGGAAAAGTGTGCTCGCTCTGGAACAGAGGGAACAATACAGCCTTTTTTCCTGACGACATCCATGGATTCATGTTTAAACCAACAGTGACACACAGTCACTGTAGCTCACCAGGGGAGTGAGCAGATTACTGCCAGTAGTGACCTGAGTCTCAAGCAAGATTTTACAACCAAACTGTAAGAGACTGTATGTCTCTAGTGACAAGCGCAGTCTGGCCTGGCCAGGTTAGGATAGACAATAAGATGTTGGACGGAGTGGATTTGTTAATGAGACCTACGGAACAGCAGTCCAGGCCATGAGAAAGTTGATCTGTCAGAGCCAGCTGTGGGTTTGCAGCTGTAAATCTCAGGGGAATATAAAGAGAGAGATGCAGCATAGAACAAAGTCATAACATGCACTGTGGACTTGATTGGCTGGGCATTAAACACCATTGAGAAATGCCTTAGCCTCACTAAACCTGCCACCCCTCACATACATAGTGTGCATGGGAACATGCACGAACACACATATACACACACACCCTCAAACTTTCTGCTGAGATTCCCAGCGCTGTATCCAGGCAACATTGTCCTAATGTGGCTCTGGGTGATGTGGACCTACAGTATGTGGTGATTTTGTGTGTGTCTGTGTGTGTTCTCATAGCCTCCTTAAGGCCAGATGTGTTTAATGAGTGTAGAGTAAAGCTGTTGCTGTCTCTTTGGGACAAATATGTTTATTAGTCACCCAAACAGCATAATGGCTATTAGAGGACTGGTAACCGTTAGTGATGACTACATTCCCTGCCGGCTGCTGCCTGCTCTCTGTTCTCTTTCTGGAGGGAGGAATGGGTGAGGAAGAAGGTGAGGCAGGAGTTTGGGGTAAAGGTGGGGTGAGGTAAGGGAGGTTGAGGAGGAGGGTGAGAGACTCAGGGAATGACCCCTAAGATTCAGGGGTCACCGTTGGGTTTAGGTTGGAATTAGGTTACTGAGCAGAGGAGAGCATAGAGAACAGAGCCATGAGACAGCATTAGTGTAGATGAGACCTGTCAATCATTCCCCAGTCACCTGAGTAGGTAGAGTTAGAGGGCATGGCCTGGACTGGGGACAGAACTGTACAGTAACTATACCATGTTTCTTCTTTCCTCTGAACACTGAATGGAATGGTGTCTTGTGCAACAATGTGCTCACCCATATGGGAAGGTGTCCCATCGGTGTGTGTGTGTATACGTTTGTGTGAACAGTGTGATCAGTGCTGTCCGGCCCAGTCACAGCCAGTGGCGCAAGGCCCTAATGGATCAGTGTGTGTGTGTGCATGCATGCATGCGTGTGTTTTTGTGTGTTTGTGTATGTGTCTGTGTGTGTGTGTGTGTGTGTGTGTGTGTGTGTGTGTGTGTGGTGTGTGTGTGTGTGTGTGTGTGTGTGTGTGTGTGTGTGTGTGTGTGTGTGTGTGTGTGTGTGTGTGTGTGTGTGTGCAAGCATACACATTTGTGTGCGTGCATGTGTGTGTATGCGTGTGTGTGTTTCTGCGTGTGTGTGTGTGTGTGTGTGTGTGTGTGTGTGTGTGTGTGTGTGTGTGTGTGTGTGTGTGTGTGTGTGTGTGTGTGTGTGTGTGTGTGTGTGTGTGTGTGTGTGTGGCGTGTGTGTGTGTGCGTGTGCATGTGTGTAGTTCCTAGGACTGCTGGCCAGACCTCTCCATCATGTCTTGTATTGTGTTGAGCCAAGATAAACACATTCACACCTTCATGTACACACACCACCCATGTCCTATTCACATGCTACTCTCAGCTGCTGCAGCGAGGATGTGTGTGTGTGTGTGTGTGTGTTTGTGTGTGTGCCAGGGTGTGTGCGTGTGTATGAAACAGAGAGGATAGGAGGCGAGAGGAGAGGTAAAGGAGCAAGGTGGAAAATGGAAGCGAAGAGAAGAGGGGAGGAGTAAGTTGGAGAGGAGAGGTAAAGAGAGGAGAAAAGAGGAGAACAGCTCTAGCTGTCTTTTCTCCTCTCCCTCTCTCCATCTCTCTCTGGGCTGTCCTCTGTAACCCCTCAGCTCATTAGTGTTATTTATCACTACAGGATCCTCCCGTAAGTCTCTCAGCAGGCTTCCACTCGCCAAGACCTACATAAAGAGGGGAGAGATAAAGAGGGGAGAGAGAGAGGAGAGAAAGAGAGCGAAAGAAAGAGAGACGGGGGGAGAAGTCAGACTGTGTGCGACACAGGTTGATGAAGCAGGATGACTCCAGATTATCCATCTCTGTCTGATTGTGGGTGGATGTTTGTGTTTGTTTATACACTGCTCAAAAAAATAAAGGGAACACTTAAACAACACAATGTAACTCCAAGTCAATCACACTTCTGTGAAATCAAACTGTCCACTTAGGAAGCAACACTGATTGACAATAAATTTCACATGCTGTTGTGCAAATGGAATAGACAACAGGTGGAAATTATAGGCAATTAGCAAGACACCCCCAATAAAGGAGTGGTTCTGCAGGTGGGGACCACAGACCACTTCTCAGTTCCTATGCTTCCTGGCTGATGTTTTGGTCACTTTTGAATGCTGGCGGTGCTTTCACTCTAGTGGTAGTCTACAACCCACACAAGTGGCTCAGGAAGTGCAGCTCATCCACGATGGCACATCAATGCGAGCTGTGGCAAGAAGGTTTGCTGTGTCTGTCAGCGTAGTGTCCAGAGCATGGAGGCGCTACCAGGAGACAGGCCAGTACATCAGGAGACGTGGAGGAGGCCGTAGGAGGGCAACAACCCAGCAGCAGGACCGCTACCTCCGCCTTTGTGCAAGGAGGGGCAGGAGGAGCACTGCCAGAGCCCTGCAAAATTACCTCCAGCAGGCCACAAATGTGCATGTGTCTGCTCAAACGGTCAGAAACAGACTCCATGAGGGTGGTATGAGGGCCCGACGTCCACAGGTGGGGGTTGTGCTTACAGCCCAACACCGTGCAGGACGTTTGGCATTTGCCAGAGAACACCAAGATTGGCAAATTCTCCACTGGCGCCCTGTGCTCTTCACAGATGAAAGCAGGTTCACACTGAGCACGTGACAGACGTGACAGAGTCTGGAGACGCCGTGGAGAATGTTCTGCTGCCTGCAACATCCTCCAGCATGACCGGTTTGGCGGTGGGTCAGTCATGGTGTGGGGTGGCATTTCTTTGGGGGGCCGCACAGCCCTCCATGTGCTCGCCAGAGGTAGCCTGACTGCCATTAGGTACCGAGATGAGATCCTCAGACCCCTTGTGAGACCATATGCTGGTGCGGTTGGCCCTGGGTTCCTCCTAATGCAAGACAATGCTAGACCTCATGTGGCTGGAGTGTGTCAGCAGTTCCTGCAAGAGGAAGGCATTGATGCTATGGACTGGCCCGCCCGTTCCCCAGACCTGAATCCAATTGAGCACATCTGGGACATCATGTCTCGCTCCATCCACCAACGCCACGTTGCACCACAGACTGTCCAGGAGTTGGCGGATGCTTTTGTCCAGGTCTGGGAGGAGATCCCTCAGGAGACCATCCGCCACCTCATCAGGAGCATGCCCAGGTGTTGTAGAGAGGTCATACAGGCACGTGGAGGCCACACACACTACTGAGCCTCATTTTGACTTGTTTTAAGGACATTACATCAACGTTGGATCAGCCTGTAGTGTGGTTTTCCACTTTAATTTTGAGTGTGACTCCAAATCCAGACCTCCATGGGTTGATAAATTGGATTTCCATTGATTATTTTTGTGTGATTTTGTTGTCGGCACATTCAACTATGTGAAGAAAAAAGTATTTAATACGATTATTTCATTCATTCAGATCTAGGATGTGTTATTTTAGTGTTCCCTTTATTTTATTGAGCAGTATATTTTTTTGCCAGACCAAGTGTTGCTGAGTCTTCTCTAGCGCCTCCTCTATAATCCCACTCTACCGTAAAAAGCCCTACAGTGGTGTGTGCTCGCATGTGCTCGCATGTGTCTGTGTGTCTCTTTCTCTCACTTTCTCCTGCTGCTTTTGTTAAGGTGTCCCTCAAACCACAGAGGTACTATTAAGAAACAAATAAGTAATTTTAACACCAGCATAAATATTCCATTCATCCCAAGCATTGCTCTATTATACATCACCCTGTAGTTACTGTACATGTTAGTGTGGGAAGGAACAGCCACGTTTAAGCCTTAGGGGCGAGACTGTCTAAAGATGTGATGAGTGAACTGACTAACATGAACATAGAGCACATCGCTTATCTGTAAATGGGACACCTTCAGTCAGAAAGGGACTACAATGGCTATTCGGTATTATTTTTCTCAAATCAGTGACTTATTTAGACCTGGTAAACCAGGTGTGATCAGGGTGGGTGGTTGGAAGGGGGTTGGGTGTGGGTGGTTGGGAGGGAGGGAATCGAAGTGGGTGCACTGAGGAAGGGCAGAGAGGTAGTGGAGGGACTAGGTGGGTTAGGCAGATGTGTTGTATGGAGGGAGGGAGGGAGGATGCTTGGGATATGGTAAAATATTTGTACTTACATTGATGTACATTTTGTAAAACTTGAATAAAAAGATATAAAATGTAAAAATAGACCAGGTGTGTGCAGTACTGGTGCAGTGCAGATCAGTGACATTAATAGATCAATTAAGTGCCGGGGAGAAGTAAAGTACCAGTCGAAAGTTTGGACACACCTACTCATTGAAAGGTTTTTCTTTATTTTTACTATTTTCTACATTGTAGAATAATAGTGAAGACATCAAAACTATAACATAACACATTTTGAATCATATAGTAACCAAACAAAGTGTTAAATAAATCAAAATATATTTTATATTTGAGATTCTTCAAAGTAGCCACCCTTTGCCTTGATGACAGCGTTGCACAATTTTGGCATTCTCTCAACCAGCTTCACATGGAATGCTTTTCGAATAGTCTTGAAGGTGTTCCCACATATGCTGAGCGCTTGTTGGCTGCTTTTTCTTCACTCTGCGGTCCAACTCATCCCAAACCATCTCAATTGGTTTGAGGTTGGGTGATTGTGGAGGCCAGGTCATCTGATGCAGCACTCCATCACTCTCCTTCTTGGTCAAATAGCCCTTACACAGCCTGAAGGTGTGTTAGGTCATTGTCCTGTTGAAAAACAAGTGATAGTCCCACTAAGCGCAAACCAGATGGGATGGTGTGTCACTGCAGAATGCTGTGGTAGCCATGCTGGTTGTGTGCCTTGAATTCTAAATAAATCACTGACAGTGTCATCAGCAAAGCACCCCACAACATCACAACTCCTCCTCCTCCATGCTTCACGGTGGGAACCACACATGCGGAGATCATCCGTTCATTTACTCTGCATCTCACAAAGACACAGAGGTTGGAACCAAAAATCTCAAATTTGGACTCATCAGACCAAAGGACAGATTCCACCGGTCTAATGTCCATTGCTCATGTTCCTTGGCCCGAGCAAGTCTCTTGTTCTTAATCACACAGTCTCCTCTGAACAGATGATGTTGAGATGTGTCTGTTACTTGAACTCTGGGAAGCATTTATTTAGGCTGCAATTTCTGAGGCTGGTAACTCTAATGAACTTATCCTCTGCAGCAGAGGTAACTCTGGGTCTTCCTTTCCTGTGGCAGTCCTCATGAGAGCCAGTTTCATCATAACGCTTCATGGTTTTTGCGACTGCACTTGAAGAAACTTTCAAAGTTCTTGAAATGTTCCGCATTTACTGACCTTCATGTCTTAAAGTAATGATGGACTGTCATTTGTCTTTGCTTATTTGAGCTGTTCCTGCCATAATATGGGCTTGGGCTTTTACCAATATACCACCTCTACCTTGTCACAACACAACTAATTGGCTCAAATTCATTAAGAATGAAATCAATTCCACAAATTAACTTTTAACAAGGCACACCTGTTAATTGAAATGCATTCCAGGTGACTACCTCATGAAGCTTGTTCAGAGAATGCCAATGAATGTGAAATATAAAATTATGTTTAACACTTTTTTGGTTACACTGTAAAAAATGACCCACGGGCTTAGTAAATATTGCAAAAGAAAATCAATGATTTTTACATAAAGTAATAGGTTTCTGGTTTTACTTACATTTTTGAATATAGTACTTAGTTTATATGTGTTGAAAAACACTGGCATTTGCAAACAAAAATCCAAGGTAATATGCTGCTAAATTTGAACGAATATTTCTAAGTAACAACCAACAACCTAAAAATATGATATTCAAAAGATCATTATTGTGTTGGATTGACATGCTAGATCTAGTTATGAATGTCAATTGTGCTTGGAACATTTCAATGGACTCGTCTTGATCTCTCTCCTCTGGAATGGCCATGTGGCCGGTAAGGACCAAATTATAACTTGGAATGTAGTTTGGATCTTTCTACACATATTTTCAGCGAAATGTCAAAAATATTTGTTAAATAATATTCTTCAAGTACGAAAAGCCTTTAGCGAGTACGTTATATATTAGCTAGTTAATGGCCATGATGTCTGTATAGTTAGCTAGTGGTGGACATGCTACTAGCTAGTAAGTTAGCAGTGCATTTACTCTCCTCAGCACTGTTTATAACTTTTGTCATTTTTGTATACGTTTTATATTAACCGAAATAGCTATGAAACATATTAGCTACCTAGCTTACCAAAAAATGCATCATCAGCAAACATTACAGTAGAACTGAACACATCAATCAATCAAATGTATTTATAAAGCCCTTCTTACATCAGCTGATGTCACAAAGTGCTGTACAGAAACCCAGCCTAAAACACCAAACAGCAAGCAATGCAGGTGTAGAAGCACGGTGGCTAGGAAAAACTCCCTAGAAAGGCCAAAACCTAGGAAGAAACCTAGAGAGGAACCAGGCTATGAGTGGTGACCAGTCTTCTTCTGGCTGTGCCAGTTGGAGATTATAACAGAACATGGCCAAGATGTTCAAATGTTCATAAATGACCAGCATGGTCAAATAATAATAATCACAGTGGTTGTCGAGGGTGCAACAGGTCAGCACCTCAGGAGTAAATGTCAGTTGGCTTTTCATAGCCGATCAACATATGTGCCCCTGCAAGGTAATGTTTGCCTGCTAGGCAAGCTACCCAGGAAGAGACAGGTAGGAACAACATGTAGCTAGCTAGCTAACTACACCTAGCTATCTAACTACACCTGTCATTGCAAAAACCTTCTTGTTGTTGACGTAGTCACAACATGTTCAAGGCAGCACTGCAAACGTTGACCTTGTGCAGTAGTTATCTAGTCAATCTCTAACAGCCAAACTAGCTAAATGAAATAATTAGGCTGGCTAGTAAGATAGATAACAAGCAGCTCTTCCAAGTCAGCTTGGATTTCTGTTTTTTAGCTAGCTGGCTATCTAATGTTGAAGCCATTTGAGTGTTATTTTCCTGACATTGTCATAGATTTTAATACAACTTCTCTTCTTTAGGTATAGGTATTCATGTATTCAGACGTTCCTGAGTACTGGACATAGCATATTTTCCAGAATACATTGACATGGTATGTCAATATATTCAAATGTCTGTGTGTTTTCATTGTAATTCACAATAAGGGCTTGTAGGGCCCCATGATTTCTGCAATGCGGAAAACTCAGACAGAATCCTATGGAATCCAGAAATGTAAACAGAATATACAGGTACACCTCGGACATGATACATAGGATATTTGTATTATAGTAACCCAACATTAGTGTGAATAATAGGTATTAGATATATATTGTATTTTTAAATCAACAAATGGATTTAACACGTTAGGCAACAAAAAGTTAACACAGAATTCCGGAAAATAAAACAGCATTTGGAGGGAAAAAAAGAACAATAATTTCATAGGGCCCTATTAGTGTTTTACTCAATGCGTTGTCGCCCAGGCAGTTATTGACAATGTGTGTCTTCCTTATTTTAGAATGAGATAGCGTAGTGGGCAGCAGGTTGCCTATAGTTGTTAGAGCGTTGGGCCTGTAACCAAAAGGTTGCTGGATCGAATCCCTGAGCTGACAAGGTATAAATCAGTCGTTCTGCCAACAAGCAACAAGGCAGTTAACCCACTGTTCCCCCATAGGCTGTCATTGTAAATAAGAATTTTTTCTTAACTGACTTGCCTAGATAAATAAGGTTACACAAGTAGTAATATGTTAAAGCTTATGTATACACAAAATGAATTGATTTTATCTTAATTTCATAGGGATCAGGTGGCACATGCAATGTAAAATCTCCAGTTTTTCTGCATTCAAGTACAAATATGTGACAACCACAACATTGTGAGTGCCAAAATGGCAAAGACCTTCTCATATCGAAGACAAGATGTCTTTCAGGCCCTTCCTGTGAAGGAGATCAAAGAAAGATGGCCAGCCCTGTTTGAGCCCACTCAGGTACAAAATACAGCTCAATGAAAATAGTCAATGTAGGTAATTTAATATATATATATTTTTAAATATTTTGTGTTGTCTTGACCTAATATTCATAATCTACAATTATATATGCATTAAAGATTAGTCTGAACATTCTCACTCTGCACATGCTTTGGGAGGGCTTTCCCAATAGCATTCTGGCTCTCAGATCATCTTTTGTCCATATCTGTTTAGAAGATGTTTCCTCCCCCTTCTCTCTCGCTCTCTCAGATTAAGGAAGAGTTCAGAAGAGTTACAAGTTACAACTGTTGCTCTTGAGTTCACCTTTATCCAGAGGCTGGACGAATATACGCCAAAACTATTGGACTTGTTTAAGTCAAAAGGAGGTGCTGTAAAGGTGAGAATGCAGAAAATCTTTGAAGTTCTGTACAGGGTATGCACAGTAACACCTTCAAAATAGTATATAGGTTATACTGTATGTATTTAGTTGCCGGTATTAAACGCAATTATTTGTATAACATCATATTACAATGCAACACCATCCAGGAAAGAAGTGACAGTGTGATCCGTGGCCTGATCATATACCTTGGTGAGAGGGTTGAAGACCTTATTACAGAATACAAGGTAAAGGTTTTATTTTTATATCCTTATTTATCTCTAAATGAGGTATCTTCATTTGTTTCCCTCTCCTCCTCAATTTGCACAGTTAATGTAATAGCCTAGTCTGTTATTTCTTCATTTTTCACTCAGGATGCTGATGACACCATGATCCGAGAGGACCTCGTTCAGCATGTGATGGTGTTCACTGTGAAGGATCTGCACCAGAATATAGGGCATGGGATCTGCATCGAAGGAGCAGAGGTCCTGGCTGGTATTCACAGTGTTACAGTCATGTACCTTGCTTTTGGGCCTCATCTACGCTTAAATCTAAGGTACCCCAAAGAACTGAAATATACCATTGAGGTGTTCCAAAAAGTATTCTTGGAACTTGATGACCTCAGGACCTCCCCACGGGTCCAAGCTCTAAAGATGAAGTTACTTGTTTTCAGAGATATCTAAAGATATCTATGAGAATTTTAAAAGGGCCACTCACAAACTGTGGTCTAAACCCTACTCAGTAAGCTGAAAAGCTAGTTGCTAGGTGGTATAGGAGCTACAGTTTACATGATGCTCTTTTTCAGGTGAAGTCACAAGAGACATTGTCAATTCCTGGTTAAAAAAACTGCTTTGTTTTAAAACTTACTTCATATGCACTAGTGGATTTCTGAGATTATTTGTAGTCAGGTGCAAGCTATCTGGATGTAACTTTACCTAAGGAGGCAAGGTGGAGTTATACCCAGAATGCTTATACCTGTCAAAATAATATGTCCATATGGGCTTCACTAGTGCATATGGAGTCAGGTTTAAGGGACAATGTGGCATATATTTTGTAACAGTATGTGCAATGTATGTTTTGAAAACCCATGTTTTGATTAATCTAAAACAGTTTGAATGAGGTTATATTTGAGCTAAAGTTCATATTGTGCTTTGTGTAAAGTCTATTAAGATAAATAGTTAATTTACGTTTCTGTTAAAATATTGCTTTGATGTTAAGAGGCACACAGACCACCAGAGAATTCTTGCCAAAATGTACAAGATGTGAGGTCAAAGTGCTAATCCCAACTATCACCTAAACTTTATGCAGTGAAGATCTGAAATGATTTGTAGTCAGGTGCAAGCTATCTGGATGTAATTATACCTAAGGAGGCAAGTTGGAGTTATGCCCAGAATGCTTACAGATTACAAAATAATGAGCTCTCCACAAATGCTTAAGGAGTAGGGTTTAAGGGGCAATTTGAGATTGAAGTTTGAAGAAAACCTTTATTCAAAATAAAGATGTTGAAGTTTGAAGTTGAACACTGTTGTTTCTTTTTGCATATTCCCTTGTATAGAAATAATAATTTTTAGTAAATTATTCCAAGTATATTGAGGTAACTATTTGCACCAGCTTTTTAAGTATAGTTGTGAATATATAGTTGAGTAGTAGGAACCCAATTTAAATACATTTTACTAACCTGAGTACCTTAAGTAACTGAGCCAAAAACATTTGTAGATTAAACATAGAATATCAATTACGATACTGAGTAAATTCAGCAAATTAAACTTACAATATTAGTTCTGTAACTGATTACATTAAGTATATCAAACTTATAACATTAGTTCTGGGACTTAAAGGACTTAAGCAGGTCAAACAAACAAAAAACTGTTCTGAACCTGATAAAATTAAGTTGAATGAAAGGAGTTTTTGAGATCCTGTTAGTTGTTTGAACTTAATATATTTGAGTTTGTAATGCACTAAAAGCGAGGGAATATATTATACTTAAATAATCCTCCTTGTTGGATTTACTTAAAAGGCTGATGCAAATAGTTACCTACATTTTTTAAAGTAAAAGGGCAAAATATTTTTTACAGTGTACTACATGATTCCATTTGTGTTATTTCATAGTTTTTATGTCTTCACTATTATTCTACAGTGTGGAAAATAGTAAAAATAAAGAAAAGTCCTTGAATGAGTAGGTGTATCCAAACTTTTGACTGGTACTGTAGATACTACGGCTCAAGGGGCCCAAAATTAGGTTCCAACAATGTTATATATATTTTTTACTCAATTGAACTGTTCAGTTGGTTGCATTTTTGACCAGTACAGCGATCGCACCACTAAGTATTGTTTGGCAGCACTCACAGACTCACTGCAGAATCTGACGTTTGTCCATAAACGTCTAATTGCAAAGGTTAAGTTTAGACGTTAATTGCAAATTATTAAATTAAAGGTGCAATATGCAGAAATCGCTCTGGCATTTCCTGGTTGCTAAAATTCTAATAGTTTGCCTAATTTCAGTTTATGTGACAAAACAAGCAAGTGTAGAGAATCATTGTACCATCTAAACCGCTGTGAACATATTGAATTTTCAGCTGTTTGAAGCTGGTGTACAAAACCGAAAGTAAAAGACGTAAAAACAAAACTTAAGAACAGGAAGCATAGAAATAGTGCACATAGAACATATCTATCGCTTCTTAGACTTGCTTTCAATGAAGACAGATCTATAACTCACATTTCTATGCGAATTTGGTTGGGTAGCCCAAAAAGTTACATATTGCAGTTTTAAGGGTCAAGGTTTGTGATAGGATTAAAACAAAAACAACTCCATGGTAAGTTTAGGCATTCATTCCAAATGGTTAAGTTAAGGGTTAAGGTCTGGGATAGGGTTAAACAAAAAAGAAAAAACTAGTGCCTAGCACTGGGATTCAACACGCAAACCTCAGAGCTGGAGCTTGCGACTTATGCCCATCCGCCATCTCCATCCACAATGCCTTAGCAAAACCCAAGCCTACTTTATGGTAATAGCGCTCACTGTTTCCCCTAGGGGCGGGCTTTGAAGGCATCTCCCGAAGTCCTGGGACCTGGACGGACGTTGAATTTTGGAGTGGATCTTGAGTGACCTGGTTGAGCCATAGACATTAAAACCAGTAGAGAGTAATAGCGCTGACGTCATCCACATATTCCTATGGAAAACTGCCGATGGCGCATGAAGTCAGAAGTATTTGAGTTTGAAGCGCCCCATGTTGCTGAATTGGGCTGAATGGCACTAAAACATTGATAAGGATCATGGTAAAAGTGGCTGTAACTAGCAAAGAATCATGGTCGATGTAGTCATTTTCACCCTGCCTGAGAGAGTTAACCTGGTTTTATTGTCAATGAAGCTGATGCTAGCCTACTGCTAAATCTTTGCAGCAGACGGTTGATTTGAAGCTAAGCAAAGAACAGCAAATATTAACTATGATAATCAGAATTACGACTGATTTACCGGAAAATGTAGATTAGACGATTAGTACAGTTAAATACAGAACATTCCGGCATGGTGACGTTCTTTGTAAAAACTAACTCAAATTGGTGCAAATGTAAGTGTGCGAGTACTCAATCTAGTCTAGATATCATATGACCATGATCCTTCCACCTGAAAATAAAAAGTGAATGGGTTTCCATCAGAACAACCGATCACAACTCGGTTAGGCTAGATTGAATTGCCCCATGAGAAAAAATATATATAAATTATACAATTATTTATCTCGATCTTTATAATTTGTCATCATAAAAAAAAACTGACAAACGATGTAGTTTGGAATTCAAAATGTATTAAATTATAATTGCATACTAAATTGATATTTCAATCCTCTATCTAAATGTCCATCCTATGTACTCCGCTCTGTCATCCCATAGGCATTGGTCAGCCCTTCCATCTCCTCTTGACCGGCTCGTTGACTCTGTGCTCTCATCTGGATAGCACACTACACCCCCGTAGGTGCACGTGCAAAGAGCGTGCATGAGGGTGTGAGCCTTCTCGTAGCCTGCCCGCCCGTGATTGGTTGGTGTCAGCACATGGTCCTGTGTAGTAGTCAGAATGGATCAATATTTAATGAAATATCTCTATTTGTAGCAAACTTTATAATAATTCACTGTGGGGATCGCACTTCATAATAAACACATTTTAGAGGCCAAAACGTCCATAACATACAGTGTCAAGAAAAATGATGTGAAACCTTTGGAAATACCTGGATTTCTGCATAAACTGGTCCTAAAATTTGATCTGATTTTCATCTAGGTCACAACAATAGACAAACACAGTCTGTTTAAACTAAGAACACAAACAATTATACATGTTCATGTCTTTATTGAACACACCGTGTAAACATTCACAGTGCAGGGTGGGAAAAGTATGTGAACCCCTCCTTTGGCAGCAATAACCTCAACCAAACATTTCCTGTAGTTGCGGATCAGACCTGCACAACGGTCAGGAGGAATTTTGGACCGGTCCTCTTTACAAAACTGTTTCAGTTCAGCAATATTCTTGGGATGTCTGGTGTGAACTGCTCTCTTGAGGTCATGCCACAGCATCTCAATCCGGTTGAGCTCAGGACTCTGACTGGGCCACTCCAGAAGGCATATTTTCTTCTGTTGAAGCCATTCTGTTGTTGATTTACTTCTGTGTTTGGGTCGTTGTCCTGTTGCATCACCCAACTTCTGTTGAGCTTCAATTGACGGACAGATAGCCTTACATTCTCCTGCTGAATGTCGTGATAAACTTGGGAATTCATTTTTCCGTTGACGATAGCAAGCTGTCTAGACCCTGAAGCAGCAAAGCAGCTCCAAACCATGATGCTCCCTCGACCTGTGATGAGGTTTTGATGTTGGTGGCTGTGCCTTTTTTCTCCACACATAGTGTTGTGTGTTCCTTCCAAACAACTCAACTGTAGTTTCATCTGTCTACAAAATATTCTGCCAGTAGCGCTGGAACATCCAGGTGCACTTTTGCAAACTTCAGACGTGCAGCAATGTTTTTTTGGACAGCAGTGTCTTCTTCTGTGGTGTCCTCCCATGAACACCATTCTTGTTTAGTGTTTTACGTATCGTAGACTCGTCAACAGTGATGTTAGCATGTTCCAGAGGATTTCTGTAAGTCTTTAGCTGGCACTCTAGGATTCTTCTTAACCTCATTGAGCATTCTGCTCTGTGCTCTTGCAGTCATCTTTGCAGGACGGTCACTCCTAGGGAGAGTAGCAACAGTGCTGAACTTTCTCCATTTATAGACAATTTGTCTTACTGTGGACTGATGAACATCAAGGCTTTTAGAGATACTTTTGTAACCCTTTCCAGCTTTATGCAAGTCAACAATTCTTAATCTTAGATCTTCTGAGATCTCTTTTGTTCGAGGCATGGTTCTCATCAGGCAATGCTTTTGTGAATAGCAAACTCAAATTGTGTGAGTGTTTTTATAGGGCAGGGCAGCTCTAACCAACATCTCCAATATGACTCCAATTAGCTTTTGGAGAAGTCATTATTCTATGGGTTCACATACTTTTTCCAACCTACACTGTGAATATTTAAATGATGTATTCAATATACACAAGAAAAATACAATAATTTGTGTGTTATTAGTTTAAGCACACTATGTTTGTCTATTGTTGTTGGACCTAGAAACATAAGCATTTCGCTGCACTGGTGATACCATCTGCAAATCAGTATACGCGACCAATAAACTTTGATTTGAAATGAGAGTGTAGTGTACAGCAAAGCATTAGCTACAGTGAAGTGTTAGCTGGGTTTGTATGGTAGCTGTGAGTCAGCAGAATGCTGAGGGGAAATATTATAGCGGGGTTTCTGGGTGGTATCAACAGGCCTGGCCCTGGGAACTAATCTGCTGTGTCTGTGTGATGACAGGAGGCTACTGGGAACTTCCTGTTTCCTGTCTGTCACTGTTCGGTCAATACAGGGCAGGGTTCAATGCTGAATAGACGCCAATCGGGACACCACTTTGAGAGAGAGAGAAAATGGTTCTCACTTCTGCTGCTAAACAACCCACTTGTTCTGTAACTGAGCCCTTCATACACAAACATACGCACGCACCCACACACATGCACACACACACACACAACCCGGCACAGCAATGACCCATATTTCATTCTTGATGGACAAATTGGGTTCCCAGACCCAGAATCGCGGGGTTAACTAGCCTCAGTAGGCGAGTCACTAAATCACTCTCCTCTCCTCTAATCAATGATAAGGTTTATTTTTGCCTGTAGTTTTTGCTGTAGCTGAATGTGTGAGATGACTGATAGTTTTACATGTGTGTGTCAGTAGTAAATCTTACAGTGTTTCCACACACACACATCTCTCAGCTCCCCTGTGTGTGTTTATGTGTGTAGGTGTTTATACCTCTGCCTGGCCTGGCCCCATGTGAACACTCCCAGAGGCCTCTCCTCCTTTACTCCACTCAGCCCCTCTGGTTCAGTCCAGTATAGAAGTTCCAGCAGAAGTACCTTCTCACTCTAGGTCTGGATGCTGTACGAGCAAGGCAGCAAGTTCATCCAGATGACAGTTGATTTACAGTTCATTCAATGTTGTCAGGAAAACATATCTTGTGGCAAATTTGTGGCTGATATAGCAAAATATCCACCCTGCATATGATACTGGAGAGTAATCCCACAAAGATATGAATCAGTCAGAAAGATACTAGCCCTACAGAAAGACAGACAGATCTCAGCTATGTGTCTGTGGTTGTGATCCTGCTGTGTGAAAAACTGTTTTCTCACTCCATGTGCTGTACACACACATACTGTTCAAACCCCCATTACAGCAGTGCCTGGCACATATTCAGGCCCAGAGGATACATTTTCAACACAGGGAATAGAGGATCTTAGTCATGATGGATGGAGGCTTTCAGCATTTGTCAATGAGATCCATTTGGGCTGTTTAGATTTCTCACAGTTTATATTCCTCAAAATCAAATAGTCAGACTGTGGTTATTAGTGGGGTCATTAGTGACACTAAGTGGATGGGATGTGTGAGTGTGTTTGCGCACGCGCGTGCGTGCGGGTGTGTGTGTGAATGCATGCCTGCATAAGGGTGTGTGTATATTAATGACTTTGAGTGGAGTCCTGCCAAGGAGGGGAGAGAGTGTTATAAACTAGAAACAGAAGAGATCCATGTGAAGATTCCTCAACTTTGGCAGTCTGATTCCTCAAAGTCATTCTGTCCCGAGTGCTTCAGAGGTAGTGTGTGTGTCTTTGTGCGTGTGTGTGTGTGTGTGTGTGTGTGTGGGCACGCGCGCGCGTGTGTGTGTGTGTGTGCATAAATGTCTGTGTACGTGTGAATGTGTGTCAGTCTCTGGTGATCCCGCAGCAATCGTGAGGATGGGATGTTTTCTATCCGGGCGTTTATGAGTGGTGAGGGGGTTGAAAGTCCATTCAGAATGATTTGCATTGTTGCTCTTCTTTTAACAAGCTTCATCAGCATCTGACAGGCTAATTGATGTCATAAGACTGCACTCTGCGGCCTCCACTGGTGCATTAGTGGTGTTCCAGAGATTTTACAACCTCACAGCTGGATCCTATTGTCTCAGGATTCCATGTAAAAGTCAACTCAGAGGAGAGAAGGAGAGGGAAAAGGACAGGAAATAGAGGGTTGTGGAGAATGGGAGAAAGGTGAAAAATAGATAGCAGAGAGAAGGAGAGAAAGGGAGAGAGTCGGAAGCACAAAATCCCTTTCTCAGGCCTTTGTGGATCCGCCCTGACCCAGAACAGACCAGAGAAGGACATGCCAACAAAGTCACGGCCTTGCCTAGTTGTCTCTGTGTGAGTACTAGTGAATGGCGCTTACAGGTGCTCGTTTTTCTGCTTCTATCATTATCAATGGCAACTAGGCTCCTTACAGCTACAGGTAGAAGGAAACATATAGGCGGCAGGACCAGCCTGGTCTTATAGACTAGACGTAACATAATAAACGTAAATCCGGGACACACAAATTAATATATGTTACGTTTGGTATGGTTACATAAGACAGATGGTTACTTAAGGCAAAAATGAAAGTAGGCTGTTTGGTCGGGGTGGATGGGTAGGTGCATAATGCGAACGTATAGCCAACCTAAAGGTTGTGAGTTGAAATCTCATTGCGGACAACTTTAGCATTTTAGCTACTTTTAAATTACTTACTAGTTTTTAGCTACTTTGAAACTACTTAGCATGTTACCTAACCCTTCTCCTAATCTTAACCCTAACCCTAACCTTAACTGTTTTAGCTAATCCTTCCCCCTAACCTTAACCCTTTAACCTAACTCCTAAACTTAACCCCAACCACTAGCCTAGCTAACGTTAACCAGCTAGCTAAAGTTAGCCACCTAGCCACCTAGCTAGTTTTGCAAATTCTTAACATATAATATATGAATTGCAATTCATAACATATCGTACGAAATGGGTGATCTACATCCACAAATTAATACATACCATACGATACAAAACTTAAGTTACTAAATGGACTGTCTCGGATATACGCAAAGAATAATATGAAATGCTCTGAGACTAGGTTGGCAAGACAGATGGTAATCCAGAATGTTCAGATTTTATTATTGTTTTCTGCCCATGTAGCTGACACAGGACAGTGGCGTGCCGCCTGTCTTTCCTTTTGTCTATTGACTTTTCACAGATTATTGTTTCTGTATAGGAGACTAAGGGGAGAGCTGGTAGGAGAAAGAGGACAGAGAGGATAGTTTTCTCTGCACTTAAATCCCCATCATTACAAATCATTAAGAAGAATAGGGCCAGAATAGAACCTTCCAGTATGCGTCTGTAGGCATTGACCACAGCCCTCCTCATGGTGGGAAAACGCACACCACTGGTCATAACTCTCTCTCTCTCACACACACACACACACACACACACACACACACACACACACACACACACACACACACACACACACACACACACACACACACACACACACACACACACACACACACACACACACACACACACACACACACACACACACACACACACACGGCTATCACTCTTCCTGCGCTGTGGCCCTCTTTACGACCCTGTCCGCCATTGTCCCAAAGGTCACCATGAGCCGTTACCATGGTGTTGAGTCACAAATCCTACCGCCCACAATTCTCCCACCTGACAACATAGGCGTCCCCAGTAACGGAATCCTACTGGTCATTATACTACAGGTTGGCACACACACACACCACAACGCGGGATGGAATGCGTGTGTGTGCGCGCCTTCCCAGGTCACAATCAGACCATCAGTCTGTAGTTGTATGTGATAATAGGTTTATCAAATTAAACTGCTGATAAATCTACCACCACACTGTTTTCATCCACTGTGGTGTAAGATTAGCCTGGGTGTTACTGGGTTTCTGCATTAGCCAACTCATTTGTCGATAGGTTACAACATTAGCTAACTCCTTGGTTGATAGTTCACTACTTTAGACAACTCCTTTGATAGATCACTTTTCCAATCAAATCAAAATCAAAGTTTATTGGTCATGTACACAGTTTAGCAGATGTTCACGGTGAAGCAAAATGCTTGTGACCTAGGAGTTCTTGTCAGTTTGTGGGAAATTATACCATTAACGTTATGAGCATATACAGTAAGAAATAACACACAAAAGAAACCTAAATACTGCACAGTTGGCTAGGAGCTGGAAACAGGGCGGCTGTGTCTGTGGGCGCCATCTTGCTCCCTTTTTAAACCCACACACATACGCATGCATGCAACCACACACGCGTATACACACACACACACACACACACACACACACACACACACACACACACACACACACACACACACACACACACACACACACACACACACACACACACACACACACACACACACACACACACACCTATAAGGAGTAGTGCTCTGATGTTCCAGTTTCTACATGCTCCTGAACTATTCCGGAATTTTGGAACGAGTTCCTGTACCTGGATTGTTCATTCCAACTAGAGATCTAATTTCTTTCCTTTTAACCCCTTCAGCATTCCTCTTCTCTCTCTCTCGCTCTGTCTTTCTCTCCCTCTACGGTGAAGTACACTTTTTTTTCAATCGTTCTGTTGTGGAGAATTGTCAAAACTCTTACTACAAAACGCCAAACTCGTAACATTTGTATAGTCACTTTAATAACTCTACCTACATGTATATATTACCTCAACTAACCGGTGCCCCCACATATTGACTCTGTACTGTTACCCCCCTGTATATAGTCTTGTTATTGTTATTTCACTGCTGCTTTTTAATTACTTGTTACTTTTATCTCTTATTCTTATCTGTATTTTTTTTAACTGCATTGTTGTTTAGGGGCTCGTAAGTAAGCATTTCACTGTAAGGTGAAGCTGTTGTATTCGGCGCATGACTAATAACATTTGATTTGATTTGCAACACAGCAAGTCTCATATTCACAAGTTTTAATTGTGCATTCATTTTGTTTCAAGACGTCTTTCACAAGACAACCATTGGTCAAAAAATAAGTTCACTGTGAAATACTGTGAGAACATTGGTTTAATCACCAAAACCCAACATAATGATATCTTCTCAATTTAGTTATTTTAACAACCAGTTAATCTAGTAGCAAAACATGCAGTACTGTAATTTTGTACTGTAATTACACTGGTGTACTGTAATTACACTGTTTTCACATTAGGCAATACACTTGCACTACCCATTAAAATGGATTGAAAATCAGATTTCTATCATGTGTGATCAAAGGTGTGATCATTGAAGACAGCTTTCACAATGTAATCAAGTGAAAGAAATGAGATAAACAATTTTTAGCAGGCACTAGTTTGCATCAAGCCTGTCTTGAGCATTTGGCCATAGGTTTCCATCTTAATCGCAGTAAATATACTCATTGTTCATGCACCTGGGGAAAAACCATTTGGCATGGCCAATCCAAGCCTGACATAAGCCTGGATTGAAATCATTGCATGCCTCATTCATGGCCTGATGGAGGGTGGTACACTCATGGAGATGGCAATCATAAATGTTTCAGCTGTATTGTAATCATGTATTGTATTTTAGAGTATTGTATTATACTTATGCGTTATAGTGTTCCTGTGCGTGGGTCAGTTCGTAAAAGCATGGCACTAGCAACACTAGAGTGGTGGGTTCAATTGTCACGTCCTGACCATAGAAAGCTCTTATTTTCTATCATAGAGTAGGTCAGGGCATGACTGGGGGTCGATCTAGTTTATGTATTTCTATGTGGGGTTCTAGGAAAAATCACGTTGGTGATTTGTATGATTCCCAATTAGAGGCAGCTGGTAATCGTTGTCTCTAATTGGGGATCATACTTAAGTAGCTTGTTTTTCACTTGGGGGTTATGGGATATTGCTTATGTGTAGTTGCATTTTTAGTCATGGTTCGTTTATTCTTTATTTGTTTTGTATTTTTCTAAAGTTTCACTTTGTAATAAATTATGTGGAACGCTACTCACGCTGCGCCTTGGTCCGATCATTATTATGACGAACGTGACATCAATTCCAACTGGGGTCAATAAGAAAATGTTTAGACTAGTCTCAATGTTATCACTTTGGATAAAAGCATCTGCTACATAAATGGCATACATTACGGTATTACAGTACTGTATTGGCCAATGCAATAGCAGTGTGACCCCCCCCCCCCCCCCCCCCCCTCCAACTTAATTTTGGATACATGTTTACTGTATAAAGGATGCATTTGTTACCTACAGTACATCTCTGATCTTGTCAATCTGAATGTTTTTAATCATATTAGTCATCATAATAGTACATTACAGTATATATCATACTTTATATGTTTCTACTTTATAGACATACATCTTCATTATGTAGTTCTCAAAATCTATAGTAGAGTTTAAAATCTATAGGTTTACCAAATGGTAAAGTGATTATCAATTAACAACAATCAAATTAAGTAATAGTAAAATGTATTTTAACATATTAGAAGAGAATCATATAAAAATGTGTGTGAGCATTGCATTGTGAAAGGAAATTACTTCATATGAACATGTACTGCTGTCACGTCCTGACCATAGTAAGTGGTTATTTTCTATGGTAGAGTAGGTCAGGGTGTGACAGGGGGTGTCTGTCTATGTTTTGTATTTCTATGTTCAGTTTTTAGTTTTGTATTTCTATGTTGGTTTTGTTTGGTATGATCTCCAATTAGAGGCAGCTGGTCATCATTGTCTCTAATTGGAGGTCATATTTAAGTTGATGTTTGTCCCACCTGTTTTTATGAGTGATTATCTTTTGAGTAGTGTTTGTATCTCTCTGCGTCATGGTTTGTTGTTTTTGTAAATTCTGTTATTTTGTGTATTGCAAATGTTTCACGGATTTAATAAAATGTGGAACTACAACCACGCTGCACTTTGGTCCGATCCTTTCGACAGCCGTGACAACTGCAATGTGAAACATGTATTTATAGTTGAAACACTGATTAAGTTTAGTGGAAAAGTGACTGTATGATTGTGTGTTGTACTTAGTCAGTTAAAAATGTGCCTAGAGTTTTGAAACAACTGCCTTTTTGATGATCTGTTTTGAGTTTTGTACTAAGAGTTGTGAAAATATACCACATACTTGTGAAAATTGCCCCAAAGCGATTGAAAAAACCTGTAATATTCCTGTAAACCTGCAGCGTTTTATCCTAACATTTGTCACCCATCCCCACATACTCAGCCTTTCCTAAGACCCTAAGTGTGGATTCTAGGATATACTTTCAGAGTGTGTATAGATGCAAGGGAGGGGTGAGGAGTGAGAGCTGGGCTTCTGATAAGCTCCTGCGCTATCCCATAATAATCACAGGTATTTGCCTGCAGAGGAACAGGGGAGAATAGGTGGTACAGGGGCCAACACCGGACATATACATGGGGATACTACAACAGAGACACACACACACGCATGCACATATACACACACACTCATACACAAACACACGCATGAACGTAGAACATTTTGAGGAGGTGCCACCTTTCTTTGCTGTGTTGCTGGGGAGCGATGCTGCTGCACAAAAAATATAACTGTTTTCAACTTTGGGTACCTAAACAGCTACAGCTGACATTTTACCAGAGCAACTTTCAGTAGTGAGTGCATACATTTATCATACTGGTCCCCCGTAGGAATGGAACCCACAACCCTGGCATTGCAAGCACCATGCTCTACCACCTGAGGTACACAGGACCTTGCTCTCAGTGTGAAACCAGAAAAAGTGTTGTTTCTTCTGTGATCCTGTCCTTCCACTGAATAGTGTTCTGTTCTCTCAGCTCTGTGAGAGAATATTCTCTGCTCTATTTGTTCAGTAAATCATCTAGTTTAGACACCTAGTTAACCATGTTGTGGTTCTCAGCAGCTGACACCCTGTGACGGACATACGGAAAACCCTGTGATGTCACACTGCACTCCGCTCCTCTGACATTCCACTCCACTTCCTGCTCATTAAGGCATCACTTCCTTCCTGGGAAGTCACAGTGCCAGGCAGGTACCCTAACACTGTTGGTGGAATGAGTCATATCCGGGTGGGGCATACATTAGGAAACGACTGGGCACAACTGTGAAAAGGTACTCCCACAACTCTGAGATAAGAGAGATGTGGGTGTGTGCATATATGAGAGAGAGAAAGAGAGAGAGAGAGAGAGAGAGAGTAAGCTGATAAAGAATTATAAGCCTGATCTGTCCCAGTCTGGTGTGGACTGGTTTACTGCCGGGAGCTGGAGTACTGTACAGTAAGGCATGACACTGAGCACTGGTATTTTCCCAAAGGAAGCTGATTGATGGTTTTGGTATTATCATTGTGTTGGGCGTGTCTTTGTGTGTGTGTGTGTCTGGGGTGTGTGTGTTTGTCTGCGTCACAGTGTGAATGAAGTCCCACTGAATGTTCTCAGCTCTGGGCTGGGTTGCTGATGTTCATGGGAAAGAAGTAGCACTTTGGATCCACACCCCCTGACCTCACAACCCCTAGGATGTCATCATTCTGGGATGCTTCCAGCCTCACCATGGCAACATGGATGCCCAACAATACCAGGAGAGAAGAGCCAGAAACATTCATACAGAACCAGTATCAATAATGTGTTAGCACATTTGGAAGAGGAAGATCTTGAATCTGTCTGACCACCTGAGCCTCTAGGTCCACCAATACTGTAGCTTCCAAACCCTTCATGATACAAGATACATTAGTATGTTGTCACCGGAGTTAACTGATAGTGGTTGTCAACAGTATCTAACAGTGACACACAGTGATTTAGTCAAGTCACTAAAACTTCAACTCAGAATCCAAGTCAGAGTCACGACTCAAGAATCATTTGGTGGTGCTAAAAGTTGCTGTCCAAACATTTTTAAAGCAACATTTTATTACAGTGTTGCACACGTAACGGGGTTAGTTATGTTTCCGCATACCACAGCAGAAATATGTATTAAATGTTTATGTATTCCTATTGGTTGGTTGAATATACATGTCAGTAAGGTGTTATGCCATTGGTTATGCTTGCAGCTATGGGGAGATCGCGAACGTCAATTGTTCCCAGTCTGATATTGACATGCAAGCAGTAGGTCACGTTCTGAAGTAGTGAATTCTATTTACAATGTGTATGAGTTCACTATGTACATGTCCTGATATATATATACTGCTCAAAAAATAAAGGGAACACTTAAACAACACATCCTAGATCTGAATGAAAGAAATAATCTTATTAAATACTTTTTTCTTCACATAGTTGAATGTGCTGACAACAAAATCACACAAAAATAATCAATGGAAATCCAATTTATCAACCCATGGAGGTCTGGATTTGGAGTCACACTCAAAATTAAAGTGGAAAACCACACTACAGGCTGATCCAACTTTGATGTAATGTCCTTAAAACAAGTCAAAATGAGGCTCGGTAGTGTGTGTGGCCTCCACGTGCCTGTATGACCTCCCTACAACGCCTGGGCATGCTCCTGATGAGGTGGCGGATGGTCTCCTGAGGGATCTCCTCCCAGACCTGGACTAAAGCATCCGCCAACTCCTGGACAGTCTGTGGTGCAACGTGGCATTGGTGGATGGAGCGAGACATGATGTCCCAGATGTGCTTAATTGAATTCAGGTCTGGGGAACGGGCGGGCCAGTCCATAGCATCAATGCCTTCCTCTTGCAGGAACTGCTGACACACTCCAGCCACATGAGGTCTAGCATTGTCTTGCATTAGGAGGAACCCAGGGCCAACCGCACCAGCATATGGTCTCACAAGGGGTCTGAGGATCTCATCTCGGTACCTAATGGCAGTCAGGCTACCTCTGGCGAGCACATGGAGGGCTGTGCGGCCCCCCAAAGAAATGCCACCCCACACCATGACTGACCCACCGCCAAACCGGTCATGCTGGAGGATGTTGCAGGCAGCAGAACGTTCTCCACGGCGTCTCCAGACTCTGTCACGTCTGTCACGTGCTTAGTGTGAACCTGCTTTCATCTGTGAAGAACACAGGGCGCCAGTGGCGAATTTGCCAATCTTGGTGTTCTCTGGCAAATGCCAAACGTCCTACACGGTGTTGGGCTGTAAGCACAACCCCCACCTGTGGACGTCGGGCCCTCATACCACCCTCATGGAGTCTGTTTCTGACCATTTGAGCAGACACATGCACATTTGTGGCCTGCTGGAGGTCATTTTGCAGGGCTCTGGCAGTGCTTCTCCTGCTCCTCCTTGCACAAAGGCGGAGGTAGCGGTCCTGCTGCTGGGTTGTTGCCCTCCTACGGCCTCCTCCACGTTTCCTGATGTACTGGCCTGTCTCCTGGTAGCGCCTCCATGCTCTGGACATTACGCTGACAGACACAGCAAACCTTCTTGCCACAGCTCGCATTGATTTGCCATCCTGGATGAGCTGGACTACCTGAGCCACTTGTGTGGGTTGTAGACTCCGTCTCATGCTACCACTAGAGTGAAAGCACCGCCAGCATTCAAAAGTGACCAAAACATCAGCCAGGAAGCATAGGAACTGAGAAGTGGTCTGTGGTCCCCACCTGCAGAACCACTCCTTTATTGGGGGTGTCTTGCTAATTGCCTATAATTTCCACCTGTTGTCTATTCCATTTGCACAACAGCATGTGAAATTTATTGTCAATCAGTGTTGCTTCCTAAGTGGACAGTTTGATTTCACAGAAGTGTGATTGACTTGGAGTTACATTGTGTTGTTTAAGTGTTCCCTTTATTTTTTTGAGCAGTGTATATATATATATATTTAAATATATATACAGTGCCTTGCGAAAGTATTCGGCCCCCTTGAACTCTGACCTTTTGCCACATTTCAGACTTCAAACATAAAGATATAAAACTGTATTTTTTTGTGAAGAATCAACAACAAGTGGGACACAATCATGAAGCGGAACGACATTTATTGGATATTTCAAACTTTTTTAACAAATAAAAAACTGCAAAATTATTCAGCCCCCTTAAGTTAATACTTTGTAGCTCCACCTTTTGCTGCGATTACAGCTGTAAGTCGCTTGGGGTATGTCTCTATCAGTTTTGCACATCGAGAGACTGACATTTTTACCCATTCCTCCTTGCAAAACAGCTCGAGCTCAGTGAGGTTGGATGGATGGAAAGCGTTTGTGAACAGCAGTTTTCAGTTCTTTCCACAGATTCTCGATTGGATTCAGGTCTGGACTTTGACTTGGCCATTCTAACACCTGGATATGTTTATTTGTGAACCATTCCATTGTAGATTTTGCTTTATGTTTTGGATCATTGTCTTGTTGGAAGACAAATCTCCGTCCCAGTCTCAGGTCTTTTGCAGACTCCATCAGGTTTTCTTCCAGAATGGTCCTGTATTTGGCTCCATCCATCTTCCCATCAATTTTAACCATCTTCCCTGCCCCTGCTGAAGAAAAGCAGGCCCAAACCATGATGCTGCCACCACCATGTTTGACAGTGGGGATGGTGTGTTCAGGGTGATGAGCTGTGTTGCTTTTACGCCAAACATAACGTTTTGCATTGTTGCCAAAAAGTTCGATTTTGGTTTCATCTGACCAGAGCACCTTCTTCCACATGTTTGGTGTGTCTCCCAGGTGGCTAGTGGCAAACTTTAAACAACACTTTTTATGGATATCTTTAAGAAATGGCTTTCTTCTTGCCACTCTTCCATAAAGGCCAGATTTGTGCAGTATACGACTGATTGTTGTCCTATGGACAGAGTCTCCCACCTCAGCTGTAGATCTCTGCAGTTCATCCAGAGTGACCATGGGCCTCTTGGCTGCATCTCTGATCAGTCTTCTCCTTGTATGAGCTGAAAGTTTAGAGGGACGGCCGGGTCTTCGTAGATTTGCAGTGGTCTGATACTCCTTCCATTTCAATATTATCGCTTGCACAGTGCTCCTTGGGATGTTTAAAGCTTGGGAAATCTTTTTGTATCCAAATCCGGCTTTAAACTTCTCCACAACAGTATCTCGGACCTGCCTGGTGTGTTGATGTTCTTCATGATGCTCTCTGCGCTTTAAACGGACCTCTGAGACTATCACAGAGCAGGTGCATTTATACGGAGACTTGATTACACACAGGTGGATTCTATTTATCATCATTAGTCATTTAGGTCAACATTGGATCATTCAGAGATCCTCACTGAACTTCTGGAGAGAGTTTGCTGCACTGAAAGTAAAGGAGCTGAATAATTTTGCACGGCCAATTTTTCAGTTTTTTATTTGTTAAAAAAGTTTGAAATATCCAATAAATTTCGTTCCACTTCATAATTGTGTCCCACTTGTTGTTGATTCTTCACAAAAAATTACAGTTTTATATCTTTATGTTTGAAGCCTGAAATGTGGCAAAAGGTCGAAAAGTTCAAGGGGGCCGAATACTTTCGCAAGGCACTGTATATATGTATATATGTATGTATATTTGCGTGTGTGTGTAAAGTACCTGTTAGATATTTGGGGCATCCTGGGATGTGCTTTTGAATGTTATTGCTGTAAGAGTGAGTTAGCTAGCATGTTCAAGATGTAATGGTCGCATTAGCCTCTGCTAATACACAGTTGTTTCCATGCTACAGACCTATCTACAGCCATCAACAGACTTCTGTCCAGCACATCTATGTGCTTCCTTGTGTCTATTGTCAGGAATTAACACCAATCAACTGGGATCACTGGCTGGACATTCTTTATTTATTACACAACGCAAGAGAGTTACGAAGTATGATCACATCTGTTACAATGGTGCAGAGACCAGTCTTGTCTTCACTGAATGTCTGTTACACACATTTGTAAGGCTAAATAGATAATACAGCTATCTAACATTTGCTGTTGTAGTTAGTATGTTGAATTAACCAAAAGAGATTGATTTCTGACAACAAAGTCACAACTGGTCGCGTCAAGATAAGTTTGAGTCCTGGACTTGAGTACTACAACGCTGGTGACAAATACCAAACCCAGGTGCTCTGGGCTGTGTTTGTATCCATGTCAACCAAAGCAATAATCTAATTGGCTATTCCTAGTCCACTGGCTGGCATGGTTGTCATGGTGATTAAACCCGGAGAGGGGCGGCAAGGAAAAGCTGCCAATGTAAAGTTTATGAAAACACTTAAAAATAGTAAAAACACTTAACCTCCGAGAGCTCTAATTTAATATATCCCCAGGGAGGCCCAGAGCTAGTGCAGAGAGAAAGAGAGAGAGAGAGATCAACCTAAACTCACGACATGAGGACAAGAGAGGTGGGGGGTGTATTTCTGAGGGCTGTATATACTGTATACAGCAGTGATACACAGATGGGATATACCATGTGTAGTTACATTATCAACTAGTAGTACTGTAGTAGTAGTAGCATAGCAGATAAACGGTCAGTGTTGGGCTTGATCTAAGACCCCTTCAGTCACCAGGTACACACACTACCTCCTGTGCCATAAAGGTCCAGACCTCTTGACAGAGGCTGTATTATTCTGCAGCCACTACTGCACCGGCTGTACAGATGCTAATAATGCTGAGAGCTGTGTGTAAGCAGTCGGAGAGTGATCAATTTCTGGCACTGAGCATTGTGATTTATGACATTCCTAATGAGTCTCTCTCCCTCTGTGTGTGTGTGTGTGTGTGTGTGTGTGTGTGTGTGTGTGTGTGTGTGTGTGTGTGTGTGTGTGTTGGAGTTGAAAAAGGCTCCTTGAGTTTCACTTCTCCCTCTCTGCCTTGGCCCAGGCCTGCAATAACACTCTGAGAGTGGTGTATATAAATACACACCCTGGGTTCCGCACCGCGTAAATGCTAGGTGGCACTTTTAAGACAAACAGAAAAGGAGAGAAAGAAAGAGAGAGAGAGAGAGAGAGAGAGAGAGAGAGAGAGAGAGAGAGAGAGGGAGAGAGAGAGAGAGAGAGAGAGAGAGAGAGAGAGAAAGAGAGCGAGAGAGAGAGAGAGAGTGAGAGAGAGAGAGAGAGAGAAACAAGAAAACAGCTGTGCTGAGCAGGACTGCTTTCGTGGGCAGTAGCAGCATCAAATGGAGAGGAAATCAAAATAAGGTCTAAAATCAGACTACGAGGAGTTTTTGTGTATGTGTTACGGTGTATATGACGGCAGAGCACAGTGCTGTTTCATAGTGGGGGTGTTTGGGTTGGCAATAGAGAGAGCCAAGCCAACCTCACAACCGCTCAGCCACACTGCATCGCTCTGCACTTTCTATCTTCCCTACAATGCTATACAGAGTGGTCCTCACTTTCTACCACCCTACAGAGATGTTTGTACTTCCTCTTTTCCAGTGTCTTTTGAGACATTTGTAGAATGCCAACGTCCACCGTCTTGCAGTCACTGTAGCGCCCTCTAGCTCTCTCTCAGTGGAACTGCCGAGCATAGAGTGTGTACCTGTGAGAGAAGGGTTGCCACGGTTACAGCGAGGCGTGATTTAGTATTTATGAAACTGACAGGTAGACCTACACAGCAACCTGAATAACAATCTCACATAGACCTCCCCTCTGCACTCTTTCTCTTTCCTTTTATTATTTAATCCCTCATGGTGGTGATTTATACAGTGCCGTGCTCACATTGATGGATGTGTTTAAAGAGAAATATAAGGTATGCAGCTCAAGTCCTCCATCATAAATCCACTATGAGTGGGTTTCTGGGTTGGAGGACCTCACACTAAGAGAGAGTCCTAAGACTTTTCACAACTGATACCATTTAGTGAGTCAGATTCAGTAAAAAAAAAGAAAGAAAACGTATTCAACCAATGGAAGTTTTGATGACAGAGTAGAGTTTTCGCATCTGTAGTTCCATTGTAGAGGGAGAGGGGTGTGCTGAGGGAGAGGGGTGTGCTGAGGGAGAGGGGTGTGCTGAGGGAGAGGGGTGTGCTGAGGGAGAGGGGTAGTGCTGAGGGAGAGGGGTGTACTGAGGGAGAGGGGTGTGCTGAGGGAGAGGGGTGTACTGAGGGAGAGGGGTGTGCTGAGGGAGAGGGGTGTGCTGAGGGTGTGCTGAGGGAGTGTGCTGAGGGAGAGGGGTGTGCTGAGGGAGAGGGGTGTGCTGAGGGAGAGGGGTGTGCTGAGGGAGAGGGGTGTACTGATGGAGAGGGGTGTACTGATGGAGAGGGGTGTGCTGAGGGAGAGGGATGTGCTGAGGGAGAGGGGTGTACTGAGGGAGAGGGGTGTACTGATGGAGAGGGGTGTGCTGAGGGAGAGGGGTGTGCTGAGGGAGAGGGGTGTGCTGAGGGAGAGGGGTGTGCTGAGGGAGAGGGGTGTACTGAGGGAGAGGGGTGTACTGATGGAGCGGGACTAGGAGAGGGAAAGAGGGACCCTATGTGGCTCTGGTCAAAGATTGTGCTGTAAGGAGAATGTGGTGACACAGAGCTTGTTCCTGTTTGACACATGTCCAGTTCAATCTCATAGTGGTTTAGATGTATAGCAGTAGAGAGCGTGACAGTGAGAGATGAGAGGTCCTCTGCATTAGCGGTGACCCTGACCCCATAGTGTCTGTGATGACCTAAACAAACTGTTATTACCCACTCAGACTCTCTCTCCCAACCTCCTGCTATCTATCTCCCCCTTTCTCTCCATCTCTCATTCTCTCCTCATCACCCTTTCCCCCTCTCTCTCGCTCTTTCTCTAGATAAATCAACTAACCCCTGTCATGAAACTCAAGCCTTTTCTCTCCAGCACAAAGCACCAGAGCTGTACACAGGTCATAAAAACAACGTAGGTTTGATGTAGTTCAAAAACACAGGACAGACTAAAGGAACAGTGTGTTTACCCTAACCCCTCTCTGCTGCACTCTAACATGCACACAATTTCCTAATTCAATTACAACTTGAAAGCTGCAAAGTGGGCAACATCAAGGACATTGACAAACACTCAAAGGGGATTAGCCATTGCCAAACTCAGGCTGGTGCAGCGGAGGTGGTTTACATGATGAACGACCTTGCCGGGGACCTGAAAACCCTGCTACTAGCATTAATCTCTAGTCTGTACATCATTGACATTTTACATTTTAGTCATTTAGCAGACGCTCTTATCCAGAGCGACTTACAGTGGTGAATACATACATTTTTTTTTTTGTACTGGCCCCCCGTGGGAATCGAACCCACAACCCTGCCGTTGCACACACCATGCTGGCGTTGCAAACACCATGCTCTACCAACTGAGCCACAGGGAAGGTTGAGCTAGCACGGTCTTGGGTAATTCAGGCGCCTGGGTTTGAGACCCACTATGCTTGGTGAGCTGCTGGGCATTATGCAGAGGGATTATTTGACACAGAATGGATAAGGCTGCATTCAAAAGTCATGTTAAGAGACAACAAGGCGACATTCAGAGACACTGGAATTACAATGTGTCAAATTGGAACTGTATTCAGGATTACAGCATAAAGTAGCAGTGGGCTGCATTCACTAACAGCATAGCGAACAATGTTCAGACGGCAACGTTGAAAATGTAGTTCCAGGGTGAACAGTTCCACTTTTTAAGGGCCACAGTTGTACTTACATTGGTCCTTGCCTTTTAACTAGGGACTGAATTGTAGCTGGGAAACTACTGCTCTCTTCAAGTGCCAGGGAGGAAGGATAACCAGCAGAAATACAAAACTAAAAAGCCTGGGTCAATTTAGATGCTTTCCTCAGTGACACCATAGAAGGTTGGCTTCAGTAACAGTGGAGCTGCGTTAGAGGGTTTGTGTTTGGTGGCAATTTTGTGGGCTTTCTTCAGAGCCACCATTCTTTAGCTCAGTGCAGCTTAGTAAACATGGTTCCTACGTACGTAGCTCAGCAGTACACTTGTATGGAGCTATTAGCTGCTGCTGCCTACCATGTGTTACAGACAAGTAAGATGGCGCCGATAGAGATGGCAGTTTCGCTTCTAGTCCTTAGGAAACTGTGCAGCATTTTGTATTTTTTTATGTATTATTTCTTACATTGTTAGTCCAGAAAACTTTAAGTGTTATTACATACAGCCAGGATGAACTATTGGACATCAGAGAGATGTCAACTCACCAGCACAACTAGCACTACGACCAGTAATACAACTTTCGCAAAGCAGATCCTTTGTCTGCACCTCCCAGGGCATTTGAACCGATTCCAGAGGCCAACCAAAAACAACGCCGCCAGAGGAGAGGGTGCTGGAGCGGCCTTCTAGTGAGGCTTGGGATGCACGCACTCCACCCACCGCTTCCGAGGATATTGCTCTCTAATGTCCAGTCCCTAGTTAACAAAGTTGACGAAATCAGGGCAAGAGTTGCTTTCCAGAGAGATTTCTGGGATTGTAACATACTTTCTTTCACGGAAACATTGCTAGTTGGAGACATGCTGTCAGAGTACATACAGCCAATGGGATTTTCAGTGCATCGCACCGACAGGAATAAACATCTCTCCGGTAAGAAGAAGGGCTGAGGTGTATGTTTCATGATTAACAACTCATGGTGTAGTTGTAACAACATACAAGAACTCAAGTCTTATTGTTCACCTGACCTAGAATTCTTCACAATCAAGTGGATACTAAGACAGCTATCAAGGAACTTCACTGGACTTTATGCAAACTGGAAACCATATATCCTGAGGCTGCATTTATTGTAGCTGGGGATTTTACCAAAGCTAATTTGAGAACAAGGCTACCTAAATTCTATCAGCATATTGATTGCAGTACATGAGTGAGAAACATGATTGACCATTGCTACTCTAACTTTCGTGATGCATACAAAGCTCTCTCCCGCCCTCCTCTTGGCAAATCTGACGATGACTCCATCTTGCTGCTCCCCTCCTATAGGCAGAAACTAAAACAGGAAGTGCCCGTGCTTAGGTCTATCCAACGCTGGTCTGACCAATCAGATTGCACGCATCAAGATTGCTTCCATCACGTGGATTGGGATATGTTCCGGGTAGCCTCAGACAATAACATTGACTTTTACGCTGACTCGGTGAGCGAGTTTATAAGGAAGTGTATAGGAGATGTTGTACCCACTGTGTCTATTGAAACCTTCCCTAACCAGAAACCGTGGATTGATGGCCGCATTTGCACAGAACTGAAAGCACGTACCATCGCATTTAATCATGGCAAGGCGACTGGAAAAATGGCTGAATACAAACAGTGTAGTTATTCCCTTGGTAAGGCAATCAAACAAGCAAAGCGTCAGTATAGAGACAAAGTGGAGTCGCAATTCAACAGCTCAAACACGAGACGTACATGTACAGTTGAAGTCGGAAGTTTACATACACCTTAGCCAAATACATTTAAACTCAGTTTTTCAGAATTCCGGACATTTTATCGCAGCAAAAATTCAGTTAGGATCACCACTTTATTTTAAGAATGTGAAATGTCTGAATAATAGTAGAAAATTATTTCTTTCGGCTATTATTTCTTTCATTACATTCCCAGTGGGTCAGAAGTTTACATACACTCAATTAGTATTTGGTAGCATTGCCTTCAGGTTTGCAGGCCTCCATGCTCGCACATACTTTTTCAGTTCTGCCCACAATATTTCTATAGGATTGAGGTCAGGGCTTTGTGACGGCCACTCTAATACCTTGACTTTGTTGTCCTTAAGCCATTTTGCCACAACTTTGGAAGTATGCTTGGGGCCAATGTCCATTTGGAAGACCCATTTGCGACCAAGCTTAAACTTCCTGACTGATGTCTTGAGATGTTGCTTCAATATATCCACATACATTTTCCATCATCAGGATGCCATCTATTTTGTGAAGTGCACCAGTCACTCCTGCAGCAAAGCACCCCCACAATATGATGCTGCCACTCCCCGTGCTTCACGGTTGGGATGGGGTTTTTCGGCTTGCAAGCCTCCCCCTTTTTCCTCCAAACTTAACGATGGTCATTATGGCCAAACAGTTCTATTTTTGTTTCATCAGACCAGAGGGCATTTCTCCAAAAAGTACGATCTTTGCCCCCATGTGCAGTTGCAAACCATAGTCTGGCTTTTTTATGGCGGTTTTGGAGCAGTGGCTTCTTCCTTGTTGAGTGACCTTTCAGTTTATTTCAATATAGGACTCGTTTTACTGTGGATATGGACACTTTTGTACCTCTTTCCTCCAGCATCTTCACAAGGTCCTTTGCTGTTGTTCTGGGATGGATTTGCACTTTTTGCACCAAAGTACGTTAATCTCTAGGAGACAGAACGCGTCTCCTTCCTGAGCGGTATGACGGCTGTGTGGTCCCATGGTGTTTATACTTGCGTCCTATTGTTTGTACAGATGAACGTGGTACTTTCAGGCGTTTGGGAATTGCTGCTTAGGATGAACCCGACTTGTGGAGGTCTACAATTTTCTTTCGGAGGTCTTGGCTGATTTCTTTTGATTTAATCATGATGTCAAGCAAAGAGGCACTGCGTTTGAAGGTAGGCTTTGAAATACATCCACAGGTACACCTCCAATTGACTCAAATGATGTCAATTCGCCTATCAGAAGCTTCTAAAGCCATGACATCATTTTCTGGAATTTTCCAAGCTGTTTAAAGGCACAGTCAACTGAGTGTATGTAAACTTCTGACCCACTGGAATTGTGATACAGTGAATTATTGTCACGACTTCCGCCGAAGTTGGTGCCTCTCCTTGTTCGGGCGACGTTCGGCGTTGTGGAATTTGTTAGATATTAGGTTTTGTTGTGGAATTGTTAAATATTACCTGTTAGATATTGCTGCACTGTCGGATCTAGAAGCATAAGCATTTCGCTACACTCGCAGTAACATCTGCTAACCATGTGTATGTGACCAATAACATTTGATTTGATTTGGTTTGACAGCAGACCCAAAAACACACACACACACACACACACACACACACACACACACACACACACACACACACACACACACACACACACCACTCACACACACACACACACACACACACACACACACACACACACACACACACACACAGCTGTGTTACAGCTGTGTTACAGTATCAGAGCCAAACCCCAGAAAGTGGGCCTGCATGCTACTGTAACCACACCCTGTTAACCTCTGGTGCAGACATACAAACACACACACACACCTCCGCACACACGTGCATGCACACACATGCACACACACACGGTATTATCAACCCCACAGATCTCGTCCTAATGGGGAACACATGCACCCCTGGAACATTAATGTAATGTAGAGTTCAGTAATACCTCTGATTACTGGGTAAACTGATACAGTGTAATACATATCAGTTATCACATACATCTTGATTGTGGTTTGTTAACACAGATGGTATAGTGTGCAGATTATCACAGTGGTAATCTGAAAACCCTGATTGCTTGCTGTGCTGCTGCTCCTAATGTGTCCTTTACAGTTTCTCTGTTGGTTCTCTGTGGCTCTCTTGTCTCTCTTGGGCTGATTATATACTCTGGTCTCTGTTGTTCCATATAACACATGCATGGATAGGAGGGTTGAGTTCAGGCTTTCTGATACACGTACTGAATCCCAAATGAACCCATAGTTCCAGGGTTGCCTAATGGCTACCTCTGAGCACTCTCCCATCTCACTAGGAATTTGGAGGAGAGAGAGGGAAATGTGTGTCAGGCTTTCAGGTGCAAACTATACTGTTACCAGCCTGTATAATGTATTGAGTATGTAGTGGGTATGTGTTAGACTTGCAGTGTGTGTGTGTGTGTGTGTGTGTGTGTGTGTGTGTGTGTGTGTGTGTGTGTGTGTGTGTGTGTGTGTGTGTGTGTGTGTGTGTGTGTGTGTGTGTGTGTGTGTGTGCGTACGTGCGTGGATGCGTGTGTGCATGTGTGCGTGCGTGTGTTATTATAGAATCACTAGCAGACCAAAATAATGATTTAAATACGCTCGCCTTTCCAACTGTGGTTTCTCCATTTCACTAACAACGCTTCTCCCCATCACACACTTACACAGACATACTCCTTCCTCACATTCCTCACAGACAAACTCCCCCCTCACAGACAAACTCCCCCCTCACAAGACCACTGTTACCACACAGGGTCGCAAGAGCATAAGTCAAATTAACTCTGATCAGCTGTAAACCTATCTCTGTTTTTACATATAGACAAGCGTACGCAAACATACTTGTGTATGAGCATGCATATACACACGCACGTACACACACACAAGCACACACACTCACAGGGCTGAGCTGTCCCTCTCCATACCACCTCATTACTGTGCTCTCTCCTGGTCAGAGTCTGGCCCCGCTGGTTAACTCTAATTTCAGAACTGTTTGTGGTGTGTGGGGTGTGTGTGTGTGTGTGTGTGTGTGTGTGTGTGTGTGTGTGTTGGTTGACTCAAATTTCATGTTGGTTTTAATCCCGGGGTGTCAATCTTCATTCCAGGTTAACTTATGTTGGACACGGCCCCCATCTCAGCACTCAGCTCTTTCAGTGCCGTGTGTGTGTGTGTGTGTGTGTGTGTGTGTGTGTGTGTGTGTGTGTGTGTGGGTGTGTGTGTGTGTGTGTGTGTGTGTGTATAGAGTTGATTGAGGCAGGGCAGAGGCAGCCCATGAATATTCCAGTGTTTCTCAGTGAGACTGGATAGATAATATAAGTCAGTCCCCAGTTCCCTACTAATACACACTCTTCACTCAATAATAACACACTTTACATCCTAACCCATAATGAATGGGGTGTCCCTCCCTGGCCACCATTATAAGACAGTAAAAAGTTATTTACTCTGCTCATTTGGGACAGTGAGAGAAACAAACGTATGGCCTCACTGGCTGTGTGTGCAACAAGATCTCACGGTTTTACCAATTTGACTTCAGATTCTAACGTTAATCCACTTTTCTCCAAATGTCAAATTTCGACATTGCTCCAAACATCGAATTTCGAGGTGTTTTTTACATCCTGTCCACTGAGCACACACTGGTGGAATCAACATTATATCCACTTCATTTCAATGAAATTATGCTGAACCAACGTGGAATAGATGTTGAATTTACATCTGTGCCCAGTGGGTGGGTTGCTCCTCCTGCTGTGGCTCCTCCTTAATTAATTCTGAATGGTTAACCCTTCCCTTATGTTTGATTCAGCATAAACTGACCCGTACAGTAAGTAGCTTACAGTAAGGTCATCAAAATCAGAAATATATTATTTTATCCTTTCAAAATGGGTTTTCCAGTAGCTGAGAATGTTCTCTTTCATATTCCTTTTTCGCTGAGTTGATAGACCCAACTGTTCAAAATGTAGAGACAGTCGTAAATCAATCACATTATGACATCTTATGACATTCATTACATTTTTTGCCAAACTTCATATCACTGTCCCTCGACATCTGAACATCACAGGGTAAACATACTTAAGTCCTTGTGACCATCATGGGTAGATTGTTACTGCTCAGAAGACCATTTCAAAATAAAAATAAAATTGTATTTGTCACATGCCGAATACAACAGGTGTAGACCTTACCGTGAAATTCTTACAAGCCCTTAACCAACAATGCAGTTTAAGAAATAGAGTTAATACAAATATTCGCTAAATACACTAAAGTGAAAAATAAAATAAAATCTAAAAGTAACACAAGAAAATTACATAACAATAACAAGGCTATATACAAGTGGTACCGGTAATCAAATCAAATCAAATCAAAATCACTGGGGGTACCGGTACAGAGTCAATGTGCGGGGGTACAGGTTAGTCAAGGTAATTTGTAAAGTGGTCCTAGACTTGGCGCTCCGGTACCGTGACTGGAGTATTTGACAATTTTTGTGGCCTTCCTCTGACACCGCCTAGTATATAGGTCCTGGATGTCAGGAAGCTTGGCCCCAGTGATGTACTGGACCGTACGCACAACCCTCTGTAGCATTTTGTTGTGCCCTCTTCATGACTGTCTTGGTGTGCTTGGACCATGTTAGTTTGTTGGTGATGTGGACACCAAGGAACTTGAAGCTCTCTCCCGCTCCACTTCAGCCTCGCTGAAGTGTAAAGGGGTGTGCTTGGCCTACCATTTCCTATAGTCCAGCTCCTTTGTCTTGCTCACATTGAAGGAGAGGTTGTTGTCCTGGCACCACACTACCAGTTCTCTGACCTCCTCCCTATAGGCTGTCTCATCGTTGTCAGTGATCAGGCCTACCACTGTTGTGTTGTCAACAAACTTAATGATGGTGTTGGATTCGTGCTTGGCCACTAAGCACGCACCCTTGAGGGGCCCCAGTGTTGAGGATCAGCGTGGCAGATGTGTTGTTGCCTATCCTTACCGCCTGGGGGGCGGCCCGTCAGGAAGTCCAGGATCCAGTTGTAAAGGGAGGTCTTTAGTCCCAGGATCCTTAGCTTAATGATCGCTGCAGCTGTACATAGTCCGTCTGTAAATAGCCCACCCAATCTACCTACCTCATCCCCATATTGTTTTTATTTACTTTTCTGCTTTTTTGCACACCAGTATCTCTACTTGCACATCATCAACTGCTCATTTATCACTCCAGTGTTAATCTGCTAAATTGTAATTCTTCGCTACTATGGCCTATTTATTGCCTACCTCTTTATGCCTTTTGCACACACTGTATATAGACTTTTTTTTTCTCTACTGTGTCATTGATTTGTTTATTGTGTTATTGGCTTGTTTATTGTTTATTCCATGTTATTCCATGTGTAACTCTGTGTTGTTGTCTGTGTCACACTGCTTTGCTTTATCTTGGCCAGGTCGCAGTTGTGAATGAGAACTTGTTCTCAACTAGCCTACCTTGTTAAATAAAGGTGAAATAAAAAATAATAAGAATAAAAATTAAAAAATGATGCGCTTTGTGGGAACTGTTGTGTTGAACGCTGAGCTGTGGTCAATGAACAGCATTCTCACATAGGTGTTCCTTTTGTCCTGGTGGGAAAGGGCAATGTGGAGTGCAATAGAGATTGCATCATCTGTGGATCTGTTGGGGCGGTATGCGAATTGGAGTGGGTTTAGGGTTTCCGGCATTATGGTGTTTATGTGAGCCATGACCAGCCTTTCAAAGTACTTCATGGCTACCAACATGAGTGCTATGGGGCGGTAATCATTTAGGCAGGTTACCTTCACTTTCTTGGGCGCAGGGACTATGGTGGTCTGTTTGAAACATGTAGGTATTACAGACTCGGTCAGGGACTTGCCAGTTGGTCCGCGCATGCTTTGAGTACACGTCCTGGTAATCCGTCTGGCCCCACGGCTTTGTGAATGTTGACCTGGTCACATCGGCTACAGAGAGCGTGATCACACAGTTGTCCGGAACAGCTGGTGATCTCATGCTTGCTTCGGTGTTGCTTGCCTCGAAGTGAGCATAAAAGGCATTTAACACTTCTAGTAGGCTTGCGACACTGGGCAGCTTACGGCTGGGATTCCCTTTGTAGTCTGTAATATTTTTCAAGACACATCCAACGAGCGTCAGAGCCGGTGTAGTAGGATTCAATTTTAGTCCTCTATTGACGCTTTGCCTATTTGATGGTTCATCTGAGGGCATAGCGGGATTTCTTAGTGGATTAGAGTCCCACTCCTTGAAAGCGGCAGCTCTAGCCTTTAGCTCGGTGCGGATGTTGCCTGTAATCCATAAGTGAAAGGTTAAGTTAAGGGTTAAGGTTTGGGATAGGGTTAAAACAAAAAAATTAAGTGTCCAGTGGGATTGAACACATGCGAACCTCAGAGCCAGAGCTCATGGCTTATGCCCATCTGCCATTCCCATCCACAACTTCCTAGAAAAACCCAACTCTACTGGATGGTAATAGTGCTCAACGTTGCCCCTAGTTGCTGGTTTTGAAGGCATCTTTCGTCATCCTCGGACATGAACTGACGTCCAATTTCAAAGTGAATATTGAGCAACCTGGCTGGTGTGTGTGTGTGTGTGTGTGTGTGTGTGTGTGTGTGTGTGTGTGTGTGTGTGTGTGTGTGTGTGTGTGTGTGTGTGTGTGTGTGTGTGTGTGTGAGTGAAAGAGAGAGAGAGAGAGATAGAAAGAGAGAGTGAGAGAGAGCTCATTAGGGCATTAGGGAACAGGGGGAGCAAACAGTGGTTCCTCCTTTAAAAGTTGCGAGCTTACATTGTGGGACTTAGAGGTACCCGGTGTCACGGCTTCATTGCTCCAGACCACCACAAGGGGGAGTTAGAGCACTCATTATGCATTTGGGTCCCAAGGTTTTTATATGACCAATCATATCGAGTGGTTCCAATGACAAATTTGACGCAAGATACCCGTCCCTAGTGACTTTCTTCAGCAAAGATGGCTGACAAAACATTACGGTGGAAGCAAATGTAAGTAATTATAACATCATAACGATTCAAGCAAAAAAATTTACAATTGAGAGGAATATGTTAGTTAACCTCCCTGGGCAAGGTGGGACGTTTGCGTCCCACCTAGTCAACAGCCAGTGGAATCGCGTGGCGCGAAATACAAATACCTAAAAAATGCTATAACTTCAATTTCTCAAACATATGACTATTTTACACCATTTGAAAGACAAGACTCTCGTTAATCTAACCACATTGTCCGATTTCAAAAAGGCTTTACAGCGAAAGCAAAACATTAGATTATGTCAGGAGAGTACCCTGCCAAAAATAATCACACTGCCATTTTCAAAGCAAGCATATATGTCACAAAAGCCAAAACCACAGCTAAATGCAGCACTAACCTTTGATGATCTTCATCAGATGACACTCCTAGGACATTATGTTATACAATACATGCATGTTTTGTTCAATGAAGTTCATATTTATATCAAAAAACAGATTTTTACATTAGCATGTGATGTTCAGAACTAGCATACCCACCGCAAACTTCCGGTGAATTTACTATATTACTCACGATTAACGTTCACAAAATACACAACAATTATTTTAAGAATTATAGATACAGAACTCCTTTATGCAATCGCGGTGTCAGATTTTAAAATAGCTTTTCGGCGAAAGCACATTTTGCAATATTCTGAGTACATAACCCGGCCTTCACGGCTAGCTAATTTGACACCCACCAAGTTTGGCCCTCACCAAACTCAGATTTACTATAAGACAAATTGGATTACCTTTGCTGTTCTTTGTCAGAATGCACTCCCAGGACTTCTACTTCAACAACAAATGTTGTTTTGGTTCCAAATAATCCATAGTTATATTCAAATACCTCCGTTTTGTTCATGCGTTCAGGTCAGTATCCGAAGGGTGACGTGCGAGCGCATTTCGTGACAAAAAATGTCCAAATATTCCATTACCATACTTAGAAGCATGTCAAACGCTGTTTAAAATAAATTTTTATGCAATTTTTTCGTAAAATAGCGATAATATTCCAACCGGGCGACGTATTCATTCAAAGGCTGAAAGAAAAAAATTGAGAATTCACATCTCCAGTGTCTCCAGTGTCACTGTTCTCAGCCTGACCATTCACAAAATCTCCTGCTGTTTTTCGCCCAGAGACTGGAGAGACGTCATTCCACTTTCTGGTGCCTTCTGAGAGCCACTGGAAGCCTTAGAAAATGTCACGTTACAGCAGAGATGCTGTATTTTCGATAGAGATGCCACAGAAGGAGAACAAATTGTCAGACAGGGCACTTCCTGTATGGAATCTTCTCAGGTTTTGACCTGCCATATGAGTTCTGTTATACTCACAGACACCATTCAAACAGTTTTAGAAACTTTAGAGTGTTTTCTATCCACATCTACTAATTATATGCATATTCTCGTTTCTGGGCAAGAGTAGTAACCAGTTTAAATCGGGTACGTTTTTTATCCGTCTCTGGGCAGATAACAGGAGCACAGTTTGTCAGTGGACTGGCTGGTGACTAAGAGATTGGAAATGCGCGTTCACGAGACCTCACCATTTTTTCTCTTCCTTTTTGAATGAATACAGCATTGTCCGGTTGGAATATTATATATTTATATATTTCACTGGCTGTTGAATAGTGTGTCCCACAGGTGGGACGCTAACGTCCCACCTAGCCCATAAAGGTTAACTAATGTTCCTGTCCAAAGGGCTTCACAAGTTCAGGCCGATGTGGTCTATGTATGAATAACCCATGTGCATGTCCAGTAGCCTTCACAATATCAGATATGGCCCAGACCAGTCAAGTCTATGTGGGTCTACCTTGCCTCATCCACATGGATTCCGCTTACGTTCTGTTTTTACATGTCTAATGGTTAACTCGATGTTGATCCAGCTTTGTACATTCACATGGGCTCAGCCTTCATTCTGCTTCCACATGTCTAATATTTAACCTTATATTGATTCTACTTTCTACTTCAAAGAGAACAGTATAGGTACTGGAAAATCACCAGAGGACTGGAAATTCTACAACATAATCTCCCCTATGGAACTTTCAAAGTTCCACACAACAAAATGTTCCAGTATAAATGAGAAGGGGAGCACTTTCTGTAACGCAATGGAGGCAATCTACCTCTCATCCATCTTAATAACCTCTATGGGGGACACACTATTCAACAGCCAGTGAAATAGCATGGCGCGAAATACAAAACAGCAAAAATCTCATAATTTCATTTTCTCAAACAACAACTATTTGACACCATTTTAAAGATAAGACTCTCGTTAATCTAACCACATTGTCCGATTTCAAAAAGTCTTTACGACGAAAGCATAAAATTAGATTATGTTAGGACATAAACTTCACAAGAAAAACCACACAGCCATTTTCCAAGCAAGGACATGCATCACAAAAACCAAAAGTACAGCTAAAATATTCACTAACCTTTGATGATCTTCATCAGATGGCACTCATAGGACTTCATGTTATACAATACATGTATGTTTTGCTCGATAAAGTTCTAATTTATATCCAAAAACAGCATTTTATATTGGCGCGTGATGTTCAGAAAATGTATTCCCACCAAAACTGACGGTGAATGTGCACATCAATTTACAAAAATACTCATCATAAACGTTGATAAAATTTACAACAGTTATTGAAAGAATTATAGATACACTACTCCTTGACGCAACCGCTTTGTCAGATTTCAAAATAACTTTACGGAGAAAGCACATTGTTCAATATTCTGAGTACATAGCTCAGCCATCGAAGCAAGCTATACAGCTACCCGCCAAGTTCTGGCATCAACAAAACTCTGAATTAGTATTATAAATATTCTCTTACCTTTGCTGATCTTCGTCAGAATGCACTCGGAGGACTCCTACTTCCACAAGAAATGTTAGTTTTGTTCGAAATACTCCATATTTATGTCCAAATACCTCCGTTTTGTTCGTGCGTTCAGATCACTATCCAAAGGCATAATGCGCGAGCGTAAATCAGGACACAAAAAGTCCAAATCTTCCATTACCGGTCGTAGAAACATGTCAAATGATGTTTACAATCAATCCTTAGGGTATTTTTTAACATAAAACGTCGATAATATTCCAACTGGAAAATAGCGTATTCATTCCAGGAGAAAAAGAAGGAACGGCGCCCTCGCAGGCTCGCGCATACCCAAGCCCTTTGTCCATAGGCAGTCCACTCATTGACTGAGCTACTATTCTCTGCCCAGTAACAGGAGAAGGAGGAAACAAGTTTCTAAAGGCTGTTGACAGCCAATGGAAGCCTTAGGAAGTGCAACGTGACCCCACAGACACTGTAGTTTAGATAGGGATTCAAAAGAAGAACTACAATTCTCAGATTTCCCACTTCCTGGTTGGATTTTTCTCAGGTTTTTGCCTGCCATATGAGTTCTGTTATACTCACAGACATCATTCAAACAGTTTTAGAAACTTCAGAGTGGTTTCTATCCAAGTCTACTAATAATATGCAAATATTTGACTCTGGGCCCGAGTATTAGGCAGTTTACTCTGGGCACGCTTTTCATCCGAAATTGAAAATACTGCCCCCTATACCCTAAAAAGATAACAACCTTAGCACCAGTTTCTCTACTCCTCATAAATTCTCATAAAGTCGTTCTAAATAAGATACCTAAACATATGGCCCTCCCTACAGACACCTATCTATCAACTGTCATATCATAAATAAAAAACCTGTTAAAAGATTAAGGGCATGGTCCGTAAACACTCGTAACCGGAAACCCTATGTCACATACGGTTGAAGTCGGAAGTTTACATACACTTAGGTTGGAGTCATTAAAACTCGTTTCTCAACCACTCCACAAATGTCTTGTTAACAAACTATAGTTTTGGCAAGTCGGTTAGGACATCTACTTTGTGCATGACACAAGTCATTTTTCCAACTATTGTTTACAGACAGATTATTTCACTTATAATTCACTGTATCACAATTCCAGTGGGTCAGAAGTTTACATACACTAAGTTGACTGTGCCTTTAAACAACTAGGAAAATTCCAGAAAATGATGTCATGCCTTTAGAAGCTTCTGATAGGCTAATTGATATAATTTGAGTCAATTGGAGGTTTACCTGCGGATGTATTTCAAGGCCTACCTTCACCCTAAGTGCCTCTTCACTTGACATCACGGAAAAATCAAAAGAAATCAGCCAAGACCTCAGAAAAAAATGTGTAGACCTCCACATGTCTGGTTTATCCATTGGGAGCAATTTCCAAACGCCTGAAGGTACCATGTTCATCTGTACAAACAATAGTATGCAAGTATAAACACCATGGGACCATGCAGCCTTCATACCGCTCAGGAAGGAGATGTGTTCTGTCTCCTAGAGATTAACGTACTTTGGTGCGAAAAGTGCAAATCAATCCCAGAACAACAGCAAAGGACATTGTGAAGATGCTGGAGGAAACAGGTACAAAGCATCTATATCCACAGTAAAACGAGTCCAATATTGACATAACCTGAAAGTCCGCTCAGCAAGGAAGAAGCCACTACTCCAAAACCGCTATAAAAAAGCCAGACTACAGTTTGCAACTGCACATGGGGACAAAGATCGTACTTTTTGGAGGAATGTCCTCTGGTCTGATGAAACAAAAATAGAACTGTTTGGCCATAATGACCATTGTCATGTTTGGAGGAAAAAGGGGGAGGCTTGCAAGCCGAAAAAACCCATCTCAACCATGAAGCTCAGGGGTGGCAGCGTCATGTTGTGGGGGTGCTTTGCTGCAGGAGGGACTGGTGCACTTCACAAAATAGATGGCATCATGAGGAAGAGAAATTATGTGGATATATTGAAGCAACATCTCAATGTCAATGCTGAGTCTGTACTGTATACTTAATGAAACTTTGGTGGTTATAGTAAATATAATTATCCACTCTAAGTTTTTATTAGGTGTTATCCACAGAAATATTGATTCAAATCCTGACTTAATCTCATCTCTTGCTTTGTATTCATTGGGGATTCCTCTAGGTTGTCCTATTGCATCTAAATAGACCTTGGAGTCAGACTTATATTCCCTCCTTATATTTTGTAGTTTGTTGCTTACTATCACTAGGATTCCATTCAGTGGCAGTTATCTGTTGAATCAAGCTAACCCTTGCACAAAGGCCTGTCCATCCTTTTGGTAATGTTGCCCTTCTTCTTTGCCCTCCACACACCCAGAAAAAATCTGCCACTACCACAGTCTGTTCTTCATATGGTGCAATTAAAGGCAGGGCTAGAGTTTGATTTGGACAATTATCGTGAGTAATTACTTTTCCCACCCAACTTCCGGCTGCTTGACACGTAGCCCTTTTTGGAGTGTCTGCGTTCCAATTGGCATCTGTAGTTAAGTTTCATGTGGTCTCACATGTGCCTTTAAACTTCCCCATCTGATGCTGTCCTTCTGTGCTGTTAAAACATTCATATGGTTGTTTATAATCTATTCGATATTCATATGGGGCCTCTAACTTCTGTGCTTCCACCTGTACATCCAATTCTTGACACCATTTTCCCCAGCCGGTTGTAAAATCTTTGATAGGATGGATTACCCAAATATGACAAATATTCAGCTGGACAATAAGGCCTTTCTGATCTTCTCAAATAACAAAAGTTTTTATTAAAGTCAGCACAGTCCTTATAATCATAAGGATTAGGTACCACCACAAATTATTTCAGTGGAGAGGGAGCACACAATAAGCAATTTGTCAGTCTTAATTTAGATGCTGTATATTGAGCCCATTACTTTTTTGATACTTCCTTCAAAGATTTGTCCTTGTGCAGTTCTGGGGTTGAATCATCAATTGGGGTTACAGTCTCCTTTTCTTGACTTAGACTGCTGGGATTGGTTAGAAGGATCCAAATGTTTTGGAGGAACCCAACTGATTCTGATGTTTCTGGATTTTTCGTAACGCCAGTGGATGGTAGCTGGGTTGTTACTGCTGTTGTTTTTGCTTCAGTCATATCCCTTCTCTGTCTTGTCAGAGGCTCTAGAGTGGGGTCAATCTGGATGATAGTCACACTATTCCCTTCAGAAGATTTAGTGCTAACTATTTCTATGACATATTCTTCACCTTCCTTTTGGTCACACTTTTTCATGGTAATCAGCTTCTCCTTTGTTAATTCTTAGGTTACATCCTTTTGAGTCCCAGATAGCTTCTCCCTATGTTTGATGATGGGACCATCCACAGAGTGCTATTTCTGGTAGAGGTCTGGTTCTCCTAATTGAGAGGGACCTCTGAACCACTATCTCTGTTATTGTTTGGGGTAGAATGGGGATGCTGATCCTATTCTTTTCCAAATGAGATTTGGAAGAAACCTGTTTTCTTATTCTATGTTTGGTATACTGTATGGTTGTAGGTGGATCTGTTACCGTTTCTCCTAGGTTTGTCAGTGTTGCTGTCCAGGACATTTCATCACTCCTCAGCTGTTCTGGATTCCATTATCTATTGGGGAGACCAAGTAAGGGCTGAGAAGTTGATGGTGGGGAAGTCTCCTTCCCATTCTCATGGTGGTATTTCTTCATTCCATTGGAATGGGCTTCCGCCAGGGGTATCTGCCAGAGTAGGTATGTCATCAGGAGAAACAAGCATGTCACTCCTCCCCATCGCTGGACTCTCTGGTCCTTCAGGCGAGAGCATCTGGTGGCTATTAGAAGTTGCTCCTTGATCTGCCTCTCCTTCGGCTTCTTCCTAGCTCCTGCCTGGCATGTCGACCTCCTCTGCTCCCGTTCCCTCTGGACACCGCCTGGTGTATCGGCATCCTCTGCGTCCTCATGGCTCAGTGGTCGCCCCCTTATCCCCGCCGGGACTCTGGTGCAGTGATTTAGATGGTACCACATATTGCTTCTTTTCACCTGGACAGCTGTTGGTGTTGCTAGGACCACCTCAAAGGGACCCTCTCTCCTTGGCTGGTTCCACTTCCTCCAGAACACTCGGATGTAGACCAGATCTCCTGGTATCACCGGACAGGGATCCTCCAGTCCTGGTTCAGGCACTTGCTTCTTTTCCTGGAAATAAATAGCTTCACTGTGATGGAATTTAGACCTCGATAACCAATGCACGGATGCAGACCTCCCTCCTTTTTCTTCACGAAAAAGAACCTCGAGGAGACGGGTGACATGGAGGGCCGAATGCACCCCTGTCTCAGAGATTCCGTGACATATGTCTCCATAGCCAGCGTCTCCTCTTGTGACAATGGGTACACATGACTCCTGGGAAGTGCAGCGTTTACCTGGAGGTTTATCGCGCAATCCCCTCGTCGATGAGGTGGTAATCGGGTCGCCCTCTTTTTACAGAAGGTGATAGCCAAATTGACAGTTTCAGAGGGAATGCACACAGTGGAAACCTGGTCTGGACTCTCCACCGTCGTCGCACCGATGGAAACTCCTATGCACCTGCCTGAACACTCCTCTGACCACCCTCTGAGAGCCCCCTGTCTCCATGAAATATCAGGATTGTGATTGGCCAGCCAGGGAATCCCCAGCACCACCGGAAACGCAGGCGAATCAATGAGGAAGAGATTAATCCGTTCCCCATGATCCCCCTGTGTTACCATGTCCAGTGGAACCGTGGCCTCCCTGACCAGCCCTGACCCTAATGGTCGGCTATCTAAGGAGTGCACGGGGAAAGGTTGGGCCAACGACACCAGGGGAATCCCTAGCCTTAATGCGAGCCCACGATCCATAAAGTTTCCAGTTGCGCCTGAATCGACTAGCGCTTTATGCTGAAAAGAGGGAGAAAACTCAGGAAAAAATATTAGCACAAACATATGGCCAACAGGGAGCTCTGGGTGAGGCTGGTGCTTACTCACCTGGGGTAAACGAGGAGTGCTCTGCCTGCCATCCCGACTCCCAGACGAGCTCCTCCAGCACCGGTCGGCAGTGTGTCCTCTTTGACCACACCAGGTACAGGAGGAGCCTCCTCCTTCGGTCCCCCTCGATGCGGCCCCCCCTAGCTCCATGGGGATGGGAGCTGGAGGGCCTGGAGGTGGAACCAACAGGGCCCGTTCTGGACGCCCGCGGGCAGCCAGCAGATTGTCCAGACGGATGGACATGTTGATGAGTTTGTCGAGGGAGAGGGTAGTGTCCTGACAGGCTAGCTCCCGGCGGACGTCCTCCCGGAGGCTACAACGATAATGGTCCATCAGGGCCCTGTCGTTCCACCCCGCCCCAGCAGCCAAGGTCCGGAAATCCAGAGCAAAGTCCTGCGCGCTCCTCGTCTCCTGGCGCAGGTGGAACAGCCGTTCACCCGCCGCCCGGCCTTCTGGTGGGTGGTCGAACACGGCCTGGAACCGGCGGGTGAACTCGGGGTAGTGATCCCTCGCCGAGTCTGGGCCATACCACACTGCTTTGGCCCACTCCAGGGCTCGACCCGTTAAGCAGGAGACGAGGACGCTCACGCTCTCCTCTCCCGAGGGAGTCGGACGAACAGTAGCCAGGTACAACTCCAGCTGTAGAAGGAACCCCTGGCACCCAGCCGCGCTCCATCGTACTCCCTGGGGAGAGCCAGACGTAGGGCCCCGGATCCGGACGCCGGAGGAGGGGTAGTAGGCGGGGGGAAGAGGAGCTGGAGATGAGGTAGGGAGGCCACTCCTCTCCCATCGGTCCATCCTCTCCATCATCTGATCCATGGCTGAACAGATCCGGTGGAGAATGGTTGTGTGATGAAGGACACGTTCCTCCATCAATGGGAGAGGAGGCGCGGCTGCTCTTGCTGACTCCATAATCGTGGTGCAGGATTCTGTCAGGGATTCCTAGGAGTGGTGGTTGGAGTCAGGCACAGAGAGCAGAGGGTAAGTATAACGTCTTTTATTTCTCCGGCACAAAACGGTCACGCCAAAAACAGAGGGCGCGTAACAAGGTAGACCAACCCAAAAACACAGGGCAAAACAGTCCGGAGAGAAATAAGGCGCCAGCCAGCACATCCAATAACAAACAGTGAAATAATCCCGCACAAACCTGGGCGGGCCTAACAGGCTTAAATAAACACAAATCAAGAAACAAAACAGGGAACAGGTGCAACCAATAAGACCGAACAAACAGAAAAGGAAAAAGGGATCAGCGGCGGCTAGTAGACCGGCGACGACAACCGCCGAGCGCCGCCCGAACAGGCAGGGGAGCCACCTTCGGTGGGATTCGTGACACAAACAGAAGGGCTTAGACCTATATATGAACAAACACCTTTCTATAATAACCCCATCTTACCCAAAGCCCTGAGAGATGGTATTACATTTTCTTGGTTCAACAAAGGAATTAAGACATTTGGTAATCTCTATAGAGAAGGTGAACTACTATCCTTTCAACAACTGGCATCTCATTTTCAGTTACCTCAAACTCATTTCTTCAAGTACCTACAGGTTATGCATTACATTGCCACTCAGCAGGGAGGTAGGATTCAGCCCATGAGTAAACCTAGAACTGATAAACTGTGGCTGGAAAGGAAAGGGGTTTAAGGTTTCATTTCCTTTCATGTACTCTGTCCTTCAAGCTCTGTTGGGGAATGATGAACCTCTGAAAGCTTGCATGAAGTGGCATGATGACCTTGGTCTCATTTTTGAGGATGAGAAATGGGGAAAGCTCTTCTTAGATGCTCAGCATCTTTCATTTAACACAAGGCACAAGTTGATGCAATTCAATATTTTACATAGGGTCTACTTTACACCAGAGAGACGGTATAAGATCAATTCTAAATATTCAACATTTTGCCCAAGGTGTAAAACGGGAGTGGGCACACTTATGCATATGTTTTTGTCCTGCCCTGAACTAAGCAATTATTGGAAAGACATTATTTAGATCTTATCACAGGTCACTAATATGACGGTACCACTAGATCCTTCCCTTATTCTTCTTGGAGATGATTCTGTTCTACCAGTTAATATTTGTAGCCAAACCAGATTCATTAAATTGGCAGTCATTGCAGCCAATAAATGCACAGCTATTATATGGAAGAGTGACACTCCGCCAAGCAAGCAGATGTGGCTAAAAGAACTATCTTCCTATATTCCATCTGAAAAAATAACATATAACTTACTGTCACGTCCTGACCAGTAGAGGGTGTAGTTGGGTCAGGACGTGGCAGAAGGGAGTGTGTGTTTTTTATTGTTTCATTGATTTTGGCCGTGTGACTTCCAATCAAGCACAGCTGTAGAGGGTTGTGGTTGATTGGGAGTCACACATAAGGAGCATGTTTTTCCTTTGGGTTTTGTGGGTAATTGTTTCTTGTTTAGTGTGTTTGCACCTGACAGGACTGTTGGCTGTCAGTTTCCTTGTTTTGTTTGTTATAGTGTTCTTTCTAATTAAATTGAAAGATGAATACTAACTCCGCTGCATTTTTGGTCCATTCCTGAAGACAGCCATTACAGAATTACCCACCAAACAAGGACCAAGCAGCGGAAGAGGAAGGAGCAGCGACAGGAGAGAAAAAGGGAGGAATGGACATGGGAGGACGTCCTGGATGGCAAGGGAGCCTACACCTGGGAAGAGATCCTGGCCGGAAGGGATCGCCTCCCATGGGAACAGGTGGAGGCACTCAGGAGAGTGGAGGCAGCTGGACAGAGGAACCATCGGGAACGTTACGCTGGAACACGGTTGGCTAGGAAACCCGAGAGGCAGCCCCAAGATTTTTTTTGGGGGGGGGCACACGGGTAGCTTGGCCAGGCCAGGGAAGAGCCGTAAGCCAGCTACCCGTGACTACAGGGAGGTGCATAGGAGGTGGAGGGCGTCAGGTTACGCTGAGGTATGCACCATCTCGCCTATACGGACACACAGCCCAGTTCGCCCAGTACCAGCGCCCCGCAGGTGCCAGGGCAAGGTGAGCATCGAGCCGGAAGGGGGGATGCCAACCCTGCAATCAAGACCGCCAGCGCGCCCTTTCGGTCCGGTGTTTCCCGCCAGACGCACTAGCATGGAGGTGCGTGTCTCCAGGCTGGCACGTCCTATACCAGCCCCACGCATCAGGAGTCTAGTGTGTCAGAGCTGCCCGCCAGTCAACAGTCGTCAGAGCTGCCCGCCAGTCAACAGTCGTCAGAGCTGCCCGCCAGTCAACAGTCGTCAGAGCTGCCCGCCAGTCAACAGTCGTCAGAGCTGCCCTGAACTGCCCGAGTGGCCAGACTGCCCTGAACTGCCCGAGTGGCCAGACTGCCCTGAACTGCCCGAGTGGCCAGACTGCCCTGAACTGCCCGAGTGGCCAGACTGCCCTGAACTGCCCGAGTGGCCAGACTGCCCTGAACTGCCAGAGGTGCCCGCCTGCCAGGATCTGCCAGGGTGCCCTGCCTGTCCTCCGGCCCAGCCCGAGGGGCCCTCCTGCTCTCCGGCCCAGCCCAGCCCGAGGGGCCCTCCTGCTCTCCGGCCCAGCCCAGCCCGAGGGGCCCTCCTGCTCTCCGGCCCAGCCCAGCCCGAGGGGCCCTCCTGCTCTCCGGCCCAGCCCAGCCCGAGGGGCCCTCCTGCTCTCCGGCCCAGCCCAGCCCGAGGGGCCCTCCTGCTCTCCGGCCCAGCCCGAGGGGCCCTCCTGCCCTCCGGCCCAGCCCGAGGGGCCCTCCTGCCCTCCGGCCCAGCCCGAGGGGCCCTCCTGCCCTCCGGCCCAGCCCGAGGGGCCCTCCTGCCCTCCGGCCCAGCCCGAGGGGCCCTCCAGTCCTCCGGCCCAGCCCGAGTGGTCTGTCTGCCAGGGTCAGCCCGAGTGGCCCGTCTGCCCGGCGCAGCTATCGGCGCCACCAAAGTGGGCGACGCCGAAGGTGGAGCGAGGTCCACGTCCTGCACCTGAGCCACCTCCAGGATAGGTGGGTTGGGGAGGGAGGGTGTAGCATAGTGCCGTCGGTGACGGCAGCCACCCTCCCTTCTCTCCGTTATTGTTTAGGTGTTCCTTTTTGTTGTGGATTTTCTTGTGTTCTTTTTTTAGGTGCATCCCGGGGTCTGCACCTTGAGGGGGGGGTACTGTCACGTCCTGACCAGTAGAGGGTGTAGTTGGGTCAGGACGTGGCAGAAGGGAGTGTGTTTTTTATTGTTTCATTGATTTTGGCCGTGTGACTTCCAATCAAGCACAGCTGTAGAGGGTTGTGGTTGATTGGGAGTCACACATAAGGAGCATGTTTTTCCTTTGGGTTTTGTGGGTAATTGTTTCTTGTTTAGTGTGTTTGCACCTGACAGGACTGTTGGCTGTCAGTTTCCTTGTTTTGTTTGTTATAGTGTTCTTTCTAATTAAATTGAAAGATGAATACTAACTCCGCTGCATTTTGGTCCATTCCTGAAGACAGCCCTTACACTTACTTAATAAACCCTTCCAATTTACTGATGTCTGGGGGGACTTTCAGCAGTTTTAGAGACGTCACCTTAACTGCCGCATTACTACTTTCTTTAATGAATTATTATTATTTGTTTTTGTGTTGAATAATTTATTTTCTAGCATGGAATGTGAAGGTCATTCTGTTTCTTTTTTTTGTTGATAATAAGTGAAGCTAATACCAGTAGAGGGGAGGGAGGGGGGTGTTCCTGTGTTGGGGAGGGAAGGGTTTTGCATGATGTGCCCCCATGTAGCATGGTGTTTTGTGTAGGTGGAAGGAATAACGGGGCATTATCTGTGTCATATTTTGATGATTGTTAAATTGTAACAAAAAAAAAGAAATGCCAATAAATATATTGTAAAAATGTTTGTTTTTTATATATAAAAAAGATGGTGTTGGAAAAGTGGAGGCGCTGGCTGGAAGGAGCAGAACAGCCATTCTTGGTCTGGACCGACCATAAAAATGTGGAATATCTCCGTACAGCCAAGCTCCTTAACTCCAGGCAGGCCTGGTGGGCTCTTGTTTACTAGATTTAACTTCACCATTTCCTACTGCCCAGGGTCCAAAAATGTGAAGCCTGACACCCTCTCCCGCCTATACAGTTCTTCTGCCATACCCTCAGTCTCCGAAACCATTCTCCCTACATCATTCCTTGCAGCCTCAGTGGGTTGGGGTATTGAGACCCTGGTTCGCAAGGCACAACGTTCCCAGCCTGGACCTGAAGGGGCCCCGGCTAACCGGCTGTTTTTCCCTAACTCAGTCCGGTCCCGGGTCCTGGAATGGGCTCATTCCGCCAGGCTGACCTGTCATCCTGGTTCCCGCCATACCCTAGCATTCCTCCAACAACGTATCTGGTGCCCACAATGGTTCCTGAAGTCTCTGCCTTCGTCACCGCGTGCACAATGTGTGCCCAGAACAAGACTCCACGGCAAGCTCCTTCTGGCCTTCTTCAGCCACTACCAGTCCCTCATCGTCCCTGGTCTCATATCTCTGGTGAACTCTGGACTTTGTCACTGGGCTTCCCCCATCTGATGGCAACACCTTAATTCTGACAGTGGAGGATCTGTTCCCAAAGGCCGGTCATTTCATACCTCTCCCCAAACTTCCTTCTGCCAAGGAAACGGTCCAGCTCATGGCTCAGCACGTCTTCAGAATCCATGGACTCACGGTGGATATGGTTTCCGCCCAGGGTCCTCAGTTCTCGTCTCATTTCTGGAAGGCATTCTGCACCCTTATTGGGGTGTGGGCCAACCTATCCTCCGGATTGCATCCCCAGTCAAACGGCCAGTCGGGGCAAGCTAACCAGGACCTGGAGACCACCCTAAGATGCCTGGTCTCAACAACCCTACTACCTGGAGCCTACAACTGGTCTGGGTGGAGTATGGCCGGAACAGCCTTCCCTGTTCCGCCACAGGACTCTCCCCTTTTGAGTGCTCCATGGGGTATCAACCTCCACTCTTCCCAGAACAGGAACCGGAAGTCAACGTACCCTCGGCCCAGATGTTCGTCCACCAAGCGGACCACCGCCAGACTCCAGCTCCCTGCTACTGCATTGGGCAAAGCGTATGAATGTCCACACGGGACCTGCCCCTTCGGGTAGAGTCCCGAAAACTGTTCTACTGTTTCATTGGTCTGTTTCCCATCTCTAGAGTCCTTGGCTACACTGCTGTCCATCTCAAGTTACCCCGTACCCTCCGTATTCACCCTACGTTCCATGTGTCTAGGATTAACCTGTTGGGGATAGGGGGCAGTATTTGCACGGCCGGATAAAAAACGTACCCGATTTAATCTGGTTACTACTTCTGCCCAGTAACTAGAATATGCATATAATTATTGGCTTTGGATAGAAAACACCCTAAAGTTTCTAAAACTGTTTGAATGGTGTCTGTGAGTATAACAGAACTCATATGGCAGGCAAAAACCTGAGAAGATTCCTTACAGGAAGTGCCCTGTCTGACCATTCCTTGAGCTTCTTGACTCTGTTTATTGAAGACTGAGGATCTTTGCTGTAACGTGACACTTCCTACGGCTCCCATAGGCTCTCAGAACCCGGGAAAAAGCTGAATGATGTAATTCCAGCCCCAGGCTGAAACACATTAGCGCTTTTGGTAAGTGCTCTATCAGAGGACAATGGGCTGAGGCGCATGCACGAGTCGACCCCATGTTTTTATTTTCTATCGTCTTTGAACCTAAACAGAAATTCCCGGTCGGAATATTATCGCTTTTTTACGAGATAAATGGCATAAAAATAGATTTTAAACAGCAGTTGACATGCTTCGAAGTACGGTAATGGAATATTTAGAAATTTTTTGTCACGAAATGCGTCGTGCGCGTAACCCTTATTTACCCTTTCGGATAGTGTCTTGAACGCACGAACAAAACGCCGCTATTTGGATATAACTATGGATTATTTGGGACCAAACCAACATTTGTTATTGAAGTAGAAGTCCTGGGAGTGCATTCTGACGAAGAACACCAAAGGTAATAACATTTTTCTTATAATAAATCTGACTTTGGTGAGTGCTAAACTTGCTGGGTGTCTAAATAGCTAGCCCTGTGATGCCGGGTTATCTACTCAGAATATTGCAAAATGTGCTTTCACCGAAAAGCTATTTTAAAATCGGACATAGCGAGTGCATAGAGGAGTTCTGTATCTATAATTCTTAAAATAATTGTTATGCTTTTTGTGAACGTTTATCGTGAGTAATTTTGTAAATGTTTAGTAAATTCACCGGAAGTTTGCGGGGGGTATGCTAGTTCTGAACGTCACATGCGAATGTAAAAAGCTGGTTTTTGATATAAATACGAACTGTTACTGTCACACTCTGATCTGTTTCACCTGTCCTTGTGATTGTCTATGATAACTAAAATGTATCTCTTGCCACATACTGGCTTTATCATATCCACATAGTCCATTACAATGTGTCGAAATGGTCCTTCTGGGACCGCTATGTGGCCTATAGGTGTAGTTATTCCTTTCCGTGTGTTATTTTGCACAGATACTTCACATCTCGTCAATACCTCATCTTGTCACACCCTGATCTGTTTCACCTGTCCTTCTGATTGTCTCCACCCCCTCCAGGTGTCACTTATTTTTCCCTGGTGTATATATCCCTGTGTTTCCTGTCTCTCTGTGCCAGTTCTTCTTGTATGTCTTTCAAGTCAACCAGCGTGTTTTCCTGTACTCCTGCTTCTATTCTCCTGTTGCTAGTTCTACCGGTTTTGACCCTTGCCTGTTTTCTGGACTCTGTACCCGCCTGCCTGACCATTCTGCCTGCCCTGACATCGAGCCTGCCTGCCACTCTGTACCTCCTGGACTTTGAACTGGTTTTGTCCTTTAGCCTGTCCACGACCATTCTCTTGATGACCCCTTTTGGATTATTAATAAATATCAAAGACTCAAACCATCTGCCTTCTGTGTCTGCGTATGGGTCTCTCCTTGTGCCCTTATACATCTACTGTTGCCTGTAGGTATGGTGACCAGTATCCTTATTTTTTAATGCCTTAAGTTCTACCAATTGGTCTGAACATGGTTGAGGACAATACTCCAATTTTTCCTCTATTAAATTATTTTCCTTGTTTTCTTACCACTGCATACCCTGCACGGTTTCCTGTATAGTCTTTATAACAGGAGCAGTCTACAAAGTATTCTTCCAAATCAACTCCTTCCCTGTCTAGCAATGGTATAGATTCAAGGTCTGGTTGCAGTTTAGTAAACATTAGAGATTGTGCTACACAATCATGTGCTTTCACTTCAAATTCCAATGGAACTCTTTCAGCTGGGTTTACTGTAGTACATCTTTTAACGGAGACAAATGGATAAGGTTAGTAGACTCATGTACAGTTGAAGTGGGAAGATAACATACACTTAGGTTGGAATCATTGACCTCTTACATCTAGACGTTCCGCTAGCGGAACACCTGCTCCAATAGCCAATGATTGGCGTGGCGCGAATGACAAATTCCTCAAAAATACAAAAACTTCCATTTTTCAAACATATGACTATTTTACACCATTTTAAAGACAAGACTCTCCTTTATCTAACCACACTGTCAGATTTCAAAAAGGCTTTACAACGAAAGCAAAACGTTAGATTATGTCAGCAGAGTACCCAGCCAGAAATAATCAGACACCCATTTTTCAAGCTAGCATATAATGTCACATAAACCCAAACCACAGCTAAATGCAGCACTAACCTTTGATGATCTTCATCAGATGACACCCCTAGGACATTATGTTATACAATACATGCATGTTTTGTTCAATCAAGTTCATATTTATATCAAAAACCAGCTTTTTACATTAGCATGTGACGTTCAGAACTAGCATACCCCCGTAAACTTCCGGTGAATTTACTAAATTACTCACGATAAACGTTCACAAAAAACATAACAATTATTTTAAGAATTATAGATACAGAACTCCTCTATGCACTCGCTATGTCCGATTTTAAAATAGCTTTTCGGTGAAAGCACATTTTGCAATATTCTCAGTAGATAGCCCGGCATCACAGGGCTAGCTATTTAGACACCCAGCAAGTTAAGCACTCACCAAAGTCAGATTTACTATAAGAAAAATGTTATTACCTTTGGTGTTCTTCGTCAGAATGCACTCCAAGGACTTCTACTTCAATAACAAATGTTGGTTTGGTCCCAAATAATCCATAGTTATATCCAAACAGCGGCGTTTTGTTCGTGCGTTCAAGACACTATCCGAATGGTAAAGAAGGGTGACGAGCACGAAGCATTTCGTGACAAAAAATGTCTAAATATTCCATTACCGTACTTCGAAGCATGTCAACCGCTGTTTAAAATCAATTTTTATGCAATTTTTCTCGTAAAAAAGCGATAATATTCTGACCGGGAATCTGCGTTTAGGTAAAAAGACAAAAGAAAATAAAGCATGGGGTCGACTCGTGCACGCGCCTAAGCCCATTGTCCTCTGATCGGCCACTTACCAAAGGCGCTAATGTGTTTCAGCCAGAGGCTATCATTCAGCTTTTTCCCGGGTTCTGAGAGCCTATGGGAGCCGTAGGAAGTGTCACGTTACAGCAAAGATCCTCAGTCTTCAATAAAAAGAGCCAAGATGAACAAGAACTTGTCAGACAGGTCACTTCCTGTAAGGAATCTTCTCAGATATTTGGAACTCACAGATGAAAGGGTTAAAATAACGTGGTGATCATAACTGACCTAAAACAGGGAATTTTTACTAGGATTAAATGTCAGGAATTGTGAAAAACTGAGTTTAAATGTACATAACTGTACATATTGTCGTGACTAGACTTTAACATTAATCTGAAGACTGTTATTTATCTAATTAACTAACTATGTTTAATTGTTACTGATTAAATTAATCATGTAACAATGAACTTATTAGGATCTGGGGCACTACGAGAGCAGCTCTTTAAAGAGTTACCATCTCCTGAATTAAACTCTAAAAGGTCTTTACCTTTCACATCTATAAACAGTCAACTTATTAATCATAACATATCATATCATAATTCTGAACAGTCGTAACCTCCTTGCATCTACAACAACCCGAGCCTTACTTATGATTGAGTACTACGCAAATTGGTGTTATTATTTATTTACTAGTTAATTAAATGGGAACACAGGATAAACACACACACTCTACACTGGTTATTGACGTGAGACGTAATAGGCTGAAAACAGGTCCCTAGTGGAATGACAACAAAATGGATGCTTGTTAAAGAAAAGATGAAGAGGGAGCGGGACAAAGACGCGTAACATTGCCACATTCAGAAACTACTCTCATCTACAATAACCACATACTTTGCACTTGAACCGCCGCCCGCTTTGAGCAAGAAATCATAAATGTATTTACGTGAAATGCCTGGGTTCGACAGGGATCTCTCGGGGGCATGGAGCGGCCTTGGAAAGGGGGTTGGGCATTTTCGCGGCACACTTGTAAGGCTCTGATTGTCCGAAATGGTTCCAACAACTCTTCTAATGTTGTCCTTCTTCGTAGTTGTCCGTGATCCAGTGACTTGTTGTGTAGTCCTGAACAGAACTACAGAGTTTATTTTCCTTCCATTTGCTCTTGAAGATGCTTCTTTGAAGATAGGCTAGCCAGCCGTATCGATGGTTTCCCAGTGGGGTGATGAGAGTAGCGTAATATGATGGTTTGAGCAGAGCAACAGGATGGTCCTACTTAAATTCGATTTTGAAGATACCTTACTTAGAATAGCTAATCAGCTGTTCCAGTGATTGTCCGGGAGGTGGTTTTATTGTCTCCACCTCGTGTTGAGATTCAAAGTTCAAACCATTTTAAATGTGTAGCTACCACTTTACGCTTTTTCTGGTTCCATGTGTTTTTTTCTTAACTCATCATTTATGCCTTTTGCTCGAAAGGGGCCATTCCAGCAGGCTGGCACGCTCCCTGACCTCACTCCGGGCGGTGATTACTCACTGAACAAAGTTATGGAATAAAATGATCTCTTAGAATTTCACAAATCACATCCCTCTCTTAACAAAAACTCTTTCATCATTTACCATATTACATGCATAACCCATAGTATGGAAACTTCATTCATGTAGTGGGTATACTTTCCAAGTTACAGTATTTCCTTTATAACATTTTTAATGACATCCCAAAATAACAAACAAAATGGCATTAGTGTTCTATTGATCGCCTCTGACCATTCCCCATGTTCTACATTAGAAATATTGTTCCAGAATTCGCTTCTGAACGTGTTAGTTTCAGAGGAAAAAGGTCTGTTGAGACAAAGCACATTCCTTTGGTAAAGTTTGAGAGCACAGGCCTGGATCTTCTCCCTTGATTTATAACAGGATGTGAGTTGTTAATCCCCACTAGTTTTTTCCTTCCCCGAGTGAAAGTTATTCCTTGCAACCCTGATCTGACCTATTTGGATTCTCGTGGACAGTCATGACAATATTGTGAATTACCCTTAGTTGGTGGTTGGTGTGTGTGTGTGTGTGTGTGTGTGTGTGTGTGTGTGTGTGTGTGTTGAGGGGGCTGGTAGGGTCGTCAGGTCATGGTCTGAGCCCTGTCTCAACAACACAGGGTCTGTGCCTCCACCTTCAATACATAGAGCCATGCATTCATACTTGCCACCCATCCATCAGTCCTCTCAATCCTAGTCAGTCAGGCTATCACACTGGAAAGTGTGTGTGTGTGTGTGTGTGTGTGTGTGTGTGTGTGTGTGTGTGTGTGTGTACGTGTGCACATGCATGACTCTTGGAAATGTTACAGTCCCAAGACAATAGCATTCTACTTGAAAAACATATTCGAGTGTTGGATTATTGTAGTCCTGAACTGTTTGTGAGCAATATCGAGGACAGTTTGCTCTATGTCACTGTCTCAAGTTAGAACACTGCATCTTAAGAGCCTCAAAAGGGCTTTGTGTAGCTGTTGGAGTTTAGAACCCTTATCCACATTTAGAACCCTTATCCACTGCACTTCACACATAATTGTATTTATTTATATATTTCAACTTTATTTAACCAGGTAGGCTAGTTGAGAACAAGTTCTCATTTACAACTGCAACCTGGCCAAGACAAAGTGAAGCAGTTCAACACAAACAACAACACAGAGTTACACATGGAATAAACAAACACACAGTCAATAATACAGTAGAAAAGTCTATATACAGTGTGTGCAAATGAGGTAAGATATAGTGGGGGAAAAAAGTATTTGATCCCCTGCTGATTTTGTACGTTCGCCCACTGATAAAGAAAGGATCAGTCTACAATTTTAATGGTAGGTTTATTTGAACAGTGAGAGACAGAATAACAACAAAAATATCCAGAAAAACGCATGTAAAAAATATTATAAATTGATTTGCATTTTAATGAGGGAAATAAGTATTTGATCCCCTCTCAATCAGAAAGATTTCTGGCTCCCAGGTGTCTTTTATACAGGTAACGACCTGAGATTAGGAGCACACTCTTAAAGGGAGTGCTCCTAACCGCAGCTTGTTACCTGTAAAAAAGACACCTGTCCACAGAAGCAATCAATCAATCAGATTCCAAACTCTCCACCATAGCCAAGACCAACAAGCTCTCCAAGGATGTCAGGGACAAGATTGTAGACCAACACAAGGCTGGAATGGGCTACAAGACCATCGCCAAGCAGCTTGGTGAGAAGGTGACAACATTTGGTGTGATTATTCGCAAATGGAAGAAACACAAAAGAACTGTCACTATCCCTCAGCCTGGGGCTCCATGCAAGATCTCACTTCGTGGGGTTGCAATGATCATGAGAACGGTGAGGAATCAGCCCAGAACTACACGGGAGGATCTTGTCAATGATCTCAAGGCAGCTGGGACCATAGTCACCAAGGAAACAATTGGTAACACACTACGCCGTGAAGGACTGAAATCCTGCAGCGCCCGCAAGGTCCCCCTGCTCAAGAATACATATACATGCCCGTCTGAAGTTTGCCAATGAACATCTGAATGATTCAGAGGACAACTGGTGAAAGTGTTGTGGTCAGATTAGACCAAAATGGAGCTCTTTGGCATCAACTCAACTCGCCGTGTTCGGAGGAGGAGGAATGCTGCCTATGACCCCAAGACACCATCTCCACCGTCAAACATGGAGGTGGAAACATTATGCTTTGGGGGTGTTTTTCTGCTAAGGGGACAGGACAACTTCACCGCATCAAAGGGACGATGGACGGGGCCATGTACCGTCAAATCTTGGGTGAGAACATCCTTCCCTCAGCCAGGGCATTGAAAATGGGTCGTGGATGTGTATTCCAGCATGACAATCACCCAAAACACACGGCCAAGGCAACAAAGGAGTGGATCAAGAAGAAGCACATTAAGGTCCTAGAGTGGCCTAGCCAGTCTCCAGACCTTAATCCCATAGTAAATCTGTGGAGGGAGCTGAAGGTTCGAGTTGCCAAACGTCAGCCTCGAAACCTTAATGACTTGGAGAAGATCTGCAAAGAGGAGTGGGACAAAATCCCTCCTGAGATGTGTGCAAACCTGGTGGCCAACTACAAGAAACGTCTGACCTCTGTGATTGCCAACAAGGGTTTTGCCACCAAGTACTAAATCGTGTTTTGCAGAGGGGTCAAATACTTATTTCCCTCATTAAAATGCAAATCATTTTATAATATTTTTGACATGCTTTTTTCTGTATTTTTGTTGTTGTTATTCTGTCTCTCACTGTTCAAATAAACCTACCATTAAAATTATAGACTGATCATTTCTTTGTAAGTGGGCAAACGTACAAAATCAGCAGGGGATCAAATACTTTTTCCCCCCACTGTAAGGGAGGTAAAATAGGCCATAGTGAAGAGGTAATTACGATATAGCAATTAAACACTGGAGTGATAGATGAGCAGAAGATGAATGTGCAAGTAGAGATACTGGGGTGCAAAGGAGCAAAATAAATAAATAAATACAGTATGGGGAAGAGGTAGTTGGGTGGGCTATTTACAGATGGGCTATGTACAGGTGCAATGATCTGTGAGCTGCTCTAACAGCTGGTGTTTAAAGTTAGAGAGGGAGATATAAGTCTCCAGCTTCAGTGATGTTTGCAATTCGTTCCAGTCATTGGCAGCAGAGAACTGGAAGGGAAGGCGGCCAAATAGGAATTGGCTTTGGGGGTAACCAGTGAAATATACCTGCTGGAGCGTGTGCTGCGGGTGGGTGCTGCTATGGTGACCAGTGAACTGAGATAAGGCGGGGCTTTACCTAGCAAAGACTTGTAGATGACCTGGAGCCAGTGGGTTTGGCGACGAATATGAAGCGAGGGCCAGCCAATGAGAGCGTACAGGTCGAAGTGGTGGGTAGTATATGGGCTTTTGGTGACAAAACAGATGGCACTGTGATAGACTGCATCCAATTTGTTGTGTAGAGTGTTGGAGGCTATTTTGTAAATGACATTGCCGAAGTCGAGGATTGGTAGGATAGATAGTCAGTTTTACGAGGGTTTGTTTGGCAGCATGAGTGAAGGATTCTTTGTTGCAAAATGGGAAGCTGATTCTAGATTTAATTTTGGATTGGAGATGCTTAATGTGGGTCTGGAAGGAGAGTTTACAGTCTAACCAGACACCTAGGTATTTGTAGTTGTCCACATATTCTAGGTCAGAACCGTCCAGAGTAGTGATGCTAGACGGGTGGGCAGGTGCGGGCAGCGATCGGTTGAAGAGCATGCATTTAGTTTTACTTGCATTTAAGAGCAGTTGGAGGCCACAGAAGGAGAGTTGTATGGCATTGAATCTCATCTGGAGGTTAGTTAGCACAGTGTCCAAAAAAGGGCCAGAAGTACACAGAATGGTGTCATCTGCGTAGAGGTGGATCAGTGAATCACCAGCAGCAAGAGTGACATCATTGATGTATACAGAGAAGAGAGTCGGCCCGAGAATTGAATCCTGCTAGAGATCCGGACAACAGGCCCTCTGATTTGACACACTGAACTCTATCAGAGAAGTAGTTGGTGAACCAGGCGAGGCATTCATTTGAGAAACCAAGGCTGTTGACTCTGCCGATAAGAATGTGGTGATTGACATAGTCGAAAGTCTTGGCCAGGTCGATGAACATGGCTGCACAGTAATGTCTCTTATCGATGGCAGTTATGATATCGTTTAGGACCTTGAGCGTGGCTGAGGTGCACCCATGACCAGCTCGGAATCCAGATTGCATAGTGGAGAAGGTACGGTGGGATTCGAAATGGTCGGTGATCTGTTTGTTAACTTGGCTTTACGAAGACCTTAAAAAGGAAGGGAAGGATAGATATAGGTCTGTTGCAGTTTGGGTCTAGAGTGTCACCCCCTTTGAAGATGGGGATGACCATGACAGCTTTCCAATCTTTGGGGATCTCAGACGATACGAAAGAAAGGTTGAACAGGCTAGTATTAGGGTTTGCAACAATTTCGGCAGATAATTTTAGTAAGAGAGGGTCCAGATTGTCTAGCTGATTTGTAGGGGTCCAGATTTTGCAGCTCTTTCAGAACATCAGCTATCTGGATTTGGGTGAAGGAGAAATGAGGAAGGCTTGGGCGAGTTGCTGTGGGGGGTGCAGGGCAGTTGACCGTGGTAGGGGTAGCCAGGTGGAATGCATGGCCAGCCGTAGAAAAATGCTTATTGAAATTCTCAATTATCGTGGATTTATCGGTGGTGACAGTGTTTCCTTGCCTCAGTGCAGTGGGCAGCTGAGAGGAGGTGCTCTCATTCTCCATGGACTTTACAGTGTCCCAGAACCTTTTTGAGTTTGTGCTACAGAATGCAAATTTCTGTTTGAAAAAGCTAGCCTTAGCTTTCCTAACTGCTTGTGTATATTGGTTCCTAACTTCGCTGAAAAGTTGCATAGCACAGGGGCTATTTGATGCTAATGCAGTACGCCACAGGATGTTTTTGTGCTGGTCAAGGGCAGTCAAGTCTGGAGTGAACCAAGGGCTATATCTGTTCTTGGTTCTACATTTTTTTGAATGGGGCATGCTTATTTAAGATGTTGAGGAAGGCAATTTTAAAGAATAACCAGGCATCCTCTACTGACAGAATGAGGTCAATATCCTTCCAGGATACCCGGGCCAGGTTGATTAGAAAGGCCTGCTCACTGAAGTGTTTTAGGGAGCGTTTGACAGTGATGAGGGGTGGTCGTTTTACCCAAGACCCATTACGGATGCAGGCAATGAGGCAGTGATCGCTGAGATCTTGGTTGAAGACAGCAGAGGTGTATTTAGAGGGCAAGTTGTTTAGAATGATATCTATGAGGGTGCCCGTGTTTACAGATTTGGGGTTGTACCTGGTAGGTTCATTGATAATTTGTTTGAGATTGAGGGCATCAAGCTTTGATTGTAGAATGGCTGGGGTGTTAAGCATGTCCCTGTTTAGGTCACCTAGCAGTATGAGCTCTGAAGATAGATGGGGGCAATCAATTCACATATGGTGTCCAGGGCACAGCTGGGGGCAGAAGGTGGTCTATAGCAAGCGGCAATGGTGAGAGACCTATTTCTGGAATGGTGGATTTTTAGAAGTAGAAACTCGAATTGTTTGGGCACAGACCTGGATAGTATGACAGAACTCGGCAGGCTATCTTTGCAGTAGATTGTTCTATCCTGTCGGAAAATGTTATAATTTGGGATGGAAATGTCAGGGTTTTTGGTGGCCTTCCTAAGCCAGGATTCAGACACGGCTAGGACATCCGGGTTGGCAGAGTGTACTAAAGCAGTGAATAAAACAAACTTGGGGAGGAGGCTTCTAATGTTAACATGCATGAAACCAAGGCTTTTACGGTTACAGAAGTCAACAAATGAGAGCGCTTTGGGAATGGGAGTGGAGCTAGGCACTGCAGGGCCTGGATTAATCTCTACATCACCAGAGGAACAGAGGAGGAGTAGGGTAAGGGTACGGCTAAAGGCTATTAGAACTGGTCGTCTAGTACGTTCGGAACAGAGAGTAAAAGGAGCAGGTTTCTGGGCGCGATAGAATAGATTCAAGGCATAATGTACAGACAAAGGTATGGTAGGATGTGAATACAGTGGAGGTAAACCTAGGCATTGAGTGACGATGAGAGAGATATTGTCTCTAGAAACATAATTTAAACCAGGTGATGTTACCGCATGTGTGGGAGGTGGAACTGAAGTGTTAGCTAAGGCATATTGAGCTGGGCTAGAGGCTCTACAGTGAAATAAGACAAAAGTCACTAACCAGAACAGCAATGGACAAGGCATATTGACATTAGGGAGAGGCATGCGTAGCCGAGTGATCATAGGGGTCCAGTGAGTAATTAAGCTGGCTGGAGACACGGCGACTCAGACAGCTAGCGGGCTGGGGCAAGCAAGCTAGCAGAAGGGCCTTAGAGGGACATCGCGGCGGAGAGGCCTGTTGGAAAAAGAACCCTCGGGCAGATTACGTCGGTAGTCCAGTCGTGATGGATTAGCAAGGCTTCGTGTAGTGACTCTCAACACTCTCTCCATCACCTGCAAATGCCTGGTCCCAAATGCCTGGTCCCTTCATTTGCACAATGGAGCAATGTTTAAAGTGTTCTAGTTTGTTGGCCATGCAGGTAAATGATTCCCCACCACTCTAAATCTCCTCACAGTGTTTGTGTGTTTGTGCAAGCAGGCATGTGGTGATGTGTGTGTGTGAATTAGTATGTGTGAAGTGAAGAGACTCTCACTTCATTAGTTTAATTCTGTCAGACACCAGCTTCTGTGTACAAACCTTCAAAAACAAAAGACCATACACTACTCTCTCCCATACACACACACTCCACACTGGGCACAACTGGTTAAAATCAACGTTGTTTCAACGTAATTTGTCAACATATTGTGACGTGGATTCTTTGTGGAAAATACATTGGATTTGAAAAAAGTAATCAACTGTTGTTTTAAGGGTTAGATTCCAACCACAGGATTGTGTCATCATGGTAACCAATTTTCAACATTGACAAACCTTGAATAAAATATGTTAAATACAGTTGAAGTCGGAAGTTTACATACACCTTAGCCAAATACATTTAAACTCAGTTTTTCACAATTCCTGACATTTAATCCTTTTAAAAATTCCCTGTCTTAGGTCAGTTGAAATGTCAGAATAATAGTAGAGAGAATGATTTATTTCAGCTTTTATTTCTTTCATCACATTCCCAGTGGGTCTGAAGTTTACATACACTCAATTAGAATTTGGTAGCATTGCCTTTCAATTCTTTAATTTGGGTCAAACGTTTCGGGTAGCCTTCCACAAGCTTCCCACAATAAGTTGGGTGAATTTTGGCCCATTCCTCCTGACAGAGCTGGTGTAACTGAGGCCTCCTTGCTCGCACACGCTTTTTCAGTTCTGCCCACAAATTTTCAATAGGATTGAGGTCAGGGCTTTGTGATGGCCACTCCAATACCTTGACTTTGTTGTCCTTAAGCCATTTTCCACAACTTTGGAAGTATGCTTAGGGTCATTATCCATTTGGAAGACCCATTTGCGACCAAGCTTTAACTTCCTGACTGATGTCTTGAGATGTTGCTTCAATATATCCACATAATTTTCCATACTCATGGTGCCATCTATTTTATGAAGTGCAACAGTCTCTCCTGCAGCAAAGCACCCCCACAACATGATGCTGCCACCCCCGTGCTTCATGGTTGGGATGGTGTTCTTCGGCTTGCAAGCCTCACCCTTTTTCCTCCAAACATGACAATGGTCATTATGGCCAAACAGTTCTATTTTTGTATCATCAGACCAGAGGACATTTCTCCAAAAAGTACGATCTTTGTCCCCATGTGCAGCTTTTTATGGCGGTTTTGGAGCAGTGGCTTCTTGTTGAGCGGCCTTTCAGGTTATGTCGATATACTGTGGATATAGATACTTTTGTAACTGTTTCATCCAGAATCTTCACAGGGTCACAGGGTCCTTTGCTGTTGTTCTGGGATTGATTTGCACTTTTCGCACCAAAGTAAGTTCATCTCTAGGAGACAGAACGCGTCTCCTTCCTTTCGCAGGTGTTTCACTCAGTGGGATCTTTTATTAGTTAGGCTATACTATTTTAATATTAATTACTGTACTGTTGGGTAGAGCATGCAAGACAATAAAACTTGAACGTGGTTGTTCTATTAGATGAAGCATAGAGATAACACATTAAGTTGTTGTATAAATGCAAAATATCTGACTTTGTATTCCATTTGAAATTTGATGTGTTTTTAAAATGGTTGAAAGCACAGTGAGGACATTTAGGTGACAACTACACTAAAAAAGAATTAGTCCCTCTCCCTCTCCCTCTCCCTCTCCCTCTCCCTCCCTCAGGTCTGAAGGTGGTCAGTGTGACAGGTTAGAGCTCACGGATATGCTGTAAGATTTCAATATTATTTCTAGAATGAATCCTCTAACGTCATGAGACCGAAAGCAGGCAGTTTATATCAAGCCATATCAGAGGGAGACAATGCTGTCCTAGGAATCCCACTAAAAGTTGTTTTAGGGATAAACATTAGCTAGCCCCTAAAGTTGCATGTAGAGTTGTGTTTCTGTAATCTCAACTAGTACAGTAAAACCTCTCGGGTCCATACTTACGAACACTTGCTTAAACCTAACTTTTTCTCACAAATGCTATTTGTTAGCTTTTCCCATGAGATAACGTGGCACACATAGCCACTATGCTAACACGACCAGCTGACCGGCATGATTATTTCCTATTACAAATTCTGCATCAGCCAATTAAAGATCTTAGATGGTATAACCACCAAACAATGGCATTTCTTAAAATAGGTCAACTTGCCACCAGAGGGCTTTTGAAAATAAAATTCAGAGAGACTCATGGTCTTGTCAAATAGCAGTAATCCACACCTTTACATTATCAATGCCAGTTGGTGTCCTCTGCTAAAGTGGTGTGCTCACAAACTTTTTATGTGGGTCCGAGTCCCATTCCGACAGACTTTAGCAGAGTCTGGTCCTCGAGTCAAATAACACATATGTGACAAAGTAGATCATTTTAATAATACGTGTACAACGTTGAACAGGTAAATGTACACATCTATGCAATATACAGTGCCTTCGGAAAGTATTCAGACCCCTTGATTTTTTCCACATTTTGTTAGGTTACTACCTTATGATTAAGTCGTTTTAATCCCTCATCAATCTACAGACAATACTCCAGAATGACAAAGCAAACATTGTCTTGGCTGTGTGCTTAGGGTCGTTGCCCTGTTGGAAGGTGAACCTTCACCCCAGTCTGAGGTCCTGAGCTCTCTGGAGCAGGTTCTCATCAAGGATCTCTCTGTACTTTGCTCCGTTCATCTTTGCCTCGATCCTGACTAGTCTCCCAGTCCCTGCCACTGAAAACATATCCACAGCATGATGCTGCCACCACCATGTTTCAGCGTAGGGATGGTGCCAGGTTTCCTCCAGACGTGACGCTTGGCATTCAGGCCAAAGAGTTCAATCTTGGTTTCATCAGACCAGAGAATCTTGTTTCTCATGGTCTGAGAGTCTTTAGGTGCCTTTTGGCAAACTCCAAGCGGGCTGTCATGTGCCTTTTGCTGAGGAGTGGCTTCCGTCTGGCCACTCTACCATAAAGGCCTGATTGGTGGAGTGCTGCAGAGATGGTTGTGTTTCTGGAAGGTTCTCCCATCTGCACAGAGGAACTCTAGAGCTCTGTCAGAATGACCATCGGGTTCTTGGTCACCTCCCTGACCAAGGCCCTTCTCCCCTGATTGCTCAGTTTGGCCAGGCGGCCAGCTCTAGGAAGAGTTTTGGTAGTTCCAAACTTCTTCCATTTAAGAATGATGGAGGCCACTTTATTCTTGGGGACCTTCAACGCTGCAGAAATGTTTTGGTACCCTTCCGCAGATCTGTGCCTCGACACAATCCTGTCTCGGAGCTCTACGGACAATTCCTTTGACTTCCTGGCTTGGTTTTTGCTCTGACATGCACTGTCAACTGTGGGACCTTATATAGACAGGTGTCAGAATTTACCACAGGTGGACTCCAATCAAGCTGTAGAAACATCTCAAGGATGATCAATGGAAAGAGGATGCACCTGAGCTCAAATTCGAGTCTCATAACAAAGGGTCTGAATACTTGTGTAAATAAGATATTTCTGTTTTTTGTTTTTAATAAATTAGCAAAAATGTCTGAAAACCTGTTTTTGCTTTGTCATTATGGGGTATTGTGTGTAGATTGCTGAGGAAATTGTTTTATTTAATCAATTTTAGAATAATGCTTTAACGTAACAAAATGGGTAAAAAGTCAAGGCGTCTGAATACTTTCTGAAGGCACAGTAAGTAATGAACACGATTATCAGCAGTGTGTTTGTATACATTAGGCTGAAGAAAGACACAGATCCTTATTAAATGTATTCTTCATCTTCAAGGTGTTGGCTGCACTTCCCTTCGCACACAGCATAATAAATGTACTTCCACATTTCAAAGAGAAAAAAATGTAATCTGGGATTGGAACCCAGCCTCACTCCCCCCTATCTGAGATATCTACTGCAACCCTCATCCTCCACATACAACACCCGTTCTGCCAGTCACGTTCTGTTAAAGGTCCCCAAAGCACACACATCCCTGGGTCGCTCCTCTTTTCAGTTCGCTGCAGCTAGTGACTGGAACAAGCTGCAACAAACTCTCAAACTGGACAGTTTTATCTCAATCTCGTCATTCAAAGACGCAATCATGGACACTTACTGACAGTTGTGGCTGCTTCGTGTGATGTATTGTTGTCTCTACCTTCTTGCCCTTTGTGCTGTTGTCTGTGCCCAATAATGTTTGTATCATGTTTTGTATTGCTACCATGTTGTTGTTATGTTGTGTTGCTACCATGTTGTTGTTATGTTATGTTGCTACCATGCTGTGTTATCATGTGTTGCCTTGCTACGCTGTTGTCTTAGGTCTCTCTTTATGTAGTGTTGTGTTGTCTCTCTTGTTGTGATGTGTGTTTTGTCCTATATTTATATTGTATTTATTTTGTATTTTTAATCCCAGGCCCCTGTCCCAGCAGGAGGCCTTTTGCCTTTTGGTAGGCCGTCATTGTAACTAAGAACTGACTTGCCTAGTTAAATAAAGGTTAAATAAAATTATATAAAAACCCTTGCCGCAAGCTGTGAAAATCGCTACACTGTGAACAATTTGTCCAGTTGCTGACTCATGCATGTTTTAGTAACTTTGATTAGCAGATCGTGCCCTTTGACTTCTGTAAAGGACGCTTTCATGAAAAAGTTTTCTATCATGTCCTAACCAAACGTAGCAGGAGTAAAATAAATGTCTGAAACTAGATCCCCTACATACTGGTCTTGACGAGAAGGGGAACAAAACTGTTGTGGGAAGTTCTCTTCTGCACTGTTCGACCTCTTTTCATTACCCCTGAAAACAGGAACATCCGGTTGGTGGGGACTCGGCAGAGACTAACCATGTCCAACTACGTCAACGTTTTTAATTGGCTGGTGCGGGATTTGTTATAGAGAAAAAGTTTAAACCTTAGGTTTAAGCAAGAGTTCTTAAGTACGGACCCCTCAAGTCTTAAGTGTTTCTTTGGAGTAAATCTCAGATGATAATGACAACAGTTTGAAGTACTGCAAAGGACAGGTCATACTTTAGTACCGCAGAGATCCATCAGGCCCTAAAAACAGGCATGCACACAGGCACACACACACACACACACACACACACACACACACACACACACACACACACACACACACACACACACACACACATACATACATACATACACACAAATCATTTAGGGGAGATGGGATGTTTAACAGTCGGCTCGACAAAGATAAATGCAAATTATTGTCATGAATTACCTCTTTGCTTGTTCCTTCCCTCCTCCCCCTTCTCCTTACCTCTCACAGACACCAGTTTTGGAAAGAGATGTGCTGTTAAAATAAGCATGGAGAGGCTGGGGGAGATGAGGAGATGAGGAGATATGAGGAGAGATAAAGAGATGAGGAGATGAGGAGTTTGGATAACCTTAATTACATTTCTGCCATGTTTTCATTTATTCATATTTGTCTGTCCTTCAAATACGGTAGTTTAGGAGAACTAGATAGAGGGAGGGAGAGGGAAAGAGGGAATGAGGGAATGTGAGGAGTGGGGAGTTGTCTGGTCCAGTGAGACTCTCTTTGCCCATTCTGCTGTAAATGTCTGTGTGTGTGACTCTTCCAGGAGCCCCACTCTAAATCAGCTCTTATTAAAACAGTCCTATTTCAGCCTGCTAAACCACTGCTGGACTCACTGGTTATCACAATAACCATAAATCCCACTGCTCGTTGGCCGCACAACCTAGTGCGTATGTACAGTACCAGTCAAAAGTTTGGACACACCTACTCATTCCAGGGTTCTTATATTCCAAAATATATTTTCTATTTGAGATTCTTCAAAGTAGAGAGGTTAGGTTTTTGGTTAAGGTTAGGATTATGGTAAGGGCACAGGTTAGGGGTAAGGGAAAATAGGATTTTGAATAAGACTGAATTGTGTGTCTCCACAAGGTTAGTTGTGTGCGTGTGCATGCGTGCGCATGTGTGTGCGTACAAGGATGGTGAAATATAATTTAAATGTAATGATCTTTTTGCTTTTCCCTTTCACTCCCATTTACCTTGAACTCTGTGACCTTTTCAAACAAGTCAAGGCAAAGGAAAGGTAAAAGTCACATCCTGTGTTGTAATCTTAATTCAACATATGATATCTGATATCTCTTTACTCCCTGTTGATGCTGTAGCATGGTACTGTCCAGGTTGACACACAACACAAACTCAAACTCACAAATTCACACACAGACATACAAACACATACAAGCACACACACACACACACAAACATACAATGTCCCGTCCCCAAAATCTCATCTAAAGAGGAAATTCACCAACAAATCCATTAAGATAAATAACTTCCCCTGACACAGAACAACGACTGAGAGTTAGACTGAAGTCTGACTGGGTGTATTTTCCACTGTGGTTCAGGTAGGTGCCAGCGTTCTTCTCTGTCTCTATAGCTGCAGTATCAAATTCAAGTGTGTGTGTGTGTGTGTGTGTGTGTGTGTGTGTGTGTGTGTGTGTGTGTGTGTGTGTGTGTGTGTGTGTGTGTGTGTGTGTGTGTGTGTGTGTGTGTGTGTTTTCTCCTTCTCTAGCAGCAGTATTATGTTTAATTGCCTGCAGGATCTTTATCTAGTTCTGGGATGTGAATGTTTGGCTGGTAGCCCTTACCACACGACTCCCTGGGTCAGCCCACAGAGACATGACTGTGTGTGTGTGTGTGTGTGTGCGTGTGTGTGTGAATCCACAACTGCTGTATACCTACATGGTAAAAAGTACTAACAGTCTTGTGTGTGGAGGGATGGGGGGAGGGGGGGTTATAGAGAAGAATATTATAATAGTTCCTACGATAGCTGATCTGCCCACCCAGACTCTCATCGAAATGAAAAAGGGCCCTTAACACTCCTGCCAACACCCCCCACACTAGGCCGTGTCTGTGTGTGTGTGAGGTGATTATCTAGTCTTATCTAGTAAAGAAAACGGTGACATTATCTAACTGCCAGAGCTAGTGCTTATCTCACTGGGCTAGCACACTCTGTGTAGAGGACTCAAGCGCATGCAGAGAAATGTTTTAATGTGCTGAAGCATTTCATCCCTGTGCTGTCATGTCAATGATGAGGGGTCTGAAGAATGCACACGGCTATTCCCATGCAAGTCACACACACACACAAGGGGACGTTCTGGCTCGAAGGGCCTGTCGTGATTAAGAAGTGAATCATTGTATTTTACAGAGATTTGATCTGTGTCTGCCACACGCAACCGTCCACGCTCCAACACACGTAATCCACCAAACATGTGTCCTCAACACAGACCACAGTAGAGGGGAGTGTACAGTCAAATACAACTCACAACTCTTAATGTGACTGACTGGGCATCGAACCCGGGTGGTCTGTTTGAAATTGTGTTAGCTAAAGCCTAGGCATCAGCTCTGTAAGCTAACATGTTTCTTTTGGTCTCAGGCAAAGTGGCTCATCTGAATGTATTTCACCCAATCATCTCACAGTAAACACACCACTACTCCACTCCACCCCATCCCCTCCTCAATCCAATCAGTCCCATGCCTCATGCATCATTATCATTTTCTAATTTCCTATTGCCATGGCAGCAACCCTCAGCAGTAACCACGGTAACATGAGCCATGAAAAGCCTGTATTGAGTCCAAACATAGTCCGGCACCAACTAGACCAGCACACACACACACACCACACACACACACACACACACACACACACACACACACACACACACACACACACACACACACACACACACACACACACACACACACACACACACACACACACACACACACACACACACACACACACACACACACACACACACACACAAACACACACACACATTCTCTCTCACACAGCCCGTCTACGAGTTATACAAAGGTGCCATTCTCAGGTTTGGCTGTGTGTATAGACTGTGGACAGTGTGTGTATAGCTCACAGTGTACATGGCTCAGTGTGCTCTTGTTCCAGGGGGTCTATAAATGCACACATTGGTGTCTGTCTGTCTGTCTGTCTGCCTGCCTGCCTGCCTGCCTGCCTGCCTGCCTGCCTGCCTGCCTGCCTGCCTGCCTGCCTGCCTGCCTGCCTGCCTGCCTGCCTGCCTGCCTGCCTGCCTGCCTGCGTGCCTGCGTGTCTGTGTGCCTGCCTGCCTGCCTGCGTGCCTGCCTGGAAAAAGGGACATAATGGCAAGCAGATACATGGTGGAGATCAATGGAAACTATACAGTATTTGCACTTGGGCCTCAGGACAGGAGAGTTCCAGATGGATGCAGGTACAGTAGGTAGGTAGGCTATTTTCCGTTAACAGGACAGGAGAGTTCCAGATGGATGCAGGTACAGTAGGTAGGTAGGCTATTTCCCGTTAACAGGACAGGAGAGTTCCAGATGGATGCAGGTACAGTAGGTAGGTAGGCTATTTCCCGTTAACAGGACAGGAGAGGTCCAGATGGATGCAGGTACAGTAGGTAGGTAGGCTATTTCCCGTTAACAGGACAGGAGAGGTCCAGATGGATGCAGGTACAGTAGGTAGGTAGGCTATTTCCCGTTAACAGGAAAACGGAGGGATGGTTTGTGCCGACGGAGGAGAAATGCTGACAAGCTGGATCAGCTTACTCATACCACTTCCACACGCACACACCTCTATATCACAAGTCAATGAGGAGAAACCACTTGTTAACTTCAAAGGTGTTCTAGATAACAAAACACACACACCCCAAATACACACACGAACACACACCACCTTCATAGCACAGCTCAGTGAGAAGGAACCGCTTATTGACTTCAAAGGTGTCAGAGATTACACACACACCAAAATACACCCCCCCCCCCCCCCCCCCATACTACGTGTCAGTGAAGAGGAAAACGTTTCAGGTGTTTATGTCAGTATAATGGAAGCCCGTAGGTAGGTGAGAGAAGTACAGGCCATTCCCCCCTTCCCTCTCCTCAACCACGGTTTCAGACAGCAATAACTCTCAACTCTTCTACTTCAGATCCATATACTGTTAGGAATGATTAGGACTGGAGTGCATCACGTCTTAATGAGGCTGAGGTGGTATGGGATGAGAGCTGCATCAGTGCAGAGCTCAGGTGAGGAAGGTGTAATACCTGCACTGGAACTCACGCATCAGCCTGCATGAAGTGACTCCACTTTGGATTATGTGTGCATTGTTTTATAATGCTAGGTATTACTGTTGGAGCTAGAAACTCAAGCATTTCACTGCACCTGCAGAAACATCTGCAAATCTGTGTACACGACCAATAAACTTTGATTTGATTTGATCTGATTCTACACAGTGCCAATATACTGTAATGGGCCTCTGTGCTCACTCTCTCCCTCCCTCTATATCTTTCCCTCCCTCTCTCTATCTCCCTCTCTCCATCTCTCCTTCTCTCTCTCCCTCTTTCTATATCTCTCCCTCCCTCTCTCTCTCTCTCCCTCTCTCTATACTCTCCCTCCCTCTCTCTCCCTCTCCCTTTATCTCTCCCTCCCTCTCTCTCTCTCTCCCTCTCTCTATATCTCTCCCTCCCTCTCTCTCCCTCTCCCTTTATCTCTCCCTCTCTCTCCCCCTCCCTCTATCTCCCTCTCTTTATCTCTCCTTCTCTCTCTCGCCCTCTCTCTCTCTCTCTCTCTCCTCTATATCTCCCTCTCTCCCTCTCTCTATTCTCTCTCTCCTTCTCACTGTCTCCCTCTATTTCTCTCTCTCTCTCTCTCTCTCTCTCTCTCTATATCTCCCTCTCTTCTCTCTCTATCTCTCCTTCTCTCTCTCGCCCTCTCTCTCTCTCTCTCTCTCCCTCTATATCTCCCTCTCTCCCTCTCTCTATTCTCTCTCTCCTTCTCACTGTCTCCCTCTATTTCTCTCTCTCTCTCTCTCTCTATATCTCTCCCTCCCTCTCTCTCTCTCTCCCTCTCTCTATATCTCTCCCTCCCTCTCTCTCCCTCTCCCTTTATCTCTCCCTCCCTCTCTCTCTCTCTCCCTCTCTCTATATCTCTCCCTCCCTCTCTCTCCTCTCCCTTTATCTCTCCCTCTCTCTCCCCCTCCCTCTATCTCCCTCTCTTCCTCTCTCTATCTCTCCTTCTCTCTCTCGCCTCTCTCTCTCTCTCTCTCCCTCTATATCTCTCCCTCCCTCTCTCTATCTCCCTCGCTCTCTCTCTATTCTCTCTCTCCTTCTCACTGTCTCCCTCTATTTCTCTCTCTCTCTCTCTCTCTCTATCTCTCTCCCCCCCTCTCCCCATCTCTCCTTCTCTCTCTCCCTCTCACTCTCTCCCTCTATTTCTCTCTCTATATATATATATCTCTCTATCTCTATCTCTCCCTCTCTCTGGGATGTTTTTCGTCTCTTTTTGGTGAGCTCAGTCTGTCCGTAAGGTCATTCCTTCCGCACACGCACACAAACACACAACCACACATACACACACAAGCCATCTGAGGGGGCTCAAGGCTACTCCTCTGTCACGGTTTCCCATGGCTCAGTGTTTTCCCCTGTCTTTACAAGCGACTGGAAGCCATTAGGGAGAAGAGGGTGTTGAACAGGGCAGACCAGTCCTCACACAGTGATGACAGCCTTTTCCCATCTCAGCCAGGCTGAGTCCCCTTCCCTCCGCCAGCAAATTAAACACAAATGTCCAACACACATGCTTATGTATAGGCCTATACTGTACACTCAAACATACACGCTAATTGATTGTTTTGGGTATGTGGGTCACAACTGAGTTCAGTATGTATTGACGAACGCATGTAGTCACAGGTGTCTCAAAAACAACTGATCAGAGCTCCTCTCCTCTCCTCCCCTCTTCTCCGTTCTTGACTGTCTGGTCTTAATATCAGTGTCCAGAGTTATGAGTCCCAGTGGAAGAAAGAGAGTTTCCAACCATCAATCCTGCCCCAGACGTGTGAAGATAAGAGTGTGCGTGCGGCTTCAGCATATCTCTATGATCTAATTGTGGGGGCTGGGTTTGTGTGTGATGGTGTGGCAGGGGGCCTATTTCCTATTCCAATCTAGGCTTCATGTCTTGGAATTTTGCTCCATGAAAAGGCATCTGCCCTCCCAGAACACTTAGCACACGACTCCCCAGCCCATGAGACCCTCTTACCATAGGAAGTAATCACCAGCAGCAGGCCTCATCTATCACATCACTTTACACGCACACGCTATGACGCACACACACATAACTGATGTTTTGCTCTCAAGCAGCGGACCCAGGGTTGATGTTTGTATGACTGGCGGTCGTTGAGGCTGGTCATTTATTGGAATCACTATGAGATGAGGATGACAACAGAAATGTGCTTAACATCTACACTGAGTGTACGGAACGTTAAAAACACCTGCTCTTTACATGACATAGACTGACCAGGATAATCCAGGTGAAAGCTATGATCCCTTATTGATGTCACCTGTTAAATCCACTTCAATCAGTGTAGATGAAGGGGAGGAGACAGGTTAAAGAAGGATTTTTAAGCCTGACATGGATTGTGTAAGTGTGCCATTCAGAGGGTGAATGGGCAAGACAAAACATTTAAATGCCTGCAAATGGGGTATGGTAGTTGCAACTCAATATTTTGAGTTGCAACCCCTGAGGTGCCTTCTCGTTATTATAAACTGGTTACCAACGCAATTAGAGCAGTAAAAATGAATTTTTTGGTCATACGGAGAGTGGGAGGAGAGGGCAAGGAAATGGGCATAGAGTGGAGGGTATGAGAGAAAAGAGTAGTAGAGGAGAAAGAGAGAGATGAGGAGAGGGGAGAGAGAAGGGGAGAGGACATGGGAGAGGGGCTCAGTATATTTTCAGAGAAGATGACACACACACACACACACACTCTTTTTCCCAGCGTGTTAATAAATCCTGAGGTGTTCCAGACCTCTGTAATATCCTGCCCTAAAGAGGCTGTGGGCATTATGCCATGAATCTCTCTTTATTACACGCACACTTTTATTACTGTTGAGTAAAATAGACTGACTCCAGATAATACATTCCAGTACTGGGGAGTGGGAGAGGGGAGGGGGCCAGGGGGAGGAGGGGGAAGTGAAGAGAGGAAAACAGAGAAGTCAGAGGTGAGATGGGAAGGCAGACGGGTGAGGAGAGGGGAGATGAGTGAGGGGAGGGGAGACGGGGGGGGGGGGGGGGGGGGGGGTAAGAAGGCCTGTAATCCAAGTAAAGTCAATGCCTTTACCTCAGCTATAAGAACATTAACAGTGCGTTTTAGTTTGCAAAACATTTTTGGGGGTTAAAAAGATGGGAAAACACTGAATGCAAGTATAGAGATGATGGGCGGCAAGTAAAAGCTAATGCTAACAATGCTAATTTGGCCTAAAAGGTGTGTAAACACTATTCCCGAAAATATAAAGGCGAGTAAATAAAGTTTAGGTTGGTGCGCCCTCTGCTATGTCCCTGGTCTCTCCTGTGGGGAAGATTTGGTGGAAAACTACAAGTGTTTACCACGTCTCTGACTCACCGAAGAGAGAGAAGAAACAGTCTGGCGTGATGATGGAAAGTCTTTAAACATCATTAGTGAGCAGAATAAACACACCTCTACATCACACACTCTTATATTTATCTTCTGCCTCTTTTCAGATCACTTTCAATGGGATCTCAACTAGAGCCCAAACTGCTGAGCTAGGGGAGCTCTCTCTCTCTGTGTGTGTGTGTGTGTGTGTGTGTGTGTGTGTGTGTGTGTGTGTGTGTGTGTGTGTGTGTGTGTGTGTGTGTGTGTGTGTGTGTGTGTGTGTGTGTGTGTGTGTGTGTGTGTGTGTGTGTGTGTGTGTGTGTGTGTGTGTGTGTGTGTGTGTGTGTGTGTGTGTGTGTGTGTGTGTGTGTGTGTGTGTGTGTGTGTGTGTGTGTGTGTGTGTGTGTGTGTGTGTGTGTGTGTGTGTGTGTGTGTGTGTGTGTGTGTGTGTGTGTGTGTGTGTGTGTGTGTGTGTGTGTGTGTGTGTGTGTGTGTGTGTGTGTGTGTGTGTGTGTGTGTGTGTGTGTGTGTGTGTGTGTGTGTGTGTGTGTGTGTGTGTGTGTGTGTGTGTGTGTGTGTGTGTGTGTGTGTGTGTGTGTGTGTGTGTGTGTGTGTGTGTGTGTGTGTGTGTGTGTGTGTGTGTGTGTGTGTGTGTGTGTGTGTGTGTGTGTGTGTGTGTGTGTGTGTGTGTGTGTGTGTGTGTGTGTGTGTGTGTGTGTGTGTGTGTGTGTGTGTGTGTGTGTGTGTGTGTGTGTGTGTGTGTGTGTGTGTGTGTGTGTGTGTGTGTGTGTGTGTGTGTGTGTGTGTGTGTGTGTGTGTGTGTGTGTGTGTGTGTGTGTGTGAGACACAGTGGGGGCCTGAAACAAAGATCCTATCATTCCCACAGTAAATAAACAGATGTAGAAGTGTGGAGTGATTGTTGTTTTGTATTTTCAGAGCTGGTCTGGGCCGGTGTTCTGATGTTTTGTGACTGTGTATAATTTGTCAGATCGGTTGGCAGGGTGTTTAGGTCAGAATTCATGCAGTTTTATATTACAGAATTCATGCAGTTTTATATTACAGCTGGTGTGGTGGCTGAGGTAGACACACAGGAGTACACACACTAGCAACGTCCCGCCCACCTGAGGAGCTGTCTTTTTCAGCCATCTGTTTCCTGTGTTTGAGGGGTGCAAAATCCACTTGTCACTTAAAGTAAAGATACAGCTATTTTGACTGTTATATTGTTTTTGTGCATCTTTGAGTGATGTTCTATCTATTCCCTGGGTCATTTCATGTTTTCATGTGTATCTGAGTTCTAGGGGTTCAAGCAGGCAGAAATCCGTCCGGTGTGACATAGCACTGTGATAAAGTCTCTCTACACTGGAAGTTAATAGGAATACGACTTTTAGATGGTGAAAACGTCTATCATACTATACTGTACATGTCAGATTTCAATACTGGCCAATGTCATAACACGGGAGTTGTCTTCTCTCGAATTATCAATTGATCATGTTTTTGTGATAGTCCTACCTCGAAATGTGTAATTTAACTGCCTCTTCAGTCCAGGGTGCATTGCATGGTGCCGTTGCGAATGTTAGGCACATCGATCTGCAGGTTGAACATGGTGATATTGTAGACTCCTAAATTGATAGTGCAGTTTGTTTAGGTGATTTTACAGCTATTTAGCTACTTTACATGCTGATATTGACTTTGGTATTATTGTGTGTAGCTACGTTTGCTAGCTAGCTACCTAGGAGTACAATTTTGATGACAAGATTACAGATTACACATCAGAGGAGTGTGTAACACTGTACACCAGAAGTAGGAAAGGAGAGAGAGAGAGGAGAGGAGGAAAGGGAGGAGAGGACGAGAGGAGGAGAGCGTATAAGAGCCAGTCACAACGTGCATTTGGACACAAAATAAAGAGTAGAGGGAGAAAGAGAGATATAGAGAGTGTGTGTGAAAGAGAGAGAGAGGTAGAGAAAGAGAGAGGTAGAGAGAGAGAGAGTAAGAGTGTGTGAGAGAGAGAGAGAGAGAGAGAGAGCGAACGAGAGAGAGCGAAAGAGAGAGAGAGCGAGAGAGAGAGAGCGAGAGAGAGAGAGAGCGAAAGAGAGAGAGAGAGAGAGCGAAAGAGAGAGAGAGAGAGAGAGAGAGAGAGAGAGAGAGAGAGAAAGCGAAAGAGAGAGAGAGCGAGAGAGAGAGAGAGCGAGAGAGAGAGAGAGAGAGAAAGAGCGAAAGAGAGAGCGAGAGAGAGAGAGAGAGAGAGAGAGAGAGAGAGAGAGGGTGGAGGGCAGTGTGTGTGTGCCATTGCCTGACCATGGTGAATTGATACAGAAGGAAAGTGGTAGTTCTGGTTCCTCTGTGACAGAATTCCTCCAAAAGGCGAGTCAGAAACAAGTTTAGTGTCAGAGAAACAAACAGGGAACAGCAGAAAAGAAGAACCACAGATGTACAGCACATCAGGTTAACATCAGAGTCACACAGGAACCAGCACCACAACACCTAGCCCTTAGCTCTGACCCAGCTATCAGGGGTCATGTTCAATACAGCACAACGTAGTGAAACTTTCTTCTCCCATTTCGAACCTAGTGAACATGAACACTGTTCTTGCAGCATAAGGCAGGGAGAGAAGGAACACTGTCAGTGCCCATTTGTTGCGTGTATATGGGACTGCATATAAGCATTGTGCGTGTATACTGTGTTATGTGTTGGTATGTGTGTAAGAGCGTGTGTTGTGGATCTTAATGCATTCCTGGGTCCCGTCTGTCACACATCTGTTCCGGTGTGAGTGCCAGTTCTGTTCCTTGCGCCTGTGTGTGTATGTATATGCGTGTGTGTGCTTGAGACATTTAGAGTCGATTAAGGTTGTCATCATGCATCAATCCGTCCATCTGTGTCCGTGAGACTCTCCTTAACCACAGAGCAACCCCGTCCCCATGGAAACGCCCAGAGAGTGTAAACTCTGTGATTGGACCAGGACCTTCTAACACACCTCATTAGCATAACACATTCTAGTTCAAAGCTCTGAGACAGGACTGTCGTGAGACGGATTGTAGCGTTAGGCTTGTCCATGTGCTCTGCATAATGTGTGTGTGTGTGTGTGTGTGTGTGTGTGTGTGTGTGTGTGTGTGTGTGTGTGTGTGTGTGCGCGCGTGTGTGCGTGTGTGCGTGTGTGCATTACTATCCTTGCGGGGACCAGAAGGAAAGAAATTCCACAAATTAACTTTTAACAAGGCACACCTGTTAATTGAAATGCATTCCAGGTGACTACCTCATGAAATTGGTTGAGAGAATGCCAAGAGTGTGCAAAGCTGTCATCAAGGCAAAGGGTGGCTACTTTGAAGAATATAAAATATAAAATATATTTTGATATGTTTTAACACTTTTTTGGTGACTACATGATTCCATATGTGTTATTTCATAGTTTTGATGTCTTCACTACTATTCTACAATGTAAAAGTTTGAAAAATTTGGAAAAACGCTTGAACGAATAGGTGTGTCCAAACTTTTGACTGGTACTGTATCTTTTTTAAATGTATTTTCCTTTGTTATTATCCACTAACCCTACCACCCCTCCCATAATTGGAGTAAACTAATGAACAACAACACTTAGGCTTCTACTTCCAGCTTATACATACATTTTACGGACACATTCTATTTTACAATAGTTATATTCTGTTTGTTTTTAGTCCTGTCCTTCATCTACCCTCAACCTCTAAATAAAGGTTAAATGAATTAAAACCCTCAACCTCTCTCATATATTTCTGATGTCCATCCAGTTTAATTTCTGTTTGCCATATATTTTGAACTGTGCTGTTTCACAAAAGTTCTGAACCTACATTTTACGGACACAGTATATTTTACATGAGTTATCTTGTTATTAGCCCCACCCTTCAGCTCCATACACACCCTCCCATTTATCTCTTAACTTCCCTGCGTCCCACCCTAGTCAACAGCCAGTGGAATCGCGTGGCGCGAAATACAAATACCTAAAAAATGCTATAACTTCAATTTCTCAAACATATGACTATTTTACACCATTTTAAAGACAAGACTCTCGTTAATCTAACCACATTGTCTGATTTCAAAAAGGCTTTACAGCGAAAGCAAAACATTAGATTATGTCAGGAGAGTACTCTGCCAAAAATAATCACACAGCCATTTTCAAAGCAAGCATATATGTCACAAAAACCAAAACCACAGCTAAATGCAGCACTAACCTTTGATGATCTTCATCAGATGACACTCCTAGGACATTATGTTATACAATACATGCATGTTTTGTTCAATCAAGTTCATATTTATATCAAAAAACAGCTTTTTACATTAGCATGTGATGTTCAGAACTAGCATACCCACCGCAAACTTCCGGTGAATTTACTAAATTACTCATGATAAACGTTCACAAAATACACAACAATTATTTTAAGAATTATAGATACAGAGGTCCTTTATGCAATCGCGGTGTCAGATTTTAAAATAGCTTTTCGGCGAAAGCACATTTTGCAATATTCTGAGTACATAGCCCGGCCATCACGGCTAGCTATTTTGATACCCACCAAGTTTGGGACATCCTAAACTTAGAATTACTATTAGAAAAATTTGATTACCTTTGCTGTTCTTCATCAGAATGCACTCCCAGGACTTCTACTTCAACAACAAATGCTGTTTTGGTTCCAAATAATCCATAGTTATATTCAAATAGCTCCGTTTTGTTTGTGCGTTCAGGTCACTATACGAAGGGTGACGCGCGAGTGCATTTCGTGACAAAAAATGTCCAAATATTCCATTACCGTACTTAGAAGCATGTCAAACGCTGTTTAAAATACATTTTTATGCTATTTTTCTCGTAAAATAGCGATAATATTCCAACCGGGCAACGTTGTATTCATTCAAAGGCTGAAAGAAAAAAATAGAGAATTCTCATGAATGCGCATCTCCAGTGTTACTGTCCCCAGGCTGACCACTCACAAATTCTCCTGCTGTTCTTCGCCCAGAGACAGCAGACACCCCATTACTCTTTCTGGCGGCTTTAGAGAGCCAGTGGGAGCCTTAGAAAGTGTCACATTACAGCACAGAGGGTGTATTTTCGATAGAGATGCAACAGAAGGACAACAAATTGTCAGACAGGGCACTTCCTGTATGGAATCTTCTCAGGTTTTGGCCTGCCATATGAGTTCTGTTATACTCACAGACACCATTCAAACATTTTTAGAAACTTTAGAGGGTTATCTATCCAAATCTACTAATTATATGCATATTCTCGTTTCTGGGCAAGAGTAGTAACCAGATTAAATCGGTTACGTTTTTTATCCGGCCGTGCAAATACTGCCCCCTAGCCCCAACAGGTTTTAACACCATCCACATTGGATTTCTATTTGCCAAATATTTTTCAACTGTGCTGTGAAGTTTCACAAAAGTTATGAACATTTCTATTCTCATAGTTTCTACAGATTGTAAATTAAAGATAAACGTTTTTGCTATAAGTATTATTATATTATTGATCGATTGATTATGACTTTTCAAATCACCCAGTAGTGCTATCTGCAGTTAACTCCAGGTAAATGTTGCAAATCGTCAGCCATTCCTGGACCTGTGACCAAAACAAGCTACGTATGGACAGTACGAAAATAAATGATCTAATGACCATGTCTCTTCGCAGCAAAATATGCAGTGCTGGGAAGGTTGTATCCCCCATATATATAAACTCAGCAAAAAGAGAAACGTCCCTTTTTCAGGACCCTGTCTTCAAAGATAATTCGTAAAATCCAAATAACTTCACAGATCTTCATTGTAAAGGGTTTAAACGCTGTTTCCCATGCTTGTTCAATGAACCATAAACAATTAATGAATATGCACCTGTGGAACAGTCGTTAAGACACTAACAGCTTACAGATGGTAGGCAATTAAGGTCACAGTTATGAAAACTTAGGACACTAAAGAGGCCTTTCTACTGACTCTGAAAAACACCAAAAGAAAGATGCCCAGGGTCCCTGCTCATCTGCGTGAACGTGCCTTAGGCATGCTGCAAGGAGGCATGAGGACTGCAGATGTGGCCAGGGCAATAAATTGCAATGTCCGTACTGTGAGACGCCTAAGACAGCGCTACAGGGAGACAGGACGGATAGCTTATCGTCCCCGCAGTGGCAGACCACATGTAACAACACCTGCACAGGATCGGTACATCCGAACATCACACCTGCGGGACAGGTACAGGATGGCAACAACAACTGCCTGAGTTACACCAGGAACGCACAAATCCCTCCATGAGTGCCTAGACTGTCCGCAATAGGCTGAGAGAGGCTGGACTGAGAGCTTGTAGGCCTGTTGTAAGGCAGGTCCTTACCAGACATCACTGGCAACAACGTTGCCTATGGGCACAAACCCACCGTCGCAGGACCAGAAAGGACTGGAAAAAAGTGCTCTTCACTGACGAGTCGCAGTTTTGTCTCACCAGGGTTGATGGTCGGATTCGCGTTTATCGTCGAAGGAATGAGCGTTACACCGAGGCCTGTACTCTGGAGTGGGATCGATTTGGAGGTGGAGGATCCGTCATGGTCTGGCAGTCGCAACGCTGTGCTTTACAGGGAAGACATCCTCTCCCTCATGTGGTACCCTTCCTGCAGGCTCATCCTGACATGACCCTCCAGCATGACAATGCCACCAGGCATACTGCTCGTTCTGTGTGTGATTTCCTGCAAGACAGGAATGTCAGTGTTCTGCCATGGCCTGCGAAGAGCCCGGATCTCAATCCCATTGAGCATGTCTGGGACCTGTTGGATCGGAGGGTGAAGGCTAGGGCCATTCTCCCCAGAAATGTCCGGGAACTTGAAGGTGCCTTGGTGGAAGTGTGGGGTAACATCTCACAGCAGGAACTGGCAAATCTGGTGCAGTCCATGAGGATGAGATGCACTGCAGTAATTAATGCAGCTGGTGGCCACACCAGATACTGACTGTTACTTTTGATTTTGACCCCACCTTTGTTCAGGGACACATTATTCCATTTCTGTTAGTCACATGTCTGTGGAAGTTGTTCAGTTTATGTCTCAGTTGTTGAATCTTGTTATGTACATACAAATATTTACACGTTAAGTTTGCTGAAAATAAACGCAGTTGACAGTGAGAGGACGTTTCCTTTTTTGCTGAGTGCATCACATTCAATTGGTTGCAAGAATTTTGTATAATAATTTAAATGGAATAATTATTTTGAATCTGCCGTCGTTTTGTGTATCAGTTCATAAACCATGTTCCATGGAATCGGTTCCCAACAACCTTCCAATCAATATCAAATCAAATCAAATGTTATTAGTCACGTGTCGAATACAACAGGTGTAGACCTTACAGTGAAATGCTTACTTATGTGCGAATAAGTAACAAGTAATTAAAGAGCAGCAGTAAAATAACAATAGTGAGACTATATACAGGGGGGTACCGGTACAGTGTCAATGTGTGAGGGCATGGGCTGTTTGAGGTAATATGTACATTTAAGTGACTGCATAGATAACAATGGTATAGAGGTCCTGGATGGCATGAAACTTGGCCCCAGTGATGTACTGGGCCTTTCACACTACCGTCTGTAGTGCCTTGCTCTCGGAGGCAGAGCAGTTGCCAGGCAGTGATGCAACCAGTTAGGATGCTCTAGATGGTGCAGCTTTTTAACTTCCTGATGCTGGAGTGAGTAGTCGTGCTGTACTTCGCTCCGCGGGTAAAATTACATTTCATTACATTACATTACAACGGAACGATTTGATTAGTGTAATGTTAGCTAGCTACATAGTTGTCTTTGCGTCAAGGATAAAGGTGTAGCTAAAGGTGTAGCTTTGAGAAACTAACTTTGAGAAACTAACAAGGTTAGCTAGCCAGCTGTATTCGTTCGTTCGTTCGTGCAGTTTTCCAAAAGGCGTCAACACCACAACACCACAGCCACTGCTAGCTAGCCAACTTTACCAACTAGCAGTACTGTAGAAACGAAATACATTACAACGGAACGTTTTGATTAGTGTAATGTTAGCTAGCTACATAGCTACATAGTTGTCTCTGTATCAAAGATAAAAGGTAAAGGTTAACGCAGCCACTGCTAGCTAGCCAACTCTACCAGCTAGCAGTACTGTATCATTTTTAGTCAATAGATATTTGCAACGTAAGCTTAACTTTCTGAACTTTCGAGTTGTGTAGTCTACTTGTGTAGCTAGCAGGACTGACTTTGTGTTAGCTAGCCAACGTTTAATTACTTCTGCGTTATGAAAGGAACTAGACACGGACACGAATGATCCATTGGTAGTTTGTTGTAACCAAGTATTGGTGCTAACCATGTGTTATTGGATGCTAGCATGCTAGTTAGCTACGGCGTCATAGGACACGGTGCACTGGGTGGGTTTCACGGAAGAATACTGTACAAAGTTACCTAGCTGAATAAACTAAGTTTGAGCCTATTCCTGGAAACATTGAACCACTGTAGTTTACATCAATTATAATTTCTAAAGTGGAAGTTGGAAAAGTTATATTTGAGTGTTTCAGTGAATGGTTAGTGAGGGAGGCCCTGCTCTCTCGCTTCCCCAGTTGTTTAGTTAATTTTCATTCCAATCTCCTTTGCATTAGCGTAGCCTCTCCAGTAGCCTGTCAACTATGTGTCTGTCTATCCCTGTTCTCTCCTCTCTGCACAGGCCACACAAACGCTTCACACCGCATGCCACTCTAACCTGGTTGTCCCAGTGCGCACGACCCACGTGGAATTCCAGGTCTCCGGCAGCCTCTGGAACTGCCGGTCTGCGACCAACAAGGCAGAGTTCATCTCAGCCTATGCTACCCTCCAGTCCCTCGACTTCTTGGCGCTGACGGAAACATGGATTACCACAGAAAACACTTCTACTCCTACTGCTCTCTCCTCGTCTGACCACGTGTTCTCGCATTCCCCGAGAGCATCTGGTCAGCGGGGTGGTGGCACTGGAATCCTCATCTCTCCCAAGTGGACATTCTCCCTTTCTCCCCTGACCCATCTGCCTATCTCCTCCTTTGAATTCCATGCTGTCACAGTCACTAGCCCATTCAAGCTTAACATCCTTATCATTTATCGCCCTCCAGGTTCCCTTGGAGAGTTCATCAATGAGCTTGACGCCTTGATAAGTTCCTTTCCTGAGGAATGCTCACCCCTCACAATTCTGGGTGACTTTAACCTCCCTACGTCTACCTTTGACTCATTTCTCTCTGCCTCCTTCTTTCCACTTCTCTCCTCTTCTGACCTCACCCTCTCACCGTCCCCCCCCTACTCACAAGGCAGGCAATACGCTTGACCTCATCTTTACTAGATGCTGTTCTTCTACTAATCTCACTGCAACTCCCCTCCAAGTCTCCGACCACTACCTTGTATCCTTTTCCCTCTCGCTCTCCTCAAACACTACTCACTCTGCCCCTACTCAGATGGTGCTGCGCAGTCGCAACCTTCGCTCTCTCTCTCCTGCTACTCTCTCCTCTCCTCTTCCATCCTATCTCTTCCCTCTGCTCAATCCTTCTCCAACCAATCTCCTGATTCTGCCTCCTCAGCCCTCCTCTCCTCCCTTTCTGCATCCTTTGACTCTCTATGTCCCCTATCCTCCCGGCCGGCTCGGTCCTTCCCTCCTGCTCCGTGGCTTGACGACTTATTGCGAGCTCACAGAACAGGGCTCCGGGCAGCCGAGCGGAAATGGAGGAAAACTAGCCTCCCTGCGGACCTGGCATCTTTTCACTCCCTCCTCTCCACATTTTCTTCCTCTGTTTCTGCTGCTAAAGCCACTTTCAACCACTCTAAATTCCGAGCATCTGCCTCTAACCCTAGGAAGCTCTTTGCCACCTTCTCCTCCCTCCTGAATCCTCCTCCCCCCCGCCCCCTCTCTGCAGATGACTTTGTCAACCATTTTGAAAAGAAGGTTGACGACATCCGATCCTCGTTTGTTAAGTCAAACGACACCGCTGGTCCTGCTCACATTGCCCTACCCTATGCTTTGACCTCTTTCTCCACTCTCTCTCCAGATGAAATCTTGCGACTTGTGACGGCCGGCCGCCCAACAACCTGCCCGCTTGACCCTATCCCCTCCTCTCTTCTCCAGACCATTTCCGGAGACCTTCTCCCTTACCTCACCTCGCTCATCAACTCATCCTTGACCGCTGGCTACGTCCCTTCCGTCTTCAAGAGAGCGAGAGTTGCACCCCTTCTCAAAAAACCTACACTCGATCCCTCCGATGTCAACAACTACAGACCAGTATCCCTACTTTCTTTTCTCTCCAAAACTCTTGAGCGTGCCGTCCTTGGCCAGCTCTCTTGCTATCTCTCTCAGAATTACCTTCTTGATCCAAATCAGTCAGGTTTCAAGACTGGTCATTCAACTGAGACTGCTCTTCTCTGTGTCACGGAGGCTCTCCGCACTGCTAAGGCTAACTCTCTCTCCTCTGCTCTCATCCTTCTAGACCTATCTGCTGCCTTTGATACTTTGAACCATCAGATCCTCCTCTCCACTCTCTTCGAGTTGGGCATCTCCGGCGCGGCTCACTCTTGGATTGCGTCCTACCTGACAGGTCACTCCTACCAGGTGGCGTGGCGAGAATCCGTCTCCGCACCACGTGCTCTCACCACTGGTGTCCCCCAGGGCTCAGTTCTAGGCCCTCTCCTATTCTCGCTATACACCAAGTCACTTGGCTCTGTCATATCCTCACATGGTCTCTCCTATCATTGCTACGCAGACGACACACAATTCATCTTCTCCTTTCCCTCTTCTGATAACCAGGTGGCGAATCGCATCTCTGCATGTCTGGCAGACATATCAGTGTGGATGAGGGATCACCACCTCAAGCTGAACCTCGGCAAGACGGAGCTGCTCTTCCTCCCGGGGAAGGAATGCCCATTCCATGATCTCGCCATCACGGTTGACAACTCCATTGTGTCCTCCTCCCAGAGTGCTAAGAGCCTTGGCGTGACCCTGGACAACACCCTGTCGTTCTCCGCTAACATCAAGGCGGTGACCCGATCCTGTAGGTTCATGCTCTACAACATTCGCAGAGTACGACCCTGCCTCACACAGGAAGCGGCGCAGGTCCTAATCCAGGCACTTGTCATCTCTCACTTGTCAACAGCGAGTTGCATTACTGCAACTCGCTGTTGGCGGGGCTCCCTGCCTGTGCCATTAAACCCCTACAACTCATCCAGAACGCCGCAGCCCATCTGGTGTTCAACCTTCCCAAGTTCTCTCACGTCACCCCACTCCTCCGCACACTCCACTGGCTTCCAGTTGAAGCTCGCATCTGCTACAAGACCATGGTGCTTGCCTACGGAGCTGTGAGGGGAACGGCACCTCCATACCTTCAGGCTCTGATCAGTCCCTACACCCAAAGAAGGGCACTGCGTTCAACCACCTTTGGCCTGCTCGCCTCCCTACCTCTGCGGAAGCACAGTTCCCGCTCAGCCCAGTCAAAACTGGTCGCTGCTCTGGCACCCCAATGGTGGAACAAGCTCCCTCATGACGCCAGGACAGCAGAGTCAATCACCACCTTCCGGAGACACCTGAAACCCCACCTCTTTAAGGAATACCTGGGATAGGATTAAGTAATCCTTCTAACCCTCCCCCCCAAAAAGATATAGATGTACTATTGTAAAGTGGTTGTTCCACTGGATATCATAAGGTGAATGCACCAATTTGTAAGTCGCTCTGGATAAGAGCGTCTGCTAAATGACGTAAATGTAAATGTAAATGTAGAACCTTTTGAGGATCTGAGGACCCATGCCAAATCTTTTTGGTCTCCTGAGGGGGAATATGTTTTGTCGTGCCCTCTTCACGACTGTCTTGATATGTTTGGACCATGTTAGTTTGTTGGTGATGTGGACACCAAGGAACCTGAAGCTCTCAACCTGCTCCATTGCAGCCCCTTCGATGAGAATGGGGGCATGCTCGGTCCTCTTTTTTCTGTAGTCCACAATCATCTCCATTGTCTTGATCAGGAGGGAGAGGTTGTTGTCCTGGCACCACACGGCCAGGTCTCTGACCTCCACCCTATAGGCCGTCTCGTAATTTTCTGTGATCAAGCCTACCACTGTTGTTTCATCTGCAAACTTAATTGATGGTGTTGGAGTCGTGCCTGGCTGTGCAGTCATGAGTGAACAGGGAGTACAGAAGGGGACTGAGCACGCACCCCTGAGGGGCCCCCATGTTGAGGATCAGCATGGCGGATGTGTTGTTACCTACCCTTACCACCTGGGGGCGGCCCGTCAGGAAGTCCAGGATCCAGTTGCAGAGGGAGGTGTTTAGTCTCAGGGTCCTTAGCTTAGTGATGAGCTTTGAGGGCACTATGGTGTTGAACACTGAGCTGTAGTCAATGAATAGCATTCTCACATAGGTGTTCCTTTTGTCCAGGTGGGAAAGGGCAGTGTGGAGTCCAATAGAGATTGCATCATCTGTGGATCTGTTGGGCGGTATGCAAATTGGGCACAGAGACTAACATGTTGGGCAGTGAAGTCACTTGCCAGTTGGTCAGCGCATGCTCGCAGTACACGTCCTGGTAATCGTCTGACCCTGCGGCCTTGTGAATGTTTACCTGTTTAAAGGTCTTACTCCCATTGGCTGCGCTGCGCTACTCACATATAGCACAGCTGTAAATGTTTTGGTACTTAAATGAAACTGGTGTACTTTTTTATTTATCATAATTTCATTTAAACAATTTTGGTCTTTAATGCAGAGCTGACAGACAAGTTCCTTACTTGTTCCCCTTTTCACTTGCCTCTTCCAATTTTGTGGTAATGCTGCAATTAGTTGGTTGTAATTTTGGGTAGAGCAGACATTTCCATATATTTTTGTTTGCTGCATGTGTGACAAAACTCCACCAGTCCTATTTATGATATAACTGACAAATATTATATCTATATATTTTTTTGTTGTTGTTATTATTCGAAAAAATGTTATTTTAATGCATTAGTATATTTGAGTTTAACCACAATATTTGCTGTATTATTTGTTATGTATTTTCTGGTGAATTAAACTAAAATTGCAACCAACTTTCCAAAGATTGTTTTAACAATAGCGATATTTTGGAGATTATTACATTTTCAAATAACCGAAAGTGAGAGGTTGTATTCTGATTAAAGGGGAAAAGGCCATTCTTGAACATGGGGTGAGACATTCTAACAAATTTTCTAGAGAACCATTTTGGATTTAAGTATAACTTTTGTATGACTGATGCCTTTGGTGAGAGGTCTAATGCTTTACTATTTAATCATTTCTGCCCTCCAAATTCATATTCATTATATAAATAGGCCCTTTTAATTTTGTCTGGCTTGCCATTCCAAATAAAATGGAATATTCTTTGATCATATCATTAAAAAAACAGGTCGCCAGGTGTAGGCAAGGCTAGAAGCTTGGGCTGTTCTTGTCTATTAATGTTCTGTATTATGACAAGTTTCATGTTTTGTGTGGATCACAGGAGGAGTATTGCAACAGCTAATGAAAAATACCAAATAAGCAAATAGGTAAACTGGGATAGGTTAGGTTTAGGGGTTTGGTGTTAAGGTTAGGATAAGGGTTTAGGTAAGGGTTAGTATTAGGATTATACGATAGGGAAAATAGGATTTTGAATGGAAATCAATTATTTGGTCCACGCAAGGATAGTAAAACAAATGTGTGTGTGTGTGTGTGTGTGTGTGCATTTGTGTGCATGTGAGAAAGAGAGAGAGCGTGAGTGTATTTCTGTGTATACCTGTGTCCTTAATTTGTTATTGATTCAGGATTTAGCGTGAGTGAGTATGCGTGTGTGTATATTTGTGTCCTTCATTTGTTATTCATTCAGGATTAAAACTGTGGTAAGAAATCCATAACAAGACAAAGAACTCCCAGACAACCACACATACACACCCACACCCACACACACATACACCCATACACACCCATACACACCCACACACACACACACTCACACACTCACACACACACACACACACACACACACACACACACACACACACACACACACACACACACACACACACACACACACACACACACACACACACACACACACACACACATACACACCCACACACATACACACCCCCACATACACACCCACATATACACACATACACACATACACACCCACACACATACACCCACGCACATACACAGCCACACACATACACACCCACACACATACACACACACACACACACACATACCAAACCACACACACCCACTCACATACCCACACACATACACATCCATACACATACACACCCACACACATACACACCCACACACACACATACCAAACCACACACACCCACTCACATACCCACACACATACACATCCATACACATACACACCCACACACATACACACCTACACACATACACACCCACACACAAACACACCCACACACATACGCAACCACACACATACACACCCACACACATACACACCCACACACTTGGAGAAATCACACTCTCTCTCAGTATGGAAAGGAAGCAATTTGGAAATCATCACAAACAAATTTCACCATCAATTTCCACATGAGGCGGAAAAGGCCAAACAGCAACATTAGCTGTGTTCTATCCTGCTGTGTTGTATTCCAACACACACACACAAACTTGCTCTGAAAATCCCCAGAGATCAATTGGGTGGTGATTTATCACACTTCCCCTAGTGTTGATGAGTCTAAGTGGCAGCGCCATCTCCCTTATCCTGGCACAGCTCTTTGTGTGTGTATGTGTGCGTGCGTGTATAGGCCTATCTCTCTGATCGTGGCTCAGCTGTGGGAGAGGAGATGATTAATAAACTAATCCTCTTATCAGGATCATCTGCTGCTCTCTACACACCGCTTCACCTGAGATTGGGAGGGATAGGAGGGAGAGAGGGAAGGGGCCCATCCTTTCGTCACCTTGGCACAGTAGGACCCGCTCACTCACTCACTCACTCACACACTCACACACACACACACACACACACACACACACACACACACACACACACACACACACACACACACACACACACACACACACACACACACGCACACACACGCACACCGAGTGCTGGAATAACCCCTATGGTAAGTTCGTCTGTGGGTGTGTTTATGCTAGGTGCAGTCAGTCAGTCAGACAGTTGAGTGAGGCCTGTAGTGAATCTCATCTGTAATAGGTGAAGAGACTTTGGAATGATTCATATTCTCCAGACAACCAATGATGCCTCTTCATCAGTCTATCTCTATAGGCCACGATCACCGTTGCTTACACTGAGGAACGGAAACACAGAGTGAACACTTTATCATGCTCTGTGCTCTCTAACGCGGCTTGTCTCAAACAGCAGCTAATGAATGGGCCATACTGGGGCCATCGTTTCGTATCCATTATTAAACAAAGTAAATATTTGTGAGTTTGGAAACTGTGAAATCCCATAGCGATGGTAAGGCAGGGCTAACCAGGATGCATTTACCATTAGAAGCAGATGTGTGTCCTGACTCTCCAATGAGTCAAGCTTTTCAGTTGTACACACACACACACACACACACACACACACACACACACACACACACACACACACACACACACACACACACACACACACACACACACACACACACACACACACACACACACACACACACACACACACACACACACACACACACACACACACACACACACACACACCGCAATACTAAGCATCGTACTGAATATCCGTACTGAAATAAATCAAACATCAATCAAAATATGTTTTTGTCAAGCAAAAAAGCAAGCTTTGCAAGTGAACTCCTGGGAGCCAAGGTGGTCTAATTGTTCAGTGTGATGAGTAACCTTGAGACCTGAGACCCCCCCACCTCCAGTCTGCTGTCCTGAAGAGCAATACAGAAACACACACACACCAGAGAGCCACATTCTCTAGTCCACTCTGTAGCCCAGAAAAAAATGGAACCTTTCCCAAAGGCTGCTTTATGATTTGGTTGACTTGGAGACATAGCTGAGCTGTTATAGAAAATGATATAAGAGAAAGGGAGAGAAAGAGGAGAGAGGGGCAGAGAGAGAGAGAGAAGAGAGGGAGATAGAGCGAGAAAGAGGAGAGAGGGGCAGAGAGAGAGAGAGAGAGGAGAGAGAGGGAGATAGAGAGAGAGAGGAGAGAGCAAGAGGGAGAGAGAGAGGCAGAGAGTGAGGGCAGCGAGAGAGACAGAGAGAGAAAGAGAGAGAGAGAGACAGCAATTAGTCTTTCTCTCTCTTTCTATCTCTCTGTCTCTCTCTCTGTCTCTCCGTGTCTCTCTCTCGTTCTCTCTCTCTCTATCTCGCTCTCTCCTCTCTCTCTCTGCCTTTCACCCTATTGGGTTTCGGTGTGTATAAATATATATATATTGATTAGTTGAGTTGTTTTAAAGTTATTTTGTCTCACTATCACTAAGCACGTATAGGGGTGGTGGGATCGTTGAGGTTGTTTCTCTCTCTCATTAAATATATATATAGAGGTGGTGGGATCGATGAGGTTGATTCTCTCTCTCATTATATATATATATATATATATATATATATATATATATACACTGCTCAAAAAAATAAAGGGAACACTTAAACAACACAATGTAACTCCAAGTCAATCACACTTCTGTGAAATCAAACTGTCCACTTAGGAAGCAACACTGATTGACAATACATTTCACATGCTGTTGTGCAAATGGAATAGACAACAGGTGGAAATTATAGGCAATTAGCAAGACACCCCCAATAAAGGAGTGGTTCTGCAGGTGGGGACCACAGACCACTTCTCAGTTCCTATGCTTCCTGGCTGATGTTTTGGTCACTTTTGAATGCTGGTGGTGCTTTCACTCTAGTGGTAGCATGAGACGGAGTCTACAACCCACACAAGTGGCTCAGGTAGTGCAGCTCATCCAGGATGGCACATCAATGCGAGCTGTGGCAAGAAGGTTTGCTGTGTCTGTCAGCGTAGTGTCCAGAGCATGGAGGCGCTACCAGGAGACAGGCCAGTACATCAGGAGATGTGGAGGAGGCCGTAGGAGGGCAACAACCCAGCAGCAGGACCGCTACCTCCGCCTTTGTGCAAGCAGGAGCAGGAGGAGCACCGCCAGAGCCCTGCAAAATGACCTCCAGCAGGCCACAAATGTGCATGTGTCTGCTCAAACGGTCAGAAACAGACTCCATGAGGGTGGTATGAGGGCCCGACGTCCACAGGTGGGGGTTGTGCTTACAGCCCAACACCGTGCAGGACGTTTGGCATTTGCCAGAGAACACCAATATTGGCAAATTCGCCACTGGCGCCCTGTGTTCTTCACAGATGAAAGCAGGTTCACACTGAGCACGTTACAGACGTGACAGAGTCTGGAGACGCCGTGGAGAACGTTCTGCTGCCTGCAACATCCACCAGCATGACCGGTTTGGTGGTGGGTCAGTCATGGTGTGGGGTGGCATTTCTTTGGGGGGCCGCACAGCCCTTCATGTGCTCGCCAGAGGTAGCCTGACTGCCATTAGGTACCGAGATGAGATCCTCAGACCCCTTGTGAGACCATATTCTGGTGCGGTTGACCCTGGGTTCCTCCTAATGCAAGACAATGCTAGACCTCATGTGGCTGGAGTGTGTCAGCAGTTCCTGCAAGAGGAAGGCATTGATGCTATGGACTGGCCCGCCCGTTCCCCAGACCTGAATCCAATTGAGCACATCTGGGACATCATGTCTCGCTTCATCCACCAACGCCACGTTGCACCACAGACTGTCCAGGAGTTGGCGGATGCTTTTGTCCAGGTCTGGGAGGAGATCCCTCAGGAGACCATCCGCCACCTCATCAGGAGCATGCCCAGGCGTTGTAGGGAGGTCATACAGGCACGTGGAGGCCACACACACTACTGAGCATCATTTTTACTTGTTTTAAGGACATTACATCAAAGTTGGATCAGCCTGTAGTGTGGTTTTCCACTTTAATTTTGAGTGTGACTCCAAATCCAGACCTCCATGGGTTGATAAATTGGATTTCCATTGATTATTTTTGTGTGATTTTTGTTGTCAGCACATTCAACTATGTAAAGAAATAAGTATTTAATAAGATTATTTCTTTCATTCAGATCTAGGATGTGTTGTTTAAGTGTTCCCTTTATTTTTTTGAGCAGTATATATATATATATATATATATATATATATATATATATATATATACTGCCCTCGAGAGAAACAACCTCAACGGTCCCACCACCTATGTGTATATATATATATATATAATATATACTATATATATATATATATATATATATATATATACACACATAGGTGGTGGGACCATTGAGGTTGTTTCTCTCGAGGGCACAACCAGTGGGAGGGGCTGGTTGTAATGGCCACACGTAGAGGTGTAGAGTTTGAAAAACCCAGTCGGCAGCATGAGGTGAAGATTCCCGCTGCGACAGGTTGTTTGGTGGAAGAATGTAGTTTAGCAATGGGCGCCATCATTGGGTATGATAGCATAAAATCAGCCTCAAGGATAAATAGCGCTGTAGTAATATTCTTAGATTCCATTGAAAAGGTGAATATGATAGCTGAGAGTGGTGTTGTGTTGCGGGAGACACAGACACCAGTATTATGAATCTGGCGAAGAAAGTTATACTTTCTAACGTGCCCCTTTTTGTTAGAGATGAAGTGTTGGAGCGAGAGTTCTCCTCATGGACAACTTGTTTCTACCATAAAAAAGGTTATTTTTGGATGCAAATCGCCTTTGCTGAAACATGTCGTATCTCATAGGAGACAAGTGCACATAATTTTAAAGAAGGATACTGACGAACTGAATTTAGCGTTCAGTTTCAAGATTGATGGGTTTGATTATGTGTTCCACGCTTCTACTGAATCAATGAAATGCTTTGGGTGTGGAAGAGAGGGGCATTTGGTGCATAATTGTCCAGAGAACGAGTGCGCAGAGCCCAGTAGCATCTCTAGCACTGGTGCAGCTGAAGAACCACTGAGAAGGGATGAACAGGCTAAGGATTCAGGAGAAGGGAGAAGGTGGGCAGATGTGGTGGGAAAAATAGGAAATGAGAGCAATGTGGCTACGGGGGAAGTTGTGGTAGAGACTGCGATTGAGGTCGCTAAGGGGGTGCTGGAGAACGAAATGGGAGTTCAAGAGGAGAGTGAAACAATGGGAAATGAAACAGCTGTTTTCAAAGTACCGAGGCGTAAGAGGAAGAATTTAAGAGGTGGTGAAGGTTCTATTTCTAAGAGGAAGGGAGAGAGATGATAAATCAGTTGAGGATAAACAAGTTGTTGAGATGCAGGTTTCTTCTGGGGATGATAGCGAGAGTGAGGCATCTGATACGTCACAACAAAATAGCGAGAAAAATGGGGTGGAAGGGAGGTATGGGATTGAAATGGTACTTACATTTCTGAATTTGACAAAAGGGAATAAATATATGCAGGATTATAATGTAACAGATTTTTTTTCCTGAAAGTGAATTCTTTTTTGAATCAGCAAAGTTTCTGATGTCAAAAATAACAGGTGTAGGTTTGACAAGCCCATAAATTGCTAGAGTAAAGAAAGTGGCCACGAGAGTGACAAGTGAGGTAAATTGTAAAGGAAATTAAAGAGTTCAGTCGCAGTGTCACGACTTCCGCCAAAGTCGGTCCCTCTCCTTGTTCGGGCGGCGTTCGGTCACCGGTCTTCTAGCCATTGCCGATCCACTTTCCATTTTCCTTTTGTTCTGTCTTTGTTTTACACACCTGGTTTCAATTCCCCAATTACATGTTCATTATTTAACACTCTGTTTTCCCCATGGTTTTTGTGCGTGTTTGTTCATTGTTAAGTGTTCGTGATTGTCACGGCTGTCGAAAGGAGCAGACCAAAGTGCAGCGTGGTTGTAGTTCCACATTTTATTTAATCCGTGAAACTTTGCAATACATAAATAACTGAATTGACAAAACAACAAACCATGACGCAGAGAGAAACAAACACTACCGAAAATATAATGACCCACAAAACCCAGGAAGAAAAACCCCTACTTAAATATGATCTCCAATTAGAGACAACCAGCTGCCTCCAATTGGAGAAAAAAAAAACAACATAGAAAAAACCCAACATAGAAATAGAAAAACTAGAACTTAAACATAGAAATACAAAACATAGAAAAACACTAAACACCCCCTGATCTACTCTACCATAGAAAATAACCTCTTACTATGGTCAGGACGTGACAGTGATTTCTGTGAGCTGGTGTGTTTCCCTGCGTGGAATAATTTTGTTGTTCTATTCGAGTAAAGGAAGTTTTTTTTACTCAGTTCTGTGTACTGCGCCTGACTCCGTCCTACCCGCTGCACACTGACACTTGACAGAAGCCTTAACTCTGTAAAGAGATGTGTTCTGTTTCTTATTCTATTTTATTTTCAGCCATGAGCAGTTTTAAGATTTCTTCTTTAAGAGCCGTAGTGTATGAGAGAAAAAGAGCCGTAGTGTATGAGTTAATAAAGGGAAAGGTAAGTGACATAAGTTTTCTACAAGAAACGCATAGTAATATGGAAAATTAAGTTATGTGGCAACAGGAGTGTGGGGGGGGGGGGGGCAGTGGTGTGTAGTCATAAAAACTCAAAAAGTGGGGGTGTGGCCTTCCGGTTCTCAAAAGGTTTTTTGCCTTTGTCATATGAGGTTGAAGAGGTAGTTGAGGGGAGGTTATTAAAAGTTAGAGCGAGATATCACTATGTGTTTAATAAATGTATATGCCCCAGTAGTGGCAGTTGAGAGGGTATGTTTTTTAGAGACATTATCAAATACCATTGAGAAATGTAATACTGAGGATAATTTATTTATTGCTTGGGATTTTAACTGTGCAGTCAATGATTTACATATAAATCACAAAGAACCTCATATAGCCTCAAGGACTTTTTTAAAACGCCTTATTGTAACACATGAACTATGTGATATTTGGCGGAGTCAAAATGGAGGCACAAGACAGTACACATGGGATAATGTGAGAGAGAACACAATCTCTCTGGCTAGGTTAGATAAGTGTGATGACTGTAAGTGTGATGACCCCAGTGGGATGTTCTGATCATTGTTTAGTAACAGAGGTGGTGTACATTAACGCTGTAAAACCCAATAGTGCATACTGGCATTTGAATATAACTTTATTGAATGATACTCACTTCAGGACATTTTAGATTTTCTGGGAGAGGTGGAGGTCTGAAAAGGACAGTTTTGTTTCTCTTCAACAGTGGTGGGATATAGGGGAAATCCATTTAACAATTCTGTAATCAATACACCATGAATGTCACCAGATATATCACCAGATCAATGAACGCCCTAGAGTCTGAAAAAGTGGAACTCCTGATGTTAGTTGAGATCGAGGCCATATTCAGGCACTCAAGAGGAAAAAAGCCGCATTGGCAGACCTGCTGGGTCTCAGAGCACAGGGGGCATTGGTGAGAAGTAAGTTTCAGGGAATCTCTGAAATGGATGCTTCATCCAAACTTTTCTTTGGTTTAGAGAAAAAGAATGGACAAAGAAGAATTATTCATTGCCTCAAATCAGCTGTTGGACAGGAGCTCACTAGCCCAAGTGAAATTAGAAAGAGGGCACTATAGTTCTATGCTGAGCTCTACAAGTTTGAGTATCAAGAGGATAAAACAGTGACACAGTAGTTCCTTGATGGGCTCCCACAGGTGGCTGCAGAAGCTCAGGTTGAACTAGAGCAACCATTGTCTTTGCAGGAGCTATACACTGCATTAGAAGGCATGGAAAATGGAAGAACACCGATGGGCTTCCTGTTGACTTTTTACAGTCTTTTTGGGCTATGTTGGGAGAGGATTGGCTAGCAGTAGTTAACGATAGTTTGATCGGAGGGTTACTACCGCCAAGCTGCAGAAGGGCTGTCCTCACCCTACTGCCAAAAAAGGGTGACCCTATGGAAGTGAGGAACTGGAGGCCGGTGGCCTTAATGTGCACTGATTATAAGATCCTGTCCAAGGCTTTGGCTGAGGGAGGTGATGGTGCAAATCAAATCCAATCTATTTGTCACATACACATGGTTAGCAGGTGTTAATGCAAGTGTAGCGAAATGCTTGTGCTTCTAGTTCTGACCATGCAGTAATATCTAACAAGTAATCTACCAATTCCACAACAACTACCTTGTACACACAAGTGTAAAGGAATGTATCATCTGGTAGGCTGTTTGATTCAGTGTCCTCTGTACAACCTTGTGTGGATGAACCAGTGAGAGCTGGTCAAACTTTTAGCTTTTTGCCATTCTCAGTGCCCTGACATCCTTAGATCAGAGAACGCCTGCAGGTCCTGATCTTTTGGATCCCTGCTTTTTAAATCTGGCAGCGGATTTCATAGCTGAACCACTTACATATCTGTTCAATCTAACCCTGGAATGTAATGAAATTCCAAAGATCTGGAAATCAGCATTTGTCCTGCCACTTTTAAAAGGGGGAGATCTAACTCTTTTAAATAATTATAGGCCAATCTCAAAGCTGTCACCCCTGGTGAAAATACTTGAAACCCTTGTGAGTGAACAGCTAAAAGAGTTTTTATTTACTAACTCTATTTTATCAATGTACCAATCGGGTTTCAGGAAGAAGCATAGCACAATTACAGCAGCCATGAAGGTTTTAAATGATATCACTGAAGCTCTTGACAAAAAACAGCAGTGTCTCACTTTTTATTGATCTCTCTAAGGCTTTTGATACAGTTGATCATGCTATAAGGCAGAGATTGTTGAGTGTAGGTCTTTCAGAGCATGCAGTTGCATGGTTTGTTAACTATCTGTCTGATAGAACTCAGTGCACTCAATTTGATGGGCTTATGTCTGTTAAATTGTCTGTCTTTAATGGTGTGCCCCAAGGCTCTGTACTTGGTCCTCTCTTATTCACTATTTATATAAATAATTTAGACAAAAATGTCCAAAATGTGCAACTTCATTTTTATGCTGATGATACTGTTATTTACTGTTGTGCCTCGTCTCTTACAAAAGCTTTCCAGAACTTGCAAACTGCTTTTTATACTGTTCAACATACCTTGTGTCAATTGAAGCTTATCCTCAATACTGACAAAACTAAACTAATGGTGTTTTCTAAAGCAAGAAATAGACCTCTGAACCTTTCACCTATTACTACCTGTCAGGGCAAGGAGATTGAGGTTGTAACCTCATATAAATATCTTGGAATTTTGATTGATGATGGCCTCTCTTTTAAAATGCATATTCAACAATTGACCAAAAAATTGAAGCTGAAATTGGGATTTTATTTTAGGAATAAGGCCTGTTTTTCTTTTGAAGCCAGAAGGAGGCTAGTATCAGCTACATTTATGCCTTTACTAGACTATGGGGATATTTTATATATGAATGCTTCCGCTCAGTGTTTGAGATCAATTGACACCCTTTACCATGGCACTTGGAGATTTATTTTAAACTGCAAAACCCTTACGCACCACTGCACTTTGTATACCAGGATTGGCTGGCCTTCTCTAGTCACTCGTAGGCTCAGTCACTGGTATACTTTTATTTACAAAGCCATTTTGTGTTTACTACCTTTTTATTTGGGCATTTTCATTGTTCAGAAATGTGGTGGGTACTCTCTTCGTTCGCTTGACTTTATCCTGCTAACTGTTCCAAATGTCCGAACTGAATTTGGTAAAAGGGCTTTTATGTACTCTGCTCCATCGTCTTGGAACGCCTTACAAAATACTTTTAAACTGGAAGAACTTGTCCCGATTGGTATTTTTAAATCACTGATGAATGATCTTGAGACTGATTCCCTGACCTGTCAATGTTTTTAATTTGCTGTTTTTGATTTTGCTATACTCTTGTGAATTCTATGGTTTTTGCTAGATTACGTGTAGTTTTTCATGTTGTTTGTCTGTAATTTTTGTAATGACTTGGTGCTGCCTATCTTGGCCAGGACGCTCTTGAAAAAGAGATTTTAAATCTCAATGAGCCCTTCCTGGTTAAATAAAGGTTAAATAAAATAAATAAATAAAAAATACGAATATGTACATAAAAATATATAAATGAGTGGTGGCCGAACGGCGTAGGCAAGATGTAATAGATGGTATGGAGTACAGTATATACATATGAGATGAGTAATGTAGGTTATGAAAACATTATATAAAGTGGCATTGTTTAAAGTGGCTAGTGATACATCTAATACATCAAGATGGCAAGATGCAGTAGATGGTATAGCGTACAGTATATACATATGAGATGAATAATGTAAGTTATGTAAACATTATCTAATATAAATAATATAAAGTGGCAAGTGATAAATTGATTACATCAATTTTACCATTATTAAAGTGGCTTGAGTCAGTATGTTGGCAGCAGCCACTCAATGTTAGTGATGGCTGTTTAACAGTCTGATGGCCTTGAGAGAGAAGTTGTTTTTCAGGCTCTCGGTTCCAGCTTTGATGCACCTTTACTGACCTCGCCTTCTGGATGTTAGCGGGGTGAACAGGCAGTGGCTCGGGTGGTTGCTGTCCTTGATGATCTTTTTGGCCTTCCTGTGACATCGGGTGGTGTAGGTGTCCTGGAGGGCAGGTAGTTTGCACCCGGTGATGCGTTGTGCAGACCTCACTACCCTCTGGAGAGCCTTCCGGTTATGGGCGGAGCAGCTGCCGTACCAGGCGGTGATACAGCCTGACAGGATGCTCTCGATTGTGCATCTGTAAAAGTTTGTGAGTGTTTTTGGTGACAAGCCGAATTTCTTCAGCCTCCTGAGGTTGAAGAGGCGCTGCTGCGCCTTCTTCACCACGCTGTCTGTGTGGGTGGACAATTTCAGTTTGTCCGTGATGTGTACGCCGAGGAACTTAAAACTCTCCACCCTCTCCACTACTGTCCCGTCAATGTTGATAGGGGGCTGCTCCCTCTGCTGTTTCCTGAAGTCCACGATCATCTCTTTTGTTTTGTTGACATTGAGTGCGAGGTTATTTTCCTGACACCACACTCCGAGGGTCCTCACCTCCTCCCTGTAGGCTGTCTCGTCGTTGTTGGTAATCAAGCCTACCACTGTAGTGTCGACTGCAAACTAGATGATTGAGTTGGATGCGTGCATGGCCACACAGTCGTGGGTGAACAGGGAGTACAGGAGAGGGCTGAGAACGCACCCTTGTGGGGACCCAGTGTTGAGGATCAGCGGGGTGGAGATGTTGTTACCTACCCTCACCACCTGGGGGCGGCCCGTCAGGAAGTCCAGGATTTACACGACTGTGATTATAATTGAAGAGAATTCTCTTAGTAGATAATGTGGTCGGGATTTGATTGTGAGGAATTCTAAGTCAGGTGAACAAAATGACTTGAGTTCCTGTATGTTGTTATGATCACACCACGTCTCATTAATCAGAAGGCATACACCCCCACCCTTCTTCTTACGAGAGAGATGCTTGTTTCTGTCGGCGCGATGCGTGAAGAAACCAGGTGGCTGTACCGACTCAGATAGCGTGTCTCGAGTGAGCCATGTTTCCGTGAAACAATGAATGTTACAGTCTCGGATGTCTCTGTGGAATGCTACCCTTGCTCAGATTTTGTCTACCTTGTTGTCAAGAGACTGGACATTGGCGAGTAGTATGCTCGGGGGCGGTGCGCGATGTGCCCGTCTACGGAGCCTGACCAGAAGACCGCTCCGTCTGCCCCTTCTACGGCGCCGTTGTTTTTGGTCGCCTGCTGGGATCCGATCCATTGTCCTGGGTGGTGGGCCAAACAGAGGATCTGCTTCGGGAAAGTCGTATTTCTGGTCGTAATGTTGGTGAGTTGACGTTGCTCTTATATCCAATAGTTTCTCCCGACTGTATGTAGTAAAACCTAAGATTACCTGGGGTAACGATGTAAGAAATAACACATAAAAAAGCAAAATACTGCATAGTTTCCTAGGAATGCGAAGCGAGGCAGCCATCTTTGTCGGTCCTACTGTGTTCCCGACAGGCAGATAGGGGATTACATTTCCCTGATTCTGGATGTCGCTATTGGGTTGGATGCTGGTCTAATTTCAATTGATCAGGAAAAGGCATTTGACCGAGTTGAACATCAATACCTATGGCGCACTTTGAGGCTTTTGGTTTCAGCTCTGGTTTTATTGCCATGATCAGGGTGATATATGGTGACATTGAAAGTGTATTGAAAGTTAACGGTGGCTTGAGTGCTCCTTTTAAAGTATGTAGAGGAATAAGGCAGGGGTGTTCGTTGTCCGGAATGTTGTATGCCATCGCTATAGAGCCACTACTAAATAGCATTAGAAGTCGCTGTCATGCCCTGATCTATTTCACCTGTCTTTGTGATTGTCTCCACCCATCTCCAGCAGTCACCTGTTTTCCCCATTAGTCCCTAGGTATTTATTCCTGTGTTCTCTGTTAATCTGTTGCCAGTTCGTCTTGTCAAATCAACCAGCGTGTTTTTCCTGTGCTCCTGCTTTTTCCTAATCTCCGTTTTTCTAGTCCTCCCGGTTTTGACCCTTGCCTGCCCTGTCTCTGAGCCTGCCTGCCTTACCATTCTGCCTGCACTGACCTCGAGCCTGCCTGGATTCTGACCTGGATTATGATATTTTACCTGTCCACAGTGCTTTACAGATTGGGAAATGGTCTGGAGGTTTCAAGTATCTGGGAGTGTACCTATGGGATGAGGGGACAATGGCAAAAAATTGGAATGGGGTGGTTGAAATGGTGGAAGGGAGGATGAGGAGATGGTGTTGGCTGCTATCTCATATGTCATACAGGGGGCACACTATTATTGTTAACAATGTGGTTGTCTCTGCACTGTGGCATCGGTTGTCATGTTTAGAGCCACCGTCTGGCTTCTGGCCAAGATACACACAATTTTTGTAGATTTTTTGGGGGATAAATATCATTGGGTTCCACAAAGTGTTTTGTATTTGTCAAAAGAGGAGGGGGGACAAGGTCTTGTACATCTTTATTCAAAGGTTGCTTTATGGACCGAAAAATGTGGTGTGGAGAGGGGTGGCAGGTCTGGTATTACAGAAGGTAGGGGGATTGGATTTAAAGAAGGCTTTATTTTTGGTTAACAGTAGCCAGATTTCTAGGGATGGAGTACCTCCGTTTTACAGAGGCCTTCTTAGGGTTTGGAGTATAATGAAGGTGTCCAGACACACTAAGGCGGAGTCAGTGCATTGGCTGTTGAAGGAACCTCTGGTGTATGGGGCAAGACTGGATTGTACAACTAAATCTGTTCCACATTTCTCCAAGATGCTGGTGAATGGCAAAATCATCACCCTAAGGGGAAGTTAATGGACATGGCTGGGCCCACATTAATGGATGGAGGATGGGTGGCTGAACATTTGGGGGTGAGGTCGGAAAGGATTGCCGGACAACTGCTGGAAAGTTGCAGGAAGTCTCTGGCAGCAGAAGAGTGGATTATCATCAGGGCTTAACACAAAAAGGCACAAGATGAAGACGCCCCATTTCCAAGTCTAAGGATTACACCAAATACCCCAGAGTCAGATAGAAAGGCTTTAGTACTGGATTTGAGAGGGTTGGAAGAGGTGGGTTTGGATGAGGTGAATGGGAAGAAGTTATATAGGGGGTGTGTCAAGATTTTAAATAAAGATAAATAGAAAAGACACTACTTGGAGGGTAAAACTGGGCCTTGATGACAAGGTAAAGCCAGCATGGAGAGCACTGTACAAGCCACCGTTACAAAAAGGGTACTGGTGATATGCAATGGAGGGTGTTACATGACATCATTGCAGTTAATGCTTTTGTATCTGTCATTAATTCAGATGTTGGAGATGGATGTCCTTTTTGTAATATAAGAGGAACAATTTTTCACTGTTTTATGGAGTGTGAGGGAATAAAGCCTCTCTTTGAAATACTAGAGTCTTCGTTTACAGCTGTGGGGGAGATTTTCAATAACACTGTTATTGAAAATCTGAGTAGGAAAAATAAGATAGATATTGGATATAGTAAGGATGTAAGATGGGTTTTTAAAGGATTAGTAAAAGCGAGAATAAAAGTGGATGTTGAGTTATTCTTGGCTGTAAAAGACCTCCCATTGTTTGAGGAGAAGTTGACTTATGATGGAGAGGTATGTTTTGTGGAGGAGGGGAAATAATGTTTTGTTGATTTAATAAGTTGAATGTAAATGATTTTTTATTTTATTTATTAGTTTTTTATATGTTTATATAAGAAGGACACATTTGTTGTGTAATTTCTGAAAAGGCAGTGTGCCAATATTTAAAATACAGGTTTATAAAAATTCGAAACTCTCTTGCTCTCTCTCTCTATCTGTCTCTATCTCTGTCTCTGTCTCCGTCTCTGTCTCTCTCTCTCTCTCTCTCTGTATATCTCTCCCTCTCTCTCTCTCTCTCCCTGTCTCTCTGTCAATTAAATTAAATTCAATTCAAGAGGCTTTATTGGCATGGGAAACATATGTTAACATTGCCAAACAAGTCTCTCTCTATCTCTCTCCCTACTGTGTCACAGACTCTCCTGCTGTTGGGTCCCCTATGCCTTAGGCCAGATGAAATCTCCAGTTCATTTAGGGACTAAGAAGGGTCTCCCTGCGTATTGATGTGGCTCTGTGGGACTTCAGTGCAGTGAGCAGGAGGTTATTCGTTCTGGTCTGTGGATGGCTTGGCACTTGACTGTTGTTGTGTGTGTTTGTTGATGCTTGTCAGTAGCTACCTACAACCACTGCCCACCCACCTTTTCCCTGTGGGTTAAACACACACACCTTGTGGCCCCAACCACCGGTGGTGTATGGAGATTAGAGGGGCCCTCAAGGCTTTTATCTTCAGGAGTTTGAGCGCAGCACTAGGGGCTGAGGGCATAGTCCCATGAAATTGCCCACACTCACTCATTGCGTGTGTGAGTGTGTGTGTTTGTGCGCATGCTTGAGCGAGCCTGAATGCGGGTGTATGTGTGTTTGTGCGCATGCTTGTGCGAGCCTGAAGGCGTGTGTATGTGTGTTTGTGCGCATGCTTGTGCGAGCCTGAAGGCGTGTGTATGTGTGTTTGTGCGCATGCTTGTGCGAGCCTGAAGGAGTGTGTATGTGTGTTTGTGCGCATGCTTGTGCGAGCCTGAAGGCGTGTGTATGTGTGTTTGTGTGCATGCTTGTGCGAGCCTGAAGGCGTGTGTATGTGTGTTTGTGTGCATGCTTGTGCGAACCTGAAGGCGTGTGTATGTGTGTTTGTGTGCATGCATGGCACTAGGAGCTGAGGGCACCAGTCTCATGCCAAAGCTACTTCACTTTATCAGTCAATGGACCCTCTTCACCCCTCATCTGCTGTTTTTCTGTCTGGCGTTCTCCCAGTTTAGGTTATGCTCTCTCCCATGGCCCAGCTTGTTGCAGACTCAGCAGAAACACACAGAAACGCCTTTACCCTATAATGTTGAACCAAAGACCATCAACAATCTATTTTACGCATTTGTGTTGAGTACAGAGTGGATACACGCAGCATAGCATGACCAAAGTCTTGATTTCCGGCCACAGCCAGTTCTCCTGACCATCCAATCACAGCTCAGCCCAGCAGGAAGTGTTGCCATGCTAACTTGGATAGAAAGAGAGAGAGAGAGAGAGAGAGAGAGAGAGAGAGAGAGACACTAACTGAAACCACCTAGCATCAGAATATATGACCAACTGATGGACAGATGGACAGGCTGGAAGACGGAGACATTGACAGACTAAAATGCAGACATTTTATAAGCATCCGACTGTTGCGTTGATGATAAAGAGGGTAGTAATGATGGAGAACACTGACTGGTTGGCTAGAGTTCACTTAGTGGAAACAATGTAACACCACCTTTACTGTATGTATAATGTTTATAATGTCTTTTCCATCCTCTATCTACCTTTCTGCTATCAGAAAGAAGCTGCTGGGTTTTACTGACAGGCAGAACTCTGTAACAGGAGATGTGTGTGTGTCTGTGTACAGGTGTGTGTGTGTGTGTGTGTGTCCGTGTGTTTGAGTGTGCATGTATGTGTGTGTGTGTGTGTGAGGGGTTTTGATAAGGTGGATCACCTTCTGAATGGGCTGCTCTTCTGTAACTGGAGTCTCTTGGTGACCCAAGACAGATTCTCTCGCTCTGGGGAGAGAAATTCCAGAACCTGTCACGCTCCAAGCCTTAAGCAAACCCCTCTGGCATAATCACTGAGGAAAACAGCTGAAAGAGTCAAATCAAGCAATTACTTACAGCGCCCGCATTGAACGCAGCTCAGAGAGCAAAACGGCCTTAAGCAGATCTGCAACACCTGCAGCACCTGCCTGTTTAACGCCACTGACACTCAGCGTCACGCTCACACACACACTCATACACACACACACACACACACACACACACACACACACACACACACACACACACACACACACACACACACACACACACACACACACACACACACACACACACACACACACACACACACACACACACACACACACACACAGACACACAGACACACATGGACTAGGGTTGAATATTTTCCCGGTATTTTACAAATGTTCCATCCCGAGAATAAATCACTTTTCTCCCAGGTAACCCGGTATTTAATGCCAAAACCGGAAGTGTCATTCAAGAGCATTATAAAGCATATATATGTCTAGATTTGATTAGAGCTTTGATCAGCATGAAAATTCAAACCTGATGCCTGATGAGCCATATATTACATACATTTAATGAGCCCTACGTTAATGACATTTAATGAGCCCTACGTTAACCACATTTAATGAGCCCTACGTTAACCACATTTAATGAGCCCTACGTTAACGACATTTAATGAGCCCTACGTTAACAACACTTAATGATCCCTACGTTAACAACATTTAATGAGCCCTACGTTAACGACATTTAATGAGCCCTACGTTAACAACACTTAATGAGCCCTACGTTAACCACATTTAATGAGCCCTACGTTAACAACATTTAATGAGCCCTACGTTAACCACATTTAATGAGCCCTACGTTAACAACATTTAATGAGCCCTACGTTAACCACATTTAATGAGCCCTACGTTAACAACATTTAATGAGCCCTACGTTAACCACATTTAATGAGCCCTACGTTAACAACATTTAATGAGCCCTACGTTAACGACATTTAATGAGCCCTACGTTAACAACACTTAATGAGCCCTACGTTAACAACATTTAATGAGCCCTACGTTAACCACATTTAATGAGCCCTACGTTAACCATATTTAATGATCCCTACGTTAACAACATTTAATGAGCCCTACGTTAACAACATTTAATGAGCCCTACGTTAACAACACTTAATGAGCCCTACGTTAACCACATTTAATGATCCCTACGTTAACAACATTTAATGAGCCCTACGTTAACAACATTTAATGAGCCCTACGTTAACCACATTTAATGAGCCCTACGTTAACCACATTTAATGAGCCCTACGTTAACAACATTTAATGAGCCCTACGTTAACCACATTTAATGAGCCCTACGTTAACAACATTTTTAAATATAATAGGGCCTATTTGTATAATTAGTAGGCTGATGCATATACACATTTCATAATATTTCCCCTAATGTTATTAGCCTACCTCCCTTTTATCTCTCTATTGTTGCTTTATTCCTTCCTCGCTTTCAACAGTTAAATTAAATAAGTTTCATTCTCCTTATCTTCATCATTCAAATCACATCCCTTGAATAATATAGGACTAGAATTAGATGCAAAAGGTTTTCACTTCCCTTCACGAAGATTGAATGGTTATGGGTCTGAATAAACAACTGCTATAGGTCACCGCCATCGGGCGTTAGCGCTTCTTTCAAACTACCCTTGAGTTCTATTGGCTGCTGTATTTAACATTCAGCAAAAAAGAACTTGCGTCCCTCTTCGAATAGTCAATTGATATAAGAAATGTAAGAAACAATAATGTCCAGAAAGCTATTCTAGTCTAGCTATTCCTGCATGGGACTCCAAGAGCTAAGGAGCACAGGTGCTTGCATATTGCGCAAGAAACAGAGGCTATAATTTAGAAGCTTATTATGCATAACACATCATTAATTAGTTAAATATAAGGCTAATACTGCATTGAATTTATTACCCGAAAGAGGTTGGCTAGAACATCTATATATAGGGATATATATCAATCTGGAACAGGATTATCTATTTTGGATGCAATTGGAATGGAGTTGATGGAGAGAGAGACTGCAAGAGAGTGCTCGCGCGTGCACAGATTTATAGCAAAGATAATCGAGTGATAGGCTGTTTTAAAACTGCATCACCAATTATTATTTTTAAATTTTAACAATTAAAAACAAGGTGACCCCCGAAAGCCAGATGGGAGACGGGTAAATAAGACGCACATTCAGTCTTTATATTTCTGTAGCATAGACTATGCTGCAGAAAATATAGGCCTACCTGTCAGAAGAAAAAAGATGATGAGATGATAGGTCTACATGGATTGTGAACTGAGCTCCATACTGATCTGATCTGTCCCCACCCTGATCATTGATTCATCACGCAGAGGTCGTAGAGAAGACAGATTTAGACATTGCATATAATTTAAGTTCCATGTCATGCCATGCTGTTCATATAAATAATTTACTATAATTTACCGGTTTCTCACAGTTATTTATCCCGGGAAAAGGGAGTGGTTTTGGGCTGTAAATCCTGGTAAATCTCGGTAACCGCCATTCAACCCTAGCACAGACATACGCACACATCAATGTCAGATTGGGACACATAGTTGGCTGCCGAGTCAGAACAAGTAAAATAATCCACCCCAGAAACTGGGCTGCTACCAACCCAACTGCATTCAGGATAGAGAGATTCAGAGACTGTTGCACAGTAGGTTGAAAAATGAGCGGACCCTTTTCAAATGAATAACGAAATTGAATGTTGTTATTTCATTAGGTCAGGTACATTTTTGTTTAGACCCTATAGTGGTGCTGCCCCAACGGGACCCTACCTGACTGTCTACCAGGGCTTGCACTGTTAAAATGCATGCGTGCACACACACACACACACACACCACACACACACACACACACACACACACACACACACACACACACACACACACACACACACACACACACACACACACACACACACACACACACACACACACACACACACACAGAGGAAGGCCTGTAAGCATCTTCTTCAATTAGGAGTGTTTGGTCTTAACAACGCTCCGGCATCAACTAACCCACTGCTCCCTCGAGAGCCAGCCAGCAGATGACAGTTGAGGCTAATTGGCTGAGTGGCTGAGCAGCTTTACTGTGGGTGCTGTATGAGGTGTGTGTGTGTGTGTGTGTGTGTGTGTGTGTGTGTGTGTGTGTGTGTGTGTGTGTGTGTGTGTGGTAGGTAGGTAGGACACACTGAGGTTATTCATGCAGAGACACCTGGCTCCCCTGTGAGTGTATGTGCATGTGTTTTCACAGCTGGGTCTGACTGGAGAATGCTGGGTAAAACAGGGTCCTCAGTCGTCCCTTCGAACACTGACCCTCTGACCTCACACCTCGTTTTGACAAACTCATACACAAGGCTAATACACACGTATCTGCTAACGAACCACATCCAAATCACCATAATGCCCTCGAGGCCATGGTTTATGAAGAATACTATTATGGATAGGATTTAGACACATTCCAGCAACATCCTACACATGACAGTTTTCACAATTTACCCCTAAAGGCACTTTTAGATATCAAGCTTCCTTGCATCCATGTGACTAAAGCTGGTTCTCAAACTTTTAATACTGTGTCAGCCGTCAAAAGCATTTTAAATTTTCCAGTGACCCATCGATAAACAAAACCAATGTTTCTGCCCACAATCTAAAAACCATCGGTGGGTCCTGACTCTCTATTTGGGAAACTGGAGAATTCCTCATGTAAAACTGTGTGTGTATTCATTTGGCCAGAGTCAGCCAAATGTGTGTGTGTGTGTGTGTGTGCCAGCTCCCAAGAATGTGTGTATTGTTTATCACATTCCTGGTGTGTGTAGAGAAACAGCCAGAGAAACCGAATCCCTAACACCAACCTTAACACAAGCCGCTGTCCACAGCCTGTCCCAGACAGAAAATTGGGAGGGTTAGTGTCCAAATAACACTCTGGGAGAGGAGAGAACACTGAGTTTGTTTCCTACACTGTGTTTCGTATGCATGTAGTGTTGCGTGCGTGCGTGTGTGTGTGCGCGTGTGCGTGTGCGTGTGTGAAGTGTAGTGTGTTTTTCTCCTGGCACGAGACACAGTAGGCAGGACTGACAGGCTCTTTTTAGTGTATTATCAATTCTATCTAAACCAAACGGGTGTCAGTGTTCAGCAAACATAAAAACACAGTGAGGCATGCTGGCCTGTGTGTGTGTGTCTGTGCGTGTGCATGTGTGTGTGTGAGTAGAGTTTGGAGAGAGCTAAGGGAGATAGAGAAAAAGGTGTGTGTTTTGTCCGGGCTCTGCAAACATAAACATGGTGGTGTGTTAGCCTGATTGCTAATGTGGCGCAGCTCCGCTAAGTGCCACCTGGCCACTGCCAAAACAAATAGTGTGCACGCATGTACGTCGCGTGTGTGTTTGTGTGTGTGTTTGAGTATGGGCATGCATGTGTGTGCGTGGAGCTGCTAAGTGCCACCAGGCCGCTGCCAAAACAAACAGCTCTAATGAGAAGCAGCTCCTGGGGAAGAGAGGAGGCCGGGGCTGAAGCCTTGGGCTCGCCAGCCCAAACACACTGGCCCTGCTGTCTCCCACACAGGCTTAAAGAGAGGCCTGTTCACCCCCCACCTCCACCTCTCCACCCCTCCAACCTCTTCCACCCCACACCAGACAGCGCAGGAGTTAAAGTGTGAGAGGGGTAGATGAGGGGGTGTAAGGAGCAAGGTTGATAAGGTTAGGGGTTGATATGGTATGGGTTAGGGGGCATCACAATTTACAAGCAGATCTTGTATCAGGAAACCAGTAGAGTGTGTCCTATCCGCAGGGACTGTGTGTGTGTGTGTGTGTGTGTGTGTGTGTGTGTGTGTGTGTGTGTGTGTGTGTGTGTGTGTGTGTGTGTATGTGTGTGTGTGTATGTGTGTGTGTGTAAGTCTGAAAGAGAGAGAGAACGGTAGCTAATTCTGAAAAACACAAGTTAATTGTTGTACTTGATTGTGAACCAACAATGGAGATAAAACCTTATAAAAGCCTGCTGTGTGCTCTGTGATCACCAGATGTTTGTGGGTGTGTTTGTCCGTGAGTAACATACATTATCATAAATATACACGCAGTATAGCATACACAAGATGCATTAATCAAACACCAGAGGGGAGACCACATAACATACAATATCATTTTAAAAAACAAACACACACAGCCATGGTTGGGGGTGGGTGAGTGTGTGTCTGTGTGTGTACAGGGGAAGAGGAGACGGGAGATTAGGGTCTAAAGTCTCTCAGTCTCCAGGACAATCCAGCCTGCCTGCCTGGCTACCACTCTCATTTTAACAGAGACAGAGACAGACAGAGAGAGAGAGAGAGGAAGAGAGAGAGAGAGGAAGAGAGAGAGAGAGAGAGAGAGGAAGAGAGAGAGAGGAAGAGAGGAAGAGAGAGAGAGAGAGAGAGAGAGAGAGAGAGAATAGGGGCGGAAGGAGGAGGAGAGAGAAGAGAAAGAGACAGACGAGACAGACACAGGGAATGAAAAAAAGGGGAGAGAGAGGGGAGAGGTGGGAGAGATTGAAAAAGAGACAGAAAACAGAAGAACCTCCTCCTTAAGTCAGTCCAGATAAGAGTGACCCTTTAACTGAATGAGCCTCATACTGGCTGAGCTGAAAAGCTGCTCATGTAAATAGCTTCGACATCACATGCCTGCTAAATATCCGGTCAGACATTGCCCTCAATTTCTTCCTACACAAACAGACTGACTGTTTGGTACAAGCATTGCCTACTAAATGAACTACGCTTTTGCTAGTCCCATCAAACATTGTGCTTTATACAGTATATTGGGTGAACTCAAACACCTTCATCTTATTATCATATTATTGAAATTATTTTTGAAATGTTAGAGAACTGCCCCTAAAAACCAACTAATCCATTTGAAAATGGCATATGTGGTATCGATATAAGTTCTGATATTTATTTTAGTTTAAAAATTGACTACAAAGTGTAAATAGGATAATTTTGGTCATAAAGTCAGTCTCCTCTAAAACAGAGCTTGGAACTGCAGTCCATCACAAGGAGTAAATGAAGGTTGGGTTTGGATAACCATTATCAACAAATCATGCCCCCTTTTGCCAAGCTCCACGTGCAAATCGCCCCTCCGCTCACGTCGCTTCCCTTCATTGAATGGGGCTCTGTTGTTTCGCCGTCCCCAACCACCGGCGTTCAAAGGATCACAGCCATTTGAGACTGAAATGCATGCTTCCAGCAGGATGTACAGCCAACAACTATGGTTTGTTTGCATGCGGAACAGGTGGTTTGAGTTCATTGTTCCAGTGGTGCTGAGTATACCGGTAGCTAGACCATAGACCACTGGATATGTGTCTGGTTATGTAAGAGATAATCAACGAGGGGCTATGTGTTCTACGGGAAAAAATGAATGACTTGGAAGGTGTGTTCCACAACTCTCTAGCGGAGTGGAATTAACCTTCCACGGAGTTGCATTATTTTCCAGACAACACATAGAGCCCCCAGTTGATTATCCCTTTTATACCAAGGCTATAATTTAACACATTTACCACTAGAAATGTGTTCATTTGCCAGTAGAAATGTATTCAACATCTACTGAAGTAGCTACCAAGTTTACTAGATAGTGACTGTAGTTGCCTTGGTAACTAAACAAACAGACTAGCTAGACCAGCTAACCAAACCAACAGTCCTGGCTTGCTATTATGAAAATTGAATTCAACAATGCCAATAATGTTTTCAATTTGACTTTTGCTTTCAAAAGCAGATTAACTATAGCCATAGAATTCTACCATGCAAATATACAGTGTGCTATAAGGAAATAATGCACGCTCTAGAATGCCCTTCAAGCCAATCAGAAACCAGTATTCAACAACGCAATGGTATAAGTATATTTTGGTAATCATTATCACTATCATCACTAGCATAGCTGATGTTAGCTACCAACTAGCTAGCTACCTAACTAGCTAGCTAGCTGGCTAACATTAGCCTACCTTAATTCAACTTGGATTTGGCTTGGAAAAACAATAACATTTCAAAAGAATATCATGATGATGTCACCTTATTGACTTTAGATGCAGTTTAACTTTAGCAAGCTAACTAAGATTGAGGGGACCACCGTATTTTAGCTTTTTACAAACTTTGTTAGTAAGAGTAATGGCAACATTGCCATCTCCCTAGAGTAAATTTGGCATCATAATATGGCAAAATTGTTTCCTTCTAATTATTTGTCTACTTTAGCAATGTCATCATATTTCCATGCCACTCTAAGTTAGTGTAATTTAGACGAAACAGTCACATTAGCCTACGAGGTGCAACCTATGTCTAGGGCACAAATAAATATTGGATTCAGCTATGGTGGTACTAACTAACTCATGTCTGACTAGCAGCAACAAACTCAAACCATCCCAGGGCCATAGTAAAACAATTCACAGTTGGTTGCATAGTGTAACGGCGTCACCAACCTGAATTTAATCCAATCTGGAGCCAGTCAGTCTACATCTGTAAAGCATAGAATTAGCTTCCAAACGAGATATTGTTATTTCTCGAGCTATGTTTATAATTGAGGCATGATGACAATCATTGACCCTGTTTTTCTGTTAGACAAAGCGCACAGTTAGATGCCAGACTGATCCCCTGGTCATGAACGGATGCCGGAACCTACCAGAATGAGCAAAGGTGGTTATCATAACATGTCCGACAATGTGATTGCAATGGTTTAACAACCCCCCCCCCCCAAAAAAAATAATTTCATTCAATGTTCACTATTTTCACAGCTTGTCAGGCAAGACCTCAGAATAAAAGTGTGTCATGTGACACAAGTAGCCTTGTGACACCTCTTCCATTGTTGCCAGTCTCCCTTGACTCCTATGAAAGGACACGCCATAATGAGGCCTCTGATAGTGACTTGAGTTACTGCCCTGAGAACACAGACGGCTTCATCAACAACGACAGGTAAAGTGTGCTATGTGAAATGTGAAAAGTTGTATTAAAAAATACCAGACTTCCCAGCCAAGAAGATACAACTAGTACAGTCATTTTGGATGTGAAGTGCATTAGCAAAAAGCTTTGTCCTTTCTTCAGAGCAAAATGCAATTTACCATTTGGCTGTCTATTATATCACCCTGTCGCAGCCCCCTCCCGGTCCACACCACCTCATACGATTGCATGCTGAAGTTGTGCGAGAGATATTCTGTTTGCAGCCGAACATACAGGATAGAGAAGTCCAGCAAGGGGGCCCTCATCAGCATCATGGAGACATGCCCTTGCTGTGATCATTCATATGAATGGAAGAGTCAAATCAAATTGTGTTCATCACATGTTTCGTAAACAACAGGTGTGGACTAACAGTGAAATGTTTACTTACTGGCCCTTCCCAACAATGTAGAGAAAAAGCAAATAGAGAAATAATAGAAAAGAAATACACGTTATAATAAAAGTAATCATTTTACATTTTTGTCATTTAGCAGACGCTCTTATCCAGAGCAACTTAAAGGAGCAATTAGGGTTAAGTGCCTTGCTCAAGGGCACAGACCAATTTTTTTCACGTAGTCAGCGACTTTTCAGTTACTGGCCCAATGCTCTTAACCGCTAGGCTACCTGTAATAAAACACAATGACTAACGATAGCTTGGCTATATACACGGGGTACCAGTACCGAGTTCATGTGCAGGGGTACGAGGTAATTGAGGTAGATATGTACATATAACTAGGAATAAAGTGAAAGATAATAAACAGCAGCAGCTTATGTAATGACTCAAAAACTTTAGTGCAAAAAGGGTCAATGCAGATAGTTAAATAGTTAACCAAATAGCTATCTGGACTAACTATTTAGCAGTCTTATGGCTTGGGGGTTGTTCAGGGTCCTGTTGGTTCCAGACTTGGTGCATTGGTACTGCTTGCCGTGCGGTAGATTAGGGTGGCTGGTGTCTTTTACAATTTTAGGACTTTTCTCTGACACCGCCTGGTATAGAGATCCTGGATGGCAAGAAGCTCAGCCCCCCTATGGTACTGGGCCTCACGCACTACCCTCCGTAGCGGTACAGGGTGTCTAGGATGATGGTGTTGATGTGAGCCATGACCAGCCTTTCAAAGCATTTCATGGCTATAGGTGTGAGTTTTACGGGGCAAAAATAATTTATACAGGTTACCCTGGTATTCTTTGACACAGGGACTATGGTGGTCTCCTTGAAACATGTAGGTATTACAGACTGGATCAGGGAGAGGTTGAAAATGTTAGTGAAGACACTCGCCAGTTGGTCAGCGCATGCGCTGAGTTTGCATCCTGGTAATCCATCTGGCCCCAGGGCCTTTTGAATGTTAACCTGTTTAAAGGTCCTTACTCACATCGGCTACGGAGAGCGTGATCACACACTTGTCCGGAACAGCTGGTGAGCTCATGCATTGTTCAGTGCCGTTTTCCTCGAAGCGAGCATAGAAGGCATTTAGCTCTTCTGGTAGGCTCTCGTCACTGGGCAGCTCACATCCGGCGAGCGTCAGAGCCGGTTTATTAGGATTCGGTCTTAGTCCTGTATTGACGCTTTGCCTGTTTGATGGTTCGTCGGAGTGGATAGCGGGATTTCTTATAAGCGTTCGGATTAGTGTCCCTCTCCTTGAAAGCAGCCGCTCTACCATTTAGCTCAGTGCAGATGTTGGCTGTAATCTATGGCTTCTGGTTGAGAAATGTATGCATGGTCACTGTGGGGACAACACCGTCGATGCACTTATTAATGAAGCCGGTGACTGCTGTGGTAAACTCCTCAATGCCATCGGATGAATCCCGGAACATATTCCATTCTGTGCTATTGAAACAGTCCTGTAGCTTAGCATCCGCTTCATCTGACCACTTCCGTATTGAGCGTGTCACTGGTACTTCCTGTTTGAGTTTTTGCTTGAAAGCAGGAATCAGGGGGATAGAGTTATGGTCAGATTTGCCAAGTGGAGGGCGAGGGGGAGCTTTGTATGCATTTCTGTGTGTGGGGTAAAGGTGATTTAGAGTTTTATAGTTACACAGGTGACATGCTGGTAGAAATGATGTAAAACAGATTTCAGTTTCCCTGCATTAATTAACCCCTAGAGTTCATGTCCGTGCCCCCACGGAAATCAAATTAGCATAATAAAGAAAGTCCTCATCGAAATCCATCTGTCTAAGCCAGAGATTTCTGTTATTTTGCATGGGCTGCGTCTCCACATCTGCCAACTGCGGCCTTCCGCATCTGTGGTGGAAGGTGGCTGAGATACAGCGGATAACTCTGTAGTGTCCAAACGGTTTGGCTTACGAAATAACCCCTCTATGTCAAAAAAAGTTTCAGACTGATTTGTAATAATATTTCAATCTGAAGGAAGTATGGCTTAAAATGCATCAGAAAGGAAGTTCAGGAAAACATTAGGCAAAAATTGTGAATGATCTTCTGTGTAGAAAAGAACATCATCATTGATAATGTTCTTCTTAAACCAGTCTGATTTACTGCCTGGTCCTGTCCACTCTGTTCTAAGGGGTTCTGAGGGAAACAGAAGACACATATGGGGTCAAAATATTTTGTAGCTTAAACCATTAAAAAGTTAGAGTCACAATTCTAGGAAGAAAACAGAAACCGCTCTGTTTAATACTCAGCTCCATTGAATGCAAGGCCAGATCCGCTGTGGTGGTGGCATCTCTGAAGCCTTCCCATCTCCAACAGTATCAAGCAAGGATGTATCTTGGGCCCGGTGGTCTTTAACATAATTTTCACTGCCGTCCTCATCCACGCTACTAAGGACCTCAAAAAAGGAATCTGCATCAGATACAGGGATGATGGTTCAATCTACAACCTGCGCGGGCTTCGAGCAAAAACCAAAATACAAGAACATCTTAACCGTGAGGACCTCTTCACCATTGACAGTGCCCTCCTCATGCACACAGGGGTAGACCTCCAGTCTTTGGCAGACTGCTTTGATGAAGCTTACCAGAGTTTTGGTTTTACCATCAGCTTGGAAAAAACTGTAGTCCTCAGTCAACTATCACCCATGTCCAACCCAGTGACCCCCCAGCATCCACCTCAGTAGATCTGAGCTCCAGAATGTCGACCACTTCACATATCTGGGGAGCACCATCTCCAAGGTCAGCTCACTCAACCAATATATAATAATTAGAATCCAGAAAGCAAGCCAGTCATTGGGAAGGCTGAGGAACAGGATACTTAACCATACACCCTCACTCTTTCCACAGAGATTAAAATATATCATGCTGTAGTGATCACAACCCTGCTGTATGGCTGTAAAACTTAAAGCCAACTTCACGTCAAGCAGCTGAAAATATTCCACACACAATCTCTTAGATCTATTATGGGTATCTGGTGGCAAGACAAGGTGTCCAACCTGGGAGGTACTGCAGATATCTAACAACACCAGCATTGGGGCTAAGATCATTAAGGCACAGCTCCGATTGACCAACCACACCTCAGGATGCCCCAACACCGTCTCCCAAGAAGGATCTTCTTTGGCGAGCTACAGCACAGGAAGACAGGCCAACCCAAAAAGCGCTTCAAAGACAACCTTAAACACAATCTTAAGTTCTGCAATATCCAGCCCAGCCAACTCACAGCCATCACCTCCTCCCGATCAACCTGGCACTCCAAAACCATTACAGCAGTAAACAACTGCCAGAACAGAAACAACTGTCTAGCTTCAGCCAGAACAAAGCGCCATTCCCACACAATCGGACCAACAACACTGCTGTCCTGGCTAAATTTCCCAACCTTGTCCCATTTCCATCATGGCCACCTAATCATCCCCATCATTCCTAATTGGCTTATATCACTCCTCACCTCTCCACCTGATAGCTGATGTGTGGTGAGTGTTCTGGCACAAATGGTTGCTGTGCATCACCCAAGTGGGTGCTACACATTGGTGGAGGATGTGGTGAATTTCCCACCCTTACATCGCTTAGAGCACCTGGAAAGGCGCAATATCAATGTGATCAATTATTTATATTATTTTCATCATGTGTATATTTTTGTAAATACAACCTCTAGATCCAGAATCATCTCTTGCATTGTATATAAATAGCATTCACCTACCAAATATCGAAACCTGGCTTGTCTGCAACATGACTGTGCTAGCCTACCTTACTGAGCTTAAGCCTAGGCATTAGCTAGGGGAGCACACACAAGTTTTCAGACAACACGTTAGGTTGTCATCACGCAAGCATCTCTGAACCACCTGTGCTAAGTTACATTAACATTAGTGTCTTTGTGTGTGTGTGTGTGTGTGTGTGTGTGTGTGTGTGTGTGTGTGTGTGTGTGTGTATGTGAGAGAGAGAGAGAGAGAGAGAGAGAGAGAGAGAGGGAGACAGAGAGAGAAAGTGAGAGAGAGAAAGTGAGAGAGTAATCTACTGACAGTATATGGGGGAATGTGTGTGTGTGGCAATGCAGTCTAATATCCACCCTGACAGAGCTGGCAGAAGCGAGCTGACCCCGGCTCGTCAGGTCGTTCCTAACCTATTTCCTGCCGGCTGGTGCTGCGCTGTTTGTGATGGCGACACATCTCGCTCTGTTTGCGGGGCAGGTGTGGAGAGGGAGCAACTCTGTGTCTATGTGCGTGCATGCATGAGAGAGAGAGAGACAGAGGCTCAGTTAGAAAGTTATTTTAGGCACAGTCAACCCAGTAAGTTATTTTTAGGATTGATGGACTGAGTGTGTGTTGTGCTGAATGACATGCTGTGTATGTATACCTACAGATTGCAAAGCAGGAAATGCAAACTTGTAGTGTATTTGAAGTTTCAAAATGTATAAACCTCTACAAAAATCTCCATGATATATAATCCACATAATAATTTACATTTCCTGTTGCTGCAGGATTATTTTCCTGCTATAGCAAACTCGCTCAAATTAAGATCCTACATCTGTATGTGCTTGCTTGTGTATGTGTGTGTTGGCATCAGAGCAGACTGGCAGGCTTGGGAGGCTGTGGTAAGGCAGTGTATGTGGATGGTTGAAGGTGCCTGTGTAGGTCGTGTGAAAGAGGCGTCAGAGTGACGCTTCCCCTGAATTTGATATAGATCAACAACGCTCCTAACAGAGTCACACTCCAATACCCTCCTCCTCCCTACCTTTAATGTATCTACCCCTCCTCTGCTCCTCACCCCATAATACCCTTTTTCTACCTCGCCTCTCTACATTTCTCCTCTTTCCACCTCATCTCTCTCTACCTCTTCTGTTTACCTCCTCTCTTTACCTCTCTTCTTTACCCTTCCTCCCTCTTCCTCTACACTTCCTCTCTTCCTCTCTACCCCGCCTCTCTCTTCTGCTCTACCCCTCCTCTCTCTTCTTCTTTACTTACTCACTCCTCCACATTTCTACCAACAGAATCCCACTGCGTGTGTGCGCTTGTGTATGTGTTTGGGATCAGTTGTTCCTTTCAGGATATTGTATTATTCCAGGGTGAGCACTCTTTTGAGTTTGGGGATGAAATCCAGGTAAACCATCGGAATGCCATCGGAATTCCATTGGACTTCCATAGGAATGCGGCGTGATAAATCTGACACAGCCTTGCAAGAGGACACACATGCCAACTTCTACAGGTTCACTACAAAACACACACAAACACCCCCCCCAGCCTCACCATCAGTGATATCATCTACGTGTACGTGGACATTCATGTCTACGTGGACATTCATGAAGAGAAATGTGTTCTCAGAAGATTCTCCCATAAGACTCAGTGTCTTATTCTGTTCTATACAGTAATGGATGTTTGTGTTGCCATGGTGATGAACCTATACTGGGCCACCCCCGTGTGTGTGTGTGTGTGTGACAGGTGGGTCTGGGTGGTCTGTGGGGGTTTATATGTGAGTATGCCTGTCTCCTTGGTGACAGTAGACTCATGAACATATTGAATCTCCAGGGATAACAAAGGCTCCCAGCCTGAGACAGACTCTCAGTCAAGCCACTCTCAGATTAAGCACATATTTACGCATACACACACATATCTTCTCCTCCTTCACAAAGATAAACACCTAGCAAACAGCCCCCAAATTAAGTTATTGAATGATGTCACCTAGGTAATCAAAGCTGAGTTCAGTAAGGCATTAAACTGTCCCAGCTTCAGGAAGAAGCTATCTGCTTGTTCACAGAATCTCTCCTATCCACATTCCTCACTTCACTGATCACACACTCATAAAAAATTAACTTTCCCATGCATTTAGAAGGAAGAATATAATAGAATAGAGAAAAAAAATATCCACACAGAGGCCTGCAGCTTTCTCCTCCTAATACTCACAGGCATCCACACCACAGATGTACAGAGCTGTGGATGAGGTGATCTGTGAACTGTAAAATATTTTACAGCATGAAACCGAGTTTTTTTAGGAACACATGCTCTTTCCATGAAATAGACCAGGGCTGCCCAACCCTCTTCCTGGAGCTCGACCCTCTTGTTGGTTTTCAGTCCAACCCTCTTCCTGGAGATCTACCGTCCTGTTGGTTTTCAGTCCAACCCTAATTTAACACACCTGATTCTACTAATTAGTTGCTCAACAAGACCTGAACTAGCTGAATCAGATATTCCAAATTAGGGTTGGACCGAAAACCAACAGGACAGTAGATCTCCAGGAAGAGGGTTGGGCAGCCCTGACATAGACTGACCAGGTGAATCCAGGTAAAAGCTATGATCTCTTATTGATGTCACCTGTTAAATCCACTTCAATCAGTGTAGATGAAGGGGAGGAGGCAGGTTAAGTAATTATTTTTAAGCCTTGAAACAATTGAAACTGCAACGGTGCTGGGTTTTCCCCTACTCTTAAGTTTCGCGTGTGTATCAAGAATTGTCTACCACCAAAAGGACAGCCAGCCAACTTTACACAACTGTGGAATGCTTTTGACACCTTATAGTCCATGCCCTGATGAATTGAGGCTGTTCTGAGGGCAAAAAATTGGAAGGTGTTCCTAATGTTTGTACACTGTGTGTGTGTGTGTATATATACACACTGAAACTGCCAAAATAGAGGAAAACATCAAGTGTTTTAATAGGGCGTTGGGCCACCACAAGCCAGTATCTGGAACTCTATTGGAGAGATACGACAACATTCTTCCACCAGAAATTCCATCATTTGGTGTTTGGTTGATAGTGGTGGAAAATGTCTCAGTGTTGGGTTGAGATACGGTGATTGATACAGCCATGGCATATGCCTTACATTGTTTTCATGCTCATCAAACCATTCAGTGACCACTTGTGGATGGGGGCATTCTCATCCTATAGGTGCGTAGCCAAAATGATGGCCTGCCCAGGATTTTTATACATGACCCTAAGCATAATGGGACGTTAACTGCTTAATTAACTCAGGAACCACACGTGTGGAAGCACCTGCATTCAATATATTTTGTATCTCTCATTTACTCAAGTCGTTCCATTATTTTGGCAGTTGTATGTATGTATGTATGTACATCATGTGACATCCACTTTCACCCAAATAGACTATAAGGTAACCTATAAAATTGGATATTTATGTTATGTTCAATACTGTAAATTATTGTTTTATCAGTGGGGCAAGAGCGACATCTTTTGGTCGATTATTAGTCATCTGTATAGACTTTCGTCCTCTGATATAAACTGCAAAAGCTCATTAGATTTATGCGATTAAAAACTGGACACGTTAAGTGGTTATTCTAATGTGAATAAATAAAACTAAATACCGACGATATTTTGCCGTTAACTTGAATGGAAATACAGCTATCTCAGGTAGGAACCAACGTTGGTACGTGTTGTGACTGAACCATTCCGGGGTTATTTTCTGGTTACAGTTTCCTTCCAAACAGCTGTTTTACACCTCAGTGTTTCAACAGGCGACTGTTGTTGTCTGCACTTTCTGTGTTGACAATCTGAGCTCTTATTGAACGTAAGTGTTTTTTTAATACCAGATACCTTTCAAATAAACGTAATTTGATTGTTTGTTTATGTTTTTGTGCTAAAGCTGTGGCTAGCTAGCTGGCGAGTTTAAGTGCTCTCTGACTAACGTTAGTTGCTAACGTTAGAAGTGGAATGCTAGCTACAGTAGCTAATTTAGGTTAGGTAGCAAAGATGGCAGCTTACCGTGTGTTTGTTTGTGGACACAGTAGTATAAATTGTTGATCGCACTGTCCATTAGTAATTTGTTCAAATGTTCACGTGATTACGCTTTCAATCTTACTTCAGGTTGAGTTGATCGAGTCGTTGTGCTGTGGTGGCTGTCAGTCAGTAACCATGGAGCCCACCTGTCGCAAAGACAAAGCGAAGTTGAACTCCACTCCTACTCGCGGCGACAGGGCCAAGCAGAAATCCGCCCAGCAGGAACTGAAACAACGACAACGGGCAGAGGTAAAGTCACAACAATGGCTTGCTTGGGTGGCAGTTTCTTTCAAACTAGCTAAATGACAAGAGTTGGTTAAATGGTCCGTCTTTTCCCACGTCTGTCAAACATGTCATTTGACAGTACACAGGCTATAACTGGCTGCAATTCCATGGATGGTTGAATTAGTTCAAACTGCTCAAGCTTCTGCAGAGAGGTCAAATGACATGTTTCAGTGATAAGGATAACCTACAATAGTTACCTTACACACAACCTTTGCCCATGCTTTATGATGCCACTACTAGATGGCTGATCTTCATTGTTGTGTGTATTTTAGATCTACGCCCTGAATAAGGTGATGACAGAGCTGGAGCAGCAGCAGTTTGAGGCCTTCTGTAAGCAGATGCAGTCCCAGGGAGAGTGACTGACAACCTCCCAATGGCAGCCCAGGACCATAAACCCTAACCTTCAGCAGCCCTGTCCCACAGTTCAACTACAGTCTTAACCAGTAAAACAAGAGTATTTCTTACATATCATACAGACATGTTGAACTGTGGCTATTGCTGAGCGATTAACCGAGGGGTCAGTTATTTTACGTTTTTTTAAACAACAAATTGACCTACTTGGGTTCAATTATTTGAATTCTATTTTTTTTGGTTTTCTGTGCCCATTGCACAGTTTCTCTAGAGATAAATCAGATCCTGCTTGAACTGTGCAATGTAGTAGGGAGTTGTAGTTTCCAAAAGGCCAATATTCTACTTAACGTAATTAACTACAATGACCATTATCCATTGCACATTTACTTGTACGGTCTTTCTTTTACGCCTGCTACAGAAGAGGCAGAAGAATGCACAATCATTAGGGGGATATAGAGAGCAGTTGTTACTTCCTGAGGTATCTCTACCTGAAAATAAATGATCTATTCTAAGTGATTGATAGTTGGTATTCAGCAGTCATAAAAGTATGCCTTATTTACTTTGAACTACAAAATAGAGATTTTGTCAGAAAGCATATGCAGCAGCTCTATAGAGATGAGCTGTTGACTTGGAATGAAATAAGTCATAAATCAAATGTAATATACACAACTGAAATTGTGAATAAATGGTTAATAAGTGATAAGCAGTAATGAGCAGTCACTACCATCATGGGACTTTGATTCATTGTTTTATTCTGAATTACAGCATACAACCCAAATAATCAAAACCGAAATCCAAAACCTTGATTATTTTTTTAATATAATCAAACCGAACCCGAACCGACCTCAAAAAGCACTAATCGTTTAGCACTAACTGTGAATCATTTGCTGAGGGATATTTCAATCCTGGTCCTGTTATGCAGTGGTTGCCATAGATATGATAAGAATCATGTGGATCGCTGGTGGTGTGCTCTCCTATTGCCTTTCCTGTCCTCATGCACTGAAACGGTTGTTTTCTGGTATGTGCAATGTTGTCACTGCGCCAGTCAAAACAGTTTTAATGCATGGAGTGTAAGGACAATAACATGCAGACAGACTCAAACACTCTGGGGATACAGCCATTGGTTATCAACATGCTCCATATGTTGTCATAAGTGGACATGCATTGTGAATGTAACAAGACAAGATTATTGGCATATTCTAAACTCAGCAAAAAAAGAAACGTCCTCTCCCTGTCAACTGCGCTTATTTTCAGCAAACTTAACATGTGTAAATATTTGGATGAAAATAACAAGATTCAACAACTGAGACATAAATTGAACAAGTTCCACAGACATGTGACTAACAGAGATGGAATAATGTGTCCCTGAACAAAGAGGGGGTCAAAAGTAAAAGTATCTGGTGTGGCCACCAGCTGCATTAAGTACTGCAGTGCATCTCCTCATGGACTGCACCAGATTTGCCAGTTCTTGCTGTGAGATGTTACCCCACTCTTCCACCAAGGCACGCACATTTATGGGTGGAATGGCCCTAGACGTCACCCTCTGATCCAACCGGTCCCAGATGTGTTCAATGGGATTGAGATCCGGGCTCTTCGCTGGCCATGGCAGAACACTGACATTCCTGTCTTGCAGGAAATCACACACAGAACGAGCAGTATGGCTGGTGGCATTATCATGCTGGAGGGTCATGTAAGGATGAGCCTGCAGGAAGGGTACCACATGAGGGAGGAGGATGTCTTCCCTGAAACGCACAGCGTTGCGATTGCCTGCAATGACAACAAGCTCAGTCCGATGATGCTGTGACACACCGCCCTAGACCATGACGGACCCTCCACCTCCAAATCGATCTCGCTCCAGAGTACAGGCCTCGGTGTAACGCTCATTCCTTCGACGATAAACGCGAATCCGACCATCACCCCTGGTGAGACAAATCTGCGACTCATCAGTGAAGAGCACTTTTTTTTCAGTCCTTTCTGGTCCAGTGACGGTGGGTTTGTGCCCATAGGCAACGTAGTTGCCGGTGATGTTTGATGAGGACCTGCCTTACAACAGGCCTACAAGCCCTCAGTCCAGCCTCTCTCAGCCTATTGTGGACAGTCTGAGCACTGATGGAGGGATAGGGCGTTCCTGGTGTAACTCGGGCAGTTGTTGTTGTCGTCCTGTACCTGTCCCGCAGGTGTGATGTTCGGATGTACCGATCCTGTGCAGGTGTTGTTACACGTGGTCTGCCACTGTGAGGACGATCAGCTGTCCATCCTGTCTCCCTGTAGCGCTGTCTTGGGCGTCTCACAGTACGGACATTGCAATTTATTGCCCTGGCCACATCTGCAGTCCTCATGCCTCCTTGCAGCATGCCAAAGGCTCGTTCACGCAGATGAGCAGGGACCCTGGGCATCTTTCTTTTGGTGTTTTTCAGTCAGTAGAAAGGCCTCTTTAGTGTCTTAAGTTTTCATAACTGTGACCTTAATTGCCTACCGTCTGTAAACTTTTAGTGTCTTAACGACCGGTCCACAGGTGTCTGTTCATTAATTGTTTATGGTTCATTGAACAAGCATGGGAGACAGTGTTTAAACCCTTTACAATGAAGATCTGTGAAATTATTTGGATTTTTACGAATTATCTTTGAAGACGGGGTCCTGAAAAAGGGACGTTTCTTTTTTTTGCTGAGTTTATATACAGAGATGGACTGTGTAATGAAGAGGTGTTCAGTCCCAGAGGGCCACATGGGATGGCCAGGCTTTTTTGCGCCCCTACAGGACTAGATATGCCCACCCGTTGGTGTAATCTATTCATAAGAATGGATGTTATGGATCTGAGGTGCTACCACTGTGTTACACTCCAAGCCAAAGCTTAACATCACCCTTCTCCCTGTATTGCCTAAAAGACAAATCATGACCAAGATTAAAAGATTTTCAATGATAATCTTTTGTGGAGTCCTAAAGTGAATGTCCACAGTGCAAATTATGTTCTTCCCCCATCTAACTCTCATAATCTACATTGTCAGTATTAATGGTGCTTATGTTTACTGCTTGGTTTTAAACACACGTTTTTAGAGTAGCCTATTGTTTGTGTACTACAATGACTATACAGAAATCTGTATAAAACAGGCTAATATGTCACTGATACAGTTCTGTCAAAATTACTGTATCCTAGTTTAAGCTGTCCAATTCCACACTGTTATAGTGACAATCTTAACTGTAGGCCTACCACCTTTATTGTTCTGTTGGTTCATGTTTGATACTCTGTTTTTAATTAAAGCATGGTTTTAATAAATCTTATGGTGAAGTGAAAATGTGCAATGGGTGTTTGATTCCAACCAATTTAAACTAGATATATCTACACAACTAACACTTGACTCCTTAATGTGGTTAATGAGACTTATTAGACTTTGTCTAAGACTGAAACGATGCCTGCCCCAAGAAGTGAGCATAACAGGACTGCTATTGACAGCCAGCAATGTGCGTGATCATATCAAAAACACCCATCCCTTGTCTCTCCTACAGTTGAAGTCGGAAGTTTACATACACTTAGGTTGGAGTCATTAAAACTCGTTTTTCAACCCCTCCACAAATTTCCTGTTAACAAGCTATAGTTTTGGCAAGTCGGTTAGGACATCTACTTTGTGCATGACACAAGTAATTTTTCCAACAATTGTTTAGACAGATTATTACACTTATTTACTGTATCACAATTCCACTTGGTCAGAAGTTTACATACACTAAGTTGACTGTGCCTTTAAACAGCTTGGAAAATTCCAGAAAACTATATCATGGCTTTAGAGGCTTCTGATAGGCTAATTGACATCATTTGAGTCAATTGGAGGTGTACCTGTGGATGTATTTTTAAGGCCAACCTTCAAACTCTGTGCCTCTTTGCTTGACATCATGGGAAAATCAAAAGAAATCAGCCAAGACCCCAAAAGAAACTGTAGACCTCCACAAGTCTGGTTCATCCTTGGGAGTGTTGGAGATTTTCCAGTCATCTGATGATTCTCAGTACCTATACTGTTCTCTTTGAAGTAGAAAAAATAATCAATATAAGTTTAAATATTAGACATGTGAAGGCTGAAGCCCATGTGAGTGTACAAAGCTGGACCAACATCGAATTGACCATTGGACATGTAAAAAACAGAACGTAAGGAGAATTTGGGTAGATGAGGCAAGGTAGACGAACAAGATGTGTCTGGTCTGGGCCATATCTGATCTTGTGAAGGCTACTGGACACACACATGGGTTAATCATACATAAAACAACGTCAGTCTGAACTTGTGAATACCTTTGGACAGGAGCATTAGCTAAGGGGTATGCATGTCATGCCACCAATAGAATCTATGCCCCAATGTCTGAGCCAATAAGAGAATGGAAACTAAGACAAGATTCGGAAAATGGGGTGATGACGTTATGTAAGGGTAAGACTGTATAAAAACCAAGCACTAAGAATGAAGATTCAGTTGTTTCATGAACTAACTCTGCTTTGTTGCTCTCTGTGATAAAGTCTAATCGAATTCACAAGCTCCGGTATCTGAGAAGTATTTGAGTCAATATTTTTCCACAACATAATGGCGAGCTTGCCAGGAGTGGCTATAGGGACCAGTAGACAATGACGCTTTTGTAGCTGACAACGGTCCTTCCGGGCAATCTCACAAACAGGTGGCCACTAAATTATTACAGGTAAGCTTGTTCTTACTATAGTATAATGTTTGTGTGATTTGCTTTGGGAGTCCTGTAACGGCGATAGAAGCACCGCGTTGGTCTCTCCAAATTTTTAAAAGAACCAAGTAATACTGAAAGCTTTTGAATTCAATAACTGCATGCATGCTTAAGCTTTGGGGGGTTAAAATAGTTATTGATAGACATTTGTGTGGATTTGATGGATAGGGTGTTGTGTGCCTTGCTGGTGTTGGGTGGTCGGTAGGGAGGGGCTTTCACTTGCTCTGGTCGGACTGTCCAACGGACCCGCATGGGTGGCCTGTTTGAGTAGGGATTTGTCTGATTCTGCTTGGCCGGGCACGACTGTTTCGGGACCTGTCTGGGCTTGTGCGTTAACACAACCCATTCAACTTGATCAGGCGGTCCGAGTTGGGTGTGTGATTCAGGTTGTCCCTCTCTCCAGACTGTTCATCTGGGGAACTTGTCCAGCCTGGCTGGTGTGTTTGTCTGCCCTGACTAGCTGGCTGCGTGGCCTGGTGTGGCATCGCTGCTGCCTGTTTGTATTGTCAACGCAAATAAATAAATAGATAGAAAAAGCCTATGATACCGCTTCGATAAAAATGTGTAGAAGGTCTGCTTGGATAGGTTACTTATGAATGCACCTCCAAAGAGTAGAGGTCTGCATAAATAAGTAGGTAGAAAGCCTATGACACAGCTCCAATAAATTAGTAGGAGACTGTGTGGATATGTGTTCGCGATACCGCCCTTAGGGAAAGGGGTCCGCTTGGGTGAACAATTAGGGTGCAACAGAACTTTGACCCGATTTTGCAAGGTCCTGTTGCACAAAAACCCTGTATGAATAAAAAGTCTCCCTGTGTTTGAGGAAGTGCATCAGGATAGGCTGGAAGCTGCAGGTCATTTTAGGTAAAACGTAGTATGTGAATGTGAATAAACTCCTGTGTGAGTAAAAAGTCTCCCTGTGTTTGAGGAAGTGCATCAGGATAGGCTAGAAGCTGCAGGTCGTTTTAGGTAAAACGTAGTGTGTAAGAGTGTGTGTGTGGAAGTTGCCTGTCCTGAGTGAGGGAGATTGCACAACCATCCTGTGACGTCACTTAAGTGTGACCTGGCAGGAAGGACACATTTGATCCTGCACTAGGAGAGAGGAGTGTAAATTATATAGGAAGACTAGTGGAATTGCACAATACTAGAAGTTAGGAAGAAATACTATGAATCATATAGAGGTGTATAAACATCATAGGCGAGTGTCCAGTAAGGTTTATAGAAAATGTATACTGGGGTGTGAGGTAGAGGAATATGCAGTACAGGGAAACATGGATATAATAACATTTAAAGAAACTATACTACTGGAGGAATAATGATTATAGACATGTGAAGACGGGACATATGATACGCCACGTAGCAACAATAACTAGAGATATTAAAGTAGCGTGGATAACAGTAGGAGGAAACAGAGTATGGTCAAGCAATCCACGACTTAACTTTTTAGTGACGGGCAGTATTCGGAAATTCGGATGAATGACGTGCCCAAATGAAACTGCCTACTACTCGGGATCAGAACGTAGGATATGCATATTATTAGTAGATGTCAACAGTCTTTAGAAAGTTGTTTGAGGCTTCTATGGTGAACAGAGAGCAAACAAAGGAAGTTGTTGACTCAGGAAAGGACATGAGTTCATTGGCGCGCATTCACGTGAGAGGTAGCTGTGTTCCATTACATTTTTCAAGACATTGGAATCGTCCGGTTGGAATATTATTGAAGTTTTATGTTAAAAAGGCCCTAAAGATTGATTCTATACATCGTTTGACATGTTTCTACGGACGTAAATAGACCTTTTGTTTACATTTCGTTGTGAAATTTTCTGCGCGCTTCCTACATTTGGAGTAGCTTACTGAACGCGCTAACAAAGAGGACATAAATGATGGACTTTATCGAACAAAACAACATTTATTGTGGACCTGGGATTCCTAGGAGTGCATTCTGATGAAGATCATCAAAGGTAAGTGAATATTTATAATGCTATTTATGATTTTAGATGACTCCAAAATGGCAGGTATCTGTATTGCCTGCTGTTGTTTTCTGAGCGCAGTACTCAGATTATTGCAAAGTGTGCTTTCCCCATGAAGCTTTTTTGAAATCTGTCACAGCGGTTGCATTAAGGAGATGTTTATCTATAATTCTTTGAATAACAGTTTAATATTTTATCAACGTTTATGATGAGTATTTCTATAAATTGATGTGCTCATTCACCGGAAGTTTTCATAGGAAAAGCATTTCTGAACATTACGGGCCAATGTAAAATGGGGTTTTTGGATATAAATATGAACTTCATCGAGTAAAACATACATGTATTGTGTAACATGTAGTCCTATGAGTGCCATCTGATGAAGATCATCAAAGGTTAGTGCTTAATTTTAGCTGTATTTCTGTTTTTTGTGACGCCTGTCCTTGCTTGGAAAATGGCTGTGTGGCTTTTATTTTTTAGGCACTGTGCTAACATAATCTAATGTTTTGCTTTCACCGTAAAGCCTTTTTGAAATCGGACAACGTGGTTGGGTTAAGGAGAAGTGTATCTTTAAAATTGCGTAAAATAGTTGTATGTTTGAGAAATTTGAATTATGAGATTTTAGCTTTTTTGAATTTGCTGCCCTGCTATTTCACTGGCTGTGTCCCGCAGGTGGGTCGCTAGCGTCCCACATAGCCCATACTAGTTAACAGACCACAAGGAAGATATAGGGATATATATTAAAGCAACAGAGGAGGATTGGTTTTAATTAGGTGAATAGCACAATAAAAAAAACTAAGACAGCATAGATACTGCGGAAATTATAGGAAGCTAAAAGAATAACTAGACATTAAATACAAATTTGAAAGTAAGGATATCAGTAGCAATAGGACAAGAAAGAACTGAGAATGTTTAAACAAGGATTGTTGAAAAGTATAAAGAAAGCTAGAGGAATGTTGAAGGACAATGAAAAGTCAGACAGAAAGAAGGTGGAATGGTTTACAAAACCTGGAGTTGTGGAAATAAAGAGAGACATAGAGGTGAAAGATGATAAGGAGACTCTCTCTGTGCCCGCTTAGGTAAAAGAAAAGGACCTGGAAAGGACAGGGGAGACTGAGCAAGGTGCAGGAAGGAACCCAGAAAAGTTTAACTGTTATGAAAGATTATGTGGAAATGGGAAGACAAGTGTGAATGGCGTTGGTAACGTGGGTTATCAAGAATAGTGATATGAGGCGCTATACTGGAATAAGACATTAAATCATCTGTATAATCAAGTAATAAATTTGCAGACATTATAGTATAGATTCTAATACAAGGTATTAACCCATTTAATCCCAATTTTTCCCAGACATGAAAATATCCAAATCTTGTGTCATTAGTAAGCCTTTGAAATAATACTTTTTTTGAATTTTCATGAAAAAGTGTGTTTTATGGTCGGGCACAATTGTGACCGGTGGGATAATGTGATGTATACTGAATTAACATATTTCTCCTATGCAGTCATTAAAATTCTCATATATCCCAGCCCAGTTATTAACACTTAAAACTCTGTCACTGGCAGTCCCCAGAATTGCCACTAGAATGCCCCATCACATTCTAATGTGACTATTTTACATATCAAAAACCCTTATACAACACTGATATGAATACTGAGAGCAAAACAAAAAAACAACAACCATCAACGTATTTCAACATTGTTACTTTATTGTAACATACATTGTAACATTTACTTTAGTGCAACATGTATTGAAACATTAATATTGAAACTTTATTGTAACATTTGAACTTGTACTTTAGTGCAATATTCATTGTAACATTGTCATTGTGACATTTTAGTGCAACATTCACAAACAACTGTATAGCAGTCTTGTCATTCATTCACAACTACGATCAGTCAAGTAGAGGCCTACACTGAACATAATTAAAAATATATATATATATATATGTGTGTGTGTGAGGTAGGGACCAAGTGCATGATTTTATATATATTATAGAGGTTAGAGGTAGGAACCAAGTGCACGATTAACTACGATCAGTCAGACCTATTGTCATACAGTATGTCTTGAATCAATTGATCCTTTTTTCCAAAAACATTTGTCATTTTGATTCTTTTTCGTTGACTTTTCTTCATAGAGTCCGTTGTACTGCTTCTCCTCACCCTTTGTCTTTTCTATTTTATTAGCCTTTTCAGCCCTTTTTCATTCGCTCTTATCTCCGTTTCTACTCTCCATGGTATATCTTGAAGCACTCAATTTGCAGTGGCGCTTTGCATTTCTCACATGCATAGGTGATGCGTGTCACAATGACGACATCTATGGAACTGGTGCATCGTGTTGATTGGCCAGTGAGAAGCTTTGTCATATCTTGCCTGACCTTCAACAGTAGCAGCCAGTAGAGATCTCCTTCCGTGGCTCAGTGGTTTCGTGCCAAACTTTTGCATAAGAGACTGTGGCACTATCCATAAGAAGGTGAGCAGGTTGATGTCCCTCCCATAGCATCTCTGTAAAATAAATGGCTGTTTACGAGTGCACTGTTGAGAGACCATGCAAAGATGGGCCACCACCACTTCTTAGACCTGATGGAGATATGGTATCTTGAAACCTGTAGGTTGTGAAATTCAACACCGCCTATGTGCTTATTGTATCGGTTGATGCATTTTGGTTGTGGGACTTTGTCAAAAGGCACGTCACTCCTTGTTCCATCTCTTGACAGAGGTCTCACTGTATTTCTCCTCCATGTTTGTTGCTACTGTGACAATATTATTGTCTTTCTAATGGACCAGCAACTTGTCTCCTTGGGTCAGAACCTCAGAGGTTCCCCGGGGTAACTTCATGAAGTCCTTCTGTGGCTTGAATGGGACATCAAACAGGTGATTTTTCCTCATCGTTCCAGAGCGCCCATATCCTCTTTTTGTCATTTCATCGAGGAGTGCAAGCGAAGTGAAGAGGTTGTCATGAAGGAACTTGCAACCTTGAGGCACCTGAGATTGCTCTGCAACACCAAGAATGACACTGGGTCCATGACCCAACCCAGTCACAGGGAGGAGAGTGTGGGGTGGTGAGGGATAACGTTCCTGTCATGATCAGTTTGTATAGGTTCAGCATATACATTCAAAATCCTGGCTGGCAAATGGCCTGTCTCCCCCTCATAGTCCATATCTGACCCATCGCTATCACAATCTCTGCAGGATAACTGCAATGTTGCACGCCTTGTCTGAGCAGTCACCTTGATCCAACATATCCAGTACTTGACTCAAAGTGAAACTAAAAGAACAGAGTAGAAAGTTAGGTAGAACAAGAACTATGTGTGTGTGTATACCTAGATGCACTGTGTTATCCCGCCGGTCACTATTGTTGCCAATAACATGTTTACTCATTCTATGACCACACTGAACAAAGTTGAGTACTTGCAAATGCATATATCAATACTAGACACCTTAAAGATGATGTGTACCAAAATATTTGTCCTATCTTAATGTAAACATACTTGACTAACCTTTTGTTTGGGAGCTTTGATGCAGCCATCGTCTTCCCATGGTGCAACCAGGAAGTAAACAGCTCTGGTCATGTGACACTGCACATATTTCATTGAAACCCTTTATTATTTCAATATTTACTGGAAATGCATTCAGTAAAAGTTTTAGAGCCTTATAACTGGAAACGTTTTTTACGGTCACTATTGTGATTTATGGGATTAAATAGGTTAAGTGCCGTGACTAATTAATTATTGACCGGGGAAGTGGATAGCCCTACCTTGGAAAAAAGTTATTTTAAAACCATGGAGTCGCTGAAAGAGGCGCACAAAAATTCTACCAATTCTGGTCGAATATGAAAGAGTAAACTAGATAATGTACGGCAACATTACCTTATTAACAGGAGAATTCAAATCAAATAAACAATTCAGGGAGGCAATTATGAATTAGAACAAACGCATAAAACCAGAATAAGAAGCTCAATATACAAGAGTATTGAAGTTAGCGTTCTATCTGCGTCATTACACTCACTGGACAATTTTTGAGAATGAATAGTGAATAGTGTAAAATGGGGTACTTGGTAATGTCGTCCAGGCTATTTTGGTTGAATTTCAAAGCACTAGATATACCAGAGTGCAGAATAACTAATCCGTTTACAAAATCTCGAAGTTTGATTGAACATTGTCGGTGTCAGTAAACGTCAGGGAAATAACGTAATTTGAATTATTGCAAGCAGCAGTTAGTCACCAACGTGTTTATCAAACAAGTAAAGAGCCTAATCATCTTTGCTAGGTGAGTAGAATGGAGAGTGAAGATGTATTTTCTTGTATATATCTGGAAGTAGCGTTAGATAAATTAGCCAACTTTAGCAAATTAACGTTAGCTTGGGTGCTTGACTGCCATGTGGGAGAAATAGTAGGACTTATGATTCAGACAGTTTGGATCAGCTCACTGGTCACGATAACAACACCCACCCGTAGCACGCGCTCCAGCAGGTAAATCTCACTGGTCATCCCCAAAGCCAACACCTACTTTGGCCGCCTTTCCTTCCAGTTCTCTGCTGCCAGTGACTGGAACGAATTGCAAAAATCGCTGAAGCTGGAGACTTACATTTCCCTCACTAACTTTAAACATCAGCTATCTGAGCAGCTAACCGATCGCTGCAGCTGTACATAATCCATCTGTAAATAGCCCACCCAATTTACTTACCTCATCCCCATATTGTTTTTATTTACTTTGCTGCTCTTTTGCACACCAGTATCACTACTTACACACCATCATCTGCGCATCTATCACTCCAGTGTTAATCTGCTAAATTGTAATTACTTTGCTACTATGGACTATTTGTGTGTGTGTGTGTGTGTGTGTGTGTACACAGTGAGGGAAAAAAGTATTTGATCCCCTGCTGATTTTGTATGTTTGCCCACTGACAAAGAAATTATCAGTCTATAATTTTAATGGTAGGTTTATTTGAACAGTGAGAGACAGAATAACAGAAAAATCCAGAAAAACACATGTCAAAAATGTTATAAATTGATTTGCATTTTAAATGAGGGAAATTTGACATTTTAGTCATTTAGCAGACGCTCTTATCCAGAGCGACTTACAGTAGTGAATGCATACATTTCATACATTTTTTTTTCTGTGCTGGCCCCCCGTGGGAATCGAACCCACAACCCTGGCGTTGCAAATACTATGCTCTACCAACTGAGCTACAGGGAAATAAGTATTTGTTTTATTTTTGTACATTTTAATAGGGATGATGTGTGCTAAATTGAGAAGTTTGAATTTGAGTTATAGTAAGCACTAAGGACTGTTATTCTGAATTTGGGTTGGATCACTTATAAAATGTTTTAGATTTAGAACTGTTGAAATGTATTAGGCCTATGGAAGCTCTGGAAACCTTATCTCTAAGTATCCTTTGCTAGGGGGGGTTAGAATTTATTGGATGAAAGCTTGGGTAAACAAAGGTGTTTGGTTTTTGTTTCTTTTATGTCATGTTACACTGTATTGATAAAGAGATGTCTGGGTGATAGAATACAAGTAATTGCATTTAAGGTTTATAGTCTGTGTTTTGTAATAACACCCAACGATGGAGATAGCATGGAGACCAGCATAACATGGGCACGTAACGGATGGACGTTTTTTTCCCAGTTTTAGTTACATTACGACTAGTGGGAAGTTATTAAAAATGTATTTATTTTTCTCTTTTCAGGTCAATGTTTTTAGGTTTTGTGGAACATAAAAGTGATCTTTGTTCCAAAGGAGGGATTGATGTATATTGACTAAATTGATTTGAGAATGTTTTAGTATGTTTAACTGTGGTAGTAAATTAGGAGTAGTGACATGTGTGTTATGGGTTAGATGGAAGGATATATAGGTTGAATATTCTTCCAACTCATTAATCTCTTTCCCAATTTCTAACAGCTGGCGAATACTTGATAGATTACAGGCAGTAGTTATTCTCACGGCAGTTGCCGAAGGGATCGCAATTGAAGGAGATTATAGGCATGGGCCATGTTCGTAGTAGCAGGGGTCACTTTAGTAGCATTGTTGGGATATCAGTATATGAAGACTCATGCCACATGGATTGGTAACTGGAAGACTGATGGGAGTACAGGGGATGCGGTTATTCAAATGTCACAAATGATGTCAGGAAATGACCCATGTGTATATCCTCAGGTGAAAACAGAGATAACCAAGGGCATGGGCTGAATTCTGGAGATTGAGTGAACATCCAGATACACCAGGAGGGGGTGTTGGGATAGATTTGGTCTGGTCCACACATACAGTACTCCTTGCAGCAGTGGTAAAGATCGTCATGTCTCTCTTCAGTGGGTGCATAATTCTCACAAGAAGTAAGGTCCAGCTGCATAATGGATGAGCTTGAAAACACCATGACAGAGGAAGCGGCACTAAAGAGAGAGAGAGACTAGATTCCACTGTAGACATACATGCAGATGGGTTATTAAGTCTAAGAGCTACTTGTTCTATTGGTTAATGCATCATATGACAAAGGATAGATGTTAGGGTAATTGTGCTCTAAACAACATGTTGAAGGCATTCATGTGAAAGCATGTACAGTGCTGAGTTACCTCAAGAGGATGTAACGTTGATTAGGGAAACGCACTTGCCAATCAGGTGATGTGCCTATTAAGTGGCAATAAAAAAGTTAAAATGACATGGCTTGGGAACACCTCTCAGAACCTGGGGCCAAAAAGGGAAGACTGGGCGAAAGCATGAGGAAGCTTCATTAGGGCTTTTATTTTTGTGGAGTCCAGCAGAAAAGTATCCTGGAGGCATAGAATCAGGTGAAGAGAGAGTGGGAATTGTCATGGTCTCAGACTTCGGGTTTCATGAATATACTTAGTTATAACTTACCACATTATTAATACGGTTATGTTTTGTGTTTTTCGTTGCTTTGCAAGTCTTATGCTATCATTCTCTTAGGAATCAGGAGAAAGTGGAGAAACTAAAAGCAGCTCAGCTGAAGTCACCAGCTGGAATGGCATTTTGTTGTGTGATGAGAGATGCTGTAATCATAGAAGAGGCCATAAGTCTGTTTGAAAACCTCATGGAAACAGCCTGAACCAGGACCAGAGGTTCCACATCTGGTGATCGCAGGGGACCAGGACTACATCGAGTGTTCCAGAGGAAGTGGAACAAGCCAAGGCGAGAGGGTCCCTACAGAGTGGACCTAGCAACACCAACAGTCGTCCAGGTGAAAGGAAGCAACTTCTGGTACTAACTAAACCACTGCACCAGAGTCCTAGCGGGGAGAAGGAGGCGACCACCGAGCCATGAGGATGCTGATAAACCAGGCGGGTGTCCGGAGGAAACGGGAGCATGAGGAGGTCAGTGCGCCAGGCAGGAGCCAGGAAAAAGCCGAAGGAGAGGCGGATCAAGGAGCATCTTCTAACAACAGATGCTCTCGCCTGAATATCCAGAGAGTCCAGGGATGGGGAGGAGTGACATGCCTGTTGCTCCTGATGACATATCTACTCTGGCAGATACCCCTGACAGAGGCGCTGTCCAAGGGGGCGGAGAAACAGCGACAGGAGAATGGGAAGGAGACTTTCTTACCATCGACTTCTCTGCCCTCACATGGTCTTTCTAACAGAGTGAAAGTGAAAACCAGGACAGATGAAGAACGGTAGAATGTTAAGATGGATGTGAGGTTGATTATCTCCATAGAGTTTCAGAAGGTGCTCCCATTCTCATCTATACTCGAAAATGTAATTGTGTGAAACTGAGTTTCAAAGGGGGGATTATGTTGGAGATTTTCCAGTCATCTGATGATCCTCAGTACCTATACTGTTCTCTTTGAAGTAGAAAGAAGAATCAATAAGGTTAAATATTAGACATGTGAAGGCTGAAGCCCATGTGAGTGTACAAAGCTGGACCAACATCGAATTGACCATTGGACATGTAAAAAACAGAACGTAAGCAGAATTTGTATAGATGAGGCAAGGTAGACGAACAAGATGTGTCTGGTCTGGGCCATATCTGATCTTGTGAAGGCTACTGGACATGCACATGGGTTAATCATACATAAGACAATGTCAGTCTGAACTTGTGAATACCTTTGGACAGGAGCATTAGCTAAGGGGTATGCATGTCATGCCACCAATATAATCATTGCCCCAATGTCTGAGCCAATAAGAGAATGGAAACTAAGTAAGACAACAAGATTCGGAAAATGGGGTGATGACGTTATGTAAGGGTAAGACTGTATAAAAACCAAGCACTAAGAATGAAGATTCAGTTGTTTCATGAACTAACTCGGCTTTGTTGCTCTCTGTGATAAAGTCTAATCGAATTCACAAGCTCCGGTATCTGAGTCAATATTTTTCCACAACAGGAGCAATTTCCAAACGCCTGAAGGTACCACGTTCATCTGTACAAACAATAGTAAGCAAGTATAAACACCGTGGGACCACGCAGCCGTCATACCGCTCAGGAAGGAGAAGTGTTCTGTCTCCTAGAGATGAACATACTTTGGTGCGAAAAGTGCAAATCAATCCCAGAACAACAGCAAAGGACCTTGTGAAGATGCTGGGGCGAACAGGTACAAAAGTATCTATATCCACAGTAAAACGAGTTCTATAATCAATCTGAAAGGCTGCTCAGCAAGGATGAAACCACTGCTCCAAAACCACCATAAAAAAGCCAGACTACGGTTTGCAACTGCACATGGGGACAAAGATCATACTTTTTGGAGAAATGTCCTCTGGTCTGATGAAACAAAAATAAAACCGTTTGGCCATAATGATCATCGTTATGTTTGGAGGAAAAAGGGGGAGGCTTGCAAGCCGAAGAACATCATCCCAACCGTGAAGCACGGGAGTGGCAGCATCATGTTGTGGGGGTGCTTTGCTGCAGGAGGGACTGTTATACTTCACAAAATAGATAGCATCATAAGGTAGGAAAATTATGTGGATATATTGAAGTAACATCTCAAGACATCAGTCAGGAAGTTAAAGCTTGGTTGCAAATGGGTCTTCCAAATGGACAATGACCCCAAGCATACTTCCAAAGTTGTGGAAAAATGGCTTAAGGCCAACAAAGTCAACGTATTGGAGTGGCAATCACAAAGCCCTGACTTCAATCCCATAGAAAATTGGTGGGCAGAACTGAAAAACCGTGTGCGAGCAAGGAGGCCTACAAACCTGACTCAGTTACACCAGCTCTGTCAGGAGGAATGGGCCAAAATTCACCCAACTTTTTGTTGGAAGCTTGTGGAAGGCTACCTGAAATGTTTGCCCCAAGTTAAACAATTTGAAGGCAATGTTACCAAATACTAATTGAGTGTATGTTAACTTCTGACACACTGGGAATGTAATGAAAGAAATAAAAGCTGAAATAAATCACTCAACTATTATTCTGACATTTCACATTCTTAAAATAAAGTGGTGATCCTAACTGACCTAAGACAGGGAATTTGTACTAGGATTAAATGATCTCACTCCATACAGACAGCGGTCACTGGGGTGGGTCAGACCTGGGTGTTATGAGAATAAGCTTTCTTTCTCTGTAGTGTCTGCCCGTGGAATCAGTTATCACCCCTTTCTCTGTAGTGTCTGCCAGTGGAATCAGTTATCACCCCTTTCTCTGTAACCACTCTCATCACTCCTATTCCCCTTCTTGATGACAGCTTTACAGAGCCCTAGAAATGCCTCTTCTCCAATAATGACTCCATCATGTCACGCAAACACATACATGTAGAGACAGAGATGCACGCATACATACCAAGGTGTTCCACACAGACAGATTCTGTGCGAGCATGTTTGCGCGTGTGACAGTGTTGATCCTGAAAGGAGAGATCAGATTGCAAAACTCCCCTTACAATGGAAGTACATCTTATGGCAAATTAGGACATGCTATGACAGCTTTATGATTTACCTACATGGATGTTCAGTTAAATGTAATACAGGAACAGACTAGGCAAATCCTTGATTGATTTTTATTTGGCTCTCATTTGCATTGTGAATAACCTGAAAAGTGAACCTGGTTAGTGTGAATTTGATACAGTTCGGATCAAAATAATGCATATGTTACAATCCTAATCTATGAGATGTTACTACATCCATCATTCTAATCATTGGTTACAACCTCTATGTATGATCAGTGATCACTCAGCAATGAGCCCTTACACACCACTTAACCAAGAAAAGAAACCTAGCTGATAAGACCACCAGAACAAACCATCTGTCCATAGGTAGCAGTTTGTAGACCCTCACTCACCCCATCTCATTTAGTGTTAGTCATTTATAACTCATTCATAACTGTTTATAAAGCTACACTGGGAGAATATTTCATCTGTATACTATAATGGTTTATACAGTGTTATTAAGCACTAAGGGTCCAAGCTTGCAGGTCTTGCTCATGCCATACGTTTCTGAAGCAGCCATTGAGTGGATCCTACTGTATCTAAGGCATACATTTTTATGCTTGACTTTTTATTTACTGCTATGTAAGGATGGTGCACAGGGCATTGCTGGTCCCCTCATCTCTTTTCTCTTGTTCTCGTTCTTTTTGTCCTCAATTTCAATTTCCCTCTCTCCTCCTCTCCATACCTGCCGCCCCCTTCCCCTCTCAGGCCTCTACAATAACAGAGCTCCTAGTGACTCGAACTCCAAACCAGCCGTCCCAGTACTTGGTGTCCTGTCCTCCATGTTCAAACGAGATGAAGCGCAGGCCAGGACCGTAATCAGAGAAAGTGTGGTTCACCTGGAAATAAGACAAAAATGAGAAATGGATGTGACGAGAAGTGATCATATTATGCTATTTTGAGCTTTCCAACAATACCCGTTTCCAGGAGCAGTCATCACAATCTGGGTCAAGGGTGATTGATTCTGGTTTAAATTCCTGAAGAATTTCCTCATTCTCATTCAACAGCCACACTGTCAACTGGTAGGTGCACCCACAGTCTGTCCTCCCACTGTACCTACATACACACACACACAAAAACACACATATTTCTTGCTGGTGTTAGCTGAGCTGAAATGGCTGTCCTAAACAATATGTGCATGTCTGTGTGTATGTCTCACCAGTCTTCCACACTGACAGCTGGCTGGGCATCGAGGTCATCAGGAGTGTAGCCCTCTGCCACTAGGTCAACCACCTGCCTCTTCAGACACAGCCTAACACACCGAGAGACAGAGCCAACATAGAGACAGAGAGAGATGTTCTCTCACACAAACATATATTTGCACAAGCACACTCAGTCACTCTGTTGGTGGTAACGATGGACCCTGTGACTGCATTCCCAACTTCTCATTTCCTACATATCCCAAGTTTGCATTGGTCACACTCCACAATGGTTTTAAAAGCGCTGATTGGTGTAAGGGAGTTTCCACCATATTTCCTGCACTACTCCAATCCTTTATCCATGAACGATTGTCCACACTCTCCGCGCGGAGAGTGTGGACAGCAGTCTATACACAGACCCTACTTTGTGACCATGTTCAGTTACTCACTCAAAGGAGGTGCTGAAGTATTTGGTCACTCCATTGTCACCGAAGTCGTAGCCACAGTCTCCCGGCATCTCTTCCACCTGCCATTGGCTCCCGCCGTTCTCTGTCAGCTCCCAGAATTCCATCTGCTCTGGGAGGAAAGTGTTGAGTCACGCTCTGCCGACAACATCTCAACAGTCAAACGAGTCACTCCTCTGAAAGCACTATGGAGAATGCCTATTGGAAATGTGCTTTCACCTATCCCTACAGACAGATGTGTTCTTATACCTTCCCCAGCTGGGTTCTTCAGTAGATTCCTGGCCATGACTGGAGTTGGTAGGGTGGCTGTGGGGGCAGTGTCTGCATGACAGGGAAATACACACACACACACACACACACACACACACACACACAGTTATTCTTATACATATTTTTTTAAACTGCATTGTTGGTTAGGGGCACGTAAGTAAGCATTTCACTGTAAGGTCTACACCTGTTGTATTCGGCGCATGTGACTAATAACATTTGATACACACACACACACTCTGTTTTTTTGTGTTCTGTTCACCCCTAATGTCTATTTTGTTTTGTGGATTGGGCAAGTAGTTCGATGATTTGATGTAGAGGGAAATGAGGAGTGGGGATAGCAACCTTGTCTTGCTTTCCTTTCTAGGTTTATTTGATAGTTGTCCATTTACTTCCACTTTAGCATGAGATTTGCAGTATAGAGTTAGGATGATTCTACTTGATTCGTTAAAGCCACATTTTTCCATTGTGGCATAAAGAAGTCCCAGTTTAGAGTCATGCTTTTTCCGCATTGAGGCTCACTAGAAAGATCTTTTCTATGTCTATAGTAACCATGATATGGAGGGTTCTTATTATATTGAGTTTGTCTATTTTGTATGAAGCCAGTTTGATTTAGGTTGACATGTAAAAGGTACTAGGTCTCTCAGCTGTATCATTTAGGGTCAATATTGAAGACAAAGATTGGTCTAGACCAGGGATGGGCACCTGGCAGCCCCCCTTTTGTAGACTTAAGGACCAATTTTTTGTAACTCAGTTGTGTTCTCAACTTACTGTTGAGAGTTAGAATAGTAGAATACACAAGGTGCAATTTTGAAATGTGGTTGTGCATCAGCAGTCACTCAATTAGCCCATGTCAGCAAAACATTTTTAGATTGATAGGTTAGCTGGCCGCTAGACAATCGGAACTTGATGTAAGCATGGTCGAATTACCGCCGGAGGTGGGGCCCATTGATTATCAGTTATCATATTAAAAACTGCAGACATTTGCCTCCAGCCTATGGGAAAATGTGTAGAATTGCAGCAAATGTTTTGATACTATTCCTGGGGTCCACAACAAAAAACACAAGACATGATAAGTAGCAAAACACTGATACACAAGGACAGTCACACAAATTTAAAATACAAACAATACAACAACAAAAGAATACAATCAATACAACTAAAACCATGTGTTTGTGTGCGTGTGTTTGTCTCCTCACAGTCACCGCTGTTCCATGACATGTTGTTTAATCCGTTTTTTAAAGGTAATTTTGATGTTTGCTTGAGTAATTGAAGATGGCTCTGTATAATACTGTGTGTTGCCGTGAATTAGTTTTGGACTTGGGGACTGTGATGAGACACCTGATGGCATGTCTTGTGGGAAATGTATGGGTGTCTGAGCTGAATGTTATTTGATTATGCAGACAATCTGACATTTTAGTACAGTTGATTTGTGTCAAAAACATATTTTTATAAAGAGACATACAGTTGAAGTCAGAAGTTTACATACACTTAGGTTGGAGTCATTAAAACTTGTTTTTCAACCACTCCACAAATTGCTTGTTAACAAACTATAGTTTTGGCAAGTAGGTTAGGACATCTACTTTGTGCATGACAAGTAATTTTTCCAACAATTGTTTACAGACAGATTATTTCACTTATTTACTGTATCACAATTCCAGTTGGTCAGAAGTTTACATACACCAAGTTGACTGACTTTAAACAGCTTGGAAAATTCCAGAAAATGTCATGGCTTTAAAAGCTTCTGATAGGTTAATTGAAATCATTTGAGTCAATTGGAGGTGTACCTGTGGATGTAGTTCAAGGCTCACCTTCAAACTCGATGTCAAGCAAAGAGGCACAATGGGGAATTATAAAAAAAAATTTTTAAAAAAAATTAAAAAATAAAAGAAATAAATAAAATCAGCCAAGACCTCAGAAAAAAAATAAAAAAATTGTAGACCTCCACAAATCTGGTTCATCCTTGGGAGAAATTTCCAAATGCCTGAAGGTACCACGTTCATCTGTACAAACAATAGTTCGCAAGTATAAACACCAATGGACCACGCAGCCGTCATACCGCTCAGGAAGGAGACGCATTCTGTCTCGGAGATGAACGTACTGTACTTTGGTGCGAAAAGTGCAAATCAATCCCAGAACAGCAGCAAAGGACCTTGTGAAGATGCTGGAGGAATCCACAGTAAAACGAGTCCTATATCGACATAACCTGAAAGGCCGCTCAGCAAGAAGCCATTGCGCCAAAACCACCATAAAAAAGCCAGACAACGGTTTGCAACTACATGGAGACAAAGAGCGTACTTTTTGGAGAAATGTCCTCTGGTCTGATGAAACAAAAATACAGTTCTATGGCCATAATGACCCTTGTTATGTTTGGAGGAAAACGGGGGAGGCTTGCAAGCCAAAGTACATCATCCCAACCGTGAAGCACGGGAGTGGCAGCATCATGTTGTGGGTGTGCTTTGCTGCAGGAGGGACTGTTGCACTTCACAAAATAGATGGCATCATGAGGAAGGACAATTATGTGGATATATTGAAGCAACATCTCAAGACATCAGTCAGGAAGTTAAAGCTTGGACGCAAATGGGTCTTCCAAATGGACAATGACCCCAAGCATACTTCCAAAGTTGTGGCAAAGTTGTCATATTGGTCGTGAAGACTCGCATAGTGGCGACGAAGGTTATACTCTTTCAGCACTGCAACATGCTGTGAACACACCAAACATACAGCTTTCCCATTCAATTCCGTGAATAAATAGGATTACCATTTTTCTTGGAACACTCTGCATCCACTTTTCTCTTTTTTGACAGAGACATATTGGGGCAATGAGGGTGCCAAAGCACATAATGTTAAAAGTAGAAGCTGTAATAAATATCGCGGGCAAAACAAAGTAGCTCATCCGGACTGGCTGCACTTGCTTGACCTACTTGCTCTGCTCCGGTATAAACAGTTTGCTTGCTTAACACAATTGCTATTACGCCATCCAGTGGACGCAATTGGAACAGCAGTTTATTTTATTGAAAAATTGCAGCTCATTTTTATACTTTACAAAATCATCTCGCGGGCCGGATTAAACCCCTTTGCGGGCCTGATTTAAAGGCAATGCTACCAAATACTAATTGAGAGTATGTAAACTTCTGACCCACTGGGAAAGTGATGAAAGAAATAAAAGCTGAAATAAATCATTTTCTCTACTATTATTCTGACATTTCACATTCTTCAAATAAAGTGGTGATCCTAACTGACCTAAGACGGGGAATTTTTTTAGGATTAAATGTCAGGAATTGTGAAAAACTAAGTTGAAATGCATTTGGCTAAGGTGTATGTAAACTTCTGACTTAAACTGTATCTCTCCCCATCTTCACAACAACTTTGTCATTATGCGAGTCATCCAGCTATGTTGTTATCACTCATGAGTGAGCAGATCAGCATCGGGGTAAGGTAGTAGTACTGTTTCCTCTCTCTCACATACAAACCTCTACAGTGAATGTATGACACTTCTTTGCGGATGCCCCTGGCACAGAGCACAGAGCGAGCGGTTGCCTGGGTACCCAGCACTGGGCAACTTTTATGTTGGGATCAGTTTGTGCATAGTCCTTTGAATAGTGGGCTTTGAGTTAGGCCCTGGGAGATCTCACTGGACAGAGATTCTCACAGGAAAACACTGTGCAGCCATTCTTCTACAAGTACGGTACACTGCACATTCTATGTAGTGAATAGATTGTGGGTGTATGGGGAAGGGAATGGGATGTAGGAGTTGGACATATGGTTTAGGAGTAAAGTTTACTTGGGGACAGTCATGTATAATACCATGGCTTTACACAACTAGAGTGCATCTCAATAGTGTAAAGTGGTGTCCTTTCCTCATGTTTCATTGCAGATGAGATGAAAACACTTTAGACTACTGAGGCACACCCTGAGTACCAGTGACACTGTACTGCATGTAAAGACTCAGATGCCCATTGAGATGCAGAGCAAAAGACAAAGTACCACGCCCCAAACTCATCCACCTACTGAAAATGCCTATGCAGCACCCCTTCCCCTCTCCCAGAGAAAGAAGAATTATACTGTACACTGGCCTCCTATACCATCTTATATCCTTTGTTTTATCTCCCTGTCTTGATCAGGAAAAATGTGGAGTATCTCAATACGATGTGCAAGTGATGTCATCCTTCTTTCCGGTCCTGTCCCCTAATCTTTTGAAGGGGCTTGATGATTATATCATCAAATTCATGAAAACACGGTCATTTAAAATATTTAGAAAAATATATTCATGTTTGTGAATGAATTTACTTCTCAGATGCCTTTTATTATGCGTTTGCGCTGAAGACCATTGTGATATGTTTCTGCCCATTGAATACCACTCAAAAAGCCTACAAAGGATACTTCCAAGAAAACATTTACATTACTTTACATTTAAGTCATTTAGCAGACGCTCTTATCCAGAGCGACTTACAAATTGGTGCATTCACCTTATGATATCCAGTGGAACAACCACTTTACAATAGTGCATCTAAATCTTTTAAGGGGGGGGGGGGGGGGGGGGGGGGGGGGGGTTAGAAGGATTACTTTATCCTATCCTAGGTATTTCTTAAAGAGGTGGGGTTTCAGGTGTCTCCGGAAGGTGGTGATTGACTCCGCTGTCCTGACGTCGTGAGGGAGCTTGTTCCACCATTGGGGTGCCAAAAACGACATGTCACTTTCATATTGTATAGTCTAAAGTAGCTTCCTCTCCTCACCTCATTTGCACTGGTCTGAAAACACAGGCAAGCTGACATCAAGCATTTGTTTTCATGTGTACAGTTCTCACACTAATAGAGCTGAAAAACAGGAGAGCAGCACACCACTTAGATCAGGGATCATCATTTTTTTCTTGAGCAGATGGTCGGGGGGCCGGGAACATAATTACAAATAATTTGTAGACTGCTAAAAGCCCAAACGGATATAATGTTTTACTGAAACATAATAATTTAAAACCTTGCATACAATAATGTGTCTCTCTATTATGCATGGAAATACTTGGGAACAGATTTCATAAATTCAAATCAACAGTCTTTTATGCCCAACAGTGAAAATTCCACACCAAAAAATAAATTGATGCCGTGTGACACCCTCAGCCCTGCTTTGAGTGCTTAGAAAAAGTGCTTTATAAATCCCAATCCAGCATTATCAGTGCTCCATTCCGGTTTATCAAAATGATCCGGTCCATTGCACCCAGTCAGCCCCAGAAAGGCTCACTTAATACCCTTTCTGCTGACAGGGTATTAAGCACTGTAACAGTAATCAAAATGCAATCTATACGTACAGTATACACAGGATGAATTTACACAGGATATATCTACTGCTGTACATATTCTTAGTATATTAGAGTGAGCTATGTCAGGAATCTAGTATATACATTAATATGCGGATTGTATACACTGCGTAACTAAAATGCAATCAATATACATTAGCAGAAATATTAGAATGAGCCATGTTGAGAATAAAGTAATAAAGTTATTGTGTAACCTTCATAAACACGGGACCCTGCATTGAAATGGAGGGTAAAGGAGATGGCCACTGCATAGATTTTCAATTGGTCAGAAATCGTACACCTTTTATGGTACACTTCCACCTAATGACAACCAACCACATGATACAGGACGTCAGGGCAGATCCGCAGGCAAAGATCACCTCAGACCAAAATAGTAATTTAACCAAACTGGCAAAAATAAATAAAACAGGTCTATGAGCAAACTTAAAATTGTCTTTTCGAGGAATAAGAATAACAGTGTGCAGGAACCTGATCTCACAGTGTCTATGTAATGCTGTCTTACTTTTCCTTCGTCACAGCTACAAGCAGAAACTACTGACTCATCTACTGTACTGAGAATGGACATCCGGTCTCAGATACAAACAGCAATTATCAACAGCAATTATCAACATTCTCTATGATAGCACACTCTGCCTCGTTTAAAAACACAACCGAAGAGACTGTACCTTTTAATTACACGCAGAAAACGAAAGATCAGTCTTCCACCTCTCCCTCTTTCTCTTTTTTCTGTCTCTCTTTGTTTCGCTGCTGCTTCCAGGTCTCTCTGACACTCGAGCTCAACTGCAGCGTTGCATCGCCCTGCCTGTGTGGGTTATATAGTGAACACACACACTGCTCCTAGTGACTGTTATTCAGAATACACACACAAACCGTGCGAGAGAGATGTTCAAACCTGGGCTCTGTGTCAGAAAGCAGGTTTAACAAACTCTGAGTTTAAACCTGAACTCTGGGTTGACTAACTGAGTTTTCGCTTTCAGAACAGGTGACAACAGTTAGTTCAATCAACTAGAGTAAAGTTAACTCTGAGTAAAGCACGTGCACGAGGCGATAAAAAGCCCTCATCAATGGAACGCAGATAACATGATTCATCATGGCAACAGGAGAAAAAAAAGGCTTGAACCTGTGAATGCAGAATGTGAGTATATATTTAAGAAAAAAAACAATACAGTAGCAGCAGCAAAAGAACGTGAGCTGGCGTGGCAGAAAATTGCTGTCCGAGTCAATGCGTGAGTATTAATTGAAAAAAAAGGAAAGGTTTTATCTCGAGTGTTCCACTTATTCAACATTTATATAGTGTGTGTGTGCAAAACCTACATGGCAGCAACTGAAGATGGAAAAACATATATATATACTTCAAAAACAAGTAAGGTGTAATTTCATTACAAGAAATGGTGATTTTGTTTAGCCTACCTAATTAAACAGCATTCAGTGGCTACATTCAACATGTGATATATTTAAGTAGTTAGTGGAATTTTCTAAGCAAAAAAAAATGAACCTTTTTTTTCAGCCATCCCAACACTGCCAGTATTTAATATTGTCTATTTGAAAGTAACACCTAAATGCCTTTAAACATACAAGTCTCCAAATTTGTGCTTACTGGACATGTTCAAATTTCACCTCCATTTTAGCCAACAGAAAAAAGGCTGAGGGCCAAAAAACAGGTGGGGGTCCACCATCACACCACTCAGAGGCTGAAGAGATGGCCCTCACTCAAAAGAGTGGACAACCTATTGCTGAAGGCATCTCTGGAGGAAGCTCATCTGACCCAACCACCTCCCAGGACACAAGGGCCTACATAAGAGCTTAGTTATTCAAATTAATGATACATTCATTCTTTTGTCAGTGTTACCTCAGTGATGCCCACCCATCCATCTTAGACACAACTTGGCACACTGATTTTCTTGTAGTGGAACAATTATTTGTTACTTTTTCAGATTCTTAGTTGTCCTTAAGACATTATAATCTATTTTATGGTGACTCAAGAGTTATATATTTGAAAAATTGTGATGTAGCCTGCACACTGTTGTAAAAACTAAATTCAAATTAGGTGGGGCACTTTTCTGGGTAAAGTTCTAATTTAACTGTCTAATCTTCTTCATCTTCTACCAGTTACTGATGGTGTAATCTGTCTGGTGGAGCCTTCTGCCATAACAGACCTCCATGCAGTTGCATGTACTCTTAATACTCCACAGATTTTTCATACTGGGTTAGAGTAGAACTCCACAATTGTTTATTTTCATTACAGGAGGATGATGAAGACACCTTGTCAGCTGCCACAGAGAGGGTAGATACAGAGAGGCCTATTGAAGTGTACACCTTAAAAATAACATCTAACAGTTGATGATAATGTTGTACCATAATAAAAAATTGCACCTTCTTTTCTCTAACAGCAATGAGGAAGAGGGTCCATCCACCTCCACAGCACAACTTACCTCAGTAAGATTGTAAGAACTTACCTCAGTAAGTTGTTCAGCATTGGCCCATGACTTACAATGAAACTAAGTAGACCTGGTACTGTGAAATTCATTTTTTTTGTGTTCCTATAGCTCCCTGTGAAACAGCTGTACAATGTGTACTTAGAGAAACAAATTGACAAATGTAATTTAGAAGCAAAAAAATATAAATATAAATGCTGGAACATCAGGTGAGGTGCCCACAGGTGGATGATTTTACTTGTTTGAACAACATAAAAATATATTAACTACTGTACTGTATTTGTACTTGCAGGAAATAAAGACGTCATAAAAAAGAAAGGCATATTGTCTTTATTTGACACTGGGGAGGTGATGGGTCAATCAGAAATGATGGAAGCATATTGTGTCATTGACTGCTCTTCCAACTCCTGGGTCAGCGGGGTGGTCAGGATCGTTCACTGGTTGAGTAGGACATTGTTCTCTAATTGTGGCAATGTTGTGGAGAATCACACATGCCACAATAATGTCACATGCCCTTTCTGGGGTGACCCTGAGCCTACAAAGGCACTGGAACTGGGCCTTGAGCATCCCAATGGTCATCTCTACCCTGGCTCGTGTCCTGCAGTGAGCCAAGTTATAACGTTGCTGCGGGCCGGGCTCAGGGTCAGCAAATAGGGCTGGCAGGGGTACCCTCTGTCACCGAGCAGGTAACTATCGAACGCGCCTTTGATAATATGAGGATACAGTTTACATTTTCAGTTGCAATAGGCAGAAACAAAATATTAATTATAATAGGATATAGATCTATATATAAACTCACCACGGGCAAAGCTAGCGCTCAGTGTACACTCATGAAAAATTCACGAGTCATGCACAGACCCAGGCCACTTTGCTTCCACGTTGCTGATGATGTGGGCAGCATCACATATGATCTTCCCCATGCAGAACAGTAATTACTTCACAACACATCTAGTGCAGCTATCTTTCATTTGGAATGCTAAAGGCTACTATTTAGGCCTACCTGCACATTAATGCTGTGGAAAGACATCCTATTCACATAATCTCCTTCATTTACTGAAGGAGCAGTGATAGGAATATGAGTGCCATCAATGCAGCCAATCACACCTGGAAACCCTAAAATATATCAAATTAACTGATTAGTGCTTCGCTTCTTGTCTCAAAGCGTCATACTAAATAAATTATTGCTTAGACTGATACCTACAATTATGTGGAATTCTTCTTTGATGGGTCTGTGACTAGGAAACACCACAAAAGTGTACAGTAAACGTTTCACTGCAAGAGTCACATTTCTGACAGACAGTTGCCTTGGAAATATGCCCAGCGTCACTGATGTTATATAGAAAACTCCCTTTGGCAAAAAACGAAGTGCAACACAAAGAATTTCTTCTGAACTGAGAACATGTCCACGATGTGTCATATGAACGATATGAGAATATTGTTCAGATGAATGATCGATTGTGCAGAAAAAACGGAAACGCTCAAACAGATAATCACGGGAATGCTAAAACACCCAAGCGGGGTCTGATCACCTTCTCCCGACGGAGATTTTTGCTGAGTTTTTGTGCAATATCAACTGGCTCTTCAAGAAAAAGACACGACATGTCTGACACCTCCTTCAGTCTGCAGGCTTCAGCTAAAGAGGAGGAGAAACTCAGCCAGGGTTAGTTTAAGAAAATCTACTAGCGAGCAGGTTTTCTTCACGGAGTATGTTGCCATAGTTACTGAACTGGCTTTGTGAAACCGAAAACCCAGAGTTTCCTTCAACTCAGAGTCAACTAACTCTTGAATTTTCACTAAACCCCCTTTCTGAAACAGGGTCCTGTTGATTTGCCCTTGATCAAGGCGCTTAACCTTTAGTGCTCCTGTATGTAGCTCTCGATAAGATCGTCTGCTAAATTACAAAATGTAAATGATGTTAATATGTTGTTGGTGATGTTTTTTGTATTTTTTTTCAGCACATTGTTGATATGTTGTTGACGAGATGATCTAGGAATGCACAGAGCACTTTACTTATTAGGCAAATTGGCTTGCTATACTTTTGTGCTGCTGCTAATGTTGATCACTAGTAGGCCTACCGTACATATTTGTATTGATGGTTCCCTGTACTATCGCTCTCTCCAATCCAAATCCAAACTACATTTTGTGGACCATATCAACAGTGGATTTATTAAGAAAATAGAATAGCTATTCAAATATGATTTTTGAGTAAAATATCCATTTAAAGCTCACTTCAGCGCTCTCTTTTTTCCCGAGGTGGTTCTCTCGACCAGTCCTTTCCTCTTTCATTAGTCTGAGTTTGAGTGACAGCCAGGCAGTTCATGGCAACGGGGACACTGACAGTGTAGCGTGACGATATTGACTCGGTGTAGCTGGCTGCTAGCTAGGCGAACCCGTTTTGTTCAAGAGATATGGCAACATTTGTCTTATAACTATAATGCCTTACTAAGTATCTCCCGGGGTATAGGCGAAACATTATCTGCAGACAGTGTGTTTGTTGCTAGAATATCGTAAGCTAACAGTTAGCTAGCTAACAACAGTGCAATGTTTTGAACGTCGATGACACCAGAATTAGTTGTGCACTGCAACATACCTTCGTTTATTTCTAGCTAATTATATTATTTAGATAACTTAGCTACATTATACCAAAAAGTATCACTTTTTAGAGATGGACAACGTTACTTCATCGTCACACCATGCATATGAATCAGAGGTAACCTAGCGAAGTATTTTATTAGCTAGCCAGTTATCACAATGCTAGCGCTCACTGTAACTTGTATATATGTAACTTCCTACTGTAGCTAGCAAATATTAGCTCGCTAGGTAACCATTGATAACTAGCTAGTTAACTGTTTATAGCTAACTAACTAATGGTATATACGACTGACTGCTGAAAACAGGCAGTGCTTATGATCATACCGTTAGGCAGTCAGCTAGCTAACGTTACCTGTCCTTGGCTTGATTAAACCACTGTCACGATTACAGTATAACGTTAACTAGCTAGCTATTGTTTTACGGTTCATCTCGTTTTTATGTTTGAATATAATCACACAGTCGCAACCTGTTAACACTTAGCTACCCAGCTAGTTAACGTTAGTAATATAACTTGACATGTGCATGCATTTTTCACTCGTCTTTTAACGTAATGACAGATCTGTTGTTATGATGAAAACACGAGGTTGCATATCTAGCTAACGTAACCTAAAAGCAGTGTTAGTTAGCTAGGCAAGGTTTGCCAATGTTAGGTAACGTTTAGCCAAGGTTAGCAGGCTAGCTACTCTATGTCCACGCCAACGTTAACTTAGTTAGCTAGCTCAGCAACAATCGCCATCTTGGCACCGCAGTTATACGGTATTTTACTAGGCAGGTAACAAATTAGCTAGTTAGTAACTGTCCTGATCCTGTTTTCAACTAAATCAAAACTTCAACGCTAACGTTAGCGCCCAAACGTAGTCCTGCGTGTTGGCATTTGTAGATTCATTCACTTATTTAGCCCGCTACGTTAGCTATAACGGTACTGTAGCTAGTTAGCTTCACGTTAGCAAAATTCCTATCAAGCTTTTGTCAAATGGAACTGGTTTAAACCGAATCTCGTGTCATTTCAGTCGTCAGCGTGCTAGCACTTAAATGTAATTTTTATATTCCCTTTTTAGTACGTTCATATGCAACATTTTATCAATGCATTTTACAAGTGAACTACTGCTAAGAGGGCAATCATCACAACATGTTTCTTTAATTCAGAATGTCTTCGCTAGCTTTGACCTCACGCTGATGTTATTCATGTGTTACAGGGCCAGGGGCTCAGTCCACCATACAGGAGGCGGACGGTGGAGGACTTCAACAAGTTCTGCACCTTTGTGTTGGCATATGCAGGCTATATCCCATATCCCCAGGAGGTGAGTAAAGGAAACCCAATCATAGTTGGTGTATGCCTTTTATCAACAGTCCCTTGTAGTTGACAGTCTTGGTTCTTTGCTCTGAATAGTTAGGCAGAACTGTGACTGGTTATATTTTGAGGTGTGTGTGTGTAACGCATTGTATTGAGGTTAATGGCCAGACACCAGGGGTAGGACTCGGATGTGTGTGTAGTTTGTGGATCATGGAGCGGCCACTGCGAGCTTTTCCTTTTTCCTCCACAACTGTCGTGTGTGTTGGTGTCCCACTGCCCTCCATTCCCCCTGTGTGTATTAACCCGCTGCCCCTAACTAGTGTTGTGAATATAGATACAGTCAACATCACATTCACTTAGTCACAAAGAAAGTGCCATTTTTGTTTTCCTTCAGTAAGCTACAACGTTGTGGAACTCTCAGATAGAAATAGGTTATGCTGTGTCTGTCATGTAGCGGTAGGAGTTATGGCAGCTCTATAAAGCATTACATTTCTATCTGAAATGTTCAGAGCGTTGCATCCTCCTGAATGCAACCCTGGACATGCTGACTGTATCGAAGTTATCCCCTCCCTCCCCGGTGTGGTGTGTTGACCCTCTATTTGATCCACAGAACTGGAGGATGCGTGGCTTCTGGCAGCTTCCTTGCTGGGCCCCGCCCCTTGTCCCTCGCTAGCCAATCTGCTGCTGTCTCTCCTGAAGGGACACGCACCTAACACAGCCCTGCCCCCTCTCCCAGGGTAAGAGGGCCAACAAGTCTCTCCATACTCATCCCTGGCCCTGTGCTTCTTTGGCCCCAAGACCCTTTACCCTTGCCTCTGTAGTGTTCATAGTTTTGAAAGGACTGGATAGAATTAACAAATCTAGTGATGGCACCACCTAGTCCTCCAAAAAGCTGAATTGAGCTTCTGTTGCTGTCTAGCTGGCCCTGTCAGATTAGGATCCCTGATGGGGCAGAGACAACCAGGGGAAGGGGCTGGAATGGAACCAGGGCCCCCTGACCATCTCAGCTCAGGCAAGACGTGCAGCTCGACCCAACGCCAGCACCCTAAACAAGTTCAACCAGGGCCATACTGTACCTCATCCATAGACCTGTGCTAATACTCTGTGCTTTGTCTGTCTGACCGAGCCCCTCAGAGTAAGACAGGGTGAATTTTCATCCTTATGACCATATGCCGTGGTGTCACTGAGGCCATGTATAAAATATGCAGTTCCATATTATTGTGGAAGTGTTGTGAAGTTACTGTTGATGCCTGTTTTGGTTCAAAATGGTCTCAGATTTGTATTGGATCAGTGTGTGAGTGTGGTGTTTGTGGCCAATGGATTGTATCAACAGCGTCACGCCCACCTCCATTCTCCTCTCTAAGAGTTAACTTTTGTGTAAACGCATACAGGCTTTTATCACCATGTCTCTTTTTCCCTCTCCAGGACTCTTCTCTGCGTAGTAGCTCCAGCCCCCCCAACAGTACAGGCAGTACAGCAGACAGTGATGGCTGGACCCCTATCCCTGAACCCCCCTCCTCTTGCCCCCCGCGGCCCCCCATACCCCCGCAGGACAAGAACAGGAAACGACCCCGTCCTACGGGAATCCACCCTGGGGCCTCACTATCCAGCCATGTTATGAAAAATGTAAATGCGGTGCTTTTGATCCACTCACACAATTTCAACTACTAATTCTAACCTTAAAACCCTTTCTCATACTCACTAACCCTAAATTCATTCCTGTTTTCCAGCATGGCCATTTAGCGTCCTCCCTGCACCCAGATGACCGGAGGAAAGCCAACAAACAGAAGAAGAGGAGGAAGGACCGGGAGAGCCAGGCCGGCGAGCCGAGCTCTGCACAACAGGCCTACGCAATGAGCCCAGAGCCACAGTTGCCCCTGGGAGGACGACCAATCAAAGACGAGCCTGAGGATGACTTCTTCATCCCCCTCCACCCTTCGCCCCCTCACCGCCTGCCCAGTCCCTCTCACTTCAATAACTCCTCCTCCTGTAAGCAGGAGCACAATGAGGAGTGGGAGTGCTGGGCGGGACAGGGGCTGGTGGAGGGCATGGTGAAGGTGGAGAGTGTGGAGGGTTTTACTGGGAACAGGACGGTCATCCGACAGGGGAAACAGGTGGTGTTCCGAGACGAGGATGGCTCCGGAGAGGACGAGGACATCATGGTGGACTCCGGTGAGAAAACGTTATGTAAATGCTGCAAAAAAGTTACAGAACTTGTTGTTGTGATGACATTGCCTATTTAAAGTAGCACTCTGACAGTTAATCCCATGTAAATGTTTTAGTGATGGAACTCTGTTTCTTCCCCCCTCTCTTTCTCTCAGATGATGACTCGTGGGACCTGGTGACGTGTTTCTGTATGAAACCGTTTGCAGGCCGGGCCATGATTGAGTGTAACCAGTGTAACACGTGGATCCACCTGTCCTGTGCTAAGATCAGGAAGTCCCACGTTCCTGAGACTTATATGTGTCAGAGCTGCAGAGACACACTGGGCCTGGCAGACACCCGCCGCTCATACCGCTCACGCATAGGCCCCCGCAGACACCTTCTTGACTGACCCCCGCAGACAGCTTCTTGACTGACCCCCGCAGACAGCTTCTTGACTGACCCCCGCAGACAGCTTCTTGACTGACCCCATTGCAAACCCCTTCACCCCTCTCACCTGCATTTAGACCATGCCCCATACGGTTCTAACCCCAACCGGTCCTGTAACCCATGCCCCAGGCCAGCCCTTTCCTTTTGTCCCAGACCCCAGTCCTACCCCCTTGCCCCAGGTCCTTTTTCTCACCCCTACTGCGTCGACTAAGCCTACTAGCCGTCCCTCGGGGTCTTCAACACCCCCAAACTAAACCGATCCGAGTGCTATTTAAGATTTATTATAAATTTGATGGTTTCTCTCTGCTTCCTTCCAGACTGTGTGCGTAAGTCAATCACTGAATGTCTGTCTGTCTGTAGTACAATAGTTGACCAGTAGTGTTGGACTCCATAGTCTAGTCTGGCTGACCGGTTAGCTCAGACTGGATAGAGACTAGTGACGCATCTCGCGTGAACAGTGGAAACCTGTCAGAGAGAATGGCCTATAGAGCTGCCACCCAACACTGTGCATTTTGGGACGTTGGCTTTTTGCACTTATTTCATGCGTTAAAGGGGTGTGTTGACTTGCCAACCCCTTCTCCTCCCCCAACCACCCTCTCAACTAGGGGTTGGTACATCTGTCTGTCTGAGGGAAGCCTTTGTCTAAAGCCTCAAGCAGAGGGTCTGTAGATAATGATGTCCAGTTCTATACTGAACAAAAATATAAATGCAACATACTGAGTTAGTTCATATAAGGAAATTTGTCAACTGAAATAAATAAATTAGGCCCTTATCTATGGATTTCACATGACTGGGAATATAGATAGGAATCTGTTGGTCACAGATACCTTAAAATAGAGGTAGGGGCGTGGAACAGAAAACCAGTTAGTATCTGGTGTGACCACCATTTGCCTCATGCAGCGCAACACATCTCCTTCGCATATAGTTGATCAGGCTGTGGATTGTGGAATGTTGTCCCAGTCCTATTCAATGGCTGTTTGAAGTTGCTGGATATTGGCGGGAACTGGAACGCTCTGTCGTACACTTTGATCCAGAGCATCCCAAACATTCTCAATGGGTGACATGTCTGGTGAGTGTGCAGGCCATGGAAAAAGTGGGACATTTTCAGCTTCCAGGAATTGTGTACAGATCATGGGGCCGTGCATTATCATGCTGAAACATGAGGTGATGAATGGCACGACAATGGGCCTTGTCATGGTATCTCTGCATTCAAATTACCATCGATAAAATGCAATTGTTTGTTGTCCGTATCTCGTGCCTGCCCATACCATAACCCCACCGCCACCATGGAGCACTCTGTTTACAACCGTGACATCAGCAAACTGCTCGCCCACACGACACCATACATGTGGTCTCCGTTTGTAAGGCCTGTTGGACGTACTGCCAAATTCTCTGAAATTACGTTGGAGGCCGGCTTATGGCAGAGAAATTAACATTCAAATATCTGGAAACAGCTCTGGTGGACATTCCTTCAGTCAGCTTGCCAATTGCACGCTCCTGCAAAACTGTGTTGTGACAATACTGCACATTTTAGTGGCCTTTTATTGTCCCTAGCACAAGGTGCACCTGTGTAATGATTATGCTGTTTAATCAGCTTCTTGATATGCCACATCTGTCAGGTGGATGTATTATCTTGGAAAAGGAGAAATGCTCACTAACCGGGATGAAAATAAATTTGCGGACAAAATTTGAGAGAAATACGCTTTTTGTGCGTATGGAACATTTTTGGGATCTTTTATTTCAGCTCACGAAACATGAGACCAACACTTTACATGTTGCATTTATATTTTTGTTCAGTACAGATAAACGGAACGCGTTCAACTCTTTCTTTCAATAGACAGAGCTAGAAATGGTGCCCTAGACCACCAAGGAATTATCCCATACTACAAAGATGTAAAAGAGGCGTCAATTGATGTGTTTCATATCAACAATTCTCCATCAAGTGAGTGCTGGCCATAGACAACCTACAGACATGGCCCAAAGTTTTGAGAATGACACAAATATACATTTCCACAAAGTTTGCTGCTTCAGTGTCTTTAGATATTTTTGTCAGATGTTACTATGGAATAGTGAAGTATAATTACAAGCGTTTCATAAGTGTCAAAGGCTTTTATTGACAATTACATGAAGTTGATGCAAAGAGTCAATATTTGCAGTGTTGACCCTTCTTTTTCAAGACCTCTGCAATCTGCCCTGGCATGCTGTCAATTAACTTCTGGTCCACATCCTGACTGATGGCAGCCCATTCTTGCATAATCAATGCTTGGAGTTTGTCAGAATTTGTGGGTTTTTGTTTGTCCACCCGCCTCTTGAGGATTGACCACAAGTTCTCAATGGGATTAAGGTCTGGGGAGTTTCCTGGCCATGGACCCAAAATATCGATGTTTTGCTCCCAGAGCCACTTAGTTATCACTTTTGCCTTATGGCAAGGTGCTCCATCATGCTGGAAAAGGCATTGTTCGTCACCAAACTGTTCCTGGATGGTTGGGAGAAGTTGCTCTAGGAGGATGTGTTGGTACCATTCTTTATTCATGGCTGTGTTCTTAGGCAAAATTGTGAGTGAGCCCACTCCCTTGGCTGAGAAGCAATCCCACACATTAATGGTCTCAGGATGCTTTACTGTTGGCATGACACATGACTGATGGTAGCGCTCACCTTGTCTTCTCCGGACAAGCTTTTTTCCAGATGCCCCAAACAATTGGAAAGGGGATTCATCAGAGAAAATGACTTTACCCGAGTCCTCAGCAGTCTAATCCCTGAACCTTTTGCAGAATATCAGTCTTTCCCTGATGTTTTTCCTGGTGAGAAGTGGCTTCTTTGCTGCCCTTCTTGACACCAGGCCATCCTCCAAAAGTCTTCGCCTCACTGTGCGTGTAGATGCACTCACACCTGCCTGCTGCCATTCCTGAGCAAGCGCTGTACTGGTGGTGCCCCGATCCCGCAGCTAAATCAACTTTAGGAGACGGTCCTGGCACTTGCTGGACTTTCTTGGGTGCCCTGAAGCCTTCTTCACAAAAATTGAACCGCTCTCCTTGAAGTTCTTGATGATCCGATAAATGGTTGATTTAGGTGCAATCTTACTGGCAGCAATATCCTTGCCTGTGAAGCCCTTTTTGTGCCAAGCAATGATGACGGCACGTGTTTCCTTGCAGGTAACCATGGTTGACAGAGAAAGAACAATGATTCCAAGCACCACCCTCCTTTTGAAACTTCCAGTCTGTTATTCGAACTCAATCAGCATGACAGAGTGATCTCCAGCCTTGTCCTCGTCAACACTCACACCTGTGTTAACGAGAGAATCACTGACATGTCAGCTGGTCCTTTTGTGGCAGGGCTGAAATGCAGTGGAAATGTTTTTGGGGGATTCAGTATATTTGCATGGCAAAGAGGGACTTTGCAATTCATCTGATCACTCTTCATAACATTCTGGAGTATATGCAAATTGCCATCATACAAACTGAGGCAGCAGACTTTGTGAAAATTAATATTTGTGTCATTCTCAAAACTTTTGGCCACGACTGTACATACACTGAGTGTACAAAACCACTCTTTCCATGACAGACTGACTAGGGAGAATCCAGTTGAAATCTATGATCCCTTATAGATGTCGCCTGTTAATCCACTTCAAACTGTGTTGATGAAGAGGAGACAGGTTAAAGATGCATCTTTAAGCCTTGGATTGTGTATGTGTGCCATTCAGAGGGTGAATGGGCAAGACAAAATATTTAAGTGCCTTTGAACTGGGTATGGTAGTAAGTGCCAGGCACACCAGTTTGAGTGTGTCAAGAACTGCAATGCCAACTTGACACAACTGTGGGAAGCATTGGCGTCAACATGGGCCAGCATCCCTGTGGAATGCTTTCGACACCTTGTTGAGTCCATGGCCCGGACAATTTTTTTGTATTTATTTTATTTAACTAGGCAAGTCAGTTTAAGAACAAATTCTTATTTACAATGACTGCCTACCCCGGCCAAACCCTAACCCGGACGACACTGGTCCAATTGTTCGCCAACCTATGGGACTCCCAATCATGGCCAGTTGTGATACAGCCTGGAATTGAACCAAGGTCTGTAGTGACACCTCTAGCACTGAGATGCAGTGCCTTAGACCACTGCGCCACTCGGGAGCCGCCGCATTGAGGCTGTTCATAGGGCAAAAAGAGGGGTGCAACTCAATATTAGGAATGTGTGCCTAATGTTTTGTACACCATGTATATATGATGTAGTTTCTGGTCCCTTTTTCTGTTCATAGTTTGCACCTCAGTCACTCGGTTGTCATGCCATTGTTATGAACGTTCTAAAGCCGCCCTCTGCTGGTGGTGATAAACCCAATCATTCTGCACTAGGCAAACTATTTTGCCTAAATTACACTAGCGCCTGGGAAAAAAGTTTATTTCTAAAGTAGTCAGATATTTAGTAGGAAATATTGTCATGTCATCAAATTTATTTTAGATAGATGGAAATGTTGTCATTAGCTAGCAAAGTTTGTAAAAAATAGCTAGCAATTGTAACGTTAGCTAGCTAAATTCCGGTGGCCTCCCCTCAATTTTAGCAAGCTAACGTTGTTCTGCATCTAAAGACAATCTGGCGACATCAGAATGATGGCAAGGGGGGTTTCTACTAATTATTTGCCTCCATTTGAATGTCATAGTATTTCCAAGCCACTGTATTGCACCTTTGATGAAATCATCAGCGCTCATTGACGATGCATCGAGTAGAGTGCTCAGACGGTCATCTGTCTGAAACGAAAGTTCAAAACAACATTGTGACGAAACATCGAATAGATTATTAGATTACCGTAATTTCCGGACTATTAAGCGCACCTGAATATAAGCCGCACCCACTGAATTTAATTTTTTATTTTATTTTGAACATAAATAAACCGCACGTGTCTATAAGCCGCAGATGCCTACCGGTACATTGAAACAAATGAACTTTACACAGGCTTTAACGAAACACGGCTTGTAACAAAAATAAATAGGCTTTAACGAAACACGGCTTGTAACAACAAACAAAAAAATTAGCAGTAAGCTTTAGTTGTCTTTTTAGTTGTCTTTTTGCACTGAGTCAATTCCTCACGCTGCTGTTTCCAACGTCTTATCATCGACTCATTAAGACCAAGCTCCCGTGCAGCAGCTCTATTTCCTTTTCCAACAGCCAGATCAATCGCCTTCAACTTGAAAGCTGCATCATATGCATTTCTCCGTGTCTTTGCCATGATGAGGGTGACAAAATGACTACCGTAATCAGAATGATGGGAAGTTTGAGAGTGCTCGATTTAATCTAAACAGTAAACCAAAAAGTTGTTTGACCTTAACCCGTTCGGCAATTTCATTGGTCTAATGAAAGCTTCATGCCGGCAAAAAACTGAGCACGGCACAGAATGTGTTTTTTTGGAGAGAAAAAAATTGAAAGCGGGAAAAATCCATATATTAGCCGCGCCATTGTTTAAGCCGCGGGTTTCAAAGCGTGGGAAAAAAGTTGCGGCTTATAGTCTGGAATTTACGGTAGTTCGTTTTTTTCTCCTAGATGAGGGGCTGTACCTGCCGCCGTCCTCGTCAATCAAAGCTTTTATCTCTTCAGTTAGAACATCGAAGAACAACTATTTGTGGAAATTATTTCCCTGTTAAAAATGTTCCAGGCTGTGTTTCCAGAAGCCATTTCAGTTTTTTCATCATCCTACATTTTATGAAGAGCTCAGATTATTTTTCCACAATAGAGCCAGGTAACTGTTGGAAACAATCAGTCATTGAATTAAGCTCCACTCACAAACACCATGTCGGGAACAGTTTAATGGTCCTGAACAGACCCCAGTGGGTTAATGGGTACACATCGATGTGGCTTTGAAGAGAGCCCTGGGTGGAGACTGCTTTTAGTGGGTGAAGAAAATGCATTAACGTGTGTGGTGAGCGAAAGCGCACACGCAGCCATGTAAAGTGATGTCATTGGTCCGGTCCAGAAACAAGCCCCTATCCCCAGGCACTTCATGTAAAGTGCCCTTGGGAGCAGGGGTCAGAGGTTGTTTCTGAACAGCCATTGTCTCTGCCCCTTGGTTTTCAGTCCCCACAGGTTAGTCCTATAGGTTAGAGAGCAATGTAGGATTTATTCAGCCATCTATCAAAACCATTGCGCAAGTGTCTTAGGGCTCTATATATGGGGGGTGTTTGGCTTCCTGAGCTTTTCCTGACCATGTGACCCGACCACAAAACAAGTTTTATAGGCTATAACGAGGACCCAGAGTTTTTCATGGTCAGGACAACTCCTGACTCTACACATCTCCTTCTGGTGTACTCATTTGCCCAAATCAGTATTTAATCTCTCACCTGATCACTACCAGGCTCGCTGGGGTTTGATAATGATCACTACCGGGCTCGCTGGGGTTTGATAATGATCACTACCGGGCTCGCTGGGGTTTGATAATGATCACTACCGGGCTCGCTGGGGTTTGATAATGATCACTACCGGGCTCGCTGGGGTTTGATAATGATCACTACCGGGCTCGCTGGGGTTTGATAATGATCACTACCGGGCTCGCTGGGGTTTGATAATGATCACTACCGGGCTCGCTGGGGTTTGATAATGATCACTACCGGGCTCGCTGGGGTTTGATAATGTATTTTGGAGTTTCTGGAGAAGTGTCCTCCTTCAAGCTGTTTGCATTTTGACCGTGTTTGGAATTTAAGCTTTTTCAAATATTCATGTTTTCACCAGTTGTCAAGTCTAAGCTTGCTGATGTGTACATATTGTTGTTTCTGATTAGTGCCTTCAGAATGTATTCATACCCCTTGACATATTCCACATTTTTGTTGTTACAGCCTGAATTGAAAATGTATTACATTTATTTTTCTCACCCTTCTACACACAATACCCCATAATGACAAAGTGAAAACATGTTTTTAGACATTTTTGCTAAGTTACTGAAAATGTAATATTTCATTTACATAAGTATTCACACTCCTGAGTCAATACTTTGTAGAAGCATCTTTGGCAGCGATTACAGCTGAGAGTATTTCTGGGTAAGTCTCTAAGAGCTTTCCACACCTGGATTGTGCAATATTTGCCCACATTCTTTTCAAGATTCTTCAAGCTCTGTCAAATTGGTAGTTGAGCACTGCTAGACAACCATGTTCAGGTCTTGCCATAGGTGTTCAAGTAGATTTAAGTTAAAATTGTATCTCGGCCACTCAACATTCACTGTTGGTAAGGAACTTCAGTGTAGATTGGGCCTTGTGTTTTAGGTTATTGTCCTGCTGAAAGGTGAATTAATTTACCAGTGTCTGGTGGAAAGCAGACAACCAGGTTTTCCTCTAGGAGTTTGCCTATACTTTGCTCTATTATGTTTTTTTGTTTTTTTATCCTGAAAAACTCCCCAGTCCTTAATGATTACAAGCATACCCATAACATGATGCAGCCACCACTATGCTTTAACATATGCAGAGTGGTACTCTGTAATATGTTTGGGGCAAATCCAATACAACACAACACTTTGTATTCAGGACAAAAATGTAATTGCTTTGCCACATTTTCTGCAATATTACTTTGGTGCCTTGTGAACAGGATGCATGTTTTGGAATATTTTTATGCTGTACAGGCTTCTTTCTTTTCACTCTGTCAATTAGGTTAGTATTGTGGAGTAACTATCAACAATGTTGATGATCCATCAGTTTTCTCTTATCACAGCTATTAAACTCAGTTACTGTTTTAGAGTTACCATTGGACTCATGGTCAAATTCCTGAGCGGTTTCCTTCCTCAACTAAGTTTGGAAGGACACCTCTGTTTCTAGTGACTGGGTGTATTGATATGCCATCCAAAGTGTAATTTAATAACTTCACCATGATCAAAGGGATATTCAATGTCTGTCTTTTTTATTTAATTTTTTTGTCATCTACCGATAGGTGCCCTTTGCAAGGCATTTTCAAATACCCCTGGTCTTTTTGGTTAAATGTGTTTTGAAATTCACTCTGAGGGACCTTACAAATTATCTGTATGTGGGGTACAGAGATGAGGTTGTCATTCAAAAATTGTTAAACACTATTATTGCACACAGCGTGAGTCCATGAAACTTATTGTGACTTGTTAAGCAAATGTTTACTGTAACTTATTTAGGCTTGCCATAACAAGGGGTTGAATACTTAATGACTCAAGACATTTCAGCTTTTCATTTTTAATGAATTTAATAACATTTTCTAAACTATTCCACTTTAACATTATGGGGCGGGGGTCTACCAGTGACAAAATATCTAAATGTAATCTATTTTAAATCCAAAGTGTTACACAACAAAATGTGGAAAAAGTCAAGGGGTGTGAATACTTTCTGAAGGCACTTGTAAGCCATAGATCGATGTCACTGTCTGACTGACTGATGTTAGACATACACCTATTGAATGCTTGTCTGGGCTGGGCTTTCTAGCAAGCAAGAGCAATGGGTTGGTTAGTTATTACTAACTACAGTTAATAAGATGAATATGGGTTACTAATAAGTCAGTCATACTAGAACAACTTCTTTCTTAAAAAAAAAAAGCTGTTAAATGTTTCAAAATATTTAGGAAAGTTAGAACGATAACTCATTGATCCTGCTTTGTGAAAACCCCTTACTGAGAATGTGGTGTCTGGTGCAAACTGTTTCTGTGAAACTCTGTATTGTAAATAAAGATTTAATGAAGATTTTAACCCCACCTTTCTAGGTCTCCTCATTGTTCCTTTACTTGACCACTATCCTGGGTGCGAGTCAGTTTCTGCTGTCTTACCAACTCCTTTTGGAATTGTCTTGTTTGGCTTGACAATAATGGAGTAGGCAAAAGCATGAACAGTTCTGGGACCATGCTCTGACATCACTAATGTAGTTTTTGTCTTTAAACAAATACGCAAGTCATTGGCTCATCTTTTTATTTATTGTAATATCTTTACATTACTACATAGTCCACTAGCTCCACACACATCGATTTTAGACAGTTTGGGTCATGGCCAGGGCAGGAATGTAACAGTGGAGAGTAGTCTCTCTGTTGACCTCAGGGTGGTGCCAGAGTGGCTGAAAGAACAGTGATGAGTGGGTGACTAGTGGCAGGGCCGACTAACATGGAGGCTAACGGCACGCGAAGGGGACATGATGAGCAAACATCCTTAATGGAGGCAGCAGTGTCTCAAATGGGGTGAATGTTTGCTTGTTCTTGCCTCATTCTGTAAAGGGTGTTTGAGTCAGTCAACCTCATTCACAAACGAGGTTCACAAAATCTTAACTGGTAAGAAGAGACAGACAAGTACAGTTACTAACAATCCGATAACCTGACTCCGCTCTAGGGCAAAACACCTGAGAGGGTAGGTCACTTTCTGCTGAAATACATGGTGTAGAATAGATCCTGTGTGCTGACTACACAGACCTGTACATGGGGTTTCAGCACCGTAGGATAGGGGACAGCATACAGTGGAAATGGAACAGAACTGTGTTGACAGAATTCCATTTTCCACCACTGAAAAAAAAAATGTTTTAACCTTTGCCTATACATTGACAAAAATGCATACAGTACATTTACTGATTTGAGTTCAACTATGTCACTCATCAATAGCCTATACAGTATATTGCCTTCACAGAGAGAGACAGAAAGGACCAACACTGTCAGTCAATAATTAGTCAATGTTAAGTCGAACAGTGTCTGTTTGGTCTATCTATAGTATTACAAACAGCTTTAAAAACAACATATAAACAAGACAACAGGGACAAACAATATTACCATGGAAACTAAAGGTATGGCACATAACAAAGGACTGATAAATAATTAGAATACTCTTCATCACCATCATCATTTTGATGATCTGATATGACCAGGTCCTAACAAATAAATGTATACATACAAGTACAATAGTCCCACTGCATCCCACTTGCATGTTGTTTCCATTGCCAGATGTACATACAGTTGCTTTAGTAGCAAACTAACTCTCACAGAGGCTTTCTCATAAATGTTATATAAATAATGTATATACACCATGATGTATACAGTGCACTTGGAAAGTATTCAGACTGCTTGACTTTTTCCACATTTGGTTACGTTACAGCCTTATTCTAAAACCGATTAAATATTTTTCCCCCCTCATCAATCTACACACAATAACCCATAATGACAAAGCAAAAACAGGTTTTCAGGCATTTTAGCACATTTCTAAGAATTTACATAAGTATTTAGACCCTTTACTAAGCTTTGGCAGCGATTATAGCCTAGAGTCTTCTCGGGTATGACGGTACAAGCTTGGCACGCCTGTATTTGGGGAGTTTCTCCCATTCTTCTCTGCAGATCTCAAGCGCTGTCAGGTTGGATGGGGAGCGTTGCTGCACAGCTATTTTCAGGTCTCTCCAGAGATGTTCAATTGGAGCCACTCCTCCGAAGCCACTCCTGCGTTGTCTTGGCTGTGTGCTTAGGGTTGTTGTCCTGTTGGAAGGTGAACCTTCCCCCCAGTCTGAGGTGCTGAGCGCTCTGGAGCAGGTTTTCATCAAGGATCTCTCTGTACTTTGCTCTGTTTGTCTTTGCCCCAATCCTTACTAGTCTCCCAGTCCCTGCCACTGAAAAACACCCCATGCTGTCACCACTATGCTTCACTGTAGGGATGGTGCCAGGTTTCCTCCAAACGTGATGCTTGGCATTCAGGCCAAATAGTTCAATCTTGGTTTCATCAGACCAGACAATCTTGTTTCTCATGATCTGAGAGACTTTAAGTGCCTTTTAGCAAACACCAAGCGGGCTGTCATGTGCCTTTTACTGAGGAGTGGCTTCCGCCTGGCCACTATCATAAAGGCCTGATTGGTGGAGTGCTGCAGAGATGGGGAACCTTCCAGAAGGACAACCATCTCCACAGAGGAACTCTAGAGCTCTGTCAGAGTGACCATCAGGTTTTTTGTAACCTCCCTGACCAAGGCCCTTCTCCCCCGATTGCTCAGTTTGGCCACGGGGCCAGCTCTAGGAAGAGTTTTGGTGGTTCCAAACTTCTTCCATTTAAGAATGATGAAGGCCACTGTGTTCTTGGGGACCTTCAATGCTGCAGAAATGTTTTGGTACCCTTCCTCAGATCTATGCCTCGACACAATCCTGTCTCGGAGCTCTACGGACAATTCCTTCAACCTCATGGCTTGGTTTTTGCTCTGACATGCACTGTCAACTGTGGGACCTTATATAGACAGGTGTGTGCCTTTCAAAATCATGTCCAATCAATTGGATTTACCACAGGTGGGCTCCAATCAAGTTGTAGAAACATCTCAAGCATGATCAATGGAAGCCCAATTTCGAGTCTCATAGCCAAGGGTCTGAATACTTATGTAAATAAGTATTGTTTTTTATTTTTAATACATTTGCAAACATTTCTAAAAACCTGTTTTCACTTTGTCATTATGGGGTATTGTGTGTAGATTGCTAAGGATCTTTATTTATTTAATACATTTTAGAAAAAGGCTGTAACGTAAAAACATTTGGAAAATACTGAATACTTTCTGAAAGCACTGTATATGAATGACATCATTGGACTTTCTCTCTACTCTTCACTGTTGCTCAGGCAGTGCTTCCCCAGCATCCATCTCAATCATATCAACTCAACCCAGCCTACCAGGGCTCCAATCACACATTGGCTACTGGGAGTGCCTTAAAAATAGACCAGTGTTAATATTCTCATAATTCTTTTCAACCCTTATGGGTGTGCCCTTATGTGTTATTAGAATGACTGGCACCCAGATAATTAGACCCTGCCCAACACAACATCAGCAGCAGACAAATCGCTTCCAAGGCATAATAATAATAATAATAATAATATGTCAATTATTAACAAAACAATATTTATTTTTGCCTTCAAGTGCAGTGCAGTGCGGTGTCAGTATAGTGGTACTGATGAACATGTTTTCATGCATAGTTCTGTTCTAACCATAACGCATGAGTTAGTAGTGTAAAACATGAGTACAACTAGTATAGTACAGTGGTATATTAGTTATACAATATTAACTGTAGCAGCCTTCACCGATATGTACACCGCGAGTCATATTGCACCTTTCTGGGGAGATGAGTGGAGAGAGGGAGATTTCATTACATTTTACACGCACACACACACAGTGGAAACTACAATGGCTAAAAGAGAGGAATCTAGTGGGTTTTGAGAGCGGAGAGAGAAGAGGAACTCATGTCTGAATTCATAAATGTGATGGGGAAAGAGAGAGAATTTCTATTCACTTTGTTTGTCTCTCGACCTCTGCTTGTCAATCCTTCTGTCAATGTCTGTCTGTCTGTCTGTCAATGTCTGTCTGTCAATGTCTGTCTGTCAATGTCTGTCTGTCTGTCTGTCTGTCTGTCTGTCTGTCTGTCTGTCTGTCTGTCTGTCTGTCTGTCTGTCTGTCTGTCTGTCTGTCTGTCTGTCTGTCTGTCTGTCTGTCTGTCTGTCTGTCTGTCTGTCTGTCTGTCTGTCTGTCTGTCTCCACTTGCCCCTTGTTGCTCCCATAACAGAGGGTTCCTACGCCTCAGCATCGATTCTGTGAGCTGAGAAATACAGGGAAGATTTAGCTTAGTGTCGTACTTTTGTAATTTATCTGCAATTTCAATGTAATGGAGTTGAGTGTTTTTTGTTGTAAACAGGTTATGATATGGTTGTGGTTACAGTAGAATTGTGGTTATACAGTGGTTGTGTTGTGGTTGTATACTTACACTGCTTGGGTATCCGTAGAGCCTCAGTGTCAGCTGAGAGGACTTGGTGCATCACCCCCCTGAACTGATACAGCAGCTTCAGACTCTTATCCTCTCCTACACACGGGTCATAGAAACCTGGCAACCCCGCCTAGATATATATAAGGGGGGGGGGGGGGGGGGCGCTGGTTACACACACACGGGTCATAGAAACCTGGCAACCCCGCCTAGATATATATAAGGAGGGGGGGGGGGGGGGGCGCTGGTTACACACACACAGGTCATATAAAAATTCCACCCACACACACCCTTACCTTTGATGCCTCAGTGAGTATGAGTTTGGAGTCCTTGACCAGACACTGCAGAGGGACAGTAACGTCTATAACCTGAGCTCTCTCTTGGCGCGCGCTGTTGTCTGTCACAAACTTTCCATACCACGCATTCAGGATGATCAGACCTGGAACAGGAGGAGGGACACACACACACACACACACACACACACAGCTGAGTCAGAATTATTGAAAAGACAACGCACAGAATAAACAGTGTTGAGTCAAGACATAGGTCAAGAGCGTTTGTGGGCGTGCATACGTGTGAGTGTGCTTACTCACCCATCTTAGACTCCTCTCCCTCGATGATTCTCCTCACAGACTCCTGCATCAGCAGAACCTGAGTCAGGGAGAAGAGAAGAAGAAAGAAAGAAAGAAAGAAAGAAAGAAAGAAAGAAAGAAAGAAAGAAAGAAAGAAAGAAAGAAAGAAAGAAAGAAAGAAAGAAAGAAAGAAAGAAAGAAAGAGGGGGTTGAACATACAATGATCATCAATGAGCATAAAGTAAATATGCTGTGTGTCTGTTGTCTACATACCACCACAGTCAGAGGCTGGCACTAAGACAGCATTGAATGAGCTGTATTCCTCCATTAGCAAACAAGAAAACGCTCACCCAGAGGCGGCGCTCCTAGTAGCCAGGACTTTAATGCAGGGAAACTTAAATTCGTTTTACCAAATTTCTATCAGCATGTTAAATATGTAACTACAGGATAAAAAACTCTGGACCACCTTTACTCCACACACAGAGACGCATACAAAGCTCTCCCTCGACCTCCATTTGGCAAATCTGACCATATTTCCATCCTCCTGATTCCTGCTTACAAGCAAAAATTAAAGCAGGAAGCACCAGTGACTAGATCAATAAGAAAGTGGTCAGATGAAGCAGATGCTAAGCTACAGGACTGTTTTACTAGCACAGACTGGAATATGTTCCGAGATTCCTCCAATGGCATTGAGGAGTACACAACATCAGTCACTGGCTTCATCAATAAGTGCATCGATGACGTCGTCACCACAGTGACCGTACATACATACCCCAACCAGAAGCCATAGATTACAGGCAACATCCGCACTGAGCTAAAGGCTCGAGCTGCCGCTTCAAGGAGCTGGACTCTAACCCGGAAGCTTATAAGAAATCCCACTATGCCCTCCGACGAACCATTAAACAGGCGAAGCGTCAATACAGGACTAAGATCGAATCGTACTACACCGGCTCTGACTGTGGCATGGCTTGCAAACCATTACAGACTGCAAAGGGAAGCACAGCCGAGAGCTACCCAGTGACACAAGCCAACCAGATGAACTAAACTACTTCTATGCTCGCTTCAAGGCAAATAACACTGAAACATGCATGAGAGCACCAGCTGTTCTGGAAGACTGTGCGATTACGCTCTCCGCAACCGATGTGAGTAAGTTCTTAAAACAAGTCAAAATTCACAAGGTCGCAGGGCAAGACGAATTACCAGGATGTGTACTGCGAGCATGCGCTGACCAACTGGCAAGTGTCTTCACTGACATTTTCAACCTCTCCCTGTCTGAGTCTGTAATACCAACATGTTTTAAGCAGACCACCATAGTGCCTGTGCCCAAAGACACTAAGGTAACCTGTTTAAATGACTACCGACCCGTAGCACTCACGTCTTTAGCCATGAAGTGCTTCGAAAGACTGGTCAAGGCTCACATCAACACGTTTATCCCAGAAACCCTAGACCCACTCCAATTTGCATACCGCCCCAACAGATCCACAGATGATGCAATCTCTATTGCACTCCACACTCCCCTTTCCTACCTGGACAAAAGGAACACCTATGTGAGAATGCTATTCATTGACTACAGCTCAGCGTTCAACACCATAGTGCCCTCAAAGCTCATCAATAAGATAAGGACCCTGGGACTAAACACCTCCCTCTGCAACTGGATCCTGGACTTCCTGACAGGCCGCCCCCAGGTGGTAAGGGTAGGTACCAACACATCTGCCACTCTGATCCTCAACACAGTGGCCAATCAGGGGTGCGTGCTCAGTCCCATCCTGTACTCCCTGTTCACTCATGACTGCACGGTCAGACACAACTCCAACACCATCATTAAGTTTGCTGAAAACACAACAGTGATAGGCCTGATCACAGACAACGACGAGACAGCCTATAGGGAGGAGGTCAGAGACCTGGCCGTGTGGTGCCAGGACAACAACCTCTCCCTCAAGGTGATCAAGACAAAGGAGATGATTGTGGACTACTGGAAAAAGAGGACCGAGCACGTCCCCATTCTCATCGACAGGGCTGCAGTGGAGCAGTTGAGAGACAAGTTCCTTGGTGTCCACATCACCAACAAACTAACATAGTCCAAGCACACCAAGACAGTCATGAAGAGGGCACGACAAAACCTATTCCCCCTCAGGAGACTGAGAATATTTGGCATGGGTCCTCAAATCCTCAAAAGGTTCTACAGTTGCACCAGAGAGCATCCTGACTGGTTGCATCACTGCCTGGTATGGCAACTGCTCGGCGTCCGACCGCAAGGCACTACAGAAGGTAGTGCGTACGGCCCAGTACATCACTGGGGCCAAGCTTCCTGCCATCCAGGACCTCTATACCAGGCGGTGTCAGAGAAGGCCCTAACAATTGTCAAGGACTACAGCCACCCTAGTCATAGACTGTTCTCTCTGCTACCGCACGGCAAGCGGTACCGGAGCGCCAAGTCTAGGTCAAAAAGGCTTCTTAACAGCTTCTACCCCCAAGCCATAAGACTCTTTAACAGTTAATCAAATGGCTACCCTGACTATTTGGGGTGGCAGGAAGCCTAGTGGTTAGAGCATTGGACTAGTAACCGAAAGGTTGCAAGATCGAATCCCTGAGCTGACAAGGTAAAAATCTGTCGTTCTGCCCCATAACAAGGCAGTTAACCCACTGTTCCTAGGCCGTCATTGAAAATAAGAATTTGTTCTTAACTGACTTGCCTAGTTAAATAAAGGTAAAAAATGTTTTTGTATTGCCCCCTCTTTTACGCCACTGTTACTCTCTGTTGTTATCATCTGCATAGTCACTTTAATAACTCTACCTATATTACCTCAACTAACCTGTGCCCCCGCACATTAATTCTGTAACGGTACCCCCCTGTATAAAGTCTCACTATTGTTATTTTACTGCTGCTCTTTAATTACTTGTTACTTTTTATTTATTATTCTTATCTGCATTTTTTTAAAACTGCATTGCTGGTTAGGGGCTCGTAAGTTAGCATTTCACTGTCAGGTCTACACCTGTTGTATTAGTCACATGCACCAAATACAATTTGATTTGATTTGTGTGTAGTATGTATGGGTGTTCCTCACGGCTGACTCAGCCTCTTGTTTCTTCTTGACCATGTCTACTTCTGAGCTCTTCCTCTGTAGCTCCAGATCTCTGTTGGACAGACAGGGACAGAAAGGGTCAAACAGGGACAGGCCGAGACATACCGGGACAGGCAGGGACAGACAATGACAGACAGGGACAGGACGAGACATACCGGGACAGGCAGGGACAGATAGGGACAGACAATGACAGACAGGGACAGGCAGACAGATGGGGACAAACAGGGACAGACAGAGACAGACAGAGACAGAAAGAGACAGACAGAGAAATACAGGAACAGACAAACAAGGACAGACAGGTACAGAGAGGGACAGACAGGGTGAGACAGAGACAGGTAGGGACAGACAGGGACAGGCAGAGACAGGCAGGGACAGACAGGGTGAGACAGAGAAAGGTAGGGACAGCCATGCAGACAGACAGTGAAAGACATGAAAAGACAGAGACAGACAGACAGACAGACAGACAGACAGACAGACAGACAGACAGACAGACAGACAGACAGACAGACAGACAGACAGACAGACAGACAGACAGACAGACAGACAGACAGACAGACAGACAGACAGACAGACAGACAGACAGACAGACAGACAGACAGACAGACAGAAGTGAGTGAGTGAGTGAGTGAGTGAGTGAGTGAGTGAGTGAGTGAGTGAGTGAGTGAGTGAGTGAGTGAGTGAGTGAGTGAGTGAGTGAGTGAGTGAGTGAGTGAGTGAGTGAGTGAGTGAGTGAGTGAGTGAGTGAGTGAGAGAGAGAGAGAGAGAGAAGCTCACTGTTGTTTCTGGGAGCATGTGTATGGTATAATGACCAGTCTGTGTATGGCCATGTAGACTAGTAGAGGCCCCACGGTGGCGTAGAACACTGCACTGGGCAGCAGCTGGTCTGTCAGGTGGACTGGGAATAGATAGGTCTGATTGGCACGAGCCAACCTAGGGAGAGAAGGAAACAAGTTACAGTACTTACTGTACTATGAAAAGTAATAATACTATCACCTGATTTTGGGGTAAACCTGAACCCCCTAAGCTAAATATATAGTAGCCAAGACACAGATGGACATACCACTCATGCACACACACATGCATGCACAAACGCACGCACACACACAGTGTATTATACACTGTACTAAACTGTATTACACGTTGCACATACAAACTGTATTACACAGACTGTATTTGTGTTGTAGTACCTGATTTTGAGGGTGACTCCCTGTGGCACTCCGACACTGACAGTAGCAGCTAGGACACTGTGCCGACTGATCTTCCTCTCTGCTCCATACTCCACCACTGTACCAAACCAACCAGTCCTGACACACACCACAACACCAATAAGGGCCAGACTCCCACCTTACCTACTCACATGTAGTTTCATGTTTTATTAGTACGGGATATACATGGTATACATCATCCAACCAAATGCTTACTTCCAGGTTCCTTCTCCACAATGCAACAACAATAAGAAATAATAAAAGATAAGAATATGAACAGAAAGTAAATGGCTCAGTAGAATAGAATAACCATTTTAGCATAAGTATAATACAGGAAGGCACAATTTATAGTCCAATATTTACATATTTTGTGGAAGGGGGGGATTGGGTGGCAGTGTATAAACTGAGTAGTATAATAGGGTGTGTACGTACTTGATCGATCCCTTGACCTTGGTCTGGTCCTCATCCTGGAACTTGTACTGGTAACTCATCATCAGATAGGAGTGAGGGACACCCAGCTAGAGGGGGAGAGGAAACAAGGTGAGGAGTGAGGGACACCCAGCTAGAGGGGGAGAGGAAACAAGGTGAGGAGTGAGGGACACCCAGCTAGAGGGGAAGAGGAAACAAGGTGAGGAGTGAGGGACACCCAGTTAAAGGGGGAGAGGAAACAAGGTGAGGAGTGAGGGACACCCAGCTAGAGGGGGAGAGGAAACAAGGTGAGGAGTGAGGGACACCCAGCTAGAGGGGGAGAGGAAACAAGGTGAGGAGTGAGGGACACCCAGCTAGAGGGGGAGAGGAAACAAGGGGGAGAGGAAATAAGGTGAGGAGTGAGGGACAACCAGCTAGAGGGGGAGAGGAAACAAGGTGAGGAGTGAGGGACACCCAGCTAGAGGGGGAGAGGAAACAAGGTGAGGAGTGAGGGACACCCAGCTAGAGGGGGAGAGGAAACAAGGTGAGGAGTGAGGGACACCCAGTTAAAGGGGGAGAGGAAACAAGGTGAGGAGTGAGGGACACCCAGCTAGAGGGGGAGAGGAAACAAGGTGAGGAGTGAGGGACACCCAGCTAGAGGGGGAGAGGAAACAAGGTGAGGAGTGAGGGACACCCAGTTAAAGGGGGAGAGGAAACAAGGTGAGGAGTGAGGGACACCCAGCTAGAGGGGGAGAGGAAACAAGGTGAGGAGTGAGGGACACCCAGCTAGAGGGGGAGAGGAAACAAGGTGAGGAGTGAGGGACACCCAGCTAGAGGGGGAGAGGAAACAAGGGGGAGAGGAAATAAGGTGAGGAGTGAGGGACAACCAGCTAGAGGGGGAGAGGAAACAAGGTGAGGAGTGAGGGACACCCAGTTAAAGGGGGAGAGGAAACAAGGTGAGGAGTGAGGGACACCCAGCTAGAGGGGGAGAGGAAACAAGGTGAGGAGTGAGGGACACCCAGCTAGAGGGGGAGAGGAAACAAGGTGAGGAGTGAGGGACACCCAGCTAGAGGGGGAGAGGAAACAAGGTGAGGAGTGAGGGACACCCAGCTAGAGGGGGAGAGGAAACAAGGTGAGGAGTGATGGACACCCAGCTAAAGGGGGAGAGGAAACAAGGTGAGGAGTGAGGGACACCCAGCTAGAGGGGGAGAGGAAACAAGGTGAGGAGTGATGGACACCCAGCTAAAGGGGGAGAGGAAACAAGGTGAGGAGTGATGGACACCCAGCTAAAGGGGAAGAGGAAACAAGGGGGAGAGGAAATAAGGTGAGGAGTGAGGGCACAGAAGAACATGGTTGGTCATCCTACCAGCCCTAAAACCCACTTCAACATATTCCCAATTGCACAGGTGTGTGTCTGTGTGTGTGTGTATGCGTGCGTGCGTGCGTGTGTGTGTGTAGTGTACCTGCAGTGCCAGGGTGAAGTGGCTGGTCTTGGTGTCTCGGACCACACTAGTGGTCATAGAGCTGTGCGGTCCCCATCGCCACTGCAGGTAACCCATCGTGTTCTGGTCTAGGTGACGAGCTGTCATTAAAGAACAGCTGGGACGCACGCCACGGGGAGAGAACTGCATACCACACTGAGCCGTCAGGAAACTAACAAAACAGAGAGAGGGCGATGACTAGCATTACAATTGTTGTAGTGTAAAGAGGGCCATATCCTCTCCCCTCGATTGGCCACTCACCATCGTGGAGTCAGGTTACGGAACACCTTCATCCCAAACAGAGGTCCCAGTATGTCCCCTGCACCAAACTCCAACTACACACACACAGAGAGAAAATCACAAGCAGACAGAGAGTGAAACACAGGCACGTCAGTCAATATCCTTCCTGTGTTCTCTCAGAAACAAGGGAGATATAATGTGTACCTCTCCCCAGCCCTTGGCAGATGTGACACGGCGGACAGTCATGTTGATGTTGCCTCCTCCGTTGCCGTTGTGTGTGGAGAGAGAGCCAGACAGCATTGCAGTGTCAGAGTTAGTCAACGGAGCCTACACACACGCCCACATACACAGGTAAACACATGGGAAACACATAAGCATAACACACGTTAATGTATCACAATGGACCTTTTTAGCTAGTGTGTGTGTGTGTGTCTGTGTATGTGTGTGACCAACAAGGAATCGGACCACGTGTACGGGTGTGTGTGTGTGTGTACCTCTATAGACTGGGAGATGTGCATTCTGTTGATCTCGATGTGAGGGAATCCTCCTCCAGGCATCTCCTCAAAGTCCTCATCATAGCGATCAAACAGGTCTGTGGCATCTACTCCCACGCTAATGGTACCCTGATCACACAGAGACATGAGAACACAAACACGGCGTTCTGATACTACCCTTCACACGGAGAAAGTCTGTAGATATCACCCTGTAGATATCACCCTGTAGATATCACCCTGCCGTGGATATGTCTGTAAGAGGCTCAGGGAAGAAGCGTGTGTATGTACCTTGGGGTTGGTCCGTTGCTGCAGCCTCCTCTCCTCTCTCTCTCGCTGCAGCCGCTCGTACTCCTCACGGATCTCTACTGGGGTCCTCTTCCTCTCCACAATCTCCACACACATGAACACACGCACCTCAGTTATCACCTCAGTTACTATTGTGTCATTACTACTTCAAATGTGGCGCCGGACATTTGACGGACAGCATTTTAGTTTAGCGGACATTTTGACCCATATGCATTGGGTGCGTAACCTGATTATGGCGTCCATCCCCGGTGCTCAGAATGACAGAGATCACATTTAGATTATGGTAATTCCTCTTAACAGAACATGCAACTCAGAGGATGCAATGGTGTGTGTCCTTCTTCCCGAATTCTGATGCGCACTTTGAAGATGTTAGAATAACTGTCCACATTTACTTTTCCTCAGCTAACAAGATGAAAGGAAAAAGGAACCGCAAAATCACTTGCCTATGTCAATCTACTATCCCCCTTAGTAGAAAAGTTGACCTATTCTATTGGTCAGCTTGTTGTTCTGTGCGAGAAATAAATAGCCTATTCCCAACAGACTCTGGGACAGTTGTGGAATGACATATCCCACATTTATACAACCAGTACATCAAAATAACTTCAAAAAGCATTGAGGCTGATGCAACGTTTATCTTAAAATGTTGATCAAGTATTATTTCTTCACATTATAGTTTTGCAGCAATGCGTACACAGCAGTAGGCTACTTCCAAATGTTCGTTCCATAATGCAATTAACGGGAAAACACTGTTGTCAAAAGCGCACTGCACATGCGAGCGATTTCATGTTACAGAGATGAAAAGATCCGTTAGAAATGTAGAAAGATGGGAGATCTAAAGATGCAACAACTAGCATGGATTGCTAATATGACTAAGACTGTGCCTTTGGCTACTAGAGAATGAAAGAAAAATGTATTTGAAAACCAATAAAAACATGAGAGAAATAGGCTACTTGTTTCAATGGTATATGGAAGTCTTTATAAAATAACTGCCACACAATTAAGTATATGTTTTCAAAATGCATACTGCCTCCAGCTCACATTGCAAAGTGGTGTGTGACACGCTGAAGCCTGCCTGCCGTTGCCTAAACACTTGAAAGGTGAATGGGAAGTGCACTTGAATTACCAGTTGAGAATGAAAAATAGCTCTTTTTAATTGTGTCCATCAAAACTGTTTACCACGCGATTGAATTTAGAATTGTTGAACAATGTTTGGGCTTATAAAAGCACATGTTTCACTCAGGAGCTGTAGCAGCAGCTCTCGCACTGTCTGACAGATTTTCCGCTCAAACTAGGCTCTGTATCTGTGCACTGTACACACGTGATAAATAAGAATCATAACGACTATTGAAAATACACACGCAAAATTTGATTCCACTTAATTATGTAAATTAACCTATGGACCGATAAGCATGGCCGTTCAAATGTATTTACACCGACTGGTATTCACATCAATTAATAGGCTAAAAAGCATTATTTTGCAATGGGATTTTTTTTATTCTCCCGGACAATTGCCAATTGTATTTATCAACTTTTCTTTTTTTTGGGGGGGGGGGGGACAAAAGCCGGCTTCTTTTTATAAGAAACATTAATGTATTGAAAATCCCAAATTGGTTGCGTAGTCAACTTACACTCAGCTCTGACATACACACTTACCCCACCAAACATGCCACCAGGGGTCTTTTCACAGTCCCCAAATGCAGAACAAATTGAAGAAAGCATACAGTATTATATAAGCCATTATTGCGTGGAACTCCATTCTATCTCATATTGCTCAAATGAACAGCAAACCTAGTTCCAAAAAACAGATAAAGAAACCCCTCACGGCACAACACCTCTCCCCTATTTGACTTAGATTGTTTGTATATATGTATTGATATGTAGACTATGTGTGCCTTCTTTAAAATTGATGTAGTTCTGTCCTTGAGCAGTTCTTATCTATTAATGTTCTGTATTATGTCATGTTTCATGTCCTGTGTTGGACCCCAGGAGGAGTAGCTGCTGCTTTCGCAACAGCTAATGGGGATCCTAATAAAATACCAAAATACAAAATATTACCAGCTAACAGAAACCCTGACACACACATATGTTGAACATACCTCCCAGCCCTCCACCTCCAGGCCTTTCTTCCCAAAGATGTCATAGATGGCCCTGGACTGAGGATCACTCAAAACTGGACAGAGACAATAGAGTGAAAGAGAGAGAGAGAGAGAGAGAGAGAGAGAGAGAGAGAGAGAGAGAGAGAGAGAGAGGGTTTATACTCTCATTTAACAGTCCATTTAAACGACAAGCAGCTTGTCAAGAAGAATCAGTGACAAGGAAACGCACTGCTTACCCTCATAGGCCTGGTGCACCTGGTTAAATAGCTGCTCTGCCTGACTCTTCAGCTCTGGGTCTCTGTGCTTGTCTGGGTGGTAGAGCATACACAACCTCCTATAGGAGGCCTTCAGCTCATCCTGAGTGGCCTAGGGAGAAGGGGGATGGAGGGGGGACAGAGAGAGAAAGATTACAATATAGATTTCTGCAGACATAGCCTAATACATGCATACTCCAACCACCCAAGCCATAGACTATTTACTCTGCTGCCGCATGGCAAGAGGTACCGGTGCATCAAGTCTGACACCAATAGGCTCTTGAACAGCTTTTATTGCCAAGCAATATGACTGATAAATAGCTAACAAAATAGCAACATGGACTATTGGAGTTTACCTTGTATCTTTACTGACCTTTAATTTCAATCTTTGCACTGTCTCAATGCACACACTGTCATTCCAAAACACTCACTCCATAATTTGTTCACTCACACATAATATGCACATACATTTATACTGACTCTACACACCCACTCACATACAAGCTGCTGCTAATCTGTTTATCTTATATCCTGTGTCCTGGTCCCCTTACCCCTATACATATCTACCTCCATCACCCCAGTATCCCTGTCCCCTTACCCCTATACATATCTACCTCCATCACCCCAGTATCCCTGTCCCCTTACCCCTATACATATCTACCTCCATCACCCCAGTATCCCTGCACATGTAAATATGGTATTGGATCAGATTTTTTAAATATTTCCTGTATATAGTATGCTTACTTACTTACTTTAATGTGTATTTCATATTTCCTATTCTTATTTCTCATGTGTTTTTTATAGTAATACATTGTTATTGATTATTGCAATGTTGGGTTTTGAGTTCGCAAGAAAGGCATTTCACTACATGTGACATTAAAACTATATAAAGAAAATAAACTACAGGTTATTTATCTGTGTACCAGGGGACATACACACCTCTGAAGAACCATGTAACACCAGCAGTGACAAATGAGTAAACGAGAGCCAATGCCTGTTGGCCCTGTTTACACTGTCTAGCTAAATGCCGTCGCGTTAATCGCAATGGAAATCTGGGCTCCTAACAGTGAGTGTCACATCTTATCAATTCAGCGAACAAAACAGTTAACTAATAATATTATTCGACTACTGCCTTTGTTGTTGTCGTCTCAAGAAACAATATTGACAGGTAGCTACGTCTGACAGCTATGTCTGTCTTGCAGCATCCCTCGAGTTGATGTGATGGGGTGATGGACCGACCGGGCGAATGTCATCAGCTGTCTCGCCGAACGCGATGCCCAATCGAATCCGTGTTGAACATTACCGATACAGTGGGATAAAATGTTTAAACGAGCACATTATGTAAATACACAAACACCTTACCTCTTTCCTGACGTTGAGAAGAGAATAATAGTCTTGGTTATCCAGCTCTAATTCATCGTCTAAGGCCGCCGCCATCTTTGCGCTGGTTCAGCCCCGCCTCCTTCCCCTCCCATACCAGTGTTCTGTGTGCTCATTGGTCTGTGAGTGTCTGCACTAGCGCCGCTGTGTGGCCAGGCGGGCTGCAGACATCCTGTCATTGAAAACAGCATATCAAGGTGAAAGTGTGTGCTGTCCATGGTCCTGAAACTTCAAACGTAGCCTATGTTGTGATAGAAAGGGACTGCCAGGGCAGGGCTTGCGTCTACTATGCGACAAAAAGCACTACATCAAATGCCATAAACCCTTTGACAGAGGCATTTACATAGAAAGAGCACACAACAGCTCTACCTAGATAGGGTTACTTAAGCTTTTAGTTTGAGCCAGGCTTCTTCCTGTTCCTTCCGTGATTTGCATTTAGTGGTTGCCTTGTGGGAATGTTTTATATTTCTAATTTTCCTTTATGATTCTATGACACACCTTTACGCAACGTTTAAAGGTCGCGTTGCCGCACTGTGTTTGATGGCAGTGAGTGCTGCAGGGCATGGGTGATCATTACCAGTAACGGCTGCTGTTAATGATGACAGTTTAGGCCTAGCAATTCAGCTTTGGCCCCTGGCGTGGAAATATTTAAACCAATTACCCTTGTAGGCTTACATGAACCAAAACAATGATGTATGTTCATTAATCTGTTTTTTAATTGAACAGGTTATTTATTCATGAATTGGCTCCTGATTGCTTGATAGGTCATAGGCTAATACAACTATCTCACAGAAAGACCTGAGAGAGATGCAAGGTTAAAGACCGATTAGGTCCTTGTTATCGACCTGGGCTTAGAATTAGAATGAAGCAATCATGTGTCTCTGTAAATAATGAAAATGTATTAATTGGATTTCACTTTATTTCCTGAATAGAATCAGTTTTAGTGAAATAGGCCTAGACTAGCCTGGTTGCCTTCTCTGTTCATCTATTTTCCAAATGACAGGAGAGACAAGGCGTGGAATGTTATCTAAAAATACTGGTATCCAGACTAGGCCTAGACCACTAAAAAGGAAGAAACTGCGTGTTGTTTACAAAAATACTTATGTTTGAGTTGGCCTCGTAAGTCATTGTGAACCCATTTACAACAACGACCTGCAATCATAGTCAGTAGGCTATCAGAGAGCTTTGGCAGATGTGTACTGATGGCGGAATTTGGTTGTGTCTCCTCACATCGCCTCTGTGGCTGAGAGACAGAGAGAGAGAGAGAGAGAGAGAGAGAGAGAGAGAGAGAGAGAGAGAGAAAGAGAGAGAGAGAGATTGGGCGGAGACAAAGTTAGCTAGATACAAAACTGGAATGATGGACTCACACAGAGCAATATGGATTCTGCGAGTTCACGAGGCATCACCGAGGAGCCCCGCTGTCAATCATCACGCCTCTAACCAATAGAGTAGCTGTGTTGAGCGGGCTCGCCCATTGCGCCCCGCCCCCCTCCTTGAGTTGTCCTCGCCGTGCACGCGCGTGGTCCCCCCCAGGTCGCGAGGAGGAGGAGGAGGAGGAGGGATGAGGCGCGCGGAGGGGAAATGGCTGCCGAAAACAAGCCGGAAGGTAAGAGAGAAATAAGGTGATGATTCTGTGGTTGTTGTTGACCTCGAAAAAAGGGAGAGCGAGATAAGACGTTGGGTTCAGGTAAGGGGATGGAAGAATAGAGAGATGGAGGAGGTTTCCCCTTTTCCATCTCTCGCTCTCTCCCAGTTCTGTCCTGTCCTGAAAACACGGACACTGAAGCGATGCTGAGATAGGCTACAGGCAGCCACAGACTTCAGCTCGATGACAAACGGTTACCGAGAGCAGGTTTGAAAATATGGGGATATAATGCAAACGAGTGTGTTTGTTTAGATACAGTACGTGAGAATGTTGTTTTCTTCGTTGCTTTGCGTGTCAGCGTCTCCCCTGGGTAGCAGGTTTACGCGGCTGAGCGTAACAGGATCTGAGTGGTTGTGAGAGCTTCACGCTGGAGGAATTCAGATGCTTTCTCAGCTCAGGCATCCCCCCCACACACACACACGCTGGTAAAGCACGAAATCGTCCGTGTATCATCTGTAGTGCGATTCCTCCTCACGCACGCAACCCCGCAGTCTGTGCGGTCAGCCACAATGTGATGTTGTTTTTTACACGCTGTAGACGATGGAGAGTTGATTGATGATGATTCTACGCGGAACATACTGCAAGGCGGTCTGAAGAGCGTGTGCTATATGCCATGCCAGTATTATAAGAAAACAGTACATTGATTCCAAATAATTGAAAAACACACTCACCTAAATCCAATGACATGGTGCCATTTTTTTCTTCACGTTGAATTCAGGACAGTTGATAACTCAACCAAATGTAAATCAAAACTAGACTTTGAACTGACTGACATCTGTGACCAGTGGGCCAAGTCTTTCTGTTCTGTTGAGGAATTCCCTGAAGGTAGACTTCACTCCCTGGTGTGAATGAGATACACAACAGAGGGTACTTTGTGGTCAACATCTTTCTTGCTACTATTCATAGTTAGTGTGTCACGAAAGAAAGATAAGCATTGTGTGTTTGTGTTTGTGCATGCAGCATACTTGCATACTTGTGTGTGGGTGGGAGCAATGTGTGCCAATAAAGCGATTTTTGATCTAGCTACAGCGTCATTGTATATCCTGGGCAGGAACACCTGCTCTTACCATGACATAGACTGACCAGGTAAATCCAGATAAAAGCTATGATCCCTTATTGATGTCGCTTGTTAAGTCCACATTAATCACTGTAGATGAGGGGGAGAAGACAGGTTAAATAAGGATATTTAACCCTTTAGACAATTGAGACATGGATTGTGTATATTTGCCATTCAGAGGGTGAATGGGCAAGACACAAAATGGAAGTGCCTATGAACGGGGTATGGTAGTAGGTGCCAGGTGCACTGGTTTGTGTCAAGAGCTGCAATGCTGCTGGGGTTTTCACACTCAACAGTTTCCTGTGTGTATCAAGAATGGGGGCAAAAGGGGGGGGGCAACTCAATATTAGGAAGGTGTTCCTAACGTTTGGTATACTCAGTGTCTTTTGTTGGTCATAGTATCTGTATCTCAACCTGCACTGTAAGCTGTGATCTTCAGTGCCACTCAACTCCCCCTCGTTACTGATGCCTGGAGGAATAGATCCAAGTCCATTTGAATTAGAGAACAAAATCATTTGCATGTTTGAACATGTCATATCCTTTACATTGATGTTATTTAAGAAATTATAGTGAATTTAAAGGCAGACTCAATAATATGACATCATCATACATTATAACAGGGTTCTATAACAAATAACACAATTCTAAATTCCCAATTTTAGCCTACCATTGAGGAATGTCCACATTGCATTAGGAAGAGTCAATGTAATTTTTGGCTGATTTAAATTTAGCTGATGTTGATAAGACGCCTTGCTTTGTATGATGATGTGATATTGCTTACTGGCATTTCCATGTAAAAGGACCCATCAGCACCAACATGTGAAGTTTATAGGAGCATGTCAAATTGGGTGTCAAATCAAAGCAAAGAGTGTATATTTTTTTAGAAATTAAGGCATATACATTTTTCAACCATTTTCCATTCTAAAGATTAGGACTAAGCAAAGGCTTTGATTTCTGGTCAAATAGATGGAAAAGGGGTCTTACACTCTTAAGGAGCTGAACCTTTTTTTCAATTTTCGCCTAAAATGACATACCCAAACCTTACTGCCTGTAGCTCAGGACCTGAAGCAAGGATATGCATATTCTTGGTACCATTTTAAAGGGAAAACTTTGAAGTTAGTAGAAATGTTAAACTCATGTAGGAGAAAATAACACATTTGATCTGGTAAAAGATAATACAAAGAAAAAAACTTAAACAACATATACCAGAAAAAGTATTAAAAGGTTCACTACATGACCAAAAGTATTTGGACACCTGCTCGTCGAACATCTCATTCCAAGATCATGGGCATTAAATTGGAGTTGGTGCCCCCTTTCCTGCTATAACAGCCTCCACTCTTCTGGGAAGGCTTTCCACTAGATGTTGGAACATTGCTGCGGAGACTTGATTCCATTCAGCCACAAGAGCATTAGTGAGGTCGGGCACTGATGCAATTAGGCCTGGCTCGCAGTCTGCAATCCAATTCATCCCAAAGGTGTTCGATGGGGTTGAGGTCAGGGCTCTGTGCAGGCCAGTCAAGTTCTTCCACAGCAATCTTGACAAATAATTTGTGAATGGACCTTGCTTTTTGCATGGAGGCATTGTCATGCTGAAACAGGAAAGGGCCTTCCCAAACTGTTGCCTCAAAATTGGAAGCACAGAATTGTTTAGAATGTCATTGTATGCTGTAGCGTTAAGATTTCCCTTCACTAGAACTAAGGGGCCTAGCCCGAACCATGAAAAACAGCCCCAGACCATTATTCCTCCTCCGCCAAACTTTAGTTGGCACTATGCATTTCGGCAGGTAGCGTTCTCCTGTCATCCGCCAAACCCAGATTAGTTCGTCGGATTGCAAGATTGGGTAGCGTGATTCATCACTCCAGAGAACGCATTTCCACTGCTTCAGAGTCCAATGGCGGCAAGCTTTACACCACTCCAGCCGATGCTTGGCATTGAACATGGTAAACTTTGGTTTTTGTGCGGCTGCTTGGCCATGGAAACCCATTTCATGAAGCTGCCGACGAACAGTTCTTGGGCTGATGTTGCTTTCAGAGGCAGTTTAGAACTCAGTAGTGAATGTTGCAACCGAGGACAGACAATGTTTATGCGCTATGGTCTTCAGCACTCGGTGGTCCCATTCTGTGAGCTTCTGTGGCCTACCACTTTGCGGCTGAGATGTTGTTGCTCCTAAACGTTTCCACTTCACAATAACAGCACTTACAGTTGACCGGGGCAGCTCTAGCCTTGCAGAAATTTGACGAACTGACATGTTGGAAAGGTGGCATCCTATGACGGTGCTACTTTGAAAGTCACCGACTAAGGCCATTCTACTGCCAATGTTTGTCTATGGAGATTGCATGGCTATGTGCTTGATTGTATATGCCTGTCAGCAACAGCTGTGGCTGAAATAGAAGTATCCAATAATTTGAACTTAATAATGGTGCCAGGGGATGGTTGCCGTTTTACGGGCTCCTAACCAACTGTGCTATTTTGTGTTTTGTTTTCTTTGGCATTGTTTGTAACTTATTTTGTACATAATGTTGCTGCTACCATCTCTTATGACCGAAAAGAGCTTCTGTATATCAGAACAGCGATTACTCACCTCGAACTGGATGAAGATTTTTCCTTTAATGAGTCCGACGCAAAGGATATACTGCTTCTCCGAGACCAGGCCCAAATCCCCGTCATTCGCATGAAAAAAATACGCGAATACAGGGGCGGAGATCAGGGTGCCTTGTGAGAATTCGTCTGCAAGTGGGTAACCCGCCTCTACCATCCGTTCTAATGGCCAATGTGCAATCACTGGAGAATAAACTGGATGATCTCCGTTCGAGACTATCCTACCAATGGGACATTAAAAACTGTAGTATCCTATGTTTCACTTAGTCGTGGCTGAACGACGACACGGATAATATACACTTAGCTCGGTTTTCCGTGCATCGGCAGGACAGAACAACTACATCTGGTAAGACGAGGGGTGGTGGTGTGTGTCTATTTGTCAATAACAGCTGGTGCGCGATGTCTAATATTAAGGATGTCTCAACTTATTGCTTGCATGAGGCAGAGTACCTCATGATAAGCTGTATAACACACTATCTACCAAGAGAGTTTTCATCTATATTTTTCGAAGCTGTTTATTTACCACCACAAACCGATGCTGGCACTAAAACAGCACTAACCGAGCTGTATAAGGCCATAAGCAAACAAGAAAATGCTCATTCAGAAGCGGCGCTCCTAGTGGTCGGAGACTTTAATGCAGGCAAACTTAAATCAGTTTTTCCTAATTTTTATCAGCATGTCATGTGCAACCAGAGGAAAAAAAACTCTAGACCACCTTTACTCCACACACAGAGACGCTTACAAAGCTCTCCCTCCACCTCCATTTGGCAAATCTGACCATAATTATACTGTATTCTCCTGATTCCTGCTTACAAGCAAAAACTAAAGCAGGAAGTACCAATGACTCGCTCAATACAGAAGTGGTCAGATGATGTGGATGCTACGCTACAGGACTGTTTTGCTAGCACAGACTGGAATATGTTCCGGGATTCATCCAGGCCCAAATCCCCGTCATTCGCATGAAAAAAAGAAGCAAATACAGGGGCGGAGATCAGGGTGCCTTGCGAGAATTCGTCGGCAAGTGGGTAACCCGCCTCTACCATCCGTTCTAATGGCCAAAGTGCAATCACTGGAGATTAAACTGGATGATCTCCGTTCGAGACTATCCTACCAATGGGACATTAAAAACTGTAGCTTCTACACCTGCATTGCTTGCTGTTTGGGGTTTTAGGCTGGGTTTCTGTACAGCACTTTGAGATATCAGCTGATGTGAGAAGGGCTATATAAATAAATTTGATTTGATTTAGTATCCTATGTTTCACCAAGTCGTGGCTGAACAATGACACGGATAATATACTGTACACTTGGCTCGGTTTTCCGTGCATCGGCAGGACAGAACAACTACATCTGGTAAGACGAGGGGTGGTGGTGTGTGTCTATTTGTCAATAACAGCTTGTGTGCGATGTCTAATATTAAGGAAGTCTCAATTTATTGCTCGCATGAGGCAGAGTACCTCATGATAAGCTGTATACCACCTCAGTCACCGGCTTCGTCAATAAGTGCATCAACGACGTTGTCCCCACAGTGACCATACGTACATATCCCAACCAGAATCCATGGATTACAGGCAACATCCACACCGAGCTAAAGGCTAGAGCTGCCGCTTTCAAGGAGCAGGAGACTAATCCGGACGCTTATAAAAAATCCCGCTATGCCCTCAGACGAACCATCAAACATGCAAAGCGTCAATACAAGACTAAGATTGAATCCTACTACACCGGCTCTGACACTCGTCATGGCAGGGCTTACAAACTATTACGGACGACAAAGGGAAACCCAGCGACGCGAGCCTACCAGACAAGCTAAATGCCTGTATGAGTGCACCAGCTGTTCCAGACAACTGTGTGATCACGCTCTGTGAGCAAGACCTTTAAACAGGTCAACATTCAAAAGGCCCGGCAGACGGATTACCAGGAAGAGTACTCAGAGCATGCGCGGATCAACTGGAAAGTGTTTTCACTGACATTTTCAACCTCTCCATGACTGAGTACGTAATACCTACATGTTTCAAGCAGACCACCATAGTCCCTGTGCCCAAGAAAGCGAAGGTAACCTGCCTAAATTATTACCGCCCCGTAGCACTCACGTCTGTAGCCATGAAGTGCTTTGAAAGGTGGTCATGGCTCACATCAACACCATCATCAAAGGAGCTGATCATGGACTACAGGAAAAGGAGGGCCCGAACACGCCCCCAATCACATCGACGGGGATGTAGTGGAGTTGGTCAAGAGTTTCAAGTTCCTTGATGTCCACATCCCCAAAAAACTATCATGGTCCAAACACACCAAGACACTCGTGAAGAGGGAACGACAACACCGTTTCCCCCTCAGGAGACTGAAAAGATTTGGCATGGGTCCCCAGAACCTCAAAAAGTTGAACAGCTGCACCATCAAGAACATCTTGACTGGTTGCATCACCGCCTGGTATGGCAACTGCTCGGCATCCGACCATAAGGCACTACAGAGGGTAGTGCGTACGGTCCAGTACATCACTGGGGCCAAGCTTCCTAAGCATAGTCACTTTACCCCTACCTACATGTACAATTGATCTCGACAAACCTGTACCCCCGCACATTGACCTGGTAGCGGTACCCCCTGTATATAGCCTTGTTATTGTTATTTTATTTTGCTACTTTTTAGTTTATTTTTACTTTAGTTTATTTAGTAAATATTTTCTTAACTCTATTTCTTAACTGCATTGTTGGTTAAGGCCTTGTAAGTAAGCATTTCGGCGCATATGGCAAATAAAATTTTATTATTTGATTTGAAGGGATATCCACATACTTTTGTATATATAATGTATTAGAAATACATAAAAACACAATGTTGAAGTAAAGACCCCTGCCAACTAATATCGACACATATTTCGTTTTGGAGAAATAATTTGCCTGCTGTAAGTTTAAGATATGTTGTCTTGTGATTCTGTTACCAAAAACCCACATATCTTTCAGATATTTTCTAATTCCTCTCAGTCATGAGGACGGAAAATGTATGAAAGTTCACAGAAGTAACAAATAGTGGTAGACCTACCAATTAGTTAGTGTTTGTTTCTGAATTCTTAAGTGGTTAAAACTTGTAATTCTGCTACCAAATCGGTAACGGAATTACTGCAATTGTATTGGCTACAATGGGAAATTATAGTAGTCACAAACCACAGTTGGTTCCCCTGCTACTGTCCTCCTTTCCACTGTCATACTATTATGTTCAGTACTACTGTTCTCCTTTCAACTGGCATACTGTTATGTTCAGTACTACTGTCCTCCTTTCAACTGGCATACTGTTATGTTCAGTACTACTGTTCTCCTTTCAACTGGCATACTGTTATGTTCAGTACTACTGTTCTCCTTTCAACTGGCATACTGTTATGTTCAGTACTACTGTTCTCCTTTCAACTGGCATACTGTTATGTTCAGTACTACTGTCCTCCTTTCAACTGGCATACTGTTATGTTCAGTACTACTGTTCTCCTTTCCACTGGCATACTGTTATGTTCAGTACTACTGTTCTCCTTTCCACTGTCATACTATTATGTTCAGTACTACTGTTCTCCTTTCAACTGGCATACTGTTATGTTCAGTACTACTGTCCTCCTTTCAACTGGCATACTGTTATGTTCAGTACTACTGTCCTCCTTTCAACTGGCATACTGTTATGTTCAGTACTACTGTTCTCCTTTCCACTGGCATACTGTTATGTTCAGTACTACTGTTCTCCTTTCAACTGGCATACTGTTATGTTCAGTACTACTGTTCTCCTTTCCACTGGCATACTATTATGTTCAGTACTACTGTTCTCCTTTCAACTGGCATACTGTTATGTTCAGTACTACTGTTCTCCTTTCCACTGGCATACTATTATGTTCAGTACTACTGTCCTCCTTTCAACTGGCATACTGTTATGTTCAGTACTACTGTCCTCCTTTCCACTGGCATACTGTTATGTTCAGTACTACTGTTCTCCTTTCAACTGGCATACTGTTATGTTCAGTACTACTGTTCTCCTTTCAACTGGCATACTGTTATGTTCAGTACTACTGTCCTCCTTTCAACTGGCATACTGTTATGTTCAGTACTACTGTCCTCCCTTCTACTAACATACTGTTATGTTCAGTACTACTGTCCTCCTTTCAACTGGCATACTGTTATGTTCAGTACTACTGTCCTCCCTTCTACTAACATACTGTTATGTTCAGTACTACTGTCCTCCTTTCAACTGGCATACTGTTATGTTCAGTACTACTGTTCTCCTTTCAACTGGCATACTGTTATGTTCAGTACTACTGTTCTCCTTTCAACTGGCATACTGTTATGTTCAGTACTACTGTTCTCCTTTCAACTGGCATACTGTTATGTTCAGTACTACTGTTCTCCTTTCAACTGGCATACTGTTATGTTCAGTACTACTGTCCTCCTTTCAACTGGCATACTGTTATGTTCAGTACTACTGTTCTCCTTTCAACTGGCATACTGTTATGTTCAGTACTACTGTTCTCCTTTCAACTGGCATACTGTTATGTTCAGTACTACTGTTCTCCTTTCAACTGGCATACTGTTATGTTCAGTACTACTGTTCTCCTTTCAACTGGCATACTGTTATGTTCAGTACTACTGTTCTCCTTTCAACTGGCATACTGTTATGTTCAGTACTACTGTTCTCCTTTCAACTGGCATACTGTTATGTTCAGTACTACTGTTCTCCTTTCCACTGACATACTGTTATGTTCAGTACTACTGTTCTCCTTTCAACTGGCATACTGTTATGTTCAGTACTACTGTCCTCCTTTCAACTGGCATACTGTTATGTTCAGTACTACTGTTCTCCTTTCAACTGGCATACTGTTATGTTCAGTACTACTGTCCTCCCTTCTACTAACATACTGTTATGTTCAGTACTACTGTTCTCCTTTCAACTGGCATACTGTTATGTTCAGTACTACTGTTCTCCTTTCCACTGGCATACTGTTATGTTCAGTACTACTGTTCTCCTTTCCACTGGCATACTGTTATGTTCAGTACTACTGTTCTCCTTTCCACTGGCATACTGTTATGTTCAGTACTACTGTCCTCCTTTCAACTGGCATACTGTTATGTTCAGTACTACTGTTCTCCTTTCCACTGGCATACTGTTATTACATTTTACATTTTAGTCATTTAGCAGACGCTCTTATCCAGAGCGACTTACAAATTGGTGCATTCACCTATAATATCCAGTGGAACAGCCACTTTACAATAGTGCATCTAAATCTTTTAAGGGGGGGGTTAGAAGGATTACTTTATCCTATCCCAGGTATTCCTTGAAGAGGTGGGGTTTCAGGTGTCTCCGGAAGGTGGTGATTGACTCCGCTGTCCTGGCGTCGTGAGGGAGCTTGTTCCACCATTGGGGTGCCAGAGCAGCGAACAGTTTTGACTGGGCTGAGCGGGAACTGTGCTTCCTCAGAGGTAGGGAGGCGAGCAGGCCAGAGGTGGATGAACGGAGTGCCCTTGTTTGGGTGTAGGGCCTGATCAGAGCCTGAAGGTACGGAGGTGCCGTTCCCCTCACAGCTCCGTAGGCAAGCACCATGGTCTTGTAGCGGATGCGAGCTTCGACTGGAAGCCAGTGGAGAGAGCGGAGGAGCGGGGTGACGTGAGAGAACTTGGGAAGGTTGAACACCAGACGGGCTGCGGCGTTCTGGATGAGTTGTAGGGGTTTAATGGCACAGGCAGGGAGCCCAGCCAACAGCGAGTTGCAGTAATCCAGACGGGAGATGACAAGTGCCTGGATTAGGACCTGCGCCGCTTCCTGTGTGAGGCAGGGTCGTACTCTGCGAATGTTGTAGAGCATGAACCTACAGGATCGGGTCACCGCCTTGATGTTGGTGGAGAACGACAGGGTGTTGTCCAGGGTCACGCCAAGGCTCTTAGCACTCTGGGAGGAGGACACAAGGGAGTTGTCAACCGTGATGGCGAGATCATGGAACGGGCAGTCCTTCCCCGGGAGGAAGAGCAGCTCCGTCTTGCCGAGGTTCAGCTTGAGGTGGTGATCCGTCATCCACACTGATATGTCTGCCAGACATGCAGAGATGCGATTCGCCACCTGGTTGTCAGAAGGGGGAAAGGAGAAGATTAATTGTGTGTCATCTGCATAGCAATGATATGAGAGACCATGTGAGGATATGACAGAGCCAAGTGACTTGGTGTATAGCGAGAATAGGAGTGGGCCAAGAACAGAGCCCTGGGGGACACCAGTGGTGAGAGCACGTGGTGCGGAGACAGATTCTCGCCACGCCACCTGGTAGGAGCGACCTGTCAGGTAGGACGCAATCCAAGCGTGCGCGGTGCCGGAGATGCCCAGCTCGGAGAGGGTGGAGAGGAGGATCTGATGGTTCACGGTATCAAAGGCAGCAGATAGGTCTAGAAGGATGAGAGCAGAGGAGAGAGAGTTAGCTTTAGCAGTGCGGAGAGCCTCCGTGACACAGAGAAGAGCAGTCTCAGTTGAATGCCCAGTCTTGAAACCTGACTGATTAGGATCAAGAAGGTCATTCTGAGAGAGATAGCAAGAGAGCTGGCCAAGCGCGGCGCGTTCAAGAGTTTTGGAGAGAAAGGAAAGAAGGGATACTGGCCTGTAGTTGTTGACATCGGAGGGATCGAGTGTAGGTTTTTTCAGAAGGGGTGCAACTCTCGCTCTCTTGAAGACGGAAGGGACGTAGCCAGCGGTCAAGGATGCGTTGATGAGCGAGGTGAGGTAGGGGAGAAGGTCTCCGGAAATGGTCTGGAGAAGAGAGGAGGGGATAGGGTCAAGTGGGCAGGTTGTTGGGCGGCCGGCCGTCACAAGACGCGAGAGTTCATCTGGAGAGAGAGGGGAGAAAGAGGTCAAAGCACAGGGTAGGGCAGTGTGAGCAGGACCAGCAGTGTCGTTTGACTTAGCAAACGAGGATCGGATGTCGTCAACCTTCTTTTCAAAATGGTTGACGAAGTCATCCGCAGAGAGGGACGAGGGGGGGGGGAGGGGGAGGAGGATTAAGGAGGGAGGAGAAGGTAGCAAAGAGCTTCCTAGGGTTAGAGGCAGATGCTTGGAGTTTAGAGTGGTAGAAAGTGGCTTTAGCAGCAGAGACAGAAGAGGAAAATGTAGAGAGGAGGGAGTGAAAGGATGCCAGGTCCGCAGGGAGGCGAGTTTTCCTCCATTTCCGCTCGGCTGCCCGGAGCCCTGTTCTGTGAGCTCGCAGTGAGTCGTCGAGCCACGGAGCAGGAGGGGAGGACCGAGCCGGCCTGGAGGATAGGGGACAGAGGAAATCAAAGGATGCAGAGAGGGAGGAGAGGAGGGTTGAGGAGGCAGAATCAGGAGATAGGTTGGAGAAGGTTTGAGCAGAGGGAAGAGATGATAGGATGGAAGAGGAGAGAGTAGCGGGAGAGAGAGAGCGAAGGTTGGGACGGCGCAATACCATCCGAGTAGGGGGAGAGTGAGAAGTGTTGGATGAGAGCGAGAGGGAAAAGGATACAAGGTAGTGGTCGGAGACTTGGAGGGGAGTTGCAATGAGATTAGTGGAAGAACAGCATCTAGTAAAGATGAGGTCAAGCGTATTGCCTGCCTTGTGAGTAGGGGGGAAGGTGAGAGGGTGAGGTCGAAAGAGGAGAGGAGTGGAAAGAAGGAGGCAGAGAGGAATGAGTCGAAGGTAGACGTGGGGAGGTTAAAGTCACCCAGAACTGTGAGAGGTGAGCCATCCTCAGGAAAGGAACTTATCAAGGCGTCAAGCTCATTGATGAACTCTCCAAGGGAACCTGGAGGGCGATAAATGATAAGGATGTTAAGCTTGAAAGGGCTGGTAACTGTGACAGCATGGAATTCAAATGAGGAGATAGACAGATGGGTCAGGGGAGAAAGAGAGAATGTCCACTTGGGAGAGATGAGGATTCCAGTGCCACCACCCCGCTGGCTCGATGCTCTAGGGGTATGCGAGAACACGTAGTCAGACGAGGAGAGAGCAGTAGGAGTAGCAGTGTTATCTGTGGTGATCCATGTTTCCGTCAGCGCCAGGAAGTCTAGGGACTTGAGGGTAGCATAGGCTGAGATGAACTCAGCCTTGTTGGCCGCAGACCGGCAGTTCCAGAGGCTGCCGGAGACCTGGAACTCCACGTGGGTCGTGCGCGCTGGGACCACCAGGTTAGAGCGGCAGCGGCCACGCGGTGTGGAGCGTTTGTATGGCCTGTGCAGAGGAGAGAGAACAGGGATAGGCAGACACATAGTAGACAAGCTACAGAAGAGGCTACGCTAATGCAAATGAGATTGGAGTGACAAGTGGACTACACGTCTCGAATGTTCAGGAAGTTAAGCTTACGTTGCAAAAATGTTATTGACTAAAATGATACAGTACTGCTGGCTGGTGGAGTAGGCTAGCTAGCAGTGGCTGCGTTGTTGACTTTGAACGTGTAGCTGGCTAGGTAACCTCGGTAGTTTCAGTACTACACCTTGTCATGATACAAAGCAACTTTGTAGCTAGCTAGCTAACATAACACTAATCAAGACGTTCCTTGTAGTGTATTTAGTTTCAACAATGCTGCTCGTCGGTAATAGTTGGCTAGGTTAGGAAAAATGGCGTCGCGGGGGACGGAAATAGCTGGCTAGCTAACCTCGATGGCTGGCTAGCTAACAATTATCAATTAACAATTATCAAGCTATGACAAAGACAACTAGGTAGCTCGCTAGGTAACACTGCACTAGTCAAATCGTTCCGTTGTGAAGTATTAGTAACTACAGCGCTGCTAATCGGTAACGGATGGCTATCTGGCAGTGGGTTAATGATGACTAGGTGTGTTGAGTAAGTCTGGCGCCGCGTCGCGGCTGGCTAGCACACCTCGATAATACTCAAACTCAAACTACACAATTATCTTAGATACAGAGACAGCACAGACAACTATGTAGCTGGCTAACTAACACCACACTAATCAAGTCGTTGCGTTGTAATGTAATAGTTTCTGCGGTGCTGTTAGTCGGTAGAAGTTGGCTAGCTAACAGTGATGACTAGCTAGCTAGCAGCTAGCAGTGTTGACTACGTTAGGAGGACGAAGATAGCTAGCCTCGATAATTACTCAGTTACTCTAAACTACACAATTATCTTTGATACAAAGACGGCTATGTAGCTAGCTAAGAAGAATTGCTCAGATCAAACAAATCAAGCCGTTGTAATGTAGCGAAGTGGAATATTACCTGTGGAGCGAAGCGTGGTGCGACTGCTCGCTCCAAACCGGAAGTACTACTGTTCTCCTTTCCACTGTCATACTATTATGTTCAGTACTACTGTTCTCCTTTCAACTGGCATACTGTTATGTTCAGTACTACTGTTCTCCTTTCAACTGGCATACTGTTATGTTCAGTACTACTGTTCTCCTTTCAACTGGCATACTGTTATGTTCAGTACTACTGTTCTCCTTTCAACTGGCATACTGTTATGTTCAGTACTACTGTCCTCCTTTCAACTGGCATACTGTTATGTTCAGTACTACTGTTCTCCTTTCCACTGGCATACTGTTATGTTCAGTACTACTGTCCTCCTTTCAACTGGCATACTGTTATGTTCAGTACTACTGTTCTCCTTTCAACTGGCATACTGTTATGTTCAGTACTACTGTTCTCCTTTCAACTGGCATACTGTTATGTTCAGTACTACTGTTCTCCTTTCAACTGGCATACTGTTATGTTCAGTACTACTGTTCTCCTTTCAACTGACATACTGTTATGTTCAGTACTACTGTCCTCCCTTCTACTAACATACTGTTATGTTCAGTACTACTGTTCTCCTTTCAACTGGCATACTGTTATGTTCAGTACTACTGTTCTCCTTTCAACTGGCATACTGTTATGTTCAGTACTACTGTTCTCCTTTCAACTGACATACTGTTATGTTCAGTACTACTGTCCTCCTTTCCACTGACATACTGTTATGTTCAGATCATAGTGTCTCCTGTTACTGTCCTCTCTTCCACTGGCATACTGTTATGTTCAGCTCATAGTGTCTCCTGTTACTGTCCTCTCTTCCACTGGCATACTGTTATGTTCAGCTCATAGTGTCTCCTGTTACTGTCCTCTCTTCCACTGACATACTGTTATGTTCAGCTCATAGGGTCTCCTGCTACTGTCCTCCTTTCAACTGGCATACTGTTATGTTCAGCTCATAACTGTTTTCTTTTCCTCTTTCTGTCGTCTGGTCGTCAAAGAAAGACTGAAAATAGTCTGGACAACCCCTCCATCTCACTCTCCCTCTCTTCCGTTAATGTCACCTCTCCTGACTCTTACTGAAACCTACCATGACACCATATGAGGTTGGTGGCACCTTAATTGTGGACGACGGGCTCGTGGTAATGGCTGGAGCGGAATCGGTGGAATGGTATCAAAAATGGTATCCATTTGCTCCGTTCCAGCCATGATTATGAGTCGTCCTCCCCTCAGCAGCCTCCACTGCATGACACCTACCAGCTACCCCTTTCCATTTACTGTAACAAGCATCCTCACCCACTGAGCAGTGACCGACACTGGACGTCCATGGACGTTGAAAAGTAGTTGAAATTTGTTCAGTCCGCCCTGGCCGGACCAAATCTGAACCAGTCATAGTGGTCTATGTTTCACAAGTTTGCACAGCACAGTAGAGAACAGTACAGTAAAGAAAAGTACAGCAGAGTTCAGTACAGCACACTAGAGTACAGAATATTGTACTGTACTCTACTTAACTGAACATATCTACTTTACTGTACTCTACTGCACTTTGCTCTACTGTGCTGTACTGTGATGTCCAAACTCTTTGATTGTTTCAGATTTGGCCTGGTCTGGACCAACCAAATGTGGTCTTATTTAGGGACGGCGCTCACTACAATAATAGCCAGTCTGTAGAATAATACCCAATAATAGCCAGTCTGTAGAATAATACCCAATAATAGACAGTCTGTAGAATAATTGTCACAAGATTCGTAGTGGAGAGAAGACCAAGGCGCAGCGGGAATGTGGATACTCATGTTTATTGATTAAAAAAAAAACAAGTAAAGTATCCACTGGAAAACCAAAAAAACAATACTCACAACGGCAACAGTGTGGCAGGCTAAAACAAACGCAGTGCACACAAACAACTACCCACAAAACCAAGTGACAAACATACTCCTACATATATGACTCCCAATCAGGAACAACGATCCCCAGCTGTTCCTGATCAGGAGTCACAAGACCAACACAGAACATTCACACACACAAGACTGCCACGCCCTGACCCCAAAACTACTACAACAGCTCCATCTGCTGGTCAGGACGTGACAGTACCCCCCCCCCTCAAGGTGCAGACCCCGGAATGCACCTAACAACAAAAAACACCAACAAACAAAATCCCCAACAAAACCCATAAACAATAACCCCTAAACAATAAGAGAGGGAAGGGAGGGTGGCTATCGGCGCCCACTTCGGTGGCGCCGATAGCTGCGCCGGGCAGACGGGCCACTCGGGCTGGACCGGAGGACAGGAGGGCCGCTCGGGCTGGGCCGGAGGACAGGAGGGCCGCTCGGGCTGGAGGACAGGAGGGCCCCTCGGGCTGGGCCGGAGGACAGTCGGGCCCCTCGGGCTGGGCCGGAGAACAGTCGGGCCCCTCGGGCTGGGCCGGAGAACAGTCGGGCCCCTCGGGCTGGGCCGGAGGACAGTCGGGCCCCTCGGGCTGGGCCGGAGGACAGTCGGGCCCCTCGGGCTGGGCCGGAGGACAGTCGGGCCCCTCGGGCTGGGCCGGAGGACAGTCGGGCCGCTCTGGCTGGGCCGGAGGACAGTCGGGCCGCTCTGGCGGCTCTGGCGGCTCCTGACTGGCGGGCGGCTCTGGCGACTTACGACTGGCGGGCGGCTCTGGCGACTTACGACTGGCGGGCGGCTCTGGCGACTTACGACTGGCGGGCGGCTCTGGCGACTTACGACTGGCGGGCGGCTCTGGCGACTTACGACTGGCGGGCGGCTCTGGCGACTCACGACTGGCGGGCGGCTCTGGCGACTCACCACTGGCGGGCGGCTCTGGCGACTCACCACTGGCGGGCGGCTCTGGCGACTCACCACTGGCGGGCGGCTCTGGCGACTCACCACTGGCGGGCGGCTCTGGCGACTCACCACTGGCGGGCGGCTCTGGCGACTCACCACTGGCGGGCGGCTCTGGCGACTCACCACTGGCGGGCGGCTCTGGCGACTCACCACTGGCGGGCGGCTCTGGCGACTCACCACTGGCGGGCGGCTCTGGCGACTCACCACTGGCGGGCGGCTCTGGCGACTCACGACTGACGGGCGGCTCTGGCGACTCACGACTGGCGGGCGGCTCTGGCGACTCACGACTGGCGGGCGGCTCTGGCGACTCACGACTGGCGGGCGGCTCTGGCGACTCTTGACTGGCGGGCAGCTCTGGTGACTGTTGACTGGCGAGGCTGGGCTGACGCACTAGACTCCTGATGCGTGGGGCTGGTACTGGACGTGCCAGCCTGGAGACACGCACCTCCATGCTAGTGCGTTTAGCGGGAAACACTGGACCGTAGAGGCGCACTGGCGGTCTTGAGCGCAGGGTTGGCATCACCCCTTCCGGCTCAATGCCTACTTCGCCCTGGCACATGCGGGGCGCTGGTACTGTGCCTACCGGCCTGAAAATCCCAAGCCTCACCACAGCCCCAACCCCAAAGCACGGAACCTGTCCAGTCTGCCCTACAAGGGTACGGGGAGCTGGCCTGGGGCTCCAATCTCGCCCCGCCAAATAGCCCTTGTGCCCCCTGCCTCTCGGGTTCTACCTGCCTCCCAGGCAGGTTGTCACAGTGGACCCGCAACTGCTCCCATGTCCAGTCAATCCTTTCCGTCAATACTTCCAGCGACCAGGAATCCATCACCTCCCAAGCGCGCTGCTTCCAACATTCCTCCCTCACTTGCCTCTGTCCTCTTCTCCGCTGCTTGGTCCTTTGGTGGTGGGTAGTTCTGTCACAAGATTCGTAGTGGAGAGAAGACCAAGGCGCAGCGGGAATGTGGATACTCATGTTTATTGATAAAAAAAAACAAGTAAAGTATCCACTGGAAAACCAAAAAAACAATACTCACAACGGCAACAGTGTGGCAGGCTAAAACAAACGCAGTGCACACAAACAACTACCCACAAAACCAAGTGACAAACATACTCCTACATATATGACTCCCAATCAGGAACAACGATCCCCAGCTGTTCCTGATCAGGAGTCACAAGACCAACACAGAACATTCACACACACAAGACTGCCACGTCCTGACCCCAAAACTACTACAACAGCTCCATCTGCTGGTCAGGACGTGACAATAATACCCAATAATAGACAGTCTAGAATAATACCCAATAATAGACAGTCTGTAGAATAATACCCAATAATAGCCAGTCTGTAGAATAATACCCAATAATAGCCAGTCTGCAGAATAATACCCAATAGACTGTCTGTAGAATAATACCCAATAATTGTAACAGTCGTCGTATGTAATGGACCAAGGTGCAGCGGGAAAATGTATACTCATCTTCTTATTTATTATAAAAGAAGGAAAAAAAAAAAAAGAAACACGTATACAAAAACGAACGAACAACACTAAACAGTCCCGTCAGGTGCTACATACACTAAACAGGAAAATAACTACCCACAATTCCCATTACCAAAACACCCCTATACATAGGACATTCAATCAGAGGCAACGAGGAACAGCTGCCTCCAATTGAAGGCCAAATCAATAAACTAAACATAGAACTAGAAAGACTAGACTAGAACATTAACCAAAACCCCGGAACACTCTAAACAAACACCCCTCTACAAAACACATAGCCCAACAAACCCCGAAACACTCTAAACAAATACCCCCTGCCACGTCCTGACCAAACTAATATAACAAATAACCCCTTTACTGGTCAGGCCGTGACAATAATAGCCAGTCTGTAGAATAATACCCAATAATAGACAGTCTGTAGAATAATACCCAATAATAGACAGTCTAGAATAATACCCAATAATAGCCAGTCTGTCGAATAATACCCAATAATAGACAGTCTGTAGAATAATACCCAATAATAGACAGTCTGTAGAATAATACCCAATAATAGACAGTCTGTAGAATAATACCCAATAATAGACAGTCTGTAGAATAATACCCAATAATAGACAGTCTGTAGAATAATACCCAATAATAGACAGTCTGTGGAATAATACCCAATAATAGACAGTCTGTAGAATAATACCCAATAATAGACAGTCTGTAGAATAATACCCAATAATAGACAGTCTGTAGAATAATACCCAATAATAGACAGTCTGTAGAATAATACCCAATTATAGACAGTCTGTAGAATAATACCCAACAATAGACAGTCTGTAGAATAATACCCAATAATAGACAGTCTAGAATAATACCCAATAATAGCCAGTCTGTAGAATAATACCCAATAATAGACAGTCTGTAGAATAATACCCAATAATAGACAGTCTGTAGAATAATGCCCAATAATAGACAGTCTGTAGAATAATACCCAATAATAGACAGTCTGTAGAATAATGCCCAATAATAGACAGTCTGTAGAATAATACCCAATAATAGACAGTCTGTAGAATAATACCCAATAATAGCCAGTCTGTAGAATAATACCCAATAATAGACAGTCTGTAGAATAATACCCAATAATAGACAGTCTGTAGAATAATACCCAATAATAGACAGTCTGTAGAATAATACCCAATAATAGACAGTCTGTAGAATAATACCCAATAATAGACAGTCTAGAATAATACCCAATAATAGACAGTCTGTAGAATAATACCCAATAATAGCCAGTCTGTAGAATAATACCCAATAATAGACAGTCTGTAGAATAATACCCAATAATAGACAGTCTGTAGAATAATACCCAATAATAGACAGTCTGTAGAATAATACCCAATAATAGACAGTCTAGAATAATACCCAATAATAGACAGTCTGTAGAATAATACCCAATAATTGCCAGTCTGTAGAATAATACCCAATAATAGCCAGTCTGTAGAATAATACCCAATAATAGCCAGTCTGTAGAATAATACCCAATAATAGACAGTCTAGAATAATACCCAATAATAGACATTCTAGAATAATACCCAATAATAGCCAGTCTGTAGAATAATACCCAATAATTGACAGTCTAGAATAATACCCAATAATTGACAGTCTGTAGAATAATACCCAATAATAGCCAGTCTGTAGAATAATACCCAATAATAGACAGTCTGTAGAATAATACCCAATAATAGACAGTCTGTAGAATAATACCCAATAATAGACAGTCTGTAGAATAATACCCAATAATAGACAGTCTGTAGAATAATACCCTATAATAGACAGTCTGTAGAATAATACCCAATAATAGACAGTCTAGAATAATACCCAATAATAGACAGTCTAGAATAACACCCAATAATAGACAGTCTGTAGAATAATACCCAATAATTGCCAGTCTGTAGAATAATACCCAATAATAGCCAGTCTGTAGAATAATACCCAATAATAGCCAGTCTGTAGAATAATACCCAATAATAGACAGTCTGTAGAATAATACCCAATAATAGACAGTCTAGAATAATACCCAATAATAGACAGTCTAGAATAATAACCAATAATAGACAGTCTGTAGAATAATACCCAATAATTGCCAGTCTGTAGAATAATACCCAATAATAGCCAGTCTGTAGAATAATACCCAATAATAGCCAGTCTGTAGAATAATACCCAATAATAGACAGTCTGTAGAATAATACCCAATAATAGACAGTCTGTAGAATAATACCCAATAATAGACAGTCTGTAGAATAATACCCAATAATAAAAAGTCTGTAGAATAATACCCAATAATAGACAGTCTGTAGAATAATACCCAATAATAGACAGTCTGTAGAATAATACCCAATAATAGACAGTCTAGAATAATACCCAATAATAGACAGTCTGTAGAATAATACCCAATAATTGCCAGTCTGTAGAATAATACCCAATAATAGCCAGTCTGTAGAATAATACCCAATAATAGCCAGTCTGTAGAATAATACCCAATAATAGACAGTCTGTAGAATAATACCCAATAATAGACAGTCTGTAGAATAATACCCAATAATAGACAGTCTAGAATAATACCCAATAATAGACAGTCTGTAGAATAATACCCAATAATAGCCAGTCTGTAGAATAATACCCAATAATAGCCAGTCTGTAGAATAATACCCAATAATAGCCAGTCTGTAGAATAATACCCAATAATAGACAGTCTAGAATAATACCCAATTATAGACAGTCTGTAGAATAATACCCAATAATAGACAGTCTGTAGAATAATACCCAATAATAGCCAGTCTGTAGAATAATACCCAATAATAGCCAGTCTGTAGAATAATACCCAATAATAGACAGTCTGTAGAATAATACCCAATTATAGACAGTCTGTAGAATAATACCCAATAATAGCCAGTCTGTAGAATAATACCCAATAATAGACAGTCTGTAGAATAATACCCAATAATAGACAGTCTGTAGAATAATACCCAATAATAGACAGTCTGTAGAATAATACCCAATAATAGACAGTCTAGAATAATACCCAATAATAGACAGTCTGTAGAATAATACCCAATAATTGCCAGTCTGTAGAATAATACCCAATAATAGCCAGTCTGTAGAATAATACCCAATAATAGACAGTCTGTAGAATAATACCCAATTATAGACAGTCTGTAGAATAATACCCAATAATAGACAGTCTGTAGAATAATACCCAATAATAGCCAGTCTGTAGAATAATACCCAATAATAGACAGTCTGTAGAATAATACCCAATAATAGACAGTCTGTAGAATAATACCCAATAATAGACAGTCTGTAGAATAATACCCAATAATAGACAGTCTGTAGAATAATACCCAATTATAGACAGTCTGTAGAATAATACCCAATAATAGACAGTCTGTAGAATAATACCCAATAATAGCCAGTCTGTAGAATAATACCCAATAATAGCCAGTCTGTAGAATAATACCCAATAATAGACAGTCTGTAGAATAATACCCAATTATAGACAGTCTGTAGAATAATACCCAATAATAGCCAGTCTGTAGAATAATACCCAATAATAGACAGTCTGTAGAATAATACCCAATAATTGACAGTCTGTAGAATAATACCCAATAATAGACAGTCTGTAGAATAATACCCAATTATAGACAGTCTGTAGAATAATACCCAATAATAGACAGTCTGTAGAATAATACCCAATAATAGCCAGTCTGTAGAATAATACCCAATTATAGACAGTCTGTAGAATAATACCCAATAATAGACAGTCTGTAGAATAATACCCAATAATAGACAGTCTAGAATAATACCCAATAATAGCCAGTCTGTAGAATAATACCCAATAATAGCCAGTCTGTAGAATAATACCCAATAATAGACAGTCTGTAGAATAATACCCAATAATAGACAGTCTGTAGAATAATACCCAATAATAGCCAGTCTGTAGAATAATACCCAATAATAGACAGTCTGTAGAATAACCCAATAATAGCCAGTCTGTAGAATAATACCCAATAATAGACAGTCTGTAGAATAATACCCAATAATAGACAGTCTGTAGAATAATACCCAATAATAGCCGGTCTGTAGAATAATACCCAATAATAGCCGGTCTGTAGAATAATACCCAATAATAGACGGTCTGTAGAATAACACCCAATAATAGACAGTCTGTAGAATAATACCCAATAATAGACAGTCTGTAGAATAACACCCAATAATAGACAGTCTAGAATAATACCCAATAATAGACAGTCTAGAATAATACCCAATAATAGACAGCCTGTAGAATAATACCCAATAATTGCCAGTCTGTAGAATAATACCCAATAATAGACAAAAGAAGGATATTACATATTTCTACCTTCTGTGTACTTATTCAGGATACATCACCATGAAGAGAATGATATTCATATCCAGAATGTTTTTTTACAACAGGCTTTATCTTCAAAGGGGTCGCTAGAAGCCTAATTGTAGGACAGACACACACACACACACACACACACACACACACACACACACACACACACACACACACACACACACACACACACACACACACACACACACACACACACACAGAGGGGGACAAACATAAATGCACACAGACACACTCACAAACATACGTAGCATACATAGCTACAGGCATTATGGAGGCCGTGGGTTGAGAGTCCCGTTGCGTAGAGAAACTCCAGCAGATCAGAGAGGAGGAGCCCACAGGCACATAAACATGGAGTACCTCCACCTCGCTACACACGCACGCAGGCAGACAGGCAGGCAGGCAGGCTCATCCTTGGGTGCCTGAAAGCCTCTAGCGATGTCTTGTTGCTCTACTATCTGACTTATGTAAAGCGAGGATGCTACTGTAATATACATTGAGTGTTCAAAACATTAGGAAAACCTTCCTAATATTGAGTTGCACTCCCCCCTTTAACCCTCAGAACAGCCTCAATTCATCGGGGCATGGACTACAAGGTGTTGAAAGCATTCCATAGGGATGCTGGCCCATGTTGACTCCAATGCTTCCCACAGTTGGGTCAAGTTGGCTGGATGTACTTTGGGTGGTGGACCATTCTTGATACACACAGGAAACTGTTGAGTGTGAAAAACCCAGCAGCATTGCAGTTCTTGACACACTCAAACCGGTGTGCCTGGCACCTACTACCATACCCCATTCAAAGGCACTTAAATGTTTTGTCTTGCCCATTCACCCTCTGAATGGCACACACACAATCCATGTCTCAATTGTCTCAAGGCTTAAAAATCATTTTTTAACCTGTCTCCTCCCCTTCATCTACACTGATTGAAGTGGATTTAACAGGTGACATCAATAAGGGATCATAGCTTTCACCTGGATTATCCTGGTCAGTCTATGTCATGTAAAGAGCAGGTGTTTTTAACGTTCCGTACACTCAGTGTAGATCAAGCTATAGATTAGAAGATGGCTGCTCTTACTGTTTGAATGGAAGAATGGATGTCACTGACATAATATGACCACTTCTTGCTGTAGTAAGTCTGTATCATAGCAACGGTGACCAGGGAACAGGGAAATTAAGAGATGAAAACAAAGCAGAAGTAGAAGTTGTTGAAGCCAATGGTCACAAGCCAATAGGAATATTCTGCCCAATTTCTCATTATTTCTTCTCCTCTCTCTACTTCTCTCTATCCCATATCTCTCTCTCTCTCTCTCTCTCTCTCTCTCTCTCTCTCTCTCTCTCTCTCTCTCTCTCTCTCTCTGTAGGGTTGAAAAGGATAAGGAATCCAGAGCGGATGATTAGAATCGCCGTGGGATACACAGGACATGCCCCTCCCAAGAGTGATGACACTGACACCAACGGTAAGGCAAACACACCCCAACACCGCATCACAGGACCCAACAGACGTGTGCTGCTTTTTGTAGGACGAGGTGACTGTGTGTTGAAAAGCCTTCTGGCTAAACAAGCTGGCAGCCGAGGCCTTATTCTCACCAGCTCTGTTACGAACCTCTTGTGGACAGATGTACTGTACATAAACATAACTGGTACTGTAGAATCTGTCACTATTCTATGGGATGCATGAGATAACAAGCAGCATTAGTTCTGGGTCTTGGGTTTTCGTCACTCCCAGATCCTAATCAAGCATCTGACCAAATTATCAGAGATTTTAGTTCTGGGTTAACTGAGATTACTCTGTTACAGATAATACACACATGCACACACTCACACACACGCACAGACACACACACACACACATTCTAAAGTGAGTCTCATTCTCATTCAACTCTGTTACAGATCATGTTTATTCATGCGTGCCGACGCAGAGCAGTGTGTGTGCGCACTCACACACACAGAGCTTATTTTAGGAGCAGAAGCTCATTGTCATGCCTAATCAATGCACAGAGCACTATCTATCCATACGGCATGGATCAGTGTTACTGGTGCTGGGAGAAACAGACCGTGGCTGGTTAAGAAAGAACTGGCTTTAACTGAGATGTATGAGAGAGAGACAGGGCGATCAAAGGTGTTTGTGTGTGTGTTTGTGTGTGTGTGTGTGTTTGTGTGTGTGTGTGTTTGTGTGTGTGTGTGTGTGTGTGTGTGTGTGTGTGGTGTGTGTGTGTGTGTGTGTGTGTGTGTGTGTGTGTGTGTGTGTGTGTGTTTCTTGTTCTAGTTTGGTGTGTGAGTGTATGTCTATTTGTGTGTCTGCATGTTTGTGTATGAGAGAGAGAGAGAGAGAGAGAGAGAGAGAGAGAGAGAGAGAGAGAGAGAGAGAGAGAGAGAGAGAGAGAGAGAGAGAGAGAGAGAGAGTGTACACACACGGGGTGAGGGCCGGGAATATCTGTAGTGTTAAGGGGAGCTATAAAGGTGATGAGTGCTTTGATTGGTTATTGATCCTAGAACAGGACAGCCATCCTAGTGTGTGTGTTTGAGAAGAGGCCCAGAAAGGGTTTTTGTGGGGAGGTTATTGATTTGTACTGTGTGTTTGTACTCTCCTTGTCTGCTCTCCTGATCTGTCCTGAGATACAACAGGGACAGGAGAGGACAGAGCGACAGAGACAGGAGAGGACAGAGCGACAGAGACAGGAGAGGACAGAGACAGGAGAAGACAGAGCGACAGAGACAGGAGAGGACAGAGACAGGAGAGGACAGAGACAGGAGAGGACAGAGACAGGAGAGGACAGAGCAACAGAGACAGCAGAGGACAGAGCAACAGAGACAGGAGAGGACAGAGACAGGAGAGGACAGAGCAACAGAGACAGGAGAGGACAGAGCAACAGAGACAGCAGAGGACAGAGCAACAGAGACAGGAGAGAACAGAGCAACAGAGACAGGAGATGACAGAGCAACAGAGACAGGAGATGACAGAGCAACAGAGACAGGAGAGGACAGAGCAACAGAGACAGGAGAGGACAGAGCAACAGGAGAGGACAGAGACAGAGACACATCAGAGCCCAGGGACATGAGAGGACAGCGAGACAGAGACAGGAGAGGACAAAGAGACTAGAGAGACAGAGACAGGAGAGGACAGAGAGACAGAGACACACCAGAGCCCAGGGACATGAGAGGACAGAGACAGGAGAGGACAAAGAGACCTGAGAGGACAGAGAGACAGACAATGACAGAGAGAGAGAGAGAGAGAGAGAGAGAGAGAGAGAGAGAGAGAGAGAGAGAGAGAGAGAGAGGGGTCAGGGACAGATGGAGCAGGGGATGGACTGGGGAGGAAAGAGGAATGGTGAGGGACAGGGAGAGGAGCAGAAAGGGAGGCTAAGGTTGTTGGTTTGAGAATCAGAGGGGAAGGCTTGGGCATGGAGGATGAATGATTCATTGATTCTTGAATTGTTTGGTTGGTTGATTGATCGATCACACCAACAATTCCTCATATCCCAGCATTCTCTCTGTTGTGGTATCCCAGCTGAGGATGACTTGAGGAAAGGTTTATCAGCAGAATCATGAATTAGCATGCACACCCATCCCTCTATCCCTCTCCTCATCCCCCCTTCTTCTTAATCTCCTCTCTCCCTGTCTTTTCCTTCCTTCCTTCCCCATTTCTCTGCCTCTTTTTGCACGCACATCTACCCCGAACTCTTCTCCTCCTCTCCCTCCTTCCCTCTCTCTCCTATATCTCCCCCTCTCTCTTCTTCCTTCCCCTCTATCTAGTTTCTGTGCAATGAGCCTTTCTTTCACATTCATTTTATTTAGAAAAGGGGGAAATATTACATTTCTCCTCAGTACTGGGATAAATGTTTTTATTTATTTAACACCCCTACTCTTAAAATAAGTGCCATGGGATCTTTAGTGACCACAGAGAGTCAGGACACCGTTGAATGTCCCATCCAAAAGACAGCACCCTACACAGGGCAATGTCCACAATCACTGCCCTGGGATACTTTTTTGACCAGAGAAAAGAGTGCCTCCTACTGGTCCTCTAACACCACTTCCAGCGGCATCTGGTCTCCCATCCAGGGACTGACCAGGACCAACACTGCTTAGATTCAGAGGCAAGCCAGCAGTGGGAGGGATGCAGGGTGGTATGCTGCTGTAAGAGTTGCATTTGAGCGTTTTTATTCTGGAAAGTTTTATAATTAACTGACAGCCTCACAGGGGTATTGGGATTTTTCAGTAATACATGTGGAAATGACAGTTTTAGAAGGTAAAATATTAATCAACTAATGGATGGGGAATGTGCAGTGTGCTGGACGTTCATTTGTAGCATATTTGATTCTTATATAGGTACCAATAAAGATGCTGTTCAGATGGAAGTGTGTGTCTGGGATTGCCATGGGAATTTGTTGGTGGTAGGATCTTTCTGGAAAGTCCCAAGGGAGATATAAACTTAGGTGGTCCACACGCACACAACCACGCACATGAGATGTATGAGTGTGTGTGCTTGCATGCATATGGTGGGTGTGTTTGATCGCCGGTTTCATGTGGGTTTTCTAGTGCATTTCAAAGGCAGGGCCCTGATGAGAATTCCTCTGATCAGTGGTCGGAACATCGGGGACACTGGGCGGGATGTGTGTGTGTGTGTGTGAAGGAGAGGATTTAAACACTGATTGGCATTCATAGCAGTGAGTCCGGAGTGCTGCTAAATAAGAAATTAGGCTTTACCTAAGCCAGCGCCATTCAGCTGTTTGAAATTCTGTCTTCTCAGGGCTTCTATTAATAAATGCATAATTGATTAGGGTGAGCATACGTGCCTGAACACACTCTCACTGTCTCTATCACTATCTATCTATACCCCCCCTCTCTCTCTCACACACATACACACATTGTGTCAGCGTGTGTGCATGAGCATGTTCAGGAGTCTCACGTCTCCTGGGTTAAACAGAGGTCCTTCACTCAAACTCAGTCAATAACCCGTCTGTCTGTCTGTCTGTCTGTCTGTCTGTCTGTCTGTCTGTCTGTCTGTCTGTCTGTCTGTCTGTCTGTCTGTCTGTCTGTCTGTCTGTCTAGGTGAGCCTGGCCAGTTGAAGATCTACCTACCTAAGAAGCTGTTGGAGTGTTTGCCCAAATGTTCCTCTCTGCCCAAGGAGCGCCACCGCTGGAACACCAATGAGGTGAGAGAGCACTTAGGATGACCCAATAATAGGTTGCGCCTAGTCCAAGGACTTGGATGGATTAGGGCCTCTGTGTAGCAGTGTTTGAGTGTGGTGACCTCTAGCCTCTTCCATAAGTTATCATCTCCCTTCACTATTCCAGTGGATGGGTTTCCACGTGTAGTTCTGAAGAAAACTATTGTGCTGGGCCCACTTGTGGTTTGCTATTATTTCTGTTTTGATTGTGGATAGAGACTGAGGCGTGTGTGTTATTGATCTAGGACAGTGGTTCCCAAACTTTTTATAGTCCCGTACCCCTTCAAACATTCAACCTCCAGCTGCATATCCCCTCTAGCACTAGGGTCAGCACACTCGCAAATGTTGATTTTTGCCATCATTATAAGCCTGCCACACGCACACTATACGATACATTTATTAAACATTAGAATGAGTGAGTTTTTGTCACAACCCGGCTCATGGGGAAGTGACAAAGAGCTCATATAGGACCAGGGCACAAATAATAATCTAATAATAATCAATCATTTTGCTCTTTATTTAGCCATCTTACGTATACAACTTTATTTGTTCATTGAAAATTGTGAATAACTCACCACAGGTTAATGAGAAGGGTGTGCTTGAAAGGATGCACATAAGTCTGCAATGTTTGGGCTCTGAGTGGTGCAGTGGTCTAAGACACTGCATCTCAGTGCAAGAAGCGTCACTGCAGTACCTGGTTTGAATCCAGGCTGCATCACATCTGGCCTTGATTGGGAGTCCCATAGGGTGACACACAATTGGCCCAGTGTCATCCGGGGTAGGCTGTCATTGTAAATAAGAATGTGTTCTTATCTGACTTGCCTAGTTACATTTTTAAAAGTTGGGTTGTATCGGAGAGAGTCTTAACATTGTGATTTGCCAAGGCAGGATAATCTGAGCGCAGCCCAATCCGAAAATCTGGCAGTGGCTTCTGATTAAATTCAATTTTCACAGAACCGCTTGTTGCAACTTCGATGAGGCTCTCTTGTTCAGATATCGGTAAGTGGACTGGAGGCAGGGCATGAAAGGGATAACAAATCCAGTTGTTTGTGTCATCTGTTTCAGGAAAGTACCTGCGTAATTGAGCACCTAACTCACTCAGGTGTTTCGCAATATCATATTTGACATTGTCCATAAGCTTGAGTTCATTTGCACACAAAATATCATACAATGATGGAAAGACCTGTGTGTCCATTATAATGCAGACAGAGAAGAGCTCCAACTTCTTAATCATAGTCTCAATTTTGTCCAGCACATTGAATATAGTTGCGGAGAGTCCCTGTAATCCTAGATTCAGATCATTCAGGCGAGAAAAAACATCACCCAGATAGGCCAGTCGTGTGAGAAACTCATCATCATGCAAGCAGTCAGACAAGTGAAAATTATGGTCAGTAAAGAAAACTAAGCTAGTCTCTCAATTTAAAAAAGCATGTAAATACTTGATAACCCCTTGATAACCAGTGCACTTCTGTATGTTGTTAAAGCGTTACATGGTCGCTGCCCATATCATTGCATAGTTGTAACGGTTGTCGTACTGGAGAGAAGACCGAGGCACAGCGGGTTGCGTGCTCATCATGATAATTTAGTCAATACATGTGAACACGAAAAAACAATAAACAAAAGAGAACGACAGACCGACAGTTTTACAGGCTAGGTACTTACATACAGCAGTGCAAAATCAACTACCCACCAAATAACCAAACCAAACACACACCTCTATATAGGACTCTCAATCAGAGGCAACTAGAAACACCTGCCTCCAATTGAGAGTCCAACACCCAATCCTAAACATAGAAAAACTAAACTAGACAGAACATAGAAATGCATACACAACACAAACCCTCTGCCACGCCCTGACCAAAACTAATACAATTACTCCCTCTGCTGGTCAGGACGTGACAATAGTGCAGAAAATACACAAGAGTTCAGGGGCCTTGCTTTAACAAAGTTAACCATTTTCACTGTAGTGTCCACAACTTCTTTCAAGCTGTCAGGCATTCCCTTGGCAGCAAGAGCCTCTCAGTGGATGCTGCAGTGTACCTAAGTGGCGTCGGGAGCAACTGCTTGCACGCACGTTACCACTCTACTATGTCTCCCTGTCAACCCAGCTTTTACGCCATCAGTACACATATCAACACATCTTGACCACCAAAGTCCATTTGATGTCACAAAGCTGTCCAGTACTTTAAAAATATCCTCTCCTGTTGTCCTGGTCTCCAGTGGACTGCAGAAGAGGATGTCTTCTTTAATTGACCCCCCATAAACACAACGAACATATACCAGGAGCTGTGCCAGGCCCGCCACGTCTGTTGACTCATCCAGCTGTAACGCATAGAATTCACTGGCTTGTATGCGAAGCAGTAATTGCTTCAAAACATCTCCTGCCATGTCACTGATGTGTCGTGAAACAGTGTTGTTTGATGAAGTCATTGTCTGTATAGTTTTTTTTTGTCCTTTTCCTCCAGCATTGTCCCAGCCATATCCGCGGCAGCTGGAAGAATTAAGTCCTCCACAATAGTATGGGGCTTGCCTGTCCTTGCCACTCGGTAGCTCACCATATAAGATGCTTCTAGCCCCTTCTTGTTAATGGTATCTGTTGCTTTTATACATGTCTTACTACTCAAAAGTCGTCTTAATTCTCAATCAAAAAACTCCTGTGGCTTATTTCTCAAATTGCCTTGTTTTGTTTCTAAATGTCTGCGCAAGAGAGAAGGTTTCATCGAGTTGTGAGATAGTACTTTTGCACATACAGTTGAAGTCAGAAGTTTACATACACTTAGGTTGGTGTCATTAAAACTTGTTTTTCAACCACTCCACAAAGTTCTTGTTAACAAACTATAGTTTTGGCAAGTCGGTTAGGACATCTACTTTGTGCTTGACACAAGTCATTTTTCCAACAATTGTTTACAGACAGATTATTTCACTTGTAATTCACTGTATCAAAATTCCAGTGGGTCAGAAGTTTACATACACTAAGTTGACTGTTTCTTTAAACAGCTTGGAAAATTCCAGAAAATGATGTCATGGCTTTAGAAGCTTCTGATAGGCTAATTGACATAATTTGAGTCAGTTGGAGGTGTACCTGTGGATGTATTTTAAGGCCTACCTTCAAACTCAGTGCCTCTTTGCTTGACATCATGGGAAAATCAAAAGAAATCAGCCAAGACCTCAGAAAAGAATTGTAGACCTCCACAAGTCTGGTTCATCCTTGGGAGCAATTTCCAAATGCTTGAAGGTACCACATTAATCTGTACAAACAATAGTACGCAAGTATAAACACCATGGGACCATGCAGCCGTCATACCGCTCAGGAAGGAGACGTGTTCTGTCTCCTAGAGATTAACTTACTTTGGTGCCAAAAAGTGCAAATCAATCCCAGAACAACAGCAAAAGACCTTGTGAAGATGCTGGAGGAAATAGGTACAAAAGTATCTATATCCACAGTAAAACGAGTCCTATATCGACATAACCTGAAAGGCTACTCAGCAAGGAAGAAGCCACTGCTCCAAAACCGCCATAAAAAAGCCAGACAACGGTTTGCAACTGCAAATGGGGACAAAGATCGTACTTTTTGGAGAAATGTCCTCTGGTCTGATAATGACCATCGTTATATTTGGAGGAAAAAGGGGGAGGCTTGCAAGCCGAAGAACACCATCCCAACCATGAAGCACAGGGGTGGTAGCATCATATTGTGGGGATGTTTTGCTGCAGGAGGGACTGGTGCACTTCACAAAATAGAAGGCATTATGAGGATGGGAAATTATGTGGATATATTGAAGCAACATCTCAAGACATCAGTCAGGAAGTTAAAGCTTGGTCGCAAATGGGTCTTCCAAATGGACAATGACCCCAAGCATACTTCCAAAGTTGTGGAAAAATGGCTTAAGGCCAACAAAGTCAACGTATTGGAGTGGCAATCACAAAGCCCTGACTTCAATCCCATAGAAAATTGGTGGGCAGAACTGAAAAAGCGTGTGCGAGCAAGGAGGCCTACAAACCTGACTCAGTTACACCAGCTCTGTCAGGAGGAATGGGCCAAAGTTCACCCAATTTATTGTGGGAAGCTTGTGGAAGGCTACCCGAAACGTTTGACCCAAGTTAAAGAATTTAAAGGCAATGCTACCAAATACTAATTGAGTGTATGTAAACTTCTGACCCACTGGGAATGTGATGAAAGAAATAAAAGCTGAAATAAATCATTCTCTCTACTATTATTCTGACATTTCACATTCTTAAAATAAAGTGGTGATCCTAACTGACCTAAAACAGGACATTTTTACTAGGATTAAATGTCAGGAATTGTGAAAAACTGAGTTTAAATGTATTTGGCTAAGGTGTATGTAAACTTCCGACTTCAACTGTATAGCACACTGTGGCTGAGGAAAGGCACTCCTCCCAATATAAGTGAACCCCAAATAAATGTAGTTATTATCATATTTGCTCCTCTTTAATGGTCCAACGTCCCTGTCTGTTCTGTGCTTTCCCGGGTAAGGGGGCAGTAGATCTTCAGCTGCATCAGATTCACAACTGTCAGTGTCTGTGCTAGCTGAGCTAACAACAAATGTAGAATTACTGATGCTAGCATTGGATGTGCTCGTGGAAGCAGAACAACTTGTGTCGACAGTTGCAGGTGTAGTACTGCTGGCAGTAGCAGTACTACCAGTAGAGTTGCTATGTGTCTCTATGGACACGGGCCTTACTAAATGGACTGTTTGAAAATGTGAAGAAAAGTGTAAAAAAAGATATATATATTTTTTTAATGTGAATCACATTTTTATTTGGCGTACCCCCGACGGCATTGCGTGTACCCAAGTACCCCATTTTGGGAATACCTGATCTAGGAGATGTGCATTCATTACTATGCGATGTAAAGCTTATTTGACTTGTGGTTTCTCCTCTGATGCAATTCATTACATTTTTCATGCGATCTGTCTCAGTGAAGGACAAACAGCATATCTGCAGCCTACAGAACAGAGCACTCACTGGAATCAAGTGTGTGTGTCTGTGTGTGTGCTTGCATGTGTGTATGTGGTTCCGAATTGAGAGCAGTTTGTGATCTTTCAGTGCTGAGATTTTTGTGTAGGAAACACAGAGTCGAGAGTATGCGTGAAGACAGACCCTCTCCTCTCTCATTGTCTCTTTCTCCTTCTGTGTGTGTTTGATGATGGAGTGAAGGCTCAGTTCAGGGGAAGGTTGGGTGTCCCTGGGAGGATTCCTTCAAAGCTCATCTGTTTCATCAGAGGCCTAAAGTTTCCTGAATACTTAAACACCCCATAGTGTCAGTCTCCCCTTTGTCCTTTATAGGCATCCTCCTGTTTCTGTGTTTGAGGGAGAGAGAGACATGGAGAGAGAATGTGTGTTTATGTATGTGTTTGTGATTGTGTATGTCATTTAAGTGATAATGCCAGAGAAGCCGGTGTTTGGAGGATATATTGGCACGGGTATTGTTTGTCTCAGGCCGGCAAACCATGCCAATATATCTTCCTGTAGTAACAGAGCTGTGAGTCGGGAAGCAGGTGCAGGTGAAATGTTTAATAAAACAACAAAACCAGTAACGAGCCAAATCCATAAGGCTACACGCCGGTAAACAAGAGCAATACCAACTGGTTAGGAAACATAAGGGAGTGACATATAAAGGGGAGGAAATAATGAAGGTAATGAAGTCCAGGTGTGAATCATAATGATTAACATGTTTGCGTAATGATGAATCCCAGGACCAGTGGTTAGTATTCTGGTAATGTCATATGCCGGAGAGGAGGAGCAGGAGAAGATGTGACACTTCCAAACATATTCATATTTTCATTAAAAACTTTATTTTGATGAATTTATTCATACTATTTCATCCTTTCACAAGATATCGTCCCGAAAGAAATCTAGGGTTTCTACCGAAGCCAACTGGTCGTTCGTTCTATTGGTTCGGTTGCCAGAGACGCGACCCAGTCGTTCAGTCTTTTTGTTCTGTATCTATGGCTGCGACCCAGTCGTTCAGTCTTTTTGTTCTGTATCTATGGCTGCGACCCAGTCGTTCAGTCTTTTTGTTCTGTATCTATGGCTGCGACCCAGTCGTTCAGTCTTTTTGTTCTGTATCTATGGCTGCGACCCAGTCGTTCAGTCTTTTTGTTCTGTATCTATGGCCGCGACCCAGTCGTTCAGTCTTTTTGTTCTGTATCTATAGACGCGACCCAGTCGTTCAGTCTTTTTGTTCTGTATCTATGGCCGCGACCCAGTCGTTCAGTCTTTTTGTTCTGTATCTATAGATGCGACTCAGTCATTCGTTCTAAATGTTCCATTGCCATACTGGCTGTCAACGTTCTTATCTCTTGCTTGCTAGCTAGCTAACTACGGCTAACTTATAGTCATGTCAAACAATGTAGACAGAATAACAACAGTAGCTGCATTTGTTTAAGCTGTTTTCTAGTGACATTTATTGGACACATCCATAACAATGAGCTAATGAGGTACGATTTCACCTGGCATAGAAAATGTGCTCTCTCGTCAGGACACTGTTGTTCAGAGGAGCTAGCCAACAACACAGCTAACACAATCACTTCAAACTGAAGATGGGAAGACTGCAAACTAGCTGCACTTCATTTCGTTTGATCTTTTTTCAATTGACATTTCTTTATATATATCCATAAAAATTATGCCAGCTGATTCATGATTTCAACTGGCGGAGAAACGCTGCCTGCCTTTCTCTCTCGTCCCGACTTCGAGATCGAATTTGAATATTGAAACAATGTTGCAAATGTCGAAGAGACAGACAGCAAGGTTTATACTAGGAACCTAGCCCACAATGTCTGCTGTGTGGATCGAGCAGTCAAGAAGTTGAGCAGTCATTTGAAAGAATAAGAACATTTCAGCAAGACAACTCAAAGGTGAAACCCATTAACACCAAGATAATGGAATTCATTGCCCTTAACAATCAACCGTTCTCTATCGTGGGTGATGTTGGCCTTCACCGACTGGTCGAGCACCGGTACACACTACCAAGGGTGCTATTTTTCAGATGTTGACCTACCGGAGTTACACAGTAATAGCGTCACTTTTATTAGATTCAAAACATACATACTATGGAACGCCGTTTGGGTATTTGCATGTCAAAAAGATACAGTAGCACTGTCAAAGCTATACAAAAAATTCTGTAAACACCGGTTGTGTTTACGATGTGTTTACAATACCGCGTTGGTAATAAAGCATAATTTGTTCGACCGCAACTTCTGAGGTAGCTAGCTTTAGCTTGGTACCTAGCTATCACCAATACAACCTGCCTGAAAACAATGACCAGTAGAAACTGCAGTCATTTTCATTATTCTTACGTAAATGCCAACAAAATAACTTTGTGTGTGTGTGTGTGTGTGTGTGTGTGTGTGTGTGTGTGTGTGTGTGTGTGTTCGTGCGTGCGTGCGTGCGTGCGTGTGTACCCTTTATTTAACTAGGCAAGTCAGTTAAGATCAAATTCTTATTTACAATGACGGCCTACCCAGGCCAAACCCGGATGACGCTGGGCCAATTGGGCACCGCCCTATGGGACTCCCAATCACGGCCAGATTTGATGCAGCCTGGATTCAAACCAGGGACTGTAGTTACGCCTCTTGCACTGAGATGCCGTGCCTTAGACCGATCCGTCCATGTGTGTGTGTTAACTATTTAACTGTACTAGAATTCTTAAAAGGCCGCTAAAATTTTAAATATCGGTTATCGGTATCGTGTTTTGTTTTTGGCAAGGAAAATATCGGATATCGGTATCGGGCAAAATCATATCGGTGCATCACTAGTTTATACAAAGGAATGTGAGATAATGTCTAGATGCTTTTTATAGTGGAGGTCAAGTTTATAACTTGCCTGGCTGGGCTGATGAGACAGTGGATTGCGCTGTCAGATGGAACAGAGTAAATAGGCATTTTAACACCATAGATTTAGCCGGTGGTAACTTGTGGATAAGACACCGCTGGAATGCACTTTTAACCAATCAGCCTTCAGGATTAGACCCACCCATTGTATAAATCAGGCATAACTGATGCACCAAAGCATTATATACCTCTCCTCCAAATGGTTCTGTCTGAATGTGATTTGGAGGGAATCTCACAGATAGGTTCTGCCGATAATTTAGCCTGCTTCTAAATCCTACTAGTACTGTGTGTGTGTGTGTGTGTGTGTGTGTGTGTGTGTGTGTGTGTGTGTGTGTGTGTGTGTGTGTGTGTGTGTGTGTGTGTGTGTGTGTTAGCTTATAATTCATCATTGTGCTAAATGCCCCAGCTAGCACATACTGCAATGTTCTGAGAACCATGTTTCTTAGAGCTTGGTGAGAGCGTGTTTGTCCTATGATTATTTTGCATACAACCTTCCCCCAATGTTCTGGAATAGTGTAAGATAATGAGCTAGCACATAACGTTCTGAGAACCCTATGTTTCTTAAGTGGGAATTTCAGGTCTTCAGTATAACGTTTCCTATAGGTTTCCCCATGGTTCTATTTAAAGGAACGTTCTCAAATTGTTCCAAGAATATTAAGAAACAACGTTCTTCTATGGGAATTTCAGTACTTCAACGTTTTCTACTGTTTTCGTCATGGTTTTATTTAAAGTCATGTTCTCAGAACGTTCAGAGAACGTTAAGAATCAATGTTCTTCTATGGGAATTTCAGTACTTCAGCATAACGTTTCTTCAGGTTTCCTCCTGGTTCTATTTAAAACGTTCCATTAAAACCATAAGAAAACATTACTAACATTCATAGTATGTTCTAAGAATGTTATTTATAAACATATGCATTCCGTTTTCAGCATCAACAAAACTCTCTCTATCCTCTATATTGTTAAGTGTGTTTTGGTGTGTTGGATGCGCCCACTAATTGGCCCTACCTGATCTAAATGAGTGCTTGTTTCTTTTGAAATGGGATCGGTTTGAATAGACTCAAATGAACAGCTTCGTATGAGTTCCCAGAACATGCTAAATGTTCCCTTCCGTTCTCAGAACGTTTAAAAAAACGTTCAGTTTTATTGTTCAGGAAATGTATGGCTTCGTTCCCAGAACCAATGGGAAACCAAAAACGTACATTTCCATAACATCCAAGGAACCACATGTGCTAGCTGGGGCTGCTAATACAGCATGGTGATGACTTATTGATAAAAGGCCAGTCATGTGTGTGTGTGTGTGTGTGTGTGTGTGTGTGTGTGTGTGTGTGTGTGTGTGTGTGTGTGTGTGTGTGTGTTTCATTTCAACCTGCACCGTGATCCAAGTTTTAGAGAGAATCTTAGTGATCCTCTCTCTCTCTTGCTCTCTCTTTAGCTTTTCTGTATTTTCTTTTGCACTCGGTCTTCATCTCTATCCGTCTCTACCTCCTCACCCTCTATGACCTTTTTCACATTGACGATAACAAAGGGACATTTTAGAGAGGTTCTGGAGAGACAATACTGTTGTGTAAACTTGCCAAATGATCACGTCTCAAGCGCTACCTCCAGAGGTCGTGTATGACACGCGCCCTACAGTTACCCCTATCCGGGCAGGTCAGTGTGAACAGAATTCTCCTCATATTTAAGACTTGTTTTATTGAGTTTAACATGAAATTGCAGTAATAGCATGTTACATTCAGAAATTGTAGCAGTAACTGAGCCACATAGAACTATGGAAGCCCATTCCCCTAACATTTGTTTTAGGTCGATAGGTTTACTATCTCAACTTTGAGATATGTAAGAAAACATTTTGAGATAGTACAAATAGAAGATGTATAACATTGTTTGGTGATGTCAGAGGTGGCACCACAAGGGAAATTGTTTTCCTGGGACCCAGAGTAAAAAATAAATAAAGGTTTTATATGGGCCATGATGGACTAGATTTTTTCTAGACAGGTCATACAGTATGGTTTGAAAGAAAAAACTCCTGGATAAATTCCTGGTCCTAGGGATAACTACATAACAATCCTGTCATACTTGTCCTTATCCTGTTAGGGACAGACGTTCCGCTAGCAGAACGCCTCACCAATATCCAATAGTATAGCGTGGCGCGAAATACAAACACCTAAAAAATGCTATAACTTGAATTTCTCAAACATATGACTATTTTACACCATTTTAAAGATAAGACTCTCGTTAATCTAACCACACTGTCCGATTTCAAAAAGGCTTTACAACGAAAGCAAAACATTAGATTATGTCAGGATTATACCCTCCCAAAAATAATCACACAGCCATTTTCAAAGCAAGCATATATGTCACAAAAACCAAAACCACAGCTAAATGCAGCACTAACCTTTGATGATCTTCATCAGATGACACTCCTAGGACATTATGCTATACAATACATGCACGTTTTGTTCAATCAAGTTCATATTTATATCAAAAACAACTTTTTACATTAGCATGTGATGCTCAGAACTAGCATACCCACCGCAAACTTACGGTGAATTTACTAAATTACTCACGATAAACATTGACAAAAAACATAACAATTATTTTAAGAATTATAGATACAGAACTCCTTTATGCAATCGTGGTGTCCGATTTTAAAATAGCTTTTCGGTGAAAGCACATTTTACAATATTCTGAGTACATAGCCCGGCCATCACGGCTAGCTATTTTGACACCCACCAAGTTTGGCACTCACCAAACTCAGATTTACTATAAGAAAAATTGGATTACCTTTGCTGTTCTTCATCAGAATGCACTCCCAGGACTTCTACTTCAACAACAAATGTTGTTTTGGTTCAAAATAATCCATAGTTATATTGAAATAGCTCCGTTTTGTTTGTGCGTTCAGGTAACTATCCGAAGGGTGACGCACCGGCGCGTTTCGTGACCAAAAAATTCTAAATATTCCATTACCGTACTTCGAAGCATGTCAAATGCTGTTTAAAATAAATTTGTATGCGATTTTTCTCGTAAAATAGCGATAATATTCCAACCGGGAGACGTTGTATTCGTTCAAACAGTGAAAGAAAAAAATGGAGTCGTCTCGTGCATGCGCACGCAAGTGTCATTGTCCTCAGAAGGACCACTCACAAAAACCCCTGCTGTTTTTCACCCAGAGACTGCAGAGCTATCATTCCACTTTCTGGTGCCTTCCTAGAGCCAATGGAAGCCTTAGAAAATGTCACGTTACAGCAGAGATGCTGTATTTTTGATAGAGAGGCTACAGAAGGACAAGAAATGAGCAGACAGGGCACTTCCTGTATAGAATCTTCTCAGGTTTTTGCCTGCCATATGAGTTCTGTTATACTCACAGACACCATTCAAACAGTTTTAGAAACTTTAGAGTGTTTTCTATCCAAATCTACTAATTATATGCATATTCTAGTTTCAGTGCAGGAGTAGTAACCAGATTAAATTGGGTACGTTTTTTATCCGGCCGTGCAAATACTGCCCCCTAGCCCCAACAGGTTTTAACACTCAAGATTTGGGACTTCAAGAAGTATGGAGAACAACACATTCTAATGAAAGGGGCTATTATTTTTATTATGTACACAAATCCTATTCAAGAATATACTTTTTTGTTCCATAATAATTTTTTCTCCAAGATTTCAAGTTGTTTATTTTCCTAGAATTGTATCTGACCCCTCTGCCCTGTTTTTTTCCCCAATGAATTTGAAGGACCTCCTATGACACCACCATCTTGGAGATTCAACATATAGCTCCTAGCAAATCATCAATTATTGATTATGTTAATAATCACTTCCATTTTTTATTTGAAGTACACCGGAACACAGCAGTATGCCCTTTAATGGTCTGGGATACCCTGAAGCCTGTACAGTGCCTTGCAAAAGTATTCATCCCCCTTGGCGTTTTTCCTATTTTGTTGCGTTACAACCTGTAATTTAAATGGATTTTTATTTGTATTTCGTGTAATGGACATACACAAAATAGTCCAAATTGATGAAGTGAAATGAAAGAAATTACTTGTTTACATATTATTTATTTTTTTATAAAAATGGAAAAGTGGTGCCTGCATATGTATTCACACCTTTGCTATGAAGCCCCTAAATAAGATCTGGTGCAATCAATTACCTTCAGAAGTCACATAATTTGTTGAAGTCCACTTGTGTGCAATCTAAGTGTCACAGGATCTCAGTATATACAGTTGAAGTCGGAAGTTTACATACACTTAGGTTGGAGTCATTAAAACTCATTTTTCAACCACTCCACAAATTTCTCGTTAACAAACTCTAGTTTTGGCAAGTCGTTTAGGACATCTACTTTGTGCATGACACAAGTAATTTTTCCAACAATTGTTTACAGACAGATTATTTCACTTATAATTCACTGTATCACAATTCCAGTGGGTTAGAAGTTAACATACACTAAGTTGACTGTGCCTTTAAACAGCTTGGAAACTTCCAGAAAATGATGTCATGGCTTTAGAAGCTTCTGATAGGCTAATTGACATCATTTGAGTCAATTGGAGGTGTACCTGTGGATGTATTTTAAGGCCTACCTTCAAACTCAGTGCCTCTTTGCTTGACATCATGGGAAAATCAAAAGAAAAGACCTCAGAAAAAAAATTCCAAATGCTTGAAGGTACCACATTCATCTGTACAAACAGTAGTATGCAAGTATAAACACCATGGGACCACGCAGCCGTCATACCGCTCAGGAAGGAGACGCATTCTGTCTCCCAGAGATTAACTTACTTTGGTGCCGAAAAGTGCAAATCAATCCCAGAACAACAGCAAAGGACCTTGTGAAGATGCTGGAGGAAAGGGGTCGAAAAGTATCTATATCCACAGTAAAACGAGTCCTATATCGACATAACCAGAAAGGCCGCTCAGCAAGAAAGGAGCCACTGTTCCAAAACCGCCATAAAAAAGCCAGACTACGGTTTGCAACTGCACATGGGGACAAAGATCGTACTTTCTGGAGAAATGTCCTCTGGTCTGATGAAACAAAAATAGAACTGTTTGGCCATAATGACCATCGTTATGTTTGGAGGATAAAGGGGGATGCTTGTAAGCCGAAGAACACCATCCCAACTGTGAAGCACGGGGGTGGCAGCATCATGTTGTGGGGGTGCTTTGCTGCAGGAGGGACTGGTGCACTTCACAAAATAGATGGCATTATGAGGATGGAAAATTATGTGGATATTAAAGCAACATCTCAAGACATCAGTCAGGAAGTTAAAACTTGGTCGCAAATGGGTCTTCCAATTGGACAATGACCCCAAGCATACTTCCAAAGTTGTGGAAAAATGGCTTAAGGACAACAAAATCAAGGTATTGGAGTGGCCAGAAAAAAGCCATTGCTTCAAGAAAAAAAGGCCTAGGAACAGTGGGTTAACTGTTCAGGGGCAGAGCGACATATTGTTTTACCATGTCAACTCGGGGATTCGTTCCAGCAACCTTTCGGTGACTGGCCCAATGCTCTAACCACTAGCCTACCTGCCGCCCCCATAGACCAGTGTCACTTTTAAATGTTGATTATATGTTGATTTCTCAAATATTAACTCTGCGCCTGGAATCTGTGCTGCCCAATCTCATCCACACAGACCAAACTGGTTTTGTACAGGGTCATCTCTCCCCTGATGATAATTTACGTATATATTTTGACATTCTTTTTTATACTAATGTTCTTAAGACCCCAAATGTTGTAGTCTCCCTTGATGCTGAAACAGCATTCGACAGAGTGGAATGGACGTACCTGTACGTTATGTCTGTATTATCAAGGTTTTGTCTTTTGTACTCAAATTATTTATAATTCACTGGTGACAGTAGTTAAAGATGCGTTACACAGAAATCGCTCCGCCATTTACTGGTTGCTAAAATTCTAATAGTTCGCCTAATTTCAGTTTATGTGACAAAACAAGCAAGTATACTGTAGAGAATCATTGTACCATCTAAATTGCTGTGAAATATCTTTCCATAACAAAAAATATTGTATTGTGTACAAAACGGAAAGTAAAAGGCACAAAAACAAAACTTAAGAATGGGGAAGCATAGAAATAGTGCATATTGAACAGATCTACCACTTCTTAGACTTGCTTTCAATGAGAATGACAAATCTATAACTCACATTTCTATGTGAATTTGGTCAGGTCAAAAAGTTTCATACTGCAGCTTTAAAACCCACACCCAATACTCAGCCCTCTTCCTGTTGTCTCGAGGGACAAGGCAAGGCTGTCCGACCAGTGCAGAACATTTTGCTTTGGTCATAGAACCCCTATGCCACCATGATTAGATCACATGACCAAATGAAAGGAATTATTTCCAAAGTATACACCTCACATGGTTATGGGCTTAACAAAAGAAGACACCTGTACCATGTCAGATATAGAGTTTAGATGCATCCCAATATTACACTTTATATACATTACAGAAGACTGAAATATAATAAAACAGTTTAACATATAAACACCGGATTTTTGACGTTATTTAAAAAAATGGTGTATTAATTATGAAAAATATGAATAACATTCCACCCATTAGGCCACTAGGTAATTTGACTGCAGGAAAGGGCTACGTACTTTGGAATTTTCATACCCAGTAATGTACACTGAGTATGCAAAATATTAATAACACCTACTCTTTCCATGACATAGACTGACCAGGGGAATCCAGGTGAAAGCTATGATCCCTTATTGATGTCACTTGTTAAATCCACTTCAATCATTGTAGATGAAGGGGAGGAGACAGGTTAAAGAAGGATTTTTAAGCCTTGAGACAATTGAGACATGGATTGTGTAGATGTGCCATTCAGAGGGTGAATGGGCGAAACCAAAAATGTATGTGCTTTTGAACGGGGTATGGTAGTAGGTGCCAGGTGCACTGGTTTTTGTCAAGAACAGGAACTCAGATGGTCTTTTCACGCTCAACAGTTTCCCTTGTGAATAAAGAATGGTCCACCACCCAAAGGACATCCAGCCAACTCATGTTTGGTACACTCAGTGTACATGATTTGTATAACTTGAACTACATTCCAGTTATTGAAATGGTTACCAATGACTTGAAAAGCATGTACTTAATTCCTACTTCTCTTGTGGGCAGAGTTAATGTAATCAGAATGTCAATATTAACAACATTTCTTTATTTGTTTCAGAATCTTCCAATTTCACCCTCTCTGCATTAAAAAAAGAAAACATGCAGAGCATCTTATCCTCATTTATTTGGAATAACAAATCACCCAGAATTCATCTGCAGGTCCTGTATCTTCCATATAATGCGGGTGGTCTGAATTTACCCAACCTAAAACTTTACTATTGGGCAGCCCAACTCTCCCAAGTTAAGCAATGGTTTTCTCCCTCATTAAGTTATTGGGCAAGGCTAGAATCCTTTGCCACTTTAGCCACTTTATGAGTTGAAATACCTGCCCTATTTCGGCCTGGAAGAGATAAAGAAGATTATGAATAACCCAGGGAAGTATGGAAAGGAACTCATAAATTACTGGGTTACAATGCATCTCTCTCCCCTTTTGCTCCCATATAAAGGAATCCCTGCTTTTCATCCTGTTTTAATGATGCTACATTTAAATCCTGGCACAACAAGGGTTTAAGGGAAATGTACCACTTCTTCTAGGATGGTACTTTTTGTTCTTTTCAACAATAACGAGATGAATTCTGTATTCCATCTGACCATTTGTTTAGATTTTTTCAAGTCTGAAATAATGGTTAAATTGAAACAGGGTTCTCTTGTGAAACCCAAATGATCTAAACTTGATGTATTACTAAATAATAAGTGTATTTCTAGGGTTTATAAATTGTTGTTAGATTATATGCCAGTAGACACCAATGTTACTAGATTGAAATGGGAACACGATTTACAGGTTTAAATAAGCATAGAATAATGATGTCTTTCCTTTGCTGGGGCTGTTATAATCTCCACCCGGCACAGCCAGAAGAGGACTGGCCACCCCTCATAGCCTGGTTCCTCTCTACCCGGCACAGCCAGAAGAGGACTGGCCACCCCTCATAGCCTGGTTCCTCTCTACCCGGCACAGCCAGAAGAGGACTGGCCACCCCTCATAGCCTGGTTCCTCTCTAGGTTTCTTCCTAGGTTTTGGCCTTTCTAGGGAGTTTTTCCTAGCCACTGTGCTTCTACACCTGCATTGCTTGCTGTTTGGGGTTTTAGGCTGGGTTTCTGTACAGCACTTTGAGATATCAGCTGATGTAAGAAGGGCTATATAAATACATTTGATTTGATCTGTAAGAGGAAAAATGTTACTTTTTATCATGTTTTGGACATGTAATCTTATTTCAATGTTTTGGGAGTCAGTAATCAACACAATTTCAGAATGTTTACAGATTTATATCCTTCTCACGCCCAGCTTGTGTCTGTTTGGGACTAGTGAACTAGATCCATGGAACAAAAATCAGAAAAAATATATTAATCTGTCTGTGCTTGTGGCAAAGAAATTAATAACACTATTCTTGAAATCAGATAGTCCCCTACTTTAACACACTGACAATATTTTCTATAACATCAAAGGCAGACCACATGTTTCCAAAATATCTGGCATTCCCCCACATTCAATTCATGTAGATAAGAGCAAATAAATAATGAGAAACATATTTATTTATTTGTATTGATGGTTTTGTTTATTCGTTTGTCTGATTGTATGCATTGCTGGACCTTTTTTGGTAGTGTACATGTGTATGCAACACATGGGGAGGGAAAAACGGGTTATTTCATTCATTGAATCATGCATTATGATGAAATTGTACTTACACGTGGTACTTACACATGGTTAGTTGTAATGTTGTAAGGTATGCCTACTGTACTTTTCTATTCATATTATAGGGGTAATCGTACATTTTTGATTGGCAAACATTACTTGATGAAGATGTGTTGTTAGCTTTAGTTATGTAAATTGAAAAGTGTATGAACATATTATGTAAATTGAAATGTCCTTCCCGATAACTCTATTCAGTGAGAATGCCCTATCTATCGTTACCTCTCTCTGAGCGTTCAGAGGGGTTGGGTTAAATGCGGAAGACACATTTCGGTTGAATGCATTAAGTTATGCAACTGACTAGGTATCCCCCTTTCCCCTTCGCCTTCCTCTCTCCGGGGGTCACCTAATAGTGTGCTAGTGTGTAAGAGGGTAAAAGGTGTGTGTATAGTGGGGTCATGCTGTTTGGGTGTTGCTGCATGCTGGGTCACTGTGGTTCCTGGTGGGAGTGTGTGTATGGGATTAGTCTGTGTGTGTTTGGGTGTGTGTGGGATTAATGCGGCGTGTCAGGATAAGGACAATTCTGATTAGCACAGATTTAATCCTTCTGACTCTCAGTAGGAAGACTGATATCCTTACCTCACCCCACTCTGTGTGTGTGAATATGATCTTGTCATGCATGGCTCCCCTCAACCTTTTCACCTCTCCAGATCACTGAGGTGTGGCCCCTGCATTTTCTCTCTCTTATTCTACCTACCTTTCTCCCTCCTCCTCTCCTATATCTCATTCTCTCCCTCCTCTCTTTCACACTCCCTCCACTCCTTCTCCTCTTATCTCATTCTTTCTCTTTCCCTCTCCCCCTGACTCATTCCCTCTCTCTGTGTTTTGCACCCAGTGATGTGTGAAAAGATTGGGGGATGAAGGGATGGATTTCTCCCTGTAGGGCAGAGGGGATGGCTGAGGCTTCTGTTCAGTAACAGACTGGGGGTGGATGTGTTCCCATAGTAATACACTATAGCTTAAAGGAAAACTCCACACAAAAATGATATTTTGGTGTTTGTTTCATTAGTCCATTGTTGACATAGTCTCAAAATGATTTGCTTGTCAGCAATAAAGTTTTCAAGATATTGAACTTTTAAAATACAGAAATCATTTTGCATCATATGATGCAAAATGCATCATACTGGGATGATTTCTGTATTTTGAAAGTTACATATCTTGAAAACTTGAGTCCATGTCCTGACGAATTGAGGCTGTTCTAAGTGCAAAAGGGGGTACAACTCAATATTAGGAAGGCGTTCCTAATGATTTGTATACTCAGTGCATACGTATAATACAGTGTATACGTAAAATAATATATACCATTTGGCAGACTTTTATCCAAAGAGACTTACAGTCATGTGTGCATACATTTTACGTATGACACAAAAAAATGATGTCAATGACAAACACAATAGAAGGTGTACTGGTCTACTACATCAAAGCATCCATCTTTGTTTAATAATGAACTAATGATTCATTATTTGGAGTATATGGTAATAGGATCATAAACCTTTAAGAATATTGTAAAATATAGTAGATAGATAGCAAGGAAACTGCAGTCTGTCATTGTTGCCTGTTTTTTCTGTTTGATATTTTACACGTGTATCTAGTGATGTCGCTGCATGATGCTTACATGATTGTGTGAACAAGCGGTTAAACAGATGATGTACGTGCACACACACAAACACACATGCACCGCCTGCCATGCCTGAATAGTGCATTCCTCCACTGTGTGTGTGTGTGTGTGTGGGTGTATAGGTTCCCATAGTAACAGAGGCAGTGTTAATCTGAGACATGCTCACCCAGACCTTTCTGCTCCCACATCAAAGAGCCTATCCTAAAGGCCTAACGAAGGACACACACACACACACACAATGATTTTTCTCTAGTGTGTATCTAGTGGAGAGTGAGCCTCGGTTTCTCTTCCTAATGAGCTCTTGCTGGGGCGACTGTTAATTAGCACACACACACACACACACACACACACACACACACACACACACACACACACACACACACACACACACACACACACACACACACAGAAGACTGTCAATTAGCTCTAATTGACTTTGCTGATTGAGTCAGAGCAGCATGTGTCTCATTATGTTCCTTCTCCTACACCCACCCACCCGCACGCACACACACACACACACACACACACACACATTAACAGACACAGAGGTGCTAATGTTAACTAGCTGATAGCTGATAGAGGTGTGAGGGGAGCATTTAGAGCAGGGCTCCCCAGCTAGCACATAATGTTCTGAGAACCATATGTTTCTTAGAGCTTGGTGAGAGCTTGGTTGTCGTATGTTTATTTTGCATACAACCTTCCCACAACTTTCTGGGAATGTTGCAGGATAGTTGCTTGGCTCACCACATTTAAGTAAACTTTAGTAACATTCAGAGAACATTCTAAGAATGTTATTTGAAAACATATACATTCCATTCTCAGCATTAACAAACATTTCTCTATCCTCTATCTTGGTAAGTGTGTTCAGGTGTGTTGGCCGACTAATTGGCCACACCTGATCTTAATGAGTGCTTGTTTCCTTTTAAATGGGGTGTGTTTGAATACACTAAAATGAACAGCTTTGTATGAGTAAAATAACATGGCATGCTGGCTCCATCCTGGCGGTGTCACGAATCCCACCGAAGGTGGCTCCCCTGCCTGCTCGGGCGGCGCTCGGCGGTCGTCGTCACCGACCTACTAGCCGCTGCTGATCCTTTTTTCCTTTTCGTTTGGTTTGTCTTATTGGTTGCACCTGTTCCTCATTTGTCTTTTGATTTTGGTTATTTAAGCCTGGTTAGCCCGCCCAGTGTTGTGCGGGATTATTTAGCGTCAGGTTGTGTTTTGTATTTGGATGTGCTGACGATCTACTACTGTTCTATTTTCATGCATGCTGTGCACCTGTTGTTTGGGCACTTTGCATTTTTCACGCCCGTTGTGTTGGCGTCGATCGTGTTGTGTTTTTATTGAATAAACACACAGTTCCTCACCTCTGCTCTCTGCGCCTGACTCCTACCACCACTCCTAGCAACGAATGACAGAATCCCGCACCCGCTATGGAGTCAGCCCTACGCCTGGCTCTCCCCAGGGAGTACGATGGAGCGGTGGCGGGGTGCCAGGGGTTCCTGCTACAGTTGGATTTGTACCTGGCTACCGTTCATCCAGCTCCCTCCGGAGAGGAGAGCGTAAGCGTCCTCGTCTCCTGCTTAACGGGACGTGCCCTGGAGTGGGCCAACGCAGTGTGGTACGGCCCAGACTCGGCAAGGGATCACTACCCTGAGTTCACCCGCCGGTTCCGGGCCGTGTTCGACCACCCAGCAGAAGGCCGGGCGGCGGGTGAAAGGCTGTTCCACCTGCGTCAGGAGACGAGGAGCGCACAGGACTTTGCTCTGGAGTTCCGGACCTTGGCTGCTGGAGCGGGGTGGAACGACAGGGCCCTGATGGACCACTATCGGTGTAGCCTCCGGGAGGACGTCCGCCGTGAGCTAGCCTGTCGGGACACTACCCTGTCGCTAGACAAACTAATCGACATGTCCATTCGTCTTGACAATCTGCTGGCTGCGCGCGGGCGTCCAGACGGGGCCCTGTTGGTTCCACCTCCAGGTCCTCCAGCTCCCATTCCTATGGAGCTAGGGGGGGCCGCGTCCAGGGGAACCGGAGGAGGAGGCTCCCCTTGTATCCAGTGTGGTCGGAGAGGACACACTACCGACAGGTGCTGGGGGAGCTCCTCTGGGAATCGGGATGGCAGGCGGAGCACTCCTCGTCCATCTCAGGCAGGTGTAAGGGAGTTTCCATCGGTGCGACGACGGTGGAGAGTCCAGACCAGGTTTCCACTGTGCGCATTCCCTCAGAATATGCCGATTTGGCTATCGCCTTCTGTAAAAAGAGGGCGACCCGATTACCACCTCATCGACGAGGGGATTGCGTGATAAATCTCCAGGTAAACGCTGCGCTTCCCAGGAGTCACGTGTACCCATTGTCACAGGAGGAGACGTTGGCTATGGAGACATATGTCACGGAATCTCTGAGACAGGGGTATATTCGGCCCTCCATGTCACCCGTCTCCTCGAGTTTCTTTTTCGTGAAGAAAAAGGATGGAGGGTTGCGTCCGTGCATTGATTATCGAGGTCTAAATTCCATCACAGTAGGGTTCAGTTACCCACTACCTCTCATCGCTACGGCGGTGGAATCATTTCACGGCGCGCGTTTTTTCACGAAACTGGACCTCAGGAGCGCGTACAATCTGGTGCGTATCCGGGGAGGAGACGAGTGGAAAACCGCATTTAGTACCACATCGGGCCACTATGAGTACCTCGTCATGCCATACGGGTTAAAGAATGCTCCAGCCGTCTTTCAATCCTTTGTTGACGAGATTCTCAGGGACCTGCACGGACAGGGGGTGGTGGTGTATATTGACGACATCTTGATTTATTCCGCCACCCGCGCCGCGCATGTCTCCCTGGTGCGCAAGGTGCTTGAGCGACTGCTGGAGAATGACCTGTACGTCAAGGCTGAGAAATGTGAGTTTTTCAAACGAGCCGTTTCCTTCCTGGGGTATCGCATTTCCACCTCGGGGGTGGTGATGGAGGATGACCGCGTTAAAGCCGTGCGTAATTGGCTGACTCCGACCACGGTAAAGGAGGTGCAGCGGTTTTTAGGGTTTGCCAATTACTACCGGAGGTTTATCCGGGGCTTTGGTCAAGTTGCTGCTCCCATTACCTCACTGCTGAAGGGGGGTCCGGCGCGCTTGCGCTGGTCAGCAGAGGCGAACAGAGCGTTCAGTCGCCTGAAGGAGCTGTTTACCGTCGCTCCAGTGCTGGCTCATCCGGATCCCTCTTTGGCATTCATAGTGGAGGTGGACGCGTCCGAGACTGGGGTGGGGGCCGTGCTATCACAGCGCTCGGGCACGCCACCCAAACTCCGCCCGTGCGCTTTCTTCTCTAGGAAGCTAGGGCCGGCGGAGCAGAACTATGATGTGGGGGACAGGGAGTTGTTAGCGGTGGTCAAGGCTCTGAAGGTGTGGAGACATTGGCTTGAGGGGGCAAAGCACCCTTTCCTCATCTGGACTGACCACCGTAATCTCGAGTACATCCGGGCAGCTAGGAGACTGAATCCGCGTCAGGCCAGGTGGGCCATGTTCTTTACCCGTTTCCGGTTCACCATCTCTTATCGGCCAGGTTCACTGAACACGAAGGCTGACGCACTGTCCCGCCTATATGACACCGAGGAGAGGGCCATCGATCCGGCTCCCATTCTTCCGGCGTCGTGTTTGGTAGCTCCGGTGGTATGGGAGTTGGACGCGGAGATCGAGCGGGCGTTAAGGTCGGAACCTGCACCATCGCAGTGTCCGACAGGGGTTCAGTACGTACCGCTTGGTCTCCGTGATCGATTGATTCGATGGGCCCATAATCTCCCCTCTTCGGGTCACCCTGGGATCGAGAGGACAGTGCGGAACCTGAGGGGGAAGTACTGGTGGCCCACCTTGGGTAAGGACGTGCGGTTTTATGTTTCCTCCTGCTCGGTGTGCGCTCAGAGCAAGGCTCCTCGACACCTGCCTAGAGGGAAATTACACCCCCTTCCCGTTCCACAGCGGCCGTGGTCACACTTATCAGTGGACTTCCTCACTGACCTTCCCGTATCACAGGGGAACACCACTATCCTGGTCGTTGTGGATCGGTTCTCGAAGTCCTGTCGTCTCATCCCGTTGCCCGGTCTCCCTACGGCTCTGCAGACTGCGGAGGCCCTGTTTACCCATGTCTTCCGGCACTATGGGGTGCCCGAGGACATCGTTTCTGATCGGGGTCCCCAGTTCACGTCCAGAGTTTGGAGGGCGTTCATGGAACGTTTGGGGGTCTCGGTCAGCCTGACCTCGGGTTTCCACCCCGAGAGTAATGGGCAGGTGGAGAGGGTGAACCAAGAGTTGGGTAGGTTTCTAAGGACGTATTGCCAGGACCGGCCCAGAGAATGGGCGAGATACGTGCCATGGGCAGAAATAGCCCAGAATTCTCTACGGCACTCATCAACCAACATGTCACCGTTCCAGTGCGTGTTGGGCTACCAGCCGGTCCTGGCTCCATGGCACCAGAGCCAGACCAAGGCTCCTGCGGTGGAGGATTGGGTGCAGCGCTCGAAGGACACCTGGAGAGCCGTCAAAGACGCACTTACAAAGGCGAGTGGACGGCAGAAGAAGAGCGCTGACCAGCACCGCAGTGAGACCCCTGTGTTTGCACCAGGGGATCGAGTCTGGCTCTCGGCTAGAAACCTGCCCCTCCGCTTGCCCTGCCGGAAGCTGGGCCCGCAGTGTGTAGGGCCGTTTAAAGTCCTGAGGAGGATAAACGAGGTGTGTTACCGGTTACAACTTCCATCTTACTACCGTATTAACCCCTCGTTTCATGTGTCTCTCCTCAGGCCGGTGGTGGCTGGTCCCATGCAGGAAGGTGAGGTGCCGGAGGTTCCTCCCCCCCCGCTGGACATTGGGGGGTCCCCAGCGTATAAAATACGCGCCATTCTGGACTCCAGACTTCGGGGGCGGGGCCTACAGTACCTCGTCGACTGGGAGGGGTACGGCGCGGAGGAGAGGTGCTGGGTACCCAGGAGGGACATTTTGGACCCTCCACTACTGAGGGAGTTCCACCGCCTTCATGGGGATCGCCCTGCGCCTCGTCCTCCGGGTCGCCCTCGAGGTCGGTGGCGGCGCGCGTCAGGGAGCCGCGCGTCAGGAGGGGGGTACTGTCATGAATCCCACCGAAGGTGGCTCCCCTGCCTGCTCGGGCGGCGCTCGGCGGTCGTCGTCACCGACCTACTAGCCGCCGCTGATCCTTTTTTCCTTTTCGTTTGGTTTGTCTTATTGGTTGCACCTGTTCCTCATTTGTCTTTTGATTTTGGTTATTTAAGCCTGGTTAGCCCGCCCAGTGTTGTGCGGGATTATTTAGCGTCAGGTTGTGTTTTGTATTTGGATGTGCTGGCGATCTACTACTGTTCTATTTTCATGCATGCTGTGCACCTGTTGTTTGGGCACTTTGCATTTTTCACGCCCGTTGTGTTGGCGTCGATCGTGTTGTGTTTTTATTGAATAAACACACAGTTCCTCACCTCTGCTCTCTGCGCCTGACTCCTACCACCACTCCTAGCAACGAATGACAGGCGGTGCAGTGGACTAATTCCATGGATAGAGAACGACTAATCCCATGGATAGAGAACGACTAATTCCATGGATAGAGAACGACTAATTCCATGGATAGAGAACGACTAATCCCATGGATAGAGAACGACTAATTCTATGGATAGAGAATGAAAATTCTATGGATAGAGAATGACTAATCCCATGGATAGAGAACGACTAATTCTATGGATAGAGAACGACTAATTCTATGGATAGAGAATGACTAATCCCATGGATAGAGAACGACTAATTCTATGGATAGAGAATGACTAATCCCATGGATAGAGAACGACTAATTCTATGGATAGAGAACGACTAATTCTATGGATAGAGAATGACTAATCCCATGGATAGAGAACGACTGATTCTATGGATAGAGAACGACTAATTCCATGGATAGAGAACGACTAATTCTATGGATAGAGAACGACTAATTCCATGGATAGAGAACGACTAATTCTATGGATAGAGAACGACTAATTCCATGGATAGAGAACGACTAGTTCCATGGATAGAGAATGACTAATTCCATGGATAGAGAACGACTAATTCCATGGATAGAGAACGACTAATTCCATGGATAGAGAACGACTAATCCATTGGATAGAGAACGACTAATCCCATGGATAGAGAACGACTAATCCCATGGATAGAGAACGACTAATCCCATGGATAGAGAACGACTAATTCCATGGATAGAGAACGACTAATTCCATGGATAGAGAACGACTAATTCTATAGATAGAGAACAGAAGATTATACACTGATCAAAAAAATAAAGGGAACACTTAAACAACACAATGTAACTCCAAGTCAATCACACTTCCGTGAAATCAAACTGTCCACTTAGGAAGCAACACTGATTGACAATAAATTTCACATGCTGTTGTGCAAATGGAATAGATAACAGGTGGAAATTATAGGCAATTAGCAGGACACCCCCAATAAAGGAGTGGTTCTGCAGGTGGGGACCACAGACCACTTCTCAGTTCCTATGCTTCCTGGCTGATGTTTTGGTCACTTTTGAATGCTGGCGGTGCTTTCACTCTAGTGGTAGCATGAGACGGAGTCTACAACCCACACAAGTGGCTCAGGTAGTGCAGCTCATCCAGGATGGCACATCAATGCGAGCTGTGGCAAGAAGGTTTGCTGTGTCTGTCAGCGTAGTGTCCAGAGCATGGAGGCGCTACCAGGAGACAGGCCAGTACATCAGGAGACGTGGAGGAGGCCGTAGGAGGGCAACAACCCAGCAGCAGGACCGCTACCTCCACCTTTGTGCAAGGAGGAGCAGGAGGAGCACTGCCAGAGCCCTGCAAAATGACCTCCAGCAGGCCACAAATGTGCATGTGTCTGCTCAAACGGTCAGAAACAGACTCCATGAGGGTGGTATGAGGGCCCGACGTCCACAGGTGGGGGTTGTGCTTACAGCCCAACACCGTGCAGGACGTTTGGCATTTGTCAGAGAACACTAAGATTGGCAAATTCGTCACTGGCGCCCTGTGCTCTTCACAGATGAAAGCAGGTTCACACTGAGCACGTGACAGACGTGACAGAGTCTGGAGACGCCGTGGAGAACGTTCTGCTGCCTGCAACATTCTCCAGCATGACCGGTTTGGCGGTGGGTCAGTCATGGTGTGGGGTGGCATTTCTTTGGGGGGCCGCACAGCCCTCCATGTGCTCGCCAGACGTAGCCTGACTGCCATTAGGTACCGAGATGAGATCCTCAGACCCCTTGTGAGACCATATGCTGGTGCGGTTGGCCCTGGGTTCCTCCTAATGCAAGACAATGCTAGACCTCATGTGGCTGGAGTGTGTCAGCAGTTCCTGCAAGAGGAAGGCATTGATGCTATGGACTGGCCCACCCGTTCCCCAGACCTGAATCCAATTGAGCACATCTGGGACATCATGTCTCGCTCCATCCACCAACGCCATGTTGCACCACAGACTGTCCAGGAGTTGGCGGATGCTTTAGTCCAGGTCTGGGAGGAGATCCCTCAGGAGACCATCCGCCACCTCATCAGGAGCATGCCCAGGCGTTGTAGGGAGGTCATACAGGCACATGGAGGCCACACACACTACTGAGCCTCATTTTGACTTGTTTTAAGGACATTACATCAATGTTGGATCAGCCTGTAGTGTGGTTTTCCACTTTAATTTTGAGTGTGACTCCAAATCCAGACCTCCATGGGTTGATAAATTGGATTTCCATTGATTATTTTTGTGTGATTTTGTTGTCAGCACATTCAACTATGTAAAGAAAAAAGTATTTAATAAGATTATTTCATTAATTCAGATCTAGGATGTGTTATTTTAGTGTTCCCTTTATTTTTTTGAGCAGTATAGTATCGAATACCACTGATGCAATAAAATCACAATCAAAAATAAATGTGTTTGCATGATTGCCTACTAGGGAAATTAAAGTTTAAAAAAAGGTTTACCCAGGCCTCCTGAGTTGCGCAGCGGTCTAAGGCACTGCTGGGTCAGGTCCTCCACGGCTCCAGACAGTGGAGGTCAGAACATCAGCAGGACCCAGAGGTGTTTCTGCTGGTAGTACGCTAGGTTCTAACTGCAACAGGAAGGTCAGCACACATAGCTAGGCTTTAGTTCTCTATCATTATTGGAATTGAAGGTCGCCCTTGATCTTGATTAAAGTTCGCTGTAATGTTTGAATTGACAATATCTGCCATCCACACTATTTTACACCAAACTGCTCTCCTACAGAAGTACTGGCATCAGTACTGGCATAGTGGGGCATTAAATAAATTGGCTGCTATTTGAACAAACACAAAATTATTTGCCTTGAAATTCACTGGAAAAACTGTGTGCGTGCCTGGATGTATGTATGTGAGCATGGGTGTGTGTGTGTGAGAGAGAGCGAGCCTGTGTGTGTGGTGTGTGTTGTCTCCAGTATCACAGCCTGAGGTTGTGACCTCTCCAGTCGACAGTGAGCCCTGTGCCGCTGTCGTTTACCAGAGTCAAGTATGGATTAACGAGGGGCAGCGACGCCAACACACACACACACACACACACACACACACACACACACACACACACACACACACAGAGAGTTTTTATACACCTTTTTGTGTGTGATTCATATTATTTTATTTTTAATCATCCCTCTGCTTTTGGAGTGTGAGAAATATTTCATGTGTTTGGAGAAAACCTAGTTATAATCACTAATTAGTCCTTCAGGCTTTTAAAAGAGCAGATCTTGCTCTCTCTTTCTATCTTTCTCTCTCACTTTGTATCTCTCTCTTTTTATATCTTTATTTATCTGTCTCTATTTTTCTCTCTGTCTGGTTCAATCTCTTTCTTTATCTCTCATCCTACCCTGTGTGTGTGTGTGTGTGTGTGTGTGTGTGTGTGTGTGTGTGTGTGTGTGTGTGTGTGTGTGTGTGTGTGTGTGTGTGTGTGTGTGTGTGTGTGTGTGTGTGTGGTCAAACCGTAATCAGGTGAGATCATGTCTGTCTGTCCCTAGTATAATGAGCAGATAATGAACTCCTTTGACTCAGACTGTGTTTGAAGGTGTGTGACCGTTTTAACTGGGTTTGATAATTTCAAGGTGTCTCTGTGTTTCTCCCTGGGTTTGATCTAGTCAAGGTCTCTGTTTCTGTGTTATAACTCAGCCTGCAATTTTGTTCTGTATAAAATATTCCTTGTCACGATCTTTAGAGCCTGTACCCGCCTCGCCCTCAGCCAGTGGTGTAGTGGAGGGTGTACGCAGGTACAGTGCCTTTAGTAAGTATTCATAGTCATTGACTTTTTCCACATTTTGTTATGTTACAGCCTTATACTAAAATGGAGTAAATAAGGATAATTCCTCAGCAATCTACACAAAATACCCCATAATGAAACCGCGAAAACAGTTTTTGTTTTGTGCAAATTGTAAGGGCTGTCGTCGGAAGAAGACCAAAATGCAGCGGAGTTAGTGTTCATCATATATTTAATTACGGCAAGAACACTATACAATACAAAACAATAAACAGACAACCAAAACAGTCCTGTCACGTTTAACACAGTAACACGAACACAAACAATTACCCACAAAACCCAAAGGAAAAACATGCTCCTTATGTGTGACTCCCAATCAGCAACAACGAGCTTCAGCTGTGCCTGATTGGGAGCCACACACACGGCCCAAAACAAAGAAATACAAAAACATAGAAAAAGGAACATAGAACGCCCACCCAATGTAACACCCTGGCCTAACCAAAATAAAGAACAAAAAAACCCTCTCTATGGCCAGGGTGTTACACAAATGTATTCAAAATAAAAACAGAAATACCTTATTTACATGAATATTCAGACTCTTTGCTATGAGACTCTAAATTGAGCTCAGGTGCATCCTCTTTCCATTGATCATCCTTGAGATGTTTCTACAGCTTGATTGGAGTCCACCTGTGGAAAATCCAATTGATTGGACATGATTTGGAAAGGCACACATCTGTCTATGTAAGGTCCCACAGTTGACAGTGCATGTCAGAGCAAAAACCAAGTCATGAGGTCGAAGGAATTGCCGTAGAGTTCAGAGACAGGCACAGATCGGGAAGAGTACCACATGACACATGACAGCCCACTTGGAGTTTGCCAAAAGGCTCCTAAAGACACCATGAGAAACAAGATTCTCTTGTCTGATTGAACTCATTGGCCTGAATGCCAAGCGTCATGTCTGGAGGAAACCTGGCACCATCCCTATGGTGAAGCATGGTGGTGGCAGCATCATGCTGTGGGGATGTTTTTTAGTGGCAGGAACTGGGAGACTAGTCAGGATCGAGGCGAAGATGAACGGAGCAAAGGCTTCGGGACAAGTCTCTGAATGTCCTTGAGTGCCCAGCCAGAGCCCGGACTTGAACCCGATCAAACATCTTTGGAGAGACCTGAAAATAGCTGTGCAGCAACGCTCCCCATCAAACCTGTCAGAGCTTGAGAGGATCTGCAGAGAAGAATGGGAGAAACTCCCTAAATACAGGTGTACCAAGCTTGTAGCGTCATACCCAAGAAGACTTGAGGCTGTAATATTTGCCAACGGTGCTTCAGCAAATTACTGACGAAAGGGTCTGAATACTTATGTAAATGTGATATTTCTGTTTTTTTTTTAAAGACATTTGCAAAATATGTAAAAACCTTTTTTTGCTTTGTCATTATGGGGTATTGTGTGTCATGGGGTAAAGGGTCTGAATACTTTCCGAAGGCACTGTATACGTCGTATTCCCACTCATTTTTCAGTGGGCATTGCTTATACTCACTTCTTAATCCCTTCTGATACATATCATAGTAGTGTAATGGAGGTATACACCGTATCAATTAACAGGGCCAATGGAACAGATCGGAATGTTTACCTTAAAATGTTAATAAACTATTCTTTCTTCACATTTTAGGCGCAGCAATGTACACACGGCATTAGGCCTACGTGTAATTGTTCCAAAATGCAATTTGCAGGACAAAATAACAGCGTTTTAAAATGCGCATTGCCCATGCAAGCGGTTTCATGGACAGAGATGGAAATATATGTTAGAAAGAGGGGGGATTTAAAGATCCAGAAACTATTATGGTTGCTAATATGATTAGGATAATGTCTTTGGCTGCTAGACAATGAAAGAAAGTTGAAAGAAAACCAATAGAACAGGAGAATGCATAATGAGTTTTATAAAAAATAATTGCCTCCACGTTTCTATGGTGGGATTTTGGCTATAGGCTACTTTGAAGCAAGGTCAGACATGCCTCATAATATGATGTAAAACGTCCAGGTTTCAAACAATTAAGGAACAGGGAAAATATAGTAATGCTAATGATATGCCTAACCATCTTCTGGTAGATGGAAAGGCTTTCCAGAAAACCTTCTCTATTAAATGTTAACTAGCTACAAAGTAGCCTATGTCTACCTGTCAGAATGATATCATGATTATTTGATGACAGACAAGATTTATTTCTATAAAAAAAAAATCTAATTCTCAATTTCAGCTTCTTTATCAGGTCAGTTATATGAGTTTTAAAAGAGAGATTATCATCTAAGCAAATTCCAAGGTATTTATTGCTGGGCACACGTTCCAAAAGAGTGGCATCATGGGTTCACATTTTCCAATTGTATATTTTTGGATCGTGAAAATACCATATACTTAGTTTTACTTGAATTAAGCACCAGCCTAAGATCTACAAGTGCATTTTGAAGCAATTGACAGTCAAACTGCAGGAATGTAAATGCTTGAGCGAGTGATGAGGCTGTGGCATATAGTACTGTGTCATCAGCATAGAAATGAAAGTTGCATTTTTTCAATGAGTTACAGATATCATTTATGTATATAGGGAGGACCTAAAATCAAACCTTGTGGGACTCCTTTGTGAACAGTGACAAAATCTGATTTTAACCCATCTGCAATAATAGCCTGAGATCTATCACTGAGACAATTCTGAAACCACAAACATGTATCTGAGGCCAACCCCAGTGAGGTCAGTCTCTTCAGCAGAAGAGAATGATCAACTGTATCGAAAGCCTTCAACAGGTCAACAAACAAAGCAACCGAGTTCAACTTCTTATCCAAGGCTGTAACATTATTATTTACAACCAGTGTGGTGGCTGTGATAACGTTTCAGCCCGGTCTAAAACCGGACTGAAATTTGTTCAGTATGCAGTTGTCAGACAAGAAAGAGCGCAGCTGTACATTTACCAATGACTAACATTTTTGCAAGACAAGACAGCTTAGAGATTGGTTGATAATTATCCAGGGTCACTAGTATCCCCACCTTTGTGCAGAGGCAGCAGATAGGCATTTTTTCCAAATCTTAGGTATGACCCCAGAGATCAACGTGAGGTTATTTGTTATGGATTTAGAACATACCATTTAGTTGTTTTTCTGGAAATAAAAGTATGATTTTGAGAATGAAAACCTGAGAAAATTGGGGTTAATCTGAAACCTGTGAATGTCTGACTCAGTTGATCTGTTTCAACGGTAGGCCTACTATTAGCCTACTGCACAGTACAGCTTGGGTTGTCCTGACTGTGAAAGACCAATATGAACAGTACAGCTTGGGTTGTCCTGACTGTGAAAGACCAATATGAACAGTACAGCTTGGGTTGTCCTGACTGTGAAAGACCAATATGAACAGTACAGCTTGGGTTGGTCTGACTGTGAAAGACCAATATGAACAGTACAGCTTGGGTTGGTCTGACTGTGAAAGACTAATATGAACAGTACAGCTTGGGTTGGTCTGACTGTGAAAGACCAATATGAACAACAGTACAGCTTGGGTTGTCCTGACTGTGAAAGACCAATATGAACACTACAGCTTGGGTTGTCCTGACTGTGAAAGACCAATATGAACAGTACAGCTTGGGTTGTCCTGACTGTGAAAGACCAATATGAACAACAGTACAGCTTGGGTTGTCCTGACTGTGAAAGACCAATATGAACAGTACAGCTTGGGTTGGTCTGACTGTGAAAGACCAATATGAACAGTACAGCTTGGGTTGGTCTGACTGTGAAAGACTAATATGAACAGTACAGCTTGGGTTGGTCTGACTGTGAAAGACCAATATGAACAACAGTACAGCTTGGGTTGTCCTGACTGTGAAAGACCAATATGAACACTACAGCTTGGGTTGTCCTGACTGTGAAAGACCAATATGAACAGTACAGCTTGGGTTGGTCTGACTGTGAAAGACCAATATGAACAACAGTACAGCTTGGGTTGTCCTGACTGTGAAAGACCAATATGAACACTACAGCTTGGGTTGTCCTGACTGTGAAAGACCAATATGAACACTACAGCTTGGGTTGTCCTGACTGTGAAAGAACAATATGGGATTCATAATGTTAGGTAATTCAGAGTGCATGTCACTGTTTCTCACACAGGGTGCCTTTTCTTTGCCGCGGGGTCGTTTTTGCAAAATTAGAGCATACCCACTTCTCCAGGCACCACAACACCACTGCCCTCAGCCACCTTTACCTTACACAACTAGAGAAACTGTCCATATCAAACCCAAGTTTTCCACACGACAAACTAGACATTATCTCTGCTTGCTATCATGAGTTCTCTGGTTTTACTTAGGCAAGGTTAGGCTACTCATACAGGTAATAGTACGAGGGAGGTTCACCAAAACACCTCTGCTACATAAGGGCATCAGATACTTCATTACTTTTTAGTGTGAGTTAATGTTCTTCTGCTCCTGTGTAGTGATATATGCAGAGCCCATCCGAGCTGTCAGACGCTACGTCACAGGGGGATTGGTGGCTTTGGTCCTTGAGGAGTGTGAAGGGTGTGAAATAGGCACTGTGCTCAGGTGGAACCCTTTCCAGACACACTAACGTTCTGTAAGATAGAGCACATTTTGAATTGTTGGCCTGGTTTCAAATTGTTCAGTTTCCAGTATGCTCCTTCCCAAACCCTCTACCTCCATCATAGCATCTTCTCCCCCTCCTCTCTCTCCTCTATCTCCCCATCTGCCTCCATCCTCCTAACCTCTCCTCTCTCCTCTCTCTCTTCTCCCCTGTCAGACTAGGAACCCCACATTTGTTAGTTCTATTTTTTCCTCCCTCTCAGAGGCAGACTATTTATCTTGCAGTGTGTAATTTGACACAGAACAATGTTAAACCTTACGAATCAAAGACATGGAATATTAAAGTGAGGATTGTGTGTGCGTGCCTGTGCTTATATTTGTGTGTGTGTATATAAATCTGTAGTGCTCTCTGGACAAACTCCACTGATTAGAGTATCTCTTTCCATCGTGTTCTCCTTCTCTCTGTCTCTCATCTCTCTCCCTATCCCTCTCTCTTTCTCTCTCTCTCCGTCTCTTTCTCTTCCTCCCCCTCGCTCTCTCTCTCCTACTCTCTCTCTTTGTGAGATGAATGGACATGTCTGGTCTCATGTGGAGCGTGTGTTTGTAAAAGTCATCGTAATCAAATCTCACAGCTTCTCTGGAGATTAAAAGAGGGGGCGGCTGGGGAGGTGGTGCGTGCGTGTGTGCGTGTGTGTGTGTGTCGGGGTGCCACTGTCATTAGTCTAAAATTCTTCGGTTGTAATGACTCACTCACTCCTCCACTCCTCTTCCTGTCCTACAGCTTAGTGTGTGTGTATGTGCGTGTGCGTGTGTGTGTGCGCGTGCACGTGCGCGCGTGCTTATGTGTGTGTTGTTCTGCTGAGTGATACTTTTGGGAGACAAGCAGGTAGCATTAGATAATGGGATGCAGGGTTGCAAAGGGAGGGTATATTACTGGAAACTTTCAACGTATTAATAATAATAATAATGTATTACATCTGTAAAGCGATTTTCATTATCCAAGTATAATATCAAAGTGCATAAAATAAACTTGACCAGTTTACCAGTAAACTGGTATCTTTCAAGGATTTTATGTAATCTATCACAAGACATCTAGCGGCCCCTTTGGGTATTTCAGATTTTTACAGGTGTCTGTAATGATCTCTGGCCCTCTGTGTGTCTTTATCACATGTAAAATATATGAAATAATTAAATAAGATGACTTTAAAATAAAAAATAAATAGAATGACAAAGCTGTAAAAAATGATCCTAAATATAAACCATCAATTTAGTGAATACCGTTGGTGTTTAATATTTTTACACACTTATTTAATGGAACTATGTCAGTAAATATTTGTTGTACATGTTTTGGTGTCAAACTGGTGGCAGTTGTGAAAAATGTCAATAGTTTTAAGAGTTGCAGAGTTAATTGAAAATAATGCCATTGTTGATTAGATTCTTTTTTTAATTAATTAGGCAATTTTCTCTTGAACCATATGGTTCTACTAGAAACTGATGGACAATATGGACCACAGATATAAAAAATTCAGTTACTCAAGTATAAATTACCAAAATTGCAATAGATTGCCATATATTTTTTGTTAACCAAAATTACTGACGATTCCGTTAACTTTCGGAAACTACCGGTAGCTTTACAACCCTAATGGAATGTGACTGTCTGACCTGTGTGTTTCAGCTCTCTCCATCTCAGCTTGTTGAATAAGCCTCTGCAGAGCACAGAGAATAATCTCTCTCACAGAATCTCACACTATGGATTAACCATCTCTAAAGCTGATGGGAGATGGGGTGAAACTGAGTTTGCAGACAATTCACAATTTGAAATGTCTGAAAATAAAATGGTATTGCCATTATTCCCACTCCCTCTGTGGCTTGAAGGAAGTTAAAATATGTATACTGTTAACATGAGTTTTTCTAAGTCTATTTTCAAAACAACCAACAATATCATAAAATCTTTATTGCCAGAGACAAACAGAATTCAGAATACTGTGGATGTCAGGGGATCGTTTGAATAGTTTAACATGCCTATCAACTGTAGAGACACTGTTTGCTTTGGTGTAAACTAGAGATACAAAACAGCCTGTTAATATAATTAATAGATGTTGATGAAATGTGTAAAACATACTCACACACAACATGTGGGAACACACACACACACACACACACACACACCCCCTACATACAGATACACACCACCGTACTCATTCTATTCCGTATGAAACAAAGCAAATTTGAGGAAAATGCTACTGAAGTTCTATCAACGCATTGCCTGTAGTATTCACACTTCAAAAACTCAACCGTTGTTACTCCCCCTTCCGGGTTGGCTACAAGGCCCTCCCCCGTCCTCCCTTCGGCAAATCAGATCACGACTCCTCCCTCCATATAGGCAGAAAATCAAACAGGAAGTACCGTGCTAAGGTCTATTCAACGCTGGTCTAACCAATCGGAATCCATGCTTCAAGATTGTTATGGTCACGCGGACTGCGATGTGTTCCGGGTTGCCTCTGAGAATAACATTGATGTATATATGGACACGGTGACTGAGTTCATCAGGAAGTGTATAGGGGATGTTGTTCCCACTGTGACTATTAAAACCTACCCAAACCAAAAACTCTGGATAGATGGCAGCATTCACGCAAAACTGAAAGCGTGAACCACCGTATTTAACCATGGCAAGGTGACTAGAAATATGGTTGAATAAAAACAGTGTAGTTATACCCTTCGTAAGGCAATCAAACAGGCAAAACGTCAGTACCTAGACAAAGTGGAGTCGCAATTCAACGGCTAAGACATGTGACGTATGTGGCAGACAGTCACGGATTACAAAGGGAAAACCAGCCACGTCGCGGACACCGACGTCTTGATTCCAGACAAGCTAAACACCTTCTTTGCTCGCTTTGAGGATAACACAGTGCCACAGACACAGCCCGCTCCCAAGGACTGTGGGCTCTTGTTCTCCGTGGCTGACGTGAATAAGACATTTAAGCGTGTTAACCCTCGCAAGGCTCCCAGCCTAGGCGGCTTCCCTAGCTGCGTCCTCAGAGTATGCACAGACCAGCTGGCTGGAGTGTTTACGGACATATTCAACCTCTCCCTATCCCAGTCTGCTGTTCCCACTTGCTTCAAGATGTCCACCATTGCTCCTGTACCCAAGAAAGCAAAGGTAACTGAACAAAATGACTACATCCCATAGCACTCACATCTGTCATCATGAAGTGCTTTGAGAGGCTAGTTAAGGATCAAATCACCTCCACCTTACCTGACACCCTAGACCAGGGGTGGGCAATTCCAGTCCTCAAGGGCCTGATTGGTGTCACAGATTTGCCCCAGCCCCACCTAACACACCTGACTCCAATAATCACCTAATCATGATCTTCATTTTAGAATGCAATTTGACTAATCAGCTGTGTTTGCTAGGGATGGAGAAAAAGTGTGACACCAATCAGGCCCTCAAGGACTACAGTTGCCCACCCCAGCCCTAGACCCACTTAAATTTGCAAACGCCCCAATAGATCCACCGACAATGCAATCGCCATCGCACTGCACACTACCCTATCCCACCTATGTAAGAATGCTGTTCATAGCTCTGCCTTCAACACCATAGTACCCTCAAAGCTCATCATTAAGCTTGGGGCCCTGGGTCTGAACCCCGCCCTGTGCAACTGGGTCCTGGACTTCTTGACAGGCCGCCCCCAGGTGGTGAAGGTAGGAAACAACTTCACTACACTGATCCTCATCACAGGGGCCCCACAAGGGTGCGCGCTCAGCCCCCTCCTGTACTCCCTGTTCAACCATGACTGCATGGCCACGCATGCCTCCAACTCAATCATCAAGTTTGCAGACGACATAAGGCCTGATTAGGCCTGATTACCAACAATGACGAGATGGCCTACAGGGAGGAGGTGAGGGCCCTGGCGGAGTTGTGCCAGGAAAATGACCTCTCCCTCAACGTCAACAAAATGAAAGAGCTGAGACAGCAGAGGGAGCACACCCCTATCCACATCGACGGGACCACAGTGGAGAAGGTGAAAAGATTCAAGTTCCTTGGCGTACACATCACTATCAATCTGAAATGGTCCGCCCACACAAACAGGGTGGTGAAGAAGGTACAACAAGCTTGGTTTCATCAGACCAGAGAATCTTGTTTCTCATGGTCTGAGAGCCCTTTAGGTGCCTTTTGGCAAGCTGAAGAAATTCGGCTTGGCCTCTTTGAGCCTCACAAACATTTACAGATGCACAATTGAGAGCATCCTGTCGGGCTGTATCACTGCCTGGTATGGCAACTGCACCGCCCGCAACCTCAGGGCTCTCCAGAGGGTGGTGCGGTCTGCGCAACTTATCAACAAGAGCATACTGCCTGCCCTCCAGGACACCTACAGCACCCAATGTCATAGGATGGCCAAAAAGATCATCAAGGACAACAACCACCCAAGTCACTGCTTGTTCACCCCGCTATCATCCAGAAGACGAGGTCAGTACAGGTGCATCAAAGCTGGGACCGAGAGACTGAAAAACAGCTTCTATCTCAAGGCCATCAGACTGTTAAATAGCCATCACTAGCCGGCTACCACCCGGTTACTCACGTCTGCACCTCAGAGGCTGCTGCCCTATATACATAGACTTGGAATCATTGGTCACTTTAATAATTGAACACTAGTCCCTTTAATAATGTTTACATACTGCTTTACTCATTTCATATGTATATACTGTATTCTACTGTATTTTAGTCAATGCCACTCCGACATTGCTCGGCCTAATATTTATATAATTCTTAATTCCATTCTTTTACTTGTAGATTTTTGTGTATTGTTGTGAATCGTTAGATACTACTGCACTGTTGGAGCTAGGAACACAAGCATTTCACTAAACCCGCAATAACATCTGATAAATAGGTGTACGTGACCAGTACAATTTGATTTGATTTGAAAGACAAACCTGGCAATCACCTCTGAGACCCTATTTTCAAATGTATTCATTATACTCCCTAACCCTCCCCTTAACAAGCATAATTAGAATATGGTAATGAGAGAGGGCTGAACGAGGGAGTTCTGTAATACGCTTAGTAGTACAGAGAAAGCGATACAGTGAGAGAGAAAAAAGTCAGTCAGACGAGAGAGAAAGAGAGAGACAAAATGTGTGTGTTTTATTCATTTCACAACAAGTTCGTATGCCAGTGAGTCAGAGACACACACACACACACACACACCACAACATCTACCACAAAGCCTGACAATAATCGATACTCATCAAAGCGAATTGCACTTTTTCTGCAGTGTCATTTCTGCCATGCTGTGTTGGAGGTATAAACCATGTCCTGAGTGACACATCTTTCAAGCTGCATTCTATCCACTTACAGATTGACATTTTTATTGGATATTGACAGAAAGCCACTGCTGTCTATACAAATCCATCTGCAGTAGGGACAGGTATGCATTGTCTGTACTTTGAAATCAAACAGGCTTTTTTTTTTTTTTCGCTGGCTCATGCAGCTGGCTAATTCTGTTTCCATGCCAACTGTTGCAAAGCCTCTCATCAGAATTCTTCGCAAGCTCTCCTTGTGTTTACCCTATACACATACCCTAACAATCACACGCACGCACACACGCATAAACACACACACACATATACACACACACACTCTGATCAAATAAAATCTTTATTTGTCACATGCTTCGTAGACAACAGGTGTAGACTAACAGTGAAAGGCTTACTTACGGGTCCTTTTCCAATACAACAAATTTAATAAAAATAGAAATAGTGAGATGAGGAATAAATACAAAGTGAATTACAAATAGAAATAGCATGACTATGTACAGGGATTGTCAGTACTGAGTTGATGTGCAGGGGTATGAGGTAATTGAGGTAGATATGTACATATAGGTAGGGGTAAAGTGACTAGGCAACAGAACAGATAATAAACAGTAGCAGCAGCGTATGTGGTGAGTGGGAAAGTGTGTTTGTGTGTACATGGCGGCAGGTAGCCTAGTGGTTAGAGCGTTGGACTAGTAACCAAAAGGTTGCGAGATTGAATCCCTGAGCTGACAAGGTAAACATCTGTAGTTCTGCCCCTGAACAAGGCAGTTAACCCACTGTTCCTAGGCTGTCATTGAAAAAATGACTTGTCTAGTTAAATATAGGTCAAATAAAAAATAAATATGCATGTATGTGGGTGTGTACAGTGCATTTGGAAAGAATTTAGACCCCTTCACATTTTATTACGTTACAGCCTTATTCTAAAAAGGATTAAATAGGTTTTTTTCTTCATCTCCTCACAATATCCCATAATGACAAAGGAAAAACAGGTTTTTAGACATATTTGCAAAACTGTAATATCACATTTACATAAGTATTCTTTGCTCAGTACTTTGTTGAAGCACCTTTGGCAGCGATTCCATCCTCGAGTCTTCTTGGGTATGACGCTACAAGCTTGGCACACCTGTATTTGGGGAGTTTCTCCCATTTTCTCAAGCTCTGTCAGATTGGATGGGGAGCGTCACTGCACAGCTATTTTCAGGTCTCTCCAGAGATGTTCAATCGGGTTCAAGTCCGGCCTCTGCCTGGGCCAATCAAGGACATTCAGAGACTTGTCCCGAAGCCGCTCCTGCCTTTGTCTTGGCTGTGTGCTTAGGGTCGTTGTCCTGTTGGAAGGTGAACCTTCGCCCCAGTCTGATGTCCTGAGCGCTCTGGAGCAGGTTTTAATCAAGGATCTCTCTGTACTTCGCTCTGTTCATAATTCCCTTGATCCTGACTAGTCTCCCTGTCCCTGCTGATGAAAAACATCCCCACAGCATGATGCTGCCACCACCATGCTCCACCGTAGGGATGGTGCCTGGTTTCCTCCAGACGTGACGCTTGGCATTCAGGCCGAAGAGTTCAATCTTTCATCAGACCAGAGAATCTTGTTTCTCATGGTCTGAGAGCCCTTTAGATGCCTTTTGGCAAACTCCAAGCGGGCTGTCATGTGATATGGAAACCAAGGAACTTGAAGCTCTCGACCCACTCCACTACAGCCCCATCAATGTGAATGGGGGCGAGCTCGGCCCTCCATTTCCTGTAGTCCACAATCAGTTCCTTTGTCTTACTGAGGTTGAGGGAGAAGTTGTTGATCTGTGCCTGATGAATGTTTTCTGGGGGTCTCTGATACACACTCTCTTACTCTGCCACCATCCTTACACACAGACTTCCTCACATCAAATCAAATTGTATTTGTCACATGCGCCGAATACAACAGGTGTAGACCTTACAGTGAAATGCTTACTTACAAGCCCTTAACCAACAATGCAGTTTAAAAAATATGAATAAGAATAACAAATAATAATAACAAATAATTAAAGAGCAGTAGTAAAATAACAATAGTGAGACTATATACAGGGGGTACCGGTACAGAATCAATGTGCGGGGGCACCGGTTAGTCGAGGTACAGTTATTAAAGTGACTATGCATAGATAATAACAGAGAGTAGCAGCTGCGTAAGAAGTGTGTGTGTTTGGGGGGGGGGCTTCCTCTGACACCACAGGGTATAGAGGTCCTGGATGGCAGGAAGCTTGGCCCCGGTGATGTACTGGGCCGTACACACTACCCTCTGTAGTGCTTTGCGGTAGGAGGCCGAACAGTTGCCATACCAGGCAGTGATGCAACCCGTCAGGATGCTCTCGATGGTGCAGCTGTAGAACCTTTTGAGGAATTGAGGATGCATACCAAATCTTTTCAGTCTCCTGAGGGGGAATAGGTTTTGTTGTGCCCTCTTCACAACTATCTTGGTGTGCTTGGACCATGTTAGTTTGTTGGTAATGTCGACGCCAGGGAACTTGAAGCTCTCAACCTGCTCCACTACAGCCCCATTGATGAGAATGGGGGCGTGCTCAGTCCTCCTTTTCATGTAGTCCGCAATCATCTCCTTTGTCTTGATCACGTTGAGGAAGAGGTTGTTGTCCTGGCACTACACGGCCAGGTCTCTGACCTCCTCCCTATAGGCTGTCTCATCGTTGTCAGTGATCAGGCCTACCATTGTTGTGTCATCGGCAATCTTAATGATGGTGTTGGTGTCGTGCCTGGCCGTGCAGTCATGAGTGAACAGAGAGTACAGGAGGGGACTGAGCACGCACCCCTGAGGGGCCCCCGTGTTGAGGATCAGCGTGGCAGATGTGTTGTTACCTACCCTTACCACCTGGGGGCGGCCTGTCAGGAAGTCCAGGATCCAGGTGTTTGGTCCCAGGGTCCTTAGCTTAGTGATGAGCTTTGAGGGCACTATGGTGTTGAATGCTAAGCTGTAGTCAATGAATAGCATTCTCACAAAGGTGTTCCTTTTCTCCAGGTGGGAAAGGGCAGTGTGGAGTGCAATAGAGATTGCATCATCTATGGATCTGTTGGGGCGGTATGCAAATTGGAGTGGGTCTAGGGTTTCTGGGATGATGGTGTTGATGTGAGCCATGGCCAGCCTTTCAAAGCATTTCATGGCAACAGACGTGAGTGCTACGAGTCGGTAGTCATTTAGGCAGGTTACCTTAGTGTTCTTGGGCACAGGGACTATGCTTAAAAGATGTTGGTATTACAGACTTGGACAGGGAGAGGTTGAAAATGTCAGTGAAGACACTTGCCAGTTGGTCAGCGTATGCTCGCAGTACACATCCTGGTAATCCATCTGGACCTGTGAATGTTGACCTGTTTAAAGGTCTTACTCACATCGGCTGCGGAGAGCGTGATCACACAGTCATCCGGGAAAAGCTGTTGCTCTCATGCATGTTTCAGTGTTATTTGCCTCGAAGCAAGCATAGAAATAGTTTAGCCCGTCTGGTAGGCTCGTGCCACTGGGCAGCTCTCGGCTGTGCTTCGCTTTGTAGTCTGTAGTGGTTTGCAAGCCCTGCCACATCCGAGGAGCGGCGGAGTTGGTGTAGTACGATTCGATCTTAGTCCTATTGACGCTTTGCCTGTTTGATGGTTCGTCGGATGGCATTGTGGGATTTCTTATAAGCTTCCGGGTTAGAGTCCCACTCCTTGAAAGTGGCAGCTCTAGCCTTTGACTGTAGATGTTGCCTGTAATCCATGGCTTCTGGTTGGGGTATGTACGTACGGTCCCTGTGGCGACGACGTCATCGATGCACTTATTGATGAAACCAATGACTGGTGTACTCCTCAATGCCATAGGAAGAATCCCGAAACATATTCCAGTCTGTGCTAGCAAAACAGTCCTGTAGCTTAGCATCTGCTTCATCTGACCACTTTTTTATTGACTGAGTCACTGGTGCTCCCTGCTTTAATTTTCGCTTGTAAGCAGGAATCAGGTGGATAGATTTATGGTCAGATTTGCCAAATGGAGGACAAGGGAGAGCTTTGTACACGTCTCTGTGTGTGGATTAAAGGTGGTCTAGAGTTTTTTTTCCCCCATTGGTTGCACATTTAACATGCTGATAGACATTTGGAAAAACAGATTTAAGTTTCCATGCATTAAAGTCCCCGGACACTAGGAGCGCCGCCTCTGGATGAGCTTTTTACTGTTTGCTTATGGCGGAATACAGCTCATTGAGTGCGGTCTTAGTGCCAGCATCGGTCTGTTGTGGTATGTAGACAGCTATGAAAAATACAGATGAAAACTCTCTAGGTAGATAGTGGGGTCTACAGCCTATCATGAGATACTCTACGTCAGGCGAGCAAAACCTCAAGACTTCCTTAGATATCGTGCACCAGCCACCCCTTGTCTTACAAGACGCCGCTGTTCTATCCTGCCGATACAGCATATTATCAACCAGTATGTTGATAATATCGTCGTTCAGTTACGGCTCCGTGAAGCATAAGATATTTCAGTTGTTAATGTCCCGTTGGTAGTTTAATCTTCCTCGTAGGTCGTCGATTTTATTTTCCAATGATTGCACGTTAGCTAGTAGAATGGAAAGCAGGGGGAGTTTATTCAATCGCCTATGAATTCTCAGAAGGCAGCCCGACCTCCGTCCTCTTTTTCTCTGTTGTCTCTTCACGCAAATGATGGGGATTTGGGCCTGTTCCTGGGAAAGCAGTATGTCATTCACGTCGGGCTCGTCGGACTCGTTAAAGGAAAAAAAAGCTTCTGCCAGTCCGTGGTGAGTAATCGCTGTTCTGATGTCCAGAAGTTATTTTCGGTCATAAGAGACGGTAGCAGCAACATTATGAACAAAATAAACAAAAAAATAAGTTATAAACAACGCAAAAAAACAAACAGAAAAACACAATCGGTTAGGAACACGTAAATGTACCAGTGCACTTTCAAAAACGACTGTCCTACACACAAAAAAAGGCACGCACACACGCAGGCGTCCTGGAGAAGGCGTCCTGCGCCACATGACCTTCAGCTTGGCCAGCGGGGACCCGCCCCTGTCTGAGAGATGCGCCCTGGTTGGCCAAGAGATGCGCCCGTCACATCCATCTCTGTCATCCTGTGCTATAGAAAACATTCATCACACACACACACACACATTTGCCCACGCACATACACAAGTATTCACACACACTCACTCACTCACTCACTGACACACATGCACAAACACACACACACACTATGCTGAGCAGACTGGGTCTCTGAGGAGGCTGGCTGGCTGCTGCTGCTCCTGTGAGTGACGGCTTTATAATCAACACAGTCCCTCTCCTCTCTCCTGCCCTCCTTCTCTCCTTCCCTTCTCTTTCCTCCTCTCTCTCCCACACCCCCTGTCCGTCTCTTACCCATTCTTCCTTCGACTCTTTCTCTTTCCCTCTCTCTGTGTCTTATTCTTTTTGCCCTAATTTCATCCTTCAGAAACCAAGATGGCGTAGCAGTAGGACGTGTGTGTTTGTCTTATCCCGTGTCTTATCCCATGTAAATAGCCAGTCTTTTTCATATCTTAATCTCACTTTCTATCTACGAACTAAATATACTTTCCTGCAACCCGCCGCACCCAATGTGGTACAGATCTGCTATTTTTATTCCTTATAACTGGAACTTTCATCAGGAGCGAGCCAGCTAACTAGCTACTAGTCTTTGTTAGCCACGGCTAGTGGTCTTCACCTTTTTCTCGGTCACCAGCCAGCCTTAGCTCGGACAACACCTGCCAGTCTGCACAGCGCGATATCAACCCAGAGCATATCGGACTGCTTCTCTCTACCACTTCACAGGATTCCTGCCGCTCTGGATCATTACACTGGATCATCACAGCTAGCTAGCTGCAAACGAGTGGCTTCTGTTAGGTAACGCCTCTGTCCCGAAGCAAGCACCAGCTAGCCTTGAGCTAGCCTCGAGCTAGGCCCATATACCAGCTAATTCTAGGGCTATAATACCTCCTTTGCCAATTGGCCTGGACCCTTTATTGTCGACACGGAGCCCCGCTGATCCGTCACGACTGGACTGCCGACGTGATTGCCCGATGTGGTCTCAACAGGCTATTCTGTTACGATCTTGCTGAATAACCATCTACTAGCCCCGGCCCGCTAGCTTTTCTGAACACTGTGTCTCCCGCTCGCCTAGCGTAGTAGTGACTACCGAACGGCACCCTGACTCACCTATTGCTGCTCTTTTGACCCTATGATCACTCGGCTACACAGCTGATGCCCCCTGGACTGTTTCAATAACACGGTACCTGATTTTGTTTACCTGTCGGCCCCAGCCTTGAACTTCAGGTCCTATATGTGTCTAACTGACCACTCTGCCCATTCATCGCCATTTACCCGTTGTTGTCTTAGCTCTCCTGATCAACACCTGTGATTGCTTTATGTCTCTCTCTGTCAATATGCCTTGTCTACTGCTGTCTTGGCTAGTTATTATTGTTTTATTTCACTGTAGAGCCCTCAGTCCCTCTCAAAATGCCATAGATAGCTCTTTTGTCCCACCCCACACACATGCAGAGACATTACCTGGCTTAACCGGTGCCTCCAGAGACGAAATCTCTCTCATCGTCACTCAACACCTAGGTTTACCTCCACTGTACTCACATCCTACCATACCCTTGTCTGTACATTATGCCCTGATTCTATTCTACCATGCCCAGAAATCTGCTCCCTTTATTCTCTGTCCACAACGCACTAGCGACCAGTTCTTATAGCCTTTAGCCGTACCCTTATCGTACTCCTCCTCTGTTCCTCTGGTGATGTAGAGGTTAACCCAGGCTCTATATTCCCTAGTTCCACTCCTATTCCCTAGGCGCTATCATTTGTTGACTTCTGTAACCGTAATAGCCTTGGTTTCATGCATGTTAACATCAGAAGCCTCCTCCATAAGTTTGTTTTATTCACTGCTTTAGCACACTCCGCCAACCCTGATGTCCTAGCCGTGTCTGAAACTTGGCGTAGGAAGGTCACCAAAAAATCAGAAATTTCCATCCCCAACTACAACATTCTCCGCCAAAATAGAATTGCCAAAGGGGGTGGAGTTGCAATCTACTGCAGAGATAGCCTGCAGAGTTCTGTCATGCTATCCAGGTCTGTGACCAAACAGTTCGAGCTTCTACCTTTAAAAATCCACCTTTCCAGAAATAAGTCTCTCACTGTTGCTGCTTGTTATAGACCCCCCTCAGCCCCCAACTGTGCCCTGGACACCATATGTGAATGAATTGCCCCCCATTTATCTTCAGAGTTTGTACTGTTAGGTGACCTAAACTGGGACATGCTTAATACCCCGGCCATCCTACAATCTAAGCTAGATGCCCTCAATCTCACACAAATTATCAAGGAACCTACCACGTACAACCCTAAATCTGTAAACACGGGCACCCACATAGATATCATCCTGACCATCCTGCCCTCTAAATATACCTCCGCTGTCTTCAGCCAGGATCTCAGCAATCACTGCCTCATTGCTTGCATCTGTAATAGGTCCGCGGTCAAACGACCACCCCTCATCACTGTCAAACGCTCCCTAAAACACTTCAGCGAGCAGGCCTTTCTAATCGACCTGGCCCGGGTATCCTGGAAGGATATTGACTTCATTCCATCAGTAGAGGATGCCTGGTTATTCTTTAAAAGTGCTTTCCTCACCATCTTAAATAAGCATGCCCCATTCATAAAAAAAAAAAATAAGAACAGATATAGCCCTTGGTTCACTCCAGACTTGACTGGGCTAGACCATCTGGACCCTCTCTTTCTAAAATGATCCGGCGCAATTGTTTCAACCCCTATTACTAGCCTGTTCAAACTCTCTTTCGTATCGTCTGAGATCCCTAAAGATTGGAAAGCTAACAAACAGATCACAGACCATTTCGAAATCCACCGTACCTTCTCCGCTATGCAATCTGTTTCCGAGCTGGTCATGGGTGCACCTCAGCCACACACAAGGTCCTAAACGATATCATAACCGCCATCGATAAAAGACAATACTGTGCAGCTGTCTTCATCGACCTGTCAATCACCACATTCTTATCGGCAGTCTCAACAGCCTTGGTTTCTCAAATGACTTCCTCGCCTGGTTCACCAACTACTTCTCAGATAGAGTTCAGTGTGTCAAATCGGAGGGCCTGTTGTCCGGACCTCTGGCAGTCTTTATGCGGGTGCCACAGGGTTCAATTCTCGGGCCGACTCTTTTCTCTGTATACATCAATGATGTCGCTCTTGCTGCTGGTGATTCTCTGATCCACCTTTATGCAGATGACACCATTCTGTATACTTCTGGCCCTTCTTTGGACACTGTGTTAACAAACCTCCAGACGAGCTTCAATGCCATACAACACTCCTTCCGTGGCCTCCAACTGATAACCTGCCCACCCGTCTAGCATTACTACTCTGGACGGTTCTGACTTACAATATGTGGACAACTACAAATCCCTAAGTGTCTGGTTAGACTGTAAACTCTCCTTCCAGACTCACATGAAGCATCTCCAATCCAAAATTAAATCTAGAATCGGCTTCCTATTTCGCAACAAAGCCTCCGTCACTCATGCTGCCAAACATACCCTCGTAAAACTGTCCATCCTACCGATCCTTGACTTTGGCAATGTCATTTACAAAATAGCCTCCAACACTCTACTCAGTCAATTGGATGTAGTCTATGACAGTGCCATCCGTTTTTTTCACCAAAGCCCCATATACTACCCACCACTGCGACCTGTATGCTCTCATTGGCTGGCCCTCGCTTCATATTTGTCGCCAAATCCACTGGCTCCTGGTCATCTATAAGTCTTTGCTAAGTAACGCCCCGCCTTATCTCAGCTCACTGGTCACCATAGCAGCATCCACCCATAGCACACACCCCAGCAGGTATATCTCACTGGTCATCCCCAAAGCCAACTCCTGCTTTTGTCGCCTTTCCTTCCAGTTCTCTGCTGCCAATGACTGGAATGAATTGAAAAAAATCACTGAAGCTGGAGTCTTATATCTCCCTCACTTTAAGCATCAGCTGTCAGAGCAGCTTACCAATCATTGCACCTGTACACAGCCCATCTGTAAATAGCCCCCCCAACCATCTCATCCCCATATTGTTATATATTTCCTTCTTCTTTGCACCCCAGTATCTCTACTTGCACATTCATCTTCTGCACATCTATCCCTCCAGTGTTTAATTGTTAATTTGTAATTATTTCACCACTGTGGCCTATTTATTGCCTTACTTTCCTAATCTTACTACATTTGCACACACTGTATATAGATTTTCTATTGTGTTATTGACTGTACGTTTGTTTATGTGTAACTCTGTGTTGTTTGTGTCACACTGCTTTGCTTTATCTTGGCCAGGTCGCAGTTGTAAATGAGAACTTGTTCTCAACTGGCCTACCTGGTTAAATGAAGGTGAAATAAAATAAAAATATAAGTTCTCCTTTTCACTTTCTCTCACCATCTATCCTTCCTTTTATCCTCTCTTTCACTTTCTCGCTCTACTTTACCCTCTCTGTAAGTATCTCTGTCTTTGTCCTTTCTAATCCATTACAAAGGACAGTTCTGAGAGTAGACCTATGTCCGGAAATCACCAGCATACATGCATGCACCCACTATTAGGTCATATAGAGAGCAATAGTAATGGTGTCGTTTTGTAGGCGCTAACGGAGGATAACAACACCATGGCTCATTTGCCAAAGCCTTTGGGGGAATGAATGGAACTGAAATGAAGGGGTTTTGGATAAATGCTGAAAATAAGGGCTGTGGCAAATACAGGCTTAGGAGATCTTATTTGTTTTGTTCTATGACATAATCTTGATTAGCTGATGTCACTTTTTGTGAATTTTTAAGCATTTATGTAATCAAAACAAGCACATAGGGCCCATTTCAGTCCAAAACAAGGTTTTTCAGTGTTTTGTATATAATTACACACTATGTGGTTGGAATAATTCTGTAAAAGTGTAAACATGATGATAATGCCGTCTTAGTGTAAGAGCTGTTTGAAAAGACCACCTGAAATTTCAGTATTGTTTTGGTGGGATTGAGTCTTGGCCTTCCATGGTGGCATCATCACATGGTAAATGAGTTAATGGAACAATAAGAAAGAGAGTTTCAAACCTCTCTGCCAATGGCAGCTAATTTTCAGACCCCCACTCAGACCCCACTCCCAGACTGTCCTAGCTAAATTCTTGCTTTGCTAAGAAGCTATTTTTGTTTATTTTTTACCATTTTAATTGAAAACAATCACAGTAAGGTACTTCATTGTTAGCCAGAAAGGATTTGCTATTGGGATACAAATGGCTGCATTGGACCTTTAACTGACTGATATTATCTTATAGAACAAAACATATAAGATATCCTAAGCTTGTGTTAACCTCAAACCTTATTTTCGGCGTTTTTCCTCCATAGGATTGGCAAACGAACCAGAGATAGAAAATGCTTGCAATTTTTTTTTTTTTTAGGACTACAAGCTGGCGAGCTCTATAAAGGATTTTAAAGAAAGTATAATCATACACACACACACTCTCATGCACACACACACTCTCATGCACACACACACACACACACACACACACACACACACACACACACACACACACACACACACACACACACACACACACACACACAGACCTTGTAAAGCCCTCTCTCTGTGCGACATTAACTTCTAGAACTGAGAGCATTACTGTGCAGGATGAGTCACACAACACACAGAGGCTGGGTGATATGGCCTAAAAATTATGTCTCGATTTTTTTCAAACTTATTGGCGATTCAGGATATATATCTCAATTTCTTTAACGTTTTCTCTAAATAAGCTTTGTTGCACAATTAAAGGTCAATACATTGCATGTAAAATTATGCTTTTTTTGCTAAATTTACTGATCTGGCTTTCAAGTCTGTCTATGAAAATGCAATTTTTGTTACAAATTTAAGCAGAACCATGCACATCCACTGATAATGACCAACTTGTTGTAGCAGGCAGTATAGAACATTAACACAGGACCACGTTTTAGTGAGTAGCCAGCTAATCTTTATATTTAAAGTCCAGCCAACCTGGATTTATTTTAACAGTCTCCAACTGTTTAAACAACATAGCCTGTTCAATTTGTTAAGATGTTGAAATCAAGTGGCCTACCTGGTTAAGGAGATGCTTATTTCTCAGAATGAGAACAAGTTGCCAATTCCTGATATAAATTGGTATTTTTACTGTAAAGCATAAAGCACATTTATAAAGCACAGACTGTAAAGCATAAAGCACATTTATAAAGCACAGACTGTAAAGCATAAAGCACATTTATAAAGCACAGACTGTAAAGCATAAAGCACATTTATAAAGCACAGACTGTAAAGCATAAAGCACATTTATAAAGCACAGACTGTAAAGCATAAAGCACATTTATAAAGCAGACTGTAAAGCATAAAGCACATTTATAAAGCATATGACAGTCTATGGCTAAAATGCTGCTAGTGGTAACTCAATGCCACGTGCAACGGAAACTGAGCATTCATTTTTCACAGTCATGTTCATTGATACTCTCGTTTTAGTAGGGTCTGCTCTATTCTACATTTTGGGAATTGAGACATAAAAGGGTCTCATTAGAAAGGTTACATTTTCCTCTCTTACAGTAAAATAATGTCTCTAAGCGTTTCGGTGTCCATATGACCCATTCCGTTGGACCAAACCTCAAATACAAATAGCGAGTTTAAACTGCTTGTTAACAGAGAGGAAGAAGTTATATTTTGTTGTTGTTGTTGTGAGTGGCATGGGCTTGGTGTCTGTCTGTGAATGGGAAGGTGCACACAGCACAGAAGGAGCGAAGAAGACGATACCAAAAAGACAGAACACTCATAAAAACAAACCAAAAATGGAAACCTAGATTCTTGCGATACAGGCATTTGGAACATTGTGCTAAAACATAAATATATCGCCAGCTGTAACACAGAAGAAATATCACTCATGTCCCTCTCTCTCGCTCTCTGTCTGTCTGTCTGTCTGTCTGTCTGTCTGTCTGTCTGTCTGTCTGTCTGTCTGTCTGTCTGTCTGTCTGTCTGTCTGTCTGTCTGTCTGTCTGTCTGTCTGTCTGTCTGTCTGTCTGCCTGTCTGTCTCTCTGTCTCTCTCTCTCTCTCTGTGTCTCTCTCTCTCTGTGTCTCTCTCTCTCTCTCTCTCTGTGTGTCTCCCTCTGTCTCTCTCTCTCTCTCTCTCTCTCTCTCTCTCTCTCTCTCTCTCTCTCAAAATTCAATTCAAGGGCTTTATTGGCATGGGAAACATATGTTAACATTGCCAAAGCAAGTGAAGTAGATAATAAACAAAAGTTAAATAAACAATACAAATTAACAGTAAACATTACACTCATAGAAGTTCCAAAATAATAAATACATTTAAAATGTCATAATGTCTATATACAGTGTTGTGACGATATGCAAATAGTAAAGTACAAAAGGGAAAATAAATAAACATAAATATTGGTTGAATTTACAATGGTGTTTGTTGTTCACTGGTTGACCCTTCTGGCAACAGGTCACAAATCTTGCTGCTGTGATGTCACACTGGTATTTCACCCAGTAGATATGGAAGTTCATCAAAATTAGGTTTGTTTTCTAATTCTTTGTGGATCTGTGTAATCTGAGAGAAATATGTGTCTCTAATATGGTCATACATTTGACAGGAGGTTAGGAAGTGCAGCTCAGTTTCCACCTCATTTTGTGGGCAGTGTGCACATAGCCTGCCTTCTCTTGAAAGACAGGGATGCCTATGGCAGCCTTTTTTTTAAATGTAACCTTTATTTAACTAGGCAATTCAGTTAAGAATAAATTCTTATTTACAATGATGGCCTACCGCGGCCAAACCCAGACAACGCTCTCTCTCGCACACACATATATATACACACACACACACACACACACACACACACACACACACACACACACACACACACACACACACACACACACACACACACCACACACACACTCGGTCTGTCTCTTCTCGCTCTCCACATTCTCTATCCCTCCTCACCTCTTTCCCCCCCTCTCGCTCTCTCTCTCTCTCTCTCTCTCTCACACACACACACACACACTCTGTCTCTTCTCTCTCTCCACATCTCTCTATCCCTCCTCACCTCTCCTCTCTCTCTCACACACACACACACACACACACACACACACACTCTGTCTCTTCTCTCTCTCCACATTCTCTATCCCTCCTCACCTCTTTCCCCCCTCTCTCTCTCTCTCACACACACACACACACACACACACACACACACACACACACACACACACACACACACACACACACACACACACACACACACACACACACACACACACACACACACACACACACACACACCTGTCTGTCTCTTCTCTCTCCACATCTCTCTATCCCTCCTCGCCTCTTTCTCTCTCCCCCCCTCTCTCACTCTCTATTTGCATTATGTGCGGCACTCTGTAGGGGGAAGATAAGTGGCAAACATCAAAGCCTGCAACAAGTGAGTTGCGTCTCAGACAATGTGTGGACCCCTGCTGAGGGTGTCTTTGATAATGCCTGTCAGAAAGTCTTCAGAAAGTGCCCTTAGAATTCTCAAAAAGAAAAATACACCTGCGTCATCTCTCACACAGTTACACAGACACCTGTGCACAAACACACTCACAGTCACACACAAAAACACACAGTCAATAATACATCTATCCATCTCTCTCCATTCTCTTTCTCTCTTTCCTCCATCATTCTTTATATTCTTTACATCATTGTTTATACTGGGATGGTTTATACTGTATATGGCTTGTATGTATGGGTGTTTGAGTATCTTAATTGCCTATTTCGATGAGAGAGAAAGAGAGAGTAGAGGACTTTGATAACTAACAAAGTGTTGTTATCCCCAGATGTCTCTGATTGCTGTGGGAATCCTTCAACTCTCCTTTGTTTCTGGCACTGCTATTGTTCCTGTTGTTGGCTGTTCTTTTACTGTCCTAATGACTTTCTATCTTCTGATATGCTCTCTCTCTGTGTGTGTGTGTGTGTGTGTGTGTGTGTGTGTGTGTGTGTGTGTGTGTGTGTGTGTGTGTGTGTGTGTGTGTGTGTGTGTGTGTGTGTGTGTGTGTGTGCGTGTGTTTGGTCTTTCTATCCTTGTGGGGACCAGAAGTCCTCACAAGGATAGTAAAACAAGAATAATTCAGGGACATTTCGCTGGTCCCCACAAGGAAAAAGGGTATCATAGGCTTAGGGGTTAGGTTTAAGATTAGAGTTACAATTAGGGCTAGAGGTTCGGTTTAGGAGTCAGGGTTAGGGGTTTGGAGTTAAGCTTATGGTTTGGTTAAAAGTTAGGGAAAATAGGATTTTGAATGGGAATCAATTGTTTGTCCCCACAAGGATAGTAAAACAATGTGTGTGTGTGTGTGTGATTAATGTATAATTAACTTGTATGTGGTGTTTTGGGTGTTTACTGGCATGAGACATTGCCGTTGTTACAGCTGAGTGATTTCCACTAATGAGATTGCTTTGTAAGTGTCGTATCCCACTGGGCACACACTGGTTGGTGTTTGGTATTCATCAGAATCACCGTTGAATAGACGTTGAATTGACGTCTTTTCCCAGTGGGTTGTGTGTGTGTTACTTTACATGTGTGTGTTACTTTACGTGTGTGTGTTACTTTACATGTGTGTGTTACTTTACGTGTGTGTGTTACTTTACGTGTGTGTGTTACTTTACGTGTGTGTGTTACTTTACGTGTGTGTTACTTTACGTGTGTGTTACTTTACGTGTGTGTGTTACTTTACGTGTGTGTTACTTTACGTGTGTGTGTTACTTTACGTGTGTGTGTTACTTTACATGTGTGTTACTTTACGTGTGTGTGTTACTTTACGTGTGTGTTACTTTACATGTGTGTGTTACTTTACGTGTGTGTGTTACTTTACGTGTGTGTGTTATTTTACGTGTGTGTTACTTTACGTGTGTGTTACTTTACGTGTGTGTGTTACTTTACGTGTGTGTGTTACTTTACGTGTGTGTTACTTTACATGTGTGTGTTACTTTACGTGTGTGTGTTACTTTACGTGTGTGTTACTTTACGTGTGTGTTACTTTACGTGTGTGTTACTTTACGTGTGTGTGTGTTACTTTACGTGTGTGTGTGTTACTTTACGTGTGTGTGTTACTTTACGTGTGTGTTACTTTATGTGTGTGTGTTACTTTACGTGTGTGTGCGCGATGCTGGTCCTACTTCACTGACCATGTGTATACAGTTTGTGTGTGTAATGCACGTGTTTTGGTGTTCTTACTCTTTTGTGTTATTTTTCCCTGTATTGTTTTAGAGACTGTATTTGTGATGTGTGTGGGGGAGTTAGATTCCCCTTTGGCTCTTGCTCTCCTTCAAATTCATCTTCCCACTCACACACTATGTTCCGTATTGTCTGTCTCTAGCACCATTTCACACACAGTTAGCAACAAAACACACACTTTGTTAACCTGAGAGTCAGAGCAGCCAACAACAGACCATGGCCTATTTAGAACAACATGAAAGAGAAGAGAAATACCTGTTACCTTTCTGAATACTGCCTTACTTTTAGTTTTAGGGCATGGTCTCGACTGATCAAGACCCTTAGTGGTTGAAGCAATGCTGATACATCTAAACTGCAGAACCATTCAAACTTTTACTATGGCATTTGTACGTATGTGTAAACATGTATGTGTGTCTGTGTGCGCGTGCGTGTGTGTGTGTGTGTACCTGCGTGTGTGGAAAGGGAGGGGTCAGGTATTCCTATCAGGACTGGGTTTCTGGACTAGGTCCCTGGTGTGTCCCTGGTCCCTGTACACACAGACACACACACACAGTATTTCTGATAGGTGGATGTGTCGCACTGTGTGCTCAGAGCATTCCATCACTGGTTTCCGTAGGGACTGACTGGCAGTAACTTCCTAAGAATCGACCTTCACAGCCACGCTCTCAGTGTGTGTGTGTGTGTGTAATGTGTGTGTAATGTGTGTCAGCCTGCTCTTTCAGCTGACGTCTCCCTTTTGCGTTTTAACGGCTCTTTGGTGGTAAGTCTTTAATTGCTCTCTCTCTCTCTCTCTCTCTCTCTCTCTCTCCTCTCTCTCTCTCTCTCTCTCTCTCTCTCTCTCTGTGTCTCTCTGAAAGTACACAGGGGACCCACAGCCATTGGTCATTTGAGTTAATGAATAGATTAATAAATGAATGAGGTGTGTGTGTGTGTGTGTGTGTGTGTGTGTGTGTGTGGTGTGTGTGTGTGTGTGTGTGTGTGTGTGTGTGTGTGTGTGTGTGTGTGTGTGTGTGTGTGTGTGTGTGTGTGTGTGTGTGTGAGAGAGAGAGAGGGGGGAAAGAGGTGAGAAGAGATAGAGAGATGTGTAGAGAGAGAAGAGACCGAGTGTGTGTGTGTGTGTGTGTGTGTGTGTGTGTGTGTGTGTGTGTGTGTGTGTGTGTGTGTGTGTGTGTGTGTGTGTGTGTGTGTATATGTGTGTATATGTGTGTATATGTGTGTATATGTGTGTGTGTGTGTGTGTGTGTGTATGTGTGTGTGTGTGTGTTTTCAGAAGATTTCAGGGCTGGGTATGTGTCCCCCAGCCCAGTCTCCAGCTCTAGAGATGTGGGTTAACCAACAAGCTCTCACAGTCTCACTGCAGAATTGGACGTTTGCCCTTAAACGTCAAATTTCGAAGGTTAAGTTGAAAGTAATAGCCCTCACCGTTGCCCCTAGTGGCCGGTTTTGAAGTCATGTCCCAAAATCCTGCTTACTTGGACGTATGTCGAATTTCGCAGTGGGGTGAATGATTTATATACAGTTTAAGTCGGAAGTTTACCTACACCTTAGCCAAATACATTTAAACTCAAATTTCCAGTCTTAGGTCAGTTAGGATCATCACTTTATTTTAAGAATGTGAATTGTCAGAATAATAGCAGAGAGAATGATTTATTTCAGCTTTAATTTCTTTCATCACATTCCCAGTGGGTCAGAAGTTAACATACACTCAGTTAGTATTTGGTAGCATTGCCTTTAAATTGTTTAACTTGGGTCAAACCTTTCGGGTAGCCTTCCACAAGCTTCCCACAATAAGTTGGGTGAATTTTGGCCCATTCCTCCTGACAGAGCTGGTGTAACTGAGTCAGGTTTGTAGGCCTCCTTGCTCACACACACTTTTTTAGTTTTGGCCACCAATTTTCTATGGGATTGAGGTCAGGGGTTTGTGATGGCCACTCCAATACCTTGACTTTGTTGTCTTTAAGCCATTATGCCACAACTTTGGAAGCATGCTTGGGGTCATTGTCCATTTGGAAGACCCATTTGCGACAAAGTTTTAACTTCCTGACTGATGTCTTGAGATGTTGCTTCAATATATCCACGTAATTTTCTCTCCTCATGATGCCATCTATTTTGTGAAGTGCACCAGTCCCTCCTGCAGCAAAGCACCCCCACAATCTGATGCTTCCACCCCCGTACTTCACGGTTGGGATGGTGTTTCCCTCGGCTTGCAAGCCTCCCCCTTTTTCCTCCAAACATAACCATGGTCATTATGGCCAAACAGTTATTTTTGTTTCATCACACCAGAGGACATTTCTCCAAAAAGTACGATCTTTGTCCCCATGTGCAGTTGTAAACCATAGTCTGGCTTTTTTATTGTTGTTTTTGAGCAGTGGCTTCTTCCTTGCTGAGCGGCCTTTCAGGTTATGTCGATATAGGACTCGCTTTTACTGTGGATATAGATACTTTTGTACCTGTTTCCTCCAGCATCTTCACAAGGTCCTTTGCTGTTGTTCTGGGATTGATTTGCACTTTTCGCACCAAAGTACGTTCATCTCTAGGAGACAGAATGCGTCTCCTTCCTGAGTGGTATGACGGCTGCGTGGTCCCATGGTGTTTATACTTGCGTGCTATTGTTTGTACAGATGAATGTGGTACCTTCAGGTGTTTGTAAATTGCTCCCAAGGATGAACCAGACTTGTGGAGGTCTACAATTTTTTTCTGAGGTGTTGGCTGATTTCTTTTGATTTTCCCATGATGTCAAGCAAATAGGCACTGAGTTTGAAGGTAGGCCTTGAAATACATCCACAGGTACACCTCCAATTGACTCAAATGATGTCAATAAGCCTATCAGAAGCTTCTAAAGCCATGACATAATTTTCTGGAATTTTCCAAGCTGTTTAAAGGCACAGTCAACTTAGTGTATGTAAACTTCTGACCCACTGGAATACAGTGAATTATAAGTGAAATAATCTGTCTGTAAACAATTGTTGGAAAAATTACTTGTTTCATGTACAAAGTAGATGTCCTAACCGACTTGCCAAACCTATAGTTTGTTAACAAGAAATTTGTGGAGTGGTTGAAAAACAAGTTTTAATGACTCCAACCTAAGTGTATGTAAACTTCTGACTTCAAGTGTATATACACTAGATGACTGACGGGGCAGAGTATGTGAGCAGAGTTGAGCTCCGGCACTCAATGTCCGCAAAAAAACTGCAGCTCCAAATTCGCTCTATTCATTTTTTGTTTGAAAGATAATTTTACAAACATCCCATCTACTTTTGTGACTATGTACTATTTGTTTTTGAAGTAGGCGATCGTAATAACCTTCAACATTTCAACAACCTATGCTATTAAACAAGGACCTACCTGTTGATTAGCGGCCGCTATGTTAAAAAACAAATAGCTTTTTCTCTAATCTATTGATTATCAGATACTTCAGTTGTAACTGGTTCTGTTACGCTCACATTTTACAGTTGATAGACAACTTTAGCACTGTTACAAAGTTAGATTCTTCATTTTTAACATAGCCTGTATACACATCTAAACATCTCCAGTGCTGCTGCATGGGCTCATTCCTGTCTTATTATCAATTACACAGGCTGTGTGAACTATTTCTTGGTTGACTCATATCATCATCTCTGCGCATTAGTGGGGGGGTAGGCGAAATAAATAAAACAGAATATGCCTAATTAAAAGAAAAGTGGTGAAAGACATGAAAAATGCAGAGCATGTCCAGATCTTGTGGTTGAGTGGCACCAGAGTGAAATTGGAGCGAAATAGAAGGCGGACACTCCAACATTTTCTAGATCCGCTCCATGCTCCAGCCAAATTACGCTCCGCTAACATCCTCTGATAGGGGACGGTGTTTTGAAGCCATCGCAACTCCATCTTGGGAGTCCCCCAAAATATTTGGGAAGCTATAATAATGCATTTGTTAATGTCTACGTTTGTTTTTGCCAAGTGCATTCTACTACAGACACCTTAATGCAGTGGTATTCAAACTTTTTTCAGCTGGGACCCTATTTTTTTCACCAGAATGTCTGGAGGCCCCATTGTTTCACAATAAGTTCTTGTGACCCCACTCCACCACAATAACACAGCCTTAAAATTGGTACAATTAGATTTTTACATCAGCAAATAACCTTCAATTCATTACATGTTCATCTCTTATATCTCTAGTATTTTTCAAATTATCTTTATCAAAAACTTTTTTCTATTCTCCCAAATATAATCCGTACTCTTGATTTTTTGTTACATTTCTTATTTTTTTTTACAAATAGCACTGCCTTAATGCATACTTTGTAAATTATATTATGTGAGCTAAACATAAAAATGTCCCCACTACAACAACAAAAATACTTAAATATACAGTACCAGTCAAAAGTTTGGACACACCTACTCATTCAAGGGGTTTTCTATATTTTTACTATTTTCTACATTGTAGAATAACAGTGAAGACATCAAAACTATGAAAAAAAACACATATGGAATCACATAGTAACCAAAAAGTGTTAAACAAATCAAAAATATATTTTGGATTTTAGATTCCTCAAAGTAGCCACCCTTTGCCTTGATGACAGCTTTGCTCACTCTTGGCATTCTCTCAACCATCTTCATGAGGAATGCTTTTCCAACAGTCTTGAAGGAGTTCCCACATGCTGAGCACTTGTTGGCTGCTTTTCCTTCAATCTGCGGTTCAACTTATCCCAAACCATCTCATTTTGGTTGAGGTCGGGCGATTGTGGTGGCCAGGTCATCTGATGCAGCACTCCATCACTCTCCTTCTTGGTCAAATAGCCCTTACACAGCCTGGAGGTGTGATTTGGGTCATTGTCCTGTTGAAAAACAAATGATAGTCCCGATAAGCGCAAACCAGATGGGATGTTGTATCACTGCAGAATGCTGTGGTAGCCATGCTGGTTAAGTGTGCCTTGAATTCTAAATAAATCACAGACAGTGTCACCAGCAAAGCACCATCGCCATCACCATCACACCTCTCCCTCCATGCTTCACGGTGGGAACCACACATGTGGAGATCATCTGTTCACCTACTCTGCATCTCACAAAGACACGGCGGTTGGAACCCAAAATCTCACATTTGGACTCATCAGACCAAAGGACAGATTTCTACCGGTCTAATGTCCATTGCTCGTGTTTCTTGGCCTAGGCAAGTCTCTTGTTCTTATTGGTGTCCTTTAGTAGTGGTTTCTTTGCAGCAGTTCACCCATGAAGGCTTGATTCATGCAGTCTCCTCTGAACAGTTGATGTCTGTAACTTGAACTCTGTGAAGCATTTATTTGGACTGCAATCTGAAGTGCAGTTAACTCTAATGAATTTATATTCTGCAGCAGAGATAACTCTGGGTCTTCCTTTCCTGTGGCGATCCTCATGAGAGCCAGTTTCATCATAGTGCTTGATGGTTTTTGTGACTGCGCTTGAAGAAACGTTCAGTTCTTTAAATTTTCAGCATTGACTGACCTTCATATCTTAAAGTAATGATGGACTGTCATTTCTTTTTGCTTATTTGATCTGTTCTTGCCATAATATGGACATGGAATTTTACCAAATAGGACTATCTTCTGTATACCACCCCTACCTTGTCACAACCAATGGTGTAAAGTACTTAAGTAAAAATACCAAGTCCAAAACTTAAGTTGTTTTTTGGGGGTATCTGTACTTTACTTTACTATTTATATTTTTTGACAACTTTTACTTTTACTTCACTACATTCCTAAAGAAAATAATGTACTTTTTACTCCACCCTGACACCCAAAAGTACTCGTTACATTTTGACAGGAAAATGGTCCAATTCACCCACTTATCAAGAAAATATCCCCGGTCATCCCTACTGCCTCTGATCTGGCAGACTCACTAAACACAAATGCTTCATTTGTAAATTAATATCTGAGTGTTGGAATGTGCCCCTGGCTATCCGTAAATATTTAAAACACAAGAAAATGTGCTGTCTGGTTTGCATAATAAACTCAGCAAAAAAATAAATGTCCCTTTTTCAGGACCCTGTCTATCAAAGATAATTAGTAAAAATCCAAATAAGGCCTCCCGGGTGGCGCAGTGGTCTAAGGCACTGCACTGCATCGCAGGGCTAGCTGTGCCACCAGAGATTCTGGGTTTGAGTCCAGGCTCTGTCGCAGCCGGCTGCCACCGGGAGGCCCATGTGGTGGTGCACAATTGGCCCAGCGTCGTCCGGGTTAGGGAGTGTTTGGCCGGCAGGGATATCCTTGTCTCATTGCACACTAGCGACTCCTGTGGCGGGCTGGGCGCAGTGCAGGCTGACAAGGTCGCCAGGTGTACGGTGTTTCCTCCGACACATTGGTGCGGCAGGCTTCCGGGTTGAATGGGCATTGTGTCAAGAAGCAGTGTGGCTTGGTTGGGTTGTGTTTCGGAGGAGGCATGGCTCTCGACCTTTGCCTCTCCCGAGTCCGTATGGGAGTTGCAGCGATGAGACAAGGCTGTAACTACTACCAATTGGATACCACGAAAAAGGGGTAAACATTTTTTTTTTAAAATACAAATCCAAATAACTTCACAGATCTTCATTGTAAAGGGTTTAAACACTGTTTCCCATGCTTGTTCAATGAACCATGAGAAACGGTCGTTAAGACACTAACAGCTTACAGACGGTAGGCAATAAGGTCACAGTTATGAAAACATAGGACACTAAAGAGGCCTTTCTACTGACTCTGAAAAACACCAAAAGAAAGACTGGTCATCTGTGTGAACGTGCCTTAGGCATGCTGAAAGGAGGCATGAGGACTGCAGATGTGGCCAGGGCAATAAGTTGAAATGTCCGTACTGTGAGACGCCCAAGACAGAGCCACAGGGAGACAGGACGGATAGCTGATCGTCCTCGCAGTGGCAGACCACGTGTAACAACACCTGCACAGGATCGGTACATCCAAACATCACACCTGCGGGACAGGTACAGGATGGCAACAACAACTGCCCGAGTTACACCAGGAACGCACAATCCCTCCATCAGTGCTCAGACTGTCCGAAATAGGCTGAGAGAGGCTGGACTGAGGGCTTGTAGGCCTGTTGTAAGGCAGGTCCTCACCAGACATCACCGGCAACAACGTCGCCTATGGGCACAAACCCACCGTCGCTGGACCAGACAGGACTGGCAAAAAGTGCTCTTCACTGACGAGTCACGGTTTTGTCTCACCAGGGGTGATGGTCGGATTCGCATTAATCGTCGAAGGAATGAGCGTTACACCGAGGGCTGTACTCTGGAGCGGGATCAATTTGGAGGTGGAGGGTCGGTCATGGTCTGGGGCGGTGTGTCACAGCATCATTGGACTGAGCTTGTTGTCATTGCAGGCAATCTCAACGCTGTGCGTTACAGGGAAGACATCCTCTTCCCTCATATGGTACCCTTCCTGCAGGCTCATCCTGACATGACCCTCCAGCATGACAATGCCACCAGGCATACTGCTCGTTCTGTGCGTGATTTCCTGCAAGACAGGAATGTCAGTGTTCTGCCATGGCCTGCGAAGAGCCTGGATCTCAATTCCATTCAGCACGTCTGGGACCTGTTGGATCGGAGGGTGAGGGCTAGGGCCATTCCCCAGAAATGTCCGGGAACTTGCAGGTGCCTTGATGGAAGACAGGGGTAACATCTCACAACAAGAACTGGCACATCTGGTGCAGTCCATGAGGATGAGATGCACTGCAGTACTTAATGCAGCTGGTGGCCACACCAGTTACTGACTGTTACATTTGATTTTGACCCCCCCTTTGTTCAGGCACACATTATTCAATTTCTGTTGTGGAACTTGTTCAGTTTATGTCTCAGTTGTTGAATCTTGTCATGTTCATACAAATATTTACACATGTTAAGTTTGCTGAAAATAAGCGCAGTTGACAGTGTGAGGTGATTTCGTTTTTTGCTTTGTTTATAAGGAATGGGAAATCATTCATACCTTTACTTTTGATACTTTAGTATATTTTAGCAATTCCTTTTACTTTTGATACTTAAGTATATTTAAAACCAAATACTTTAAGACTTTTACTCAAATAGTATTTTAATGGAGGACTTTCACTTTTACTTGTCATTTTCAATTTACGGTTACTGTATGTAATTTTGTCCTTGAACATTTAATTGAACAATTTTAGAATTCCATTCATTCCTATGGAGGACTATTTCTTCTGTGGTCATGTCTTTTGGCAAATTAACGTCAAAAGTTGATATTCTTTAGCATTTTAGCTAACCCTAACTCTTTTCCTAACCTTAACCAAATTCTCCTAACCTGCTACGTCAATTCTCTTAACCTGCTGCCTTTGTTGTTAACCTGCTACAAAAAAGTAAACGTGACAAAAGACGTATCCCATGTAGACAAAACTTTCTTCTGGGGAGTGCCAGTATGGCCGACTGGTGGATTCAAAGCCTCTCATTGGCCAATAAATGGCATCAGCAATATAGGGTTTACAGTGCATTTGGAAAGTATTCAGACCACTTGACTTTTTCCACATTTTGTTACGTTACAGCATTATTCTCATCAGTCTACACACAATACCCCATAATGACAAAGCACATTCTTTGCTAATTTATTTAAAATACAAAACTGAAATATCAAGTTTACATAAGTATTCAGACTCTTTACTCAGTACTTTGTTGAAGCACTTTTGACAACTATTACAACCTTGTCTTCTTGGGTATGACGCTACAAGCTTGGCACACCTGTATTTGGGGATTTTCTCCCATTCTTCTCTGCAGATCCTTTCAAGCTCTGTCAGGTTGGATGGGGAGCATCACTGCACAGCTATTTTCGGGTCACTCCAGAGATGTTCGATTGGGTTCAAGTCCGGGCTCTGGCTGGGCCACTCAAGCACATTCAGAGACTTGTCCCAAAGCCACTCCTGCGTTGTCTTGGCTGTGTGCTTAGGGTCGTTGTCCTGTTGGAAGGTGAACCTTCGCCCCAGTCTGAGGTCCTGAGCTCTCTGGAGCAGGTACTTTTCTCAGTTCATCTTTCCCTCGATCTTGATTAGTCTCCCAGTCCCTGCTACTGAAAACATCCCCACAGCATGATGCTGCCACCACCATACTTAACCGTAGGGATGGTGCCTGGTTTCCTCCAGACGTGACGCTTGGCATTCAGGCCAAAGACATCAATCTTGGTTTCGTCAGACCAGTGAATCTTGTTTCTCATGGTCTGAGAGTCCTTTAGGTGCCTTTGGCAACCTCCAAGCATATCATACCTCAGGATAAGACCCAGATGCAGACAGTTCGAATAACAGATGTTTATTAACAAAAAAAGGGGGCAGGCAGGCGACAGGTCAAGCGCAGGCAGAGGTCGGTAATCCAGGGCAGCAAAGCACCCCCACAACATGATGCTGCCACCCCCGTGCTTCATGGTTGGGATGGTGTTCTTCGGCTTGCAAGCCTCCCCCTTTTTCCTCCAAACATAACGATGGTCATTATGGCCAAACAGTTCTATTTTTGTTTCATCAGACCAGAGGACATTTCTCCAAAAAGTACGATCTTTGTCCCCATGTGCAGTTGCAAACCGTAGTCTGGCTTTTTTATGGTGGTTTTGGAGCAGTGGCTTCTTCCTTGCTGAGCGGCCTTTCAGGTTATGTCGATATAGGACTCGTTTTTACTGTGGATATAGATACTTTTGTACTTGTTTCCTCCAGCAAGGTCCTTTGCTGTTGTTCTGGGATTGATTTGCACTTTTCGCACCAATGTACGTTCATCTCTAGGAGACAGAACGCCTCTCCTTCCTGAGGGGTATGACGGCTGCGTGGTCCCATGGTGTTTATACTTGCGTGCTATTGTTTGTACAGATGAATGTGGTACTTTCAGGTGTTTGGAAATTGCTCACAAGGATGAACCAGACTTGTGGAGTTTTATTTCTGAGGTCTTGGCTGATTTCTTTTGATTTTCCCATGATGTCAAGCAAAGAGGCACTGTGTTTGAAGGTAAGCTTTGAAATACATCCACAGGTACACCTCGAATTGACTCAAATGAGGTCAATTAGCCTATCAGAAGCTTCTAAAGCCATGACATGATTTTCTGGAATTTTCCAAGCTGTTTAAAGGCACAGTCAACTGAGTGTATGTAAACTTCTGACCCACTGGAATATTGATACAGTGAATTATACGTGAAATAATCTGTCTTAAAACAATTACTGGAAAAATGACTTGTGTCATGCACAAAGTAGATGTTCTAACTGACTTGCCAAACCTATAGTTTGTTAACAAGAAATTTGTGGAGTGGTTGAAAAACGAGTTTTAATGACTCCAACCTAAGTGTATGTAAACTTCCGACTTCAACTGTATATAGACAGGTGTGTGCCTTTCCAATCAAGTGGTAGAAACATCTCAAGGATGATCAGTGGAAACAGGATGCAGCTGAGCTTAATTTCACGTCTCACAGCAAAGGGTCTGAATACCTATGTAAATAAGGCTTTTCTGTTTTTCTGGTTATTTTTGCAAAAGATTCTAAAAACCTGTTTTCGCTTTGTCTTTATGGGGCATTGTGTGTAGATTGATGAGGATTTGTGTTTCTTTAATACATTTTAGAATAAGGCTGTAATGTAACAACATTTTGAAAAAGTCAAGGGGTCTGAATACTTTCCGAATGCACTGAAAACGTCACGAAAACCATCTACGCACTTCAATGGGGCAGAAGGCTTTTTGTTGTTGTGATTCTGGATTTCCAGATAGCTAGCAACGATGACAAGAAGCTGCCAAGTGGGGAAACATGGTGGTTCGTTTCAGCTAGTTTTATCTTGTTCTTGATACCATGTCTTGTTTTGAGGTGTTTTGACTGATTACATGTCAATGCTAATAATATGGGGGAAAAATACTATCTAGCTAATCAACAACTGTAAAGATGTATTTGCGAGACAGCAACTGCTCATTGGGCAAATATATTTAAGTTTTCAATACACATTGGAGAGGAACCATTGTTGACAACATGTAAACTTTTTAAGCCAACACCTTCTGTTTTTCCCCATAGTTGCGCATGCGTTGGTTTTGTTGCTAAACAACCAACCATTCTATACATCATTGGCTGGATTTAACAGAGGTGCCCATGATTCATGTTCAACAGGGTCCGAAGCACAGAAGCTTACACACACACACACACACACACACACACACACACACACACACACACACACACACACACACACACACACACACACACACACACACCACACACACACACACACACACACACACACACAGAGAGAGAGAGGGAAAAGCAATCATACTAAGTGCCTTCTCTGTAGCTATGGTACCTTCTTCTCCTGTATCTCTCTGTGTGTGTGTGTGTGTGTGTGTGTGTGTGTGTGTGTGTGTGTGTGTGTGTGTGTGTGTGTGTGTGTGTGTGTGTGTGTGTATGTGTGTGTGTGTGTGTGTGTGTGTGTGTGTGTGTGTGTGTGTGTGTGTGTGTGTGTGTGTGTGTGTTCTTGCGCCTCTTCATAGTACATTTCAAACAGCTGATTGACAATTTGCATTTCACAAAGAAAGGAGAAAGTAAGAGTTGAAAGATTGCACAGAGGAAAGGGAATGGTTACAGGTTTCAAATGAGTTAAAGTCATTTTGTGTGTGTGTGTGTGTGTGTGTGTGTGTGTGTGTGTGTGTGTGTGTGTGTGTGTGTGTGTGTGTGTGTGTGTGTGTGTGTGTGTGTGTGTGTGTGTGTGTGTGTGTGTGTGTGTGTAGCATCATCTTCTCATTGTTAACAGAAACAGAAATAGGGGAAGGGTGGACAGAGAAACAGAGAGAGAGAGATGGTTAGAAAGGTACTGCAAGGTAAGCTCAGGCAGGCAGATCGCTGTGAGTGATTTTGAAAGGATGGCGGGAAATGCCTTCAAAACAGGCCACTAGGGGCAACCGTGAGCACTATTACCATCAAGTAGACTTGGGTTTGGCTAGGGTGTTGTGGACGAGGGTGGCGGACGAGGGGGTGTTCGATCCGAGTGGTGGACAATTGTTTTAATTTTGGGGGTTTTAACCCTATCCCAAACATGAACCCTTACCTTAAACCATTCGGAATAAGTGCCTAAGCTTAATGTTTCAACCCTATCCAAAACATTAACTCTTAATGTTTGGAGTAAATTTGAAGTTTGGAGAAACGTGAATAAACGTCTAATTCTGCAGTGAGACTGTGAGAGCTTGTTGAACTCAGGATGGCTGATGAGTGGAGCTTGGGCTCTATATGTTATCTACACAGAAACTTTCAGAGTGAACTTTTCTGCTCTCAGTGCACACACACACACACACACACACACACACACACACACACACACACACACACACACACACACACACACACACACACACACACACACACACACACACACACACACACACACAGCTCTTATCTCTCTACACCTTCTTACCTGCAGAGTGAGTGAGTGAGTGAGTGAGTGTGTGTGTGTGTGTGTGTGTGTGTGTGTGTGTGTGTGTGTGTGTGTGTGTGTGTGTGTGTGTGTGTGTGTGTGTGTGTGTGTGTGTGTGTGTGTGTGTGTGTGTGTGTGTGGGTGTGCGCGTGTGTGCTCTGAGCTTTTTGTCCGCAGTGGAGAGTGACCTGGGTCAATCAAGAGTGTCTGATTGGTTGTTTCTCCAGATGGTGTTTTTAATCTCTCTCCTGACTGGCTGCTCAGTGGCCAGGGCTCCTGAGTGTCACTATGGCGATAAGAGAGTGACAGTCTGGCAGTGGTCATCAGCAGGTCATCTAGAAACATCCTCACACATGCACAAACACTGTAAGGTCTCTAATTTCTCTCCCTCTCTCCAGGAGATTGCGGCGTATCTGATCACATTTGAGAAACATGAAGAATGGCTGACGACATCACCCAAGACCAGGTGAGACACACACACACACACGCACACACATGCGCACATGCACATGCACACACACAATCATTTATGGTAACACATGTAGAACTTACACAGTACCTTTACTATCTAAAAATGTCAATGTAAAATGATGAAAACCTAGTCAGCTAGAAATGTTGCATTAATGAATGTAAATGTATGATGATAAGGGATGTATAATTCAGGTTTTATGGGGGACGTGTGTGTTTAAGAGAGAGGTTAGCAGGATTTCACATCTGAAATTGAATATGTATAAGCATAACTGCAAATTAGTTATAGGGAGAGAGAGCAGGAGGGGGAGACGGATAGAGGGAGAGAAAGATTCTGAATTTTAAAATTCCCTTTATCGGGTCAAGACCCTGCAGTACATGAACATTCCAGCCTGTAAGAAAAACAGAAGTTTAAGAGAGAGAGATCTAAAGAGAGAGCGATAAAGCCAAATCCTAATCCCCATAGACCTGAACCCCAAGACAATTGTGTAGATCTGAAGGCATTGGTTCGGTGTAAGTACAATTGATCAACTTCCATCAGAGGTTGAGGTGGAGCTATTACCATATAGTGTTTATCAATTCAATCATATACCTAGGCCTAGGGGGTATTGGCTAAGGGTTGATCTGGGATTGCGTGACTGTCACACTAGGCTACATTTTAATCTAGTTAACATCTGACTAGAGTTTAGCCTCCAGCCAGATGCTAGAACTATGGTAATTGGTTATGACACTCGCAGGCCTAGCAGTCTGATGGATGGCAGCTGTAGACATTCAGTCACATTAAATCCACTCAATTCAGAACCACAAAGAAATGGAGCCAGATTATGGCAGATTACAGCTAATCCCACTAGTGTGGGCTGGGGCTTTGGTGAACTATAGCATGCTCGTATAGCCACTTTATAACAATTTTATAGGAGGTTCATATCAGCTTTATAACAGTCTTATAGCAGGCTGATATCAGGGTTATAGCAGGTGTGTTATAGCTGTTCTCAATGCTCTGTCTTGATACGTGGAAACAACTGGCTCTCCACCAGCAGTCAGTCACCTTCACACTCCTCCCATTCCAACATACCTCATCAACTCCAGCTAATGACTGTTTTAAACCTTAACACTCCTCCACACATTTCTCTCGCTATATCTCTCTCTCCATCCTTCCCTCCCTTTCTTTATCACTCTTTCCCTTTGTCATACACTCAATCTCTCACTCACTCCCTCCCTCCCTCACTTGTTCATTCACCCCATGGGATACAACAGCTCAAGAGTTTTGTCAGGGGTGAGCAGAGCACTTAGTTCAAGGACACACAGAGGACACACAGAGGACACACAGAGGACAAACAGAGGACACACAGAGGACACACAGAGGACACACAGAGGCACGAGGACACACAGAGGACAAACAGAGGACACACAGAGGACACACAGAGGACACACAGAGGACACAACAGAGGACAAACAGAGGACACACAGAGGACAAACAGAGGACACACAGAGGACACACAGAGGACAAACAGAGGACACACAGAGGACACACAGAGGACACACAGAGGACAAACAGAGGACACACAGAGGACACACAGAGGACACACAGAGGACACACAGAGGACACACAGAGGACAAACAGAGGGACACACAGAGGACAAACAGAGGACACACAGAGGGACACACAGAGGACAAACAGAGGACACACAGAGGACACACAGAGGACAAACAGAGGACACACAGAGGACACACAGAGGACACACAGAGGACACACATCCGGGAAAGTTCTTGACTGCACATTCCCTTTTGCAATAACGACGATACACACAGAACCAGGGGATCTTCGACGATACACACAGAACCAGGGGATCTTCAGCAAGCGGAGGTTGCAAAGCCTTCTCTTCCTCTAGCACTCACAAACTCAGGAAATGCTTTTTATATCCCAAACAGCTTGGCACTTGAATCAATAGTATATGTAAAGTCTGGTTGAATCAGAGGGTGTGTGTGTGTGTGTGTGTGTGTGTGTGTGTGTGTGTGTGTGTGTGTGTGTGTGTGTGTGTGTGTGTGTGTGTGTGTGTGTGTGTGTGTGTGTGTGTGTGTGTGTGTGTGTGTGTGTGTGTGTGTGTGTGTGTGTGGTTGAATCAGATCCCTCATCTTTATATCATCTCTGTAACATAATTAGAGTTAACCGCGGCGGGATGAGTCACAGCAGCCGCGAGACACAGAGACTAAACTAAGCTTTGATCAGAGGGCTACTGTACTCTACTGAGAAACACACTGAAACACAACACATTTAAGGTGGCAAAGAAAATAAGCTCAAAGTACATTCAATTTCACTGAGTGTGCATAAATGTAATTACCATAATCTCTGGGCATGTACTTTTAGTGAAAAATGAACAAAAAGAGAGGAGAGGAATAAACTAGAGGAGAGAAGAAGAGGAATAAACTAGAGGAGAGAAGAAGAGGAATAAAGAGAAAAAGAAAGAACGTGAGGAGAGGAGATAGGAGAGAATGAAAGACAAGGGGAGGAGAGGAGATAGGAGAGAATGAAAGACAAGGAGAGGAGAGGAGATAGGAGAGAATGAAAGACAAGGGGAGGAGAGGAGATAGGAGAGAATGAAAGACAAGGAGAGGAGAGGAGATAGGAGAGAATGAAAGACAAGGGGAGGAGAGGAGATAGGAGAGAATGAAAGACAAGGGGAGGAGAGGAGATAGGAGAGAATGAAAGACAAGGAGAGGAGAGGAGATAGGAGAGAATGAAAGACAAGGGGAGGGGAGGAGATTGAAGAGAATGAAAGACAAGGAGAGGAGAGGAGATAGGAGAAAATGAAAGACAAGGGAGGGAGGAGATAGGAGAAATGAAAGACAAGGGGAGGGAGGAGATAGGAGAGAATGAAAGACAAGGGGAGGGGAGGAGATAGGAGAGAATGAAAGACAAGGAGAGGAGAGGAGATAGGAGAGAATGAAAGACAAGGAGAGGAGAGGAGATAGGAGAGAATGAAAGACAAGGGGAGGGGAGGAGATAGGAGAGAATGAAAGACAAGGGGAGGGGAGGAGATTGAAGAGAATGAAAGACAAGGGGAGGGGAGGAGATTGAAGAGAATGAAAGACAAGGAGAGGAGAGGAGATCAAGGGGAGGAGAGGAGATAGGAGAGAATGAAAGACAAGGGGAGGGGAGGAGAAAGGAGAGAATGAAAGACAAGGGGAGGGGAGGAGAAAGGGGGTTTGTGTGTGTGGGGTTTATTGATTGTTGAAATGCTTGTTCTGTCTCTGTTGTTAGGAGATAAGGCAGCAAATCCTCCACCTTACACACTCTCTCTATCTCGGTCTCACACACACACACACACACACACACACACACACACACACACACACACACACACACACACACACACACACACACACACACACACACACACACACACACACACACACACACACACACTGGTCCCACTGTTTCTGTAATGTGGTGATTGATTGAGGAGCTCCAGGGATGACATTGAGCTCATAGTACACTCAGGAGGAGATCTGCCCTCTGTGTGTACAGCGTGTGTGTGTTTGTGTGTACAACAGCAGTGTGTGTGTGTCTTCACAGGTTTGAGGAATAGTAGCTGAGTAAACAGTTTTCCCACTGTGCAGCTTAAGCACCCTGCTAAAATATTAACGTGTGTGTTTGTGAGCTAATATGTTAGCGTGTGTGTGTGTGTGTGTGTGTGTGTGTGTGTGTGTGTGTGTGTGTGTGTGTGTGTGTGTGTGTGTGTGTGTGTGTGTGTGTGTGTGTGTGTGTGTGTGTGTGTGTGTGTGTGTGTGTGTGTGTGTGTGTGAACATCAAACACAGAGGGGGGAAATGACAGAAAGATTCATAGAACCACATTCGTAGAACCACACAATCAGCGGTGAGCAGTGTGCGTTTCTGTTAATCCAAGAATAACTTGTTTCTCCAAAAATAACCGGTCTCTGTTATTGGTCAGTTAATTGCGTTGCTTGTTTTGAGATAGTTGTGATGGTTGAGAGAGATACTGTAAATGCAGGTGTGATGCACTCTGGGTAGCAACAGACTGTCTCCTACTTCTACTTATATCATCCAATCACCATAGAAACACTAACAGTAATATGAGAGTGATCTACAGAGTAATAAATGTGTTATTGATATCTCTCCTTCTCTCCCTTTCCTCTCCCCCCTCTCTCCCTCTTTCTCCCTCTCCCGCTTTCCTCTCCCTTGCTCCCTCTCTCCTCTCTCTCTTCTTCTACAAGACCTCAGAATGGCTCGATGATCCTGTACAACAGGAAGAAGGTAAAGTACAGGAAGGATGGCTACTGCTGGAAGAAGAGGAAAGATGGGAAGACCACCAGGGAAGACCACATGAAGCTCAAAGTACAGGGAGTGGAGGTGAGTACACACATGCACTCCTACATATACAGTGCCCTCAGAGAGTATTCATACCCCTTGACTTTTTCTCACCCATCTACACACAGTACCCCATAATGACAGTAAACATGCTTTTAATAATGTTTGCTAATTTATTGAAAATATAATACAGAAATATATCATTTACATAAGTATTGACACCCCTGAGTTACAGTTACATTACAATTGCGAGTCTCTAAAGCCTTGAGTGCGCTTTCTTGCAAGTAGAAAAACATGTTGACTCACCCTACTTGTAGAGAAGGGCCAATGACCTCCTCTTCTCTTTCATGCTGACAAAGTGGTCTATCACTCTGTCATGCAGTACATACTTGTTTTGTTGTCCTAGGCTACCTGGCTAAAATGATTGCTCGCTAGCCTAACTTCCTTTCATGGGCAACGTTAGCTAGTTAACTTCTTCTAGCTACATGTTGAACTTGCATCCTCTCAGGCCAGGGGCACAACAATGTATGAACTAATGGTTGGATCAGAATCGTTGGCTTCCCTTGCCTTTAATTCTACGGGCGGCAACAATGTCATACTCAATGTCATACTTTGGACCAGACAGCATCATTCAGCCTCTTGGAAATTGAAGGAAAATTAAGAAACACAGAGAGGAAAGATAAATTATTTTATGTTTTTACATTTTTCTATTGATACATTTTTGGGAGGAAGCCTGGCTTCCCTTGGCATCCATGAATACACGCCACTGGTCACATGGCCAGGAATCAGATTTATATCTGACTTCAAGCCACCTACAAAGATGGTTTGAAATGTTGCTTGAAATATCTGATTCCATGTGCTTTTTGACTTAGACTGCAGGAAAAAGAACAGATTTGAATCAGATATGCAAATCTATTTTAAATTCAGGCTGTCACACAACAAAATGTGGAAAAAGTCAAGAGGTGTGAATACTTTCTGAAGGCGCTGTAGATGGAAGACCGCTAAAGGCCATACAAAACTCAAAGTAGAGGAATTGGAGGGGAAGGGAAAGAGAGGGAGGAGAAATGAAGGGATGTGAGGTGAAAAGAAGTAAAAAGGTTAATGAGATGGAAAAAGGGAAGAGAGTGGGATGGATTGACTGGATTGAGCGCTCGCTCCTGCTCTCCCTCTCTCTCCGTTTGTGAATCAGTCTCTAACATCCTCCCCTAGCTGTTTCTTATGTTACCAACACACACACACACACACACCCTCTCTGTAGGATAAGTGTGTGTTTGGCTTCAGGCCAAAGATGATGTCAATGCCTCCTTCGACAGGAACAGAGAGGAGTATCGATCGAGTCTCAAGGCAATGGTGTGTGTGTGTGTGTGTGTGTGTGTGGGGCGTGCGTGTGCGTGTGTGTGAGTCACATGCTACAGCTCTATAATTGATTATTCAGCAGAAATAGTACGCAAGCGGTGAGTGAGGAGTGTGACAGACATAAAAAGAGAGGGAATGACCAGGAGAGAGGGAGGAAGGGATGAAGGGACAGAGAGGGATTGAGAAAAAAAGAGAGAAGAAAGAGGGATGATGAAGAAGAGAAACAAGCCTGTGGGGTAGATAGACCCTCATACAGAATGGAAATTTATGGAAATGCACTCTGCCTTTGGCTACAGAGAGAAGAGAGAGGAAGAGAGAAAAGGGGGGTAACCATCAAGGTCGTCACCACTATCATGCCTCATCCCTCTCTTTCTCTTTTCTCTCTCTTTCTCTCTCTGATTGTGTGACATCATCCTCTGCTAGGGAGATTGTACATTGCAGGCTTTGTTAAAATGTTCATCCTCCACACCTTTTGAACACGATGCACTGTCATGGCAGATAAGTACTGCCGAACGTGTGTGTGTGTGTGTGTGTGTGTGTGTGTGTGTGTGTGTGTGTGTGTGTGTGTGTGTGGGGGGGGCGTGTGCGTGTGCGTGTGTGTGTGTGTGTGTGGCATGTGTGTGTGCGCGCGTGCATGCATGTGTGTTTAACTCTAACCATGTCCTCTCTCTCTCTCTCTCTCTCTCTCTCTCTCTCTCTCTCTCTCTCTCTCCAGTGTCTGTACGGGTGTTATGTCCACTCCTCCATCATCCCTACCTTCCATCGCAGATGCTATTGGCTGCTCCAGGTAAGCCCCTCCCACCATACAACCACAATACATTTGACTCATTATAACCTCAACTACTGTTGTGAAAGCATGCCCTGAACTGGAGCTAGCTGACACCAGGGGCAAGTGAAAGTAATGTCTGACGCTGATCCAATGTGCACTTATCAGGAGTCGACTGTACACATCATGAATAGATGGGTGAGTGGAAAAGGAATCCCCAGAGGCAGCAACATGGTACCCAGATCTTATGCTTGTATTGAATTAGTAACTGAAATGTGAACAAAGTTGAACTCCCAGAATGTGCCTGGTTGTTGTTGTCATCTCTATCTATTTGTATATCTGAATCTGACTCTGACCGAGTCAGACTCCACTGGGCTGGAAAAGTAGACACACTTTTCTGTGTGTGGTGTACTCCCTGCCTGGCTTTTCAGGGAAATACCCAGAGGCTTCACACACACACACACACACACACACACACACACACACACACACACACACACCACACACACACACACACACACACACACACACACACACACACACACACACACACACACACACACACACACACACACACACACACACACACACACACACACACACACAGACGGACCTTGCTCTCCCCTGTGTATAGAGGTGTGTTATTAATGTTTGCTTCACTCTGCTGCTCATATGAGGGACAGAAATACGGCCCCAGTCACATTGACATTGGAACACACTCACTCATCTCACTCCTCTCCCTCTTCCCCTCGTCTCACTCCTCACCCTCATCTCACTCCTCTCCCTCATCTCACTCATCTCACTCCCTCATCTCACTCCTCTCCCTCATCTCACTCCTCTCCCTCATCTCACTCATCTCACTCCCTCATCTCACTCCTCTCCCTCCTCCCCTCATCTCACTCCTCTCACTCATCTCACTCCCTCATCTCACTCCTCTCACTCACTCCTCTCACTCCTCTCACTCCCTCATCTCACTCCTCTCACTCCCTCATCTCACTCCTCCCACTCCTCTCACTCCTCTCACTCCCTCCTCTCACTCCCTCATCTCACTCCTCCCACTCCTCTCACTCATATCACTCATCTCACTCCCTCATCTCACTCATAACACTCCCTCATCTCACTCATCTCACTCATAACACTCCCTCATCTCACTCCTCCCACTCCTCTCCCTCATCTCACTCCTCTCCCTCCCTCATCTCACTTCTCTCACTCCTCTCACTCATCTCACTCACTCACTCACTCCTCTCACTCCTCTCACTCCCTCATCTCACTCCTCTCACTCCTCTCACTCACTCATCTCACTCCTCTGCTCAAGTTTTAGACGGTCAGAGGGCCATAGTCAAACTGAGGACAGGCAACATGATGGGTCTTTAACCATGCCTGTACGCGCACACACATACATACTCATCCACACACACGCACACTCCCTCTCACCCAGCAGGGTTTGAATCGTACCTGTGTGTGTGCTGAATCTTTCATACACTCCTGGAGCCAAAGCTGAGGGACCTGAAGCGAATGAGGGTCGAAAACACATAACCACACACATACACACGCAACAGGGTTGAGGGGGCTTGAGCTGTTCAAACGTTTATGAAATGGCAGGTGAGAATCTCTCCTCTGACACTCAATGCCTGTCCTCTTTATCCCCTACTTTCCTTTTCCCTCACTCCCTCTCTCCCACCTTCTCCTATGACCATCTCATCTACATTGTAGAATAATAGTGAAAACATAAAAACTATGAAATAACCCAGTTAAAAGTTTGGTTTTTGCGACTGCACTTGAAGAATCTTGAAATTTTCCGGATTGACTGACCTTCATGTGCTGTTCTTGCCATAATATGGTCTTTTACCAAATAGGGCTATCTTCTGTATAAGCACATTAAGAAGGAAAGAAATTCCACAAATTAACTTTTAACAAGACAGACCTGTTAATTGACTGCATTCCAGGTGACTACCTAATGAAGCTGGTTAAGAGAATGCCAAGAGTGTGCAAAGCTGTAATCAAGGCAAAGAGTGGCTACTTTGAAGAATCTCAAATATAAAATATATTTTGATCTGTTTAACACTCTCATTCCCACCCGCTCTAATTCTTTCTCCCGCCACCCCCCTCTCTCCCCCAATAAAGGTTTTCAAAAAAAGATATATAAATCTCTTCCCTCTGTGTAGAACCCAGACATAGTGTTGGTACACTACCTGAACGTTCCAGCAGTGGACGACAGTGGGAAGCCATGTGGGCCTGTCCTCTGCTCCATCAACACAGACAGGAAGGAGTGGGCCAAGTGGAGCAAGGAGGAGCTCATTGGACAGCTCAAACCCATGTGTGAGTCACCTTTAACCCCTGACCTCTAGCCCCTTTAAAACTGAATCTCCTCACCTTGCACTCATAAGGAAGCCAAGTCTATTCTACAAATCACGTATTTGTCTGCATCCAATTGAATAAACCCTGATAACTTATTTTATATTTTATGTCATTAAATTATTTAGCACGAGTTGTCATGGTTATATGAGAGCTGTGAGTCTAGTTCCAAATCTGCCGTTCCTCTCTCCTCTGAGTCAGTTTGACTTTAACAGAACCACACTGCCCCTCAGTGGCCATCAAAGAGACTGCAGGCAGAGACACTACGTGTGTGTGTGTGTGTGTGTGTGTGTGTGTGTGTGTGTGTGTGTGTGTGTGTGTGTGTGTGTGTGTGTGTGTGTGTGTGTGTGTGTGTGTGTGTACGTGTGTGTGCGTGTGTGTACGTGTGTGTGCGTGTGTGTGTGTGTACGTGTGTGTTTATACCAGAAGTCCCCACAAGAATAGTATACTAACAAAAATTTGACCAACTGGGGACACAAGGTCAAAATGCTATTTCTGTAGGATTTAAGGCTAGGGTGGGAATTAGGTTTATGTTTAGTTTTAAGGTGAGGAGCTAGAGTTAGGTTTAGGGTTAAGGTTAAGTTTTCGGGTTTAGGGTTAGTGTAAGGGTATGGGTTAGGTTTAGGGAAAATTGGATTTTGAATGGGACTGAATTGTGTGTCGCCACAAGGTTAGCTGTACAAAAGTGTGTGTGTGTGTGTGTGTGTGTGTGTGTGTGTGTGTGTGTGTGTGTGTGTGTGTGTGTGTGTGTGTGTGTGTGTGTGTGTGTGTGTGTGTGTGTGTGTACCGTCTGTCCTCAGACACAGGGGGGAGACACAAGGGGGCGAGGAGCATCTGTTCAAAATACCCAGCATGCATTATTCATGAGTGAGTGTGAGTTAGAGAGAGTTCTAGTTTGTTACAAACCCAGAGGACTGCTCTCTCTGGGACCAGCACTGTCTGTGTTGAGATGTGTGAGTTGCATTTATGCACCCAACAGTCTTGGATTTCAGTGTCAGTCAGTTTCTAATGTGTCTGTGTTGTGTGGTAATATTTATCCTATATGCATATCATATACACATCACATGCCATTCGTAATAAGACTAAGCAATTAGCCTATTAAAATGTTTATCTGACTCCATAAGATGAATAGCAATATGCATTAGACTACAGTTGAGTTACAGTAATAGGCTATCCTATTTGCCTTTTGCCTTTTGGTAGACCGTCATTGTAAATAAGAATTTGTTCTTAACTGACTTGCCTAGTTAAAATGTTAAAAATAACAAAATCCAGAAATGTCTGAGAATGGAATTCTAATTACAAGTGTATTTAATTACTTTGAAAAATGAATTATTACATTTACAAGGCATAAGCTTAAACTAGAAAGCATTACAAGGAATTATTCTAAGCATGATCACAGAGGGAGAGAGAGAGACAAGGAATTATTCTAAGCATGATCACAGAGGCAGAGAGAGAGACAAGGAATTATTCTAAGCATGATCACAGAGGCAGAGAGAGAGACAAGGAATTATTCTAAGCATGATCAAAGAGGGAGAGAGAGAGACAAGGAATTATTCTAAGCATGATCACAGAGGGAGAGAGAGAGACAAGGAATTATTCTAAGCATGATCACAGAGGGAGAGAGAGAGACAAGGAATTATTCTAAGCATGATCACAGAGGGAGAGAGAGAGACAAGGAAACCATGGCTTGTGCATTAGCCCATAGCTCATGGGAGAGGGAGAGAGAAAGAAAGACAGTGTATATCTCACCACAGCAAGTCAGGAAAATAAATCTTAGACCCTTTTACAACATCTGAGTTGTTTGGATTCAAAATCTGAGCTGTTGACCAATAGTATTACTGTAAAGTTAACCTCCAATCAGATAGGACTACAGACCTGTAAAGACAACAACACCTCATTCTCTCAGAGGTGTGACAATATGGGGGTTGGGAAGATCAAAACAGAGAATGCTTGCATACAAGTCACTTATCAACTGTATGCTGGACTGCCTTACGTCTGCTTAATAAATCCTTTCTGTTCAGGCAATGCTGGCCTTTCAGTCTTGAAATGAAATGACAATGGACGTAAATGTACAAAAAATACAAATTATTTAATCAGTCTCTTCACTGTGTCCATTGTGTTTTTGCATCTTTTGACGGCAAGGCAATATACCCAATTTGCATTGCAGCCCTCCAGACCTCAAGAAAGAGAGAAAATGTGTCCCCTTAACCCCAGGACAAAATGAGTCTGACACCCCCTGGTGTACATCTATTCAGTGTGTAGTTCACACTTTGAACACATGGTGGCACCCTCACACTGTATATCATTTAGCTCTTCGTCTAGCAAGGGTTACCAAAATCTCCACTCAGGCCCCTTTTCCAGCATTGGGGAACATCAAATCAAATCACATTTTATTGGTCACATACACATGTTTAGCAGATATTATTGATTGTATTACTGTTGATGATATCTGGAAATGTGCATGTACACCCTGGCCCATCTACTGTTGCTAGCCCCAATTCTGACTTGTGCTCTGATATCTGCTTCACTGATTTCTGCTCTCTACCTCTCTCAAAGAGTGCAGTGTATAAAGTCAGAACATCTGCTGTCTCGGCCACTACCTGTCACCAAGGGAGTACCCCAAGTCTCAATCCTAGGCCCCACGCTCTTCTCAATTTACATCAAAAACATAGCTCAGGCAGTAGGAAGCTCTCTCTTCCATTTATATGCAGATGATACAGTCTTATACTCAGCTGGCCCCTCCCCGGATTTTGTGTGAAACGCTCTACAACAAAACTTTCTTAGTGTCCAACAAGCTTTCTCTACCCTAAACCTTGTTCTGAACACCTCCAAAACAAAGGTAATGTGGTTTGGTAAGAAGAATGCCCCTCTCCCCACCGGTGTGACTACTACCTCTGAGGGTTTAGAGCTTGAGGTAGTCATCTCATACAAGTACTTGGGAGTATGGTTAGACGGCACACTGTCCTTTTCTCAGCACATATCAAAGTTGCAGGCTAAAGTTAAATCTAGACTTGGTTTCCTCTATCGTAATCGCTCCTCTTTCACCCCAGCTGTCAAACTAACCCTGATTCAGATGACCATCCTACCCATGCTAGATTACGGAGACATAATTTATAGATCGGCAGGTAAGGGTGCTCTCGAGCGGCTAGATGTTCTGTAACATTCGGCCATCTACTTTGCCACCAATGCTCTTTAGAGGACACATCACTGCACTCTATACTCCTCTGTAAACTGGTCATCTCTGTATACCTGTCGCAATACCCACTGGTTGATGCTTATTTATAAAACCCTCTTAGGCCTCACTCCCCCCTATCTGAGATACCTACTGCAGCCCTCATCCTCCACATACAACACCCGTTCTGCCAGTCACGTTCTGTTAAAGGTCCCCAAAGCACACACATCCCTGGGTCGCTCTTCTTTTCAGTTCGCTGCAGCTAACGACTGGAACGAGCTGCAACAAACACTCAAACTGGACAGTTTTATCTCAATCTCTTCATTCAAAGACTCAATCATGGACACTCTTACTGACAGCTGTGGCTGCTTTGCATGATGTATTGTTGTCTCTACCTTCTTGCCCTTTGTGCTATTGTCTGTGCCCAATAATGTTTGTACCATGTTTTGTGCTGCTACCATGTTGTGTTGCTACCATGTTGTTGTCATGTTGTGTTGCTACCATGTTGTTGTCATGTTGTGTTTCTACCATGTTATTGTCATGTTGTGTTGCTACCATGTTGTTGTCATGTTGTGTTTCTACCATGCTGTGTTGTTGTCTTAGGTCTCTCTTTATGTAGTGTTGTGTTGTCTTTCTTGTCGTGATGTGTGTTTTGTCCTATATTTATATATATATATATATATATATATATATATATATATATATATATATATATATATAAAATTTTTATTTTATTTTATTTTTTAATCCAAGCCCTCGTCCCCGCAGGAGGCCTTTTGCCTTTTGGTAGGCCGTCATTGTAAATAAGAATTTGTTAATAACTGACTTGCCTAGTTAAATAAATGTTAAATAAATAAATAAATACAAAATGATTGCGGGTGTAGCAAAATGCTTGTGTTTCTAGCTCCAACAGTGCAGTAATATTTAACAAGTCATATCTAACAATTTCACAATAATACACACACATTTTCAGTAAAGGAATGGAATTAAGAATGTATAAATATTTGGACGAGCAATGTCGGAGCAGCATAGACTAAAATACATTAGAATAGAATACAGTATATACATATGAGATGAGTAGTGCCAAATATGTAAACATTATTAAAGTGACTAGTGTTCCAATTATTACAGTGGCCAGTGATTTCAAGTCTATGTATATAGGGCAGCAGCCTCTAAGGTGCAGGGTTGAGTAACCGGGTGGTAGCCGGCTAGTGATGGCTATTTAACAGTCTGATGGCCTTGAGATAGAAGCTGTTTTTCAGTCTCTCGGTCCCAGCTTTGATGCACCTGTACTGACCTCGTCTTCTGGATGATAGCGGGGTGAACAGGCCGTGGCTCGGGTGGTTGTTGTCCTTGATGATGTTTTTGGCCTTCCTGTGACATCGGGTGGTGTAGGTTGTTCAATAATAAGCTATAATAGCCTATAGATGTTGAGTGAGAGGTTCCCCCCCCCCTGAGCACAAGACATGTTTATTTCTATGGGCACAAGCACTGTTTGTGACACAAACTGTTCACACCCCTCTTGTTAGTGGAGAGAACATTTTTCCATTTTAAAACGAATTTTCTTGCAATTCTATACATTTTTCCACATCTAATGTGTATTAATGTGATATTTGAGTGACTCAAACATTACAATAAACGAGCTAAAAAAAGTTAGCTTACATGGGCTAGTTGATCTGGACATTTCTGACAAGTTATAAATAAATATCTCTCTAAGGTATGCAGTGACATGACAAGAGGAACTGATGATGCACTACCCAATTTAGACATTGAACCTTGTGCATTCTACTATTACAACTTTCAAGAGTAAGTTTACAGCTGTAGTGAGTTTTGGAAACCCGTCCCACAGCTTGCGAATCACTGCTCTAAGGCAGAGATCATCTACTAGATTTACCATTTTTTCTTGAGCGGATGGTCAGGGGGCAGGAACATAATTACAAATCATTTGTAGACTGCATATTGACATCAAGCTGCCCAAACAGATAAAATATTTGACTAAAACATCATTTCAAACCTTGCTTACATTTCTATATGATCACATACAGTGCCTTCAGAAAGTATTCACACCCCTTGACTTTTTCCACATTTTGTTGTGTAACAGCCTGGATTTAAAATGTATTAAATATTGATGTTTTTTGTCACTGGTATACACACAATACCCAATTATGTTTTTACAAATGTTAACAAAGCTGAAATGTCTTGAGTCAATAAGTATTTAACCTCTTTGCTATGGCAAGCCTAAATAAGTTCAGTATTACTGTATGTAAATGAAATATTTCTGTATTTTATTTTCAATACATTTGGCATTATGGGTTATTGTGTGTAGATGGGCGAGAAAAAAAAATATCCATTTTGAATTCAGGCTGCAACACAACAAAATGTGGAAAAAGTCAAGGTGTATACTTACTTTATATTATGCTCGCAAAATACTTTGGAACAGATGTCCCCCCCAAAAATTGTGGGGGGAACCCTGCTGTAAGGCCTTGGTGTCAAACTACATTCCTGGAAGGCCGTTTGTCTGCTGGCTTTTGTTATTTCCTTTCGATCTATGTCCAATTAAGACCTAGAAAGCCAGGTGATGAGGAGTTCCAAACTAATCAATTACCTAAATGTATCAATCAAGTACAAGAGAGGAGTGAAAACCTGCAGACACTCTGCCCTCAAGGACCGGAGTTTGACACATGTGCTCTAAGTTCTCAGGGCCATGAGAGAAACATAAAGGATCGAACAGGTAAACTAGAAGATATTCAACTTAATTGTTAAAACAGATTTAATTCCCCTCTGAAATTGACAGGTGGTAATGTCCAAACTATGTGATCAATACTTGATAACATGAAGTGACGAAATGTTGTATCTGTATTTGTGTTTTGTAGCTTGTAAATTGTTTGTGACAGTTTATAAATGGTGTAGTGTATAACAGTGATATACTGTATATCAATCCCTGTCTCTGTCCTTTACACCCATCCTTCTCTCCCTCTCCATCTCTCTGTCCTTTACACCCATCCTTCTCTCCCTCTCCATCTCTCTGTCCTTTACACCCATCCTTCTCTCCCTCTCCATCTCTCTGTCCTTTACACCCATCCTTCTCTCCCTCTCCATCTCTCTGTCCTTTACACCCATCCTTCTCTCCCTCTCCATCTCTCTGTCCTTTACACCCATCCTTCTCTCCCTCTCCATCTCTCTGTCCTTTACACCCATCCTTCTCTCCCTCTCCATCTCTCTGTCCTTTACACCCATCCTTCTCTCCCTCTCCATCTCTCTGTCCTTTACACCCATCCTTCTCTCCCTCTCCATCTCTCTGTCCTTTACACCCATCCTTCTCTCCCTCTCCATCTCTCTGTCCTTTACACCCATCCTTCTCTCCCTCTCCATCTCTCTGTCCTTTACACCCATCCTTCTCTCCCTCTCCATCTCTCTGTCCTTTACACCCATCCTTCTCTCCCTCTCCATCTCTCTGTCCTTTACACCCATCCTTCTCTCCCTCTCCATCTCTCTGTCCTTTACACCCATCCTTCTCTCCCTCTCCATCTCTCTGTCCTTTACACCCATCCTTCTCTCCCTCTCCATCTCTCTGTCCTTTACACCCATCCTTCTCTCCCTCTCCATCTCTCTGTCCTTTACACCCATCCTTCTCTCCCTCTCCATCTCTCTGTCCTTTACACCCATCCTTCTCTCCCTCTCCATCTCTCTGTCCTTTACACCCATCCTTCTCTCCCTCTCCATCTCTCTGTCCTTTACACCCATCCTTCTCTCCCTCTCCATCTCTCTGTCCTTTACACCCATCCTTCTCTCCCTCTCCATCTCTCTGTCCTTTACACCCATCCTTCTCTCCCTCTCCATCTCTCTGTCCTTTACACCCATCCTTCTCTCCCTCTCCATCTCTCTGTCCTTTACACCCATCCTTCTCTCCCTCTCCATCTCTCTGTCCTTTCCACCCCTCCTTTTTTCCCTCTCCATCTCTCTGTCCTCTCTCCCAGGTGCCGGGAGTAGCCTGCACCAGAAATGCTCCACAGCCAAACATCGCATTATCTCCCCCAAATTAGAAGCAAAGACAGGGACAGGGGATGGGACAGGGACAGGGTCTGGGACAGGGGCTGGGACAGGGTCTGGGACAGAGGTGCAGAACAGTGATGTGTCTGAGGGGCAGACAGAGCCCAGTCCTGGAGTTGGGGCCAGGAGCAGAGGAGGGGGGGAGAGGAAGAATGGTAGGCTGCCCAAACCCTCCCTGCTTCCCCAGAGCAGCATGGAAGTCTCCTCCACATCCACCAATCAGGTGGAGGTTCCCGACACCACACAGAGCTCCCCACTGTCAATCACCAGCGACATTACTGCAGACAGTCCCGCCCTCGGCCTGGCCAGCAGCCTATCACAGAGCTCTGCTGCCGTGTTCATGTCCGAGGTTGCCACGGTAACAGGGGATTCCGTGTACACCACAGAACACGCCCACCTGATTGGCTCCACCCATGACGCCACCACCACTGGGATTCTACTGGCTGTTGCCCCGGACACCCAGCGCTTTGAGTTCCCTGGCGGGGTGGGGTTAGCAGAGGAAGGGGGGGAGTTGGTCCTCTCCAGCAGTCTGGATGCCGGAGGTTCTGGAGTCAACCTTCTTGAGACCAGCATGAACTTTGACCCAGACTGCTTCCTCAACAACCCCAAGCAGGGCCAGACATACGGGGGAGGAGGGGGTAAGGCCGAGGGAGGTAGCTGTAATGGTGAGGGGGTGCTCCGCTGCTCTCCACAGTCACTAACGGCTAACGGCTATGTATTCAACGCCACGCTCGTAAACATCAAGACCGAAGATACTCCCCTGGAACAGCCGCTGGATAATCAGAGCGGGTATGCTGGCGAGGGGACGGGCCTGAGCCCTAGCACCACACTGGAGCAAATGGACTTCAGTGCTGTGATGTCATCAGCCTGCGCCCAGAGCTTGGCACAGCAGATACACCAACACTCCCCCAGTCTCTTCTTGCAGGCCTCCCCTAAGACCCCCCTCGCCCAGGCCACCCAGCCCCAGATCTGTGCCTCTGAGACGGGCCAGGACTCAGGCGAGACCCAGGCTTATCTGGGCCTACCTACTATACCACAGACTGACTCTCCAGGCACCAACGGAGACCCTCACACATACCTCCACCAACCCTCACCAGACCAACATGGCCACAGTGAGGAAAGCAGCCAGGGGGGTCTAGTGGGGCTGGGTAGCTTTCCTGTAAGGGGGCAGGAGATGCGAAAAGACCAGCTGAGCACCAGAGGACCTGGGAAGGTGACGTCCCCAGAGAAAGAGACACAGAAGAGGGCAGAGTTACTCCTCAATCCTGGGGAACAACATGAGGCCTACAGAAACAACACTGGTGTTGGGAGAGGTGGAGAGCACTACCTACAGCCAACAACCAAGAGTGGGGGAGTAGAGGGAGGACAAGAAATAGGAGATAAATATATTTTCAGTAACGGGGTCAGGGATGCAGGAGTTAACAGCTCAGTGGTGGACAGTCCTCAGTCTCTAGCTGGAGCAGCCATGGAGGGGGGGTTGTACAGCTCTACTCTTCCCCAGCCGGGTGTAGGGGAGGCTGGGGGAGCTGAGGGGGCAGGCGGGGGCATCAGCCTGGAAGGCTTTGAGGCATCGTTTGGGAACCAGTTCTCTGACCTCATCAATGACTTCATCTCTGTGGAGGGGGGTGGAGGGGGGGCGGTGGCCGGGACAGGAGGCAGTGCACTCTACACCCCTGCTCTGATGCCCCAGGAGGAGGTTGGAGAGGGCCAGGAGGCAGGAGCAGCCCCCATTCAGGGTTCAGAGGTGGAGCAGGGAACTCTGAGATTGCTGCCGGAGACGGGGAGGCTGTTTGGGGTGACGGACTACTCCCCCGAGTGGTCTTATCCAGAGGTGAGTCACTAGTACCTAACCCTTAACCCCTGACCTCTTACCTCTCGAAGCCCAACTTCCTATTCCCTAGCTTCTGAATGGATATATCACCCAAAGTAGATACATAGACATAGGAAGTAGTGTATCGATTACACTAGTATACATGAACTATCAGCAACTGTCACCTAAACCATATAACTCATAAGGCCAACGTCTGTCTGTACGCAGTAAGAGTCTGACGTAGATCCTCTGAGACATTAATAACCTGAGACACACACACACGGTCTGTGGCTCAGCATTGATGTCAGTGCCCAGTGGCAAGTGGGTCAGACTGAGACTATGGAGACACTAAGAAAGAGAACATACAGAGTGGCGTCATCCCCTTGGACGCTTTGACACACACACATCACTGAATGTGACTGTGTGTCTTTGTTTCAGGGTGGGGTGAAGGTGTTGATAACAGGTCCCTGGCTGGAGGCCAGCAGAGAGTACAGCTGTCTGTTTGATCACATCAGTGTCCCAGCTGCTCTCATACAGCCAGGAGTACTGCGCTGCTACTGCCCTGGTAACACACACACACACACACACACACACACACACACACACACACACACACAGAGACAGAGACATGCATACACTCAGCAATTTACTTTCTCATGCACACACTCTATTACTAATCCCAACCCGTGTGTGTGTGTGTGTGTGTGTGTGTGTGTGTGTGTGTGTGTGTGTGTGTGTGTGTGTGTGTGTGTGTGTGTGTGTGTGTGTGTGTGTGTGTGTGTGTGTGTGTGTGTGTGTGTGTGTGTGTGTGTGTGTGGGGGGCTTAGCCCATGAAACCGGTCTGGTGATGCTGCAGGTGGCTATGGGTGGGGATGTGATCTCTTCCTCTGTGGTGTTTGAGTATAAAGCTCGAGACTTGCCCGCCCTGCCCTCCTCACAACACGACTGGTTGTCCCTGGACGGTAAGTCAGTGTGTGTGTGTGTGTGTGTGTGTGTGTGTGTGTGTGTGTGTGTGTGTGTGTGTGTGTGTGTGTGTGTGTGTGTGTGTGTGTGTGTGTGTGTGTGGGCGTGCGTGCGTGCGTGCGTGCGTGCGTGCGTGCGTGCGTGCGTGCGTGCGTGCGTGCGTGCGTGCGTGCGTGCGTGCGTGCGTGTATACCATCCTGCATCCCACTGCTGGCTTGTCTCTGAAGTTAAGCAGGGTTGGTCCTGGTCAGTCCCTGGATGGGAGACCAGATTCTGCTGGAAGTGGTATTGGAGGCACTCTTCCTCTGGTCCCCCAAAAAATATCCCAATTCCCCAAGGCAATGATTGGGGACATTGCCCTGTGTAATGTGCAGTCTTTCAGATGGGATGTTAAAGGGGTGTCCTGACTCTCTGTGGTCACTAAAGATCCCATGGCACTTATTGTAAGAGTAGGGATGTTAACCCTGGTATCCTGGCTAGGGTGTCCACCCCTGGTGCTCAGAATGACTGAAATCACATGTAGATTATGGTCATTCATCCAGAACATGCAACTCCTGTAATGAAGTAGCCAATACAATGTAATTTGCCTAAATGCAATTTGCAGGAAAACACCATTCTAAACAGTGCATCTGATGCAAGTGGTTCCATGTGTGACAGAGATGAACATTTCTGTTAGATTCCCCTCTTTCTAAGTTTCTAAAGATGTGACAACTAGGATGGGTTGATAATATGACCAGGATTGTGCCTTTGGCTTCTGGACAACAAAAGAAAGTTGATATGAAAACCAATGGAACAGGAGAGAAATGCTAGTTTCAATGGCATATGGAAGTCTTTCTAAAATAATTTCCTCCATGTAAGACATGCCTCATAATTTGAAGTAAAACATTCAGGTTTCAAACAATTAAGTATATGCTTTCAAAATGCATACTGCCTCCGGCTCACATTGCAAAGTGGTAGAGGACGTGCTGATAGCCTTCCTAACTTTGTATATTCACTTGAATGGCGAATAGGAAGCGTGCTTCAATTATCAGTTGAGAAATAAAAATAGTAGCTCTTTTTAATTGTGGCCATCAAAACTATTTTCAACACGCGATTGCATATAGAATTGTTGCGCAATGACTGGGCTTATAAAAGCACATTTCACTCCAGTAGCATCGAGCTGAAGATCTACAGCAGCTCTAGCGCTGTCTGACCAGCTAACGGAAACCCTGGTGCGCTCTTTACGTGCATACGTGCCGCTCTATGACGGATGTTATGATGTCTTATGTAGCTGTGATGAAGGCTTCATGAATGCATACATGGGGGGGTTACAGAATCCTCTTCTCAGATGCTAGTACCAAGCGTGAAACAGAGTGTTTAGACAATTTACTGTTTTAAATCAAATCAAATTTTATTGGTCACATACACACATTTAGCAGATGTTATTGCGGGCGTAGCAAAATGCTTGTGTTTCTAGCTCCAACAGTGCAGTAATATTTAACATTACACACAAATATAAAAGTAAAAGAATGGAATGAAGAAACATAAATATTAGGATGAGCAATGTCGGAGTGGCATTGACTAAAATACAGTACAATAGAATACAGTATATACTTATGAAATGAGTAAAGCAGTGTGTAAATTATTAAAGTGACCAGTGATTCCATGTCTACAGTATGTATATAAGGCAGCAGCCTATAAGGTGCAGAGTTGAGTAACCGGGTGGTAGCCGTCTAGTGATGTAATATATTTCTACAGATTTGGGTTCCTGCATGTAATATAGCATTTTTGGTGTGTTGCTGATCATGCCATAGGTTTGATGGGAGATTCGCCCATGTTGTATGGGGGCCTGGATTTACACGTCACATAGGGGCCAGGAATAGGGACAAGCGGTGTTTTGGGACCGGATACACTCTCTTACAATCTCTCTCTGAGTGACTGTTGAGTCGGAAAGTGTGGGTTCCACATAATGACAGAAAATGTAGAGGCCTGTTTCAGCACCATGGACACCACCACTAGTCTAGAGCCACTGGCTGGAAAAATGTCATTATTTTCCAAAGGCGAGACATTCTACTACTATGCCTGATGGGACTTGTTAATTTAAGCTTGAAATACAGTACCAGCCGAAAGTTTGGACACACCTACTCGTTCAAGGGTTTTTCTTTATTTTTACTATTTTCTACATTGTAGAATAATAGTGAAGACATCAAAACTATGAAATAACACATATGGAATCATGTAGTAACCAAAAAAGTGTTCAATCAAAATATATTTTAGATTTTAGATTCTTCAAATTAGCCACCCTTTGCCTTGATGACAGCTTTCCACACTCTTGGCATTCTGGCAACCAGCTTCACCTGGAATGATTTTCCAACAGTCTTGAAGGAGTTCCCACATGTGCTGAGCACTTGTTGGCTGCTTTTCCTTCACTCTGCGGTCCAACTCATGCCAAACTTTCTCAATTGGGTTGAGGTCGGGTGATTGTGGAGGCAAGGTCATCTGATGCAGCACTCCATCCCTCTCCTTCTTGGTCAAATAGTCCTTACACAGCCTGGAGGTGTGTTGGGTCATTGTCCTTTTGAAAAACAAATGATAGTCCCACTAGGCGCAAACCAGATGGTTGTGGTAGCCATGCTGGTTAAGTGTGCCTTGAACTCTAAATAAATCACTGACAGTGCCCCCAGCAAAGCACCCCCACACCATCACACCTCCTCCTCCATGCCTCATGGTGGGAACCACACATGCAGAGATCATCCGTTCACCTACTCTGCATCTCACAAAGACACGGCAGTTGGAACCAAAAATCTCAAATTTGGACTCATCAGACCAAAGGATAGATTTCCACTGGTCTAATGTCCATTGCTCGTGTTTCTTGGCCCAAGCAAGTCTCTTTTTCTTATTGGTGTCCTTTAGTAGTGGTTTCTTTGCAGCAATTCGACCATGTAGGCCTGATTCACACAGTCTCCTCTAAACAGTTGATGTTGAGATATGTCTGTTACTTGAACTCTGTGAAGCAATTATTTGGGCTGTAATTTCTGAAGCTGGTAACTCTAATGAACTTATCCCCTGCAGCAGAGGTAACTCTGGGTCTTCCTTTCCTGTGACGGTCTTCATGAGAGCCAGTTTCATCATAGCGCTTGATGGTTTTTGAAACTGCACTTGAAGAAACTTTCAAAGTTCTTGGCATTTTCTGGATTGACTGACCTTCATGTCTTAAAGTAATGATGGACTGTTTTTTCTCTTTACTTATTTGAGCTTTTCTTGACATAATATAGACTTGGTCTTTTACCAAATAGGGCTATCTTCTGTATACCCCCCGCCTTGTCACAACACAACTGATTAGCTCAAACACATTAAGAAGGAAATAAATTCCATAAATGTACTTTTAACAAAGCTCACCTGTTAATTGAAATGCTTTCCAGGTGACTACCTCATGAAGCTGGTTGAGAGAATGCCAAGAGTGTGCAAAGCTGTCAAGGCAAAGGGTGGCTACTTTGAAGAATCTCAAATATAAAATATATTTTGATTTGTTTAACACTTTTGGTTACTACATGATTCATATGTGTTATTGCATAGTTTTGATGTCTTCACTATTATTTTACAATGAAGAAAATAGTAAAAATAAAGAAAAACCCTGGAATGAGTAGGTGTGTCCAACCTTTATACTGCAGCCTCCAGGGAACCTTAGTGTGGGGGACATACTATACCTGTGTATAATTGCTGTCATGTAAACTGAAATGAAGTTTTTAAACACCTGTTGGTCATAGGTTTAAGACCCTTGTTTTATGTGATTGCTGTGTGTTTGGTTGTTTTTCACCATGTACAACATGAAGACAACATCCTGCCAATTATTGAATGGCAATAAGGTTTCCTGACTGTAAGAACCTCTAAGTAGTTACATTTTGTTTGCTACTCAATTTTCCCTCTCACACAAACATTCACTCTTGCAAACACGAGTCTGTGCAACAAGGTGCTGTAATTCTTCAATGCCTGTATAGTTCAGGGGCGTGTGTTTCATCTCATTCGCTCCAGTCTGTGATAGATACGCTATTGTGGCCTGTGCTATCGCCCGCAATGCAGAGAGAGACAGCGAGCGAGCAAGAGAGAAAGAGCGAGAGAGAGATGGGGGAGGGGCAGTGCGGCAATGCGTCTACAGAAAGACGCACTGCTGCGGTCCACATAAAGAGAACACTCGCATAATGTTTTGATGCGTTGACGGTCTGTTTTATTGCAGCTAAATGTAAACCGCAATGGGTGTTCATGTGAGGTTCCGCTCACATAGGATACACAAAGCGGAATAGCAATAGATTTTAGAGCGTTTTAGAGCGCTGGAGGTGGGATTAATAGACCAGCCATCTGTGCATAGTCGCTCCCAGCATAATCTCGACAGACTGACCGAATGAGAGAGAGGCGTAGCCTCGGCAGCCTAGTTTAAGCCTGTTTCAGTGGTCGGTCGCCCCATATTGAGGCTCGTTGTCATAAACTAGCCTACCAAAACTGTACAATGCACCAAAGAGATCAAATAGCCGAATGATAAAGCACGGCTACCCAGGAATATTTGCATTAGCCTACTCACGCCTGCTTGAATTCACTATCGTCTCTCCACTGTGCCTTTGTTTGAAAAGCGGGCAGTCAAGTTATTCTACTGTCTCTGACTCTTGCGATTCGTTTATTTTTCTCCCACCGATGATGACCGAGACACCGGTAGCTCGTGGAACTCCCCATGGTTAGATTTAACCCCGGCGTCTGTTTCCCTGCGGCGCAATTAGAATGAACGTCTGCCCTGTTTACGCACCTATCACGGTTTTAGGGGAGAGAAACGGCGCGAAATGGGAGGGGAGAGAAGAGACTCTCTCTCTCGGCTCTTCCACTTTGTTCTATTGATGTTGCATGGTAGCAAGCGTCGCACACCTCAAACTAAAAGGGAACTGTAAAACAGAAGAAGAAGGACAAAGAGAGCGTCAGAGAAACTATTTGAGCTTTCCGGTTAGTAGCCTTATCTATTATGTGAAAACGAGATAGAAAACAGAAAATAGACTTTTAGTTGTTGTCGGTGTTTTGTGCATTTACCTCGTAATTGGTGTTGAAAATGCAAGAGCCACAGAGTGTCTCGGAGGTCGCTGTTGAGTCTGGACTGGAGCCATTTAGAGGATTTTAGTTTATCCTATTATTCACTTTGGCTATCTGACTGTGGTGTTGATAGTAGGCTATGTCTGCCTATGCATGCTCGCATCATCTCGAATGTCGTTAGTTGTGTGTGTTTACATTGCTTTCATTGGTCATTGCCGATGATATACCTGGTAAAGGCTCATAGCCAACACAGTCCAGGTCAAATTCCCTCATCTTGCGGCACAGGTATTAAAACGTGTGTAAATGGCTAACCCCTGTATATTATGTTGTGTAACTTGGCTGGCCTGGTAGCACAATGACTAAGTAACTAAGTAACACGTGTGCTGTGGAAGAGCTGCTATTTCTTTCTCCTCTCTCTCTTGCGCTTTGTCTCTCTCTCTCTCCTTCTCTCTGAATAAATCAACCTCAAACAAAGGACTACAATAAGCCACTGTCCTGTGTAGCTCATATACCGTTTGGGGACTTCTGTAGCCTAGTCTATTAACTTTTCACAAAGGCATAGGCCTACATTTAGGGCAATGAACTATTATAACTTGTAAACTATAAGTGAGTGAATGGAACAGAGGGGAGTAGGCAACTAGCTGGTCTGAACCAAGTTGAAGTTGCATGAAGCGTGGTCCCACATTCTGATTTCAGCACCAAGAGAAGTGGACAGTGCCACGAGTTTTAGACTAGCTGTGAGTTGTGCTGAAAGCTTGTAGGTTGGTGAAAATAATTTCCTAATGTGACATTTCACAGTTTTTATTCTGGTTACTTTAACAAATATATAACAATTTAACAAATCCCAAGTCTGATGGGCAGGAACGGGCAGGAAGTGGGTCAAAACTTGGAACAGAATTGAACAGTTCTGGAAAACAAGCTTTTCTCTAATTAAACAGACCTCCCGCCATCCATAAATACCTGACTGAAAAAAACTAAAACATAGAAACAAGCATGTTGTCAGCAGTGGTCATGTCTCCACCGCCAAGTACTGTGTTGTCCTTGACATGCTGTTGTCACTGACATGCTGTGTGTGTGACTGGAAGTGCCCCTGAGGACCTCATAGAAGGGTAGGAACGGGGTGTAGCCTATGGAGTAGACGGGTAGGCTCCCTGTAGGAGGAACGCGACTGACACACATACAAACATATCTTGTGAGCAACACAAACATGGTTGGAGACTGAGACACACAAGTCTGTAGATACACACATGCAGAGACACACACACACACACACACACACACACACACACACACACACACACACACACACACACACACACACACACAGTTGGAGAGTCAAAGAGGGTCAGTGTAATTCCTGATTCCTCTGTGTCTGGTGAGAGATCAAGGTCCCACATGCAGCAGACTGATGCAACACCCACACAGATCGGAGTAATCCAGACAGACCCGCCTAGACATAGAACAGAGAAACTTCTAAATTCCCCCTAAAATTCAGTCCACCCAATGTGGTGGTATAACCAGCTGGTATTGAACCCAATATGTCTGGGTGACTACAGACCATGTTAGCCCACTGACCTTAAGGCATTTGTTTGGGAAGCTAACACAACATGTTGAGTTTGTTTTTCTGTTCATTCAGATGAGCTCTCTGTCGTGCGTAGCTGGCAGGCTATGCTCCACTCTGATTGGCTGTAGTAGTTGTGTTAAAGGGGAGGAGCTCTTATGTCACAGTTGTCGTCCCACCCTCTTCTCCTCCTCTGTGTGTGCCGCATCCTGAGAGAGAGAGAGAGAGAGAGAGAGAGAGAGAGAGACGGAGATGGAGAGGGAGAGGGAGAAAGAGAGACCATCAGGTGGGGATGACATAATCTGCACTGCAGCAACACTGCAGTAGCATTTGAACAAAGACGCGCGCAAGCACACACACACACAGTGCAAGTACACACTCCTGTTCTCTATCACATAGATACAAACATTGACTATTGTTGACTTGCCCCCAGGTCTAATTTGTTTTTAAGGTTTATCTCTGTAGAGAGAGAGCTTGATGTTTCGCCCTGTAAACTCTGTTTTCTCTTACTGTATGGGAATCTGCTATAGGGACAATGTACACATTATGAATAGAGTAATGCACATCTCACCTCAACCAGTCATCTCTGCCTGTCCCACTTTTATCCAATCACAGTGTGTCCCTCCTTTGTTTCCATAGATACCCAGTTCAGGATGTCCATTCTGGAGCGTCTGGAGCAGATGGAACAGAGGATGGCTGAGATAACCAATCACCATCAGACCTCCGAAACCACGGCAGCCACGGGGGGAGTTGGAGGAGCAGGAGGCACTGACCACCAGTCCCAGGTAACTCAGTGGAGTGGTTCATTGATTGGTTGGTTGATTGGCTAGTTAATTGTTTGATTGTTTTATTGATTGATTGCTTTTTACCCCTCCCTCTCTCTCCAGCTCTCCCCAGCCGAGGGTTCATTTGAGGGCCGTGTGGTGGTGGTGTGTGAGAAGATGATGACCCGCCCCTGTTGGGTTTCCTCCAATCAGCTGATCCACAGCCGGAGTTCCCGGGGCATGACCCTGCTGCACCTGGCCGCAGCTCAGGGATACGCAGGGTTAATACAGACTCTCATCCGCTGGCGGTGAGAATCCACACACACACACACACACACACACACACACACACACACACACACACACACACACACACACACACACAGGTACATTAAGATATGGTTCTAAACGTGCTCCTCTGTTCCTCAGCACTAAGCATGCAGACAGCATAGATCTGGAATTAGAGGTGGACCCGCTCAATGTCGACCACTTCTCCTGCACCCCACTGGTAAGAGATTGTGTTTGTGATGTAATGTGAATGTATGTTCTGTCTATATTTATTTAATGCTGTGTGTATATGACGTGTTTTGTCTCCACCCGATAGATGTGGGCCTGTGCTCTGGGTCATACAGAAGCAGCGCTGGTTCTGTACCAGTGGGACCCCAGAGCTTTGGCCATCCCTGATTCACTGGGCCGCCTGCCACTCAGTATTGCACGCTCACGGGGACACACTCGCTTGGCCGAGCTACTGGAGCAGCTGCAACAGACTCCTCCTACTCAGAGTCCACCCACTGACACCTGGATGGACAGGTGGAGCAGCGAATCGGAGCCCAGTGGACATAGGGAAAGCCCCGCCCCCAGCTCTAACCCAGGTGAGAGAGGTTACCTTGGTTACATTGGGGTATTTAACCCTGAGGGCCGCAGTTTCATGTGTGATATCATGCTCTGTCTCTCCAGACCTAAGGAGAACCAGGACAGAACCACAACAGAGCACCCAGAACCACAGCCAGAGTCAGAGCTGGGCTCACCAGGGCCAACCCCAGTTGCAGGGCCAACACCGGGGGCCACCGGACAACCAGGGAGACCTCCCACCAGCCAAGAGACTCAAACTCAACCCTGAGTCCCAGCAACAGCCAGTCACCCCCCCACGCTCTCAACTACCCAACCTCAGCCCCCTAAATACTCACCCCCCCAGACCCAGCTCTAACTCCCCAAATCCCCACTTCCCCAGCCCACCTCTGCAGGGCAGGTTAGGGGGGTCAGGGGGTGGCAGTAGGTATAGCTTGAGGCAGGCTCTTGGGAGGCGGAGTTTGGCCAGGAGGATTCTGGGAAAGGAGAGACTGGCCAATCATTTGCGTCAGAGGGGCGTATCCACCAGGGGGGAGGAGCCAGAACTGCTGACCTATCAGGAGAACAGTGAAGACCTGCAGGTAGGAGGAGCTTAGGCTAGTTGGACCAATAACTCCACTCAAGCCTCCACTTTGACTTCATGCAAGCACTTATGTGTGTGTGTGTGTTGCAGATGAACATGATGATGCTGGCAGAACACATCATGGAGGCCACTCCTGACAGGATCAAACAGGAGGGTTTTGTTGCCACGGAGACTGAGACGTCGCCACCGGAGACCGTTGGGGTCAGCGGTGATGTCAGCTGGTTGGCTAGTTACATTGGTGACGTGGAGCGGTGAGTCCAGAAAACTCCTATCTCTATATCTCCTATCTCTATATCTCCTATCTCTATATCTCTTATCTCTATATCTCCTATCTCTATATGATACTGTCATATTGTATCGATATAGTGTATATTACTGCCTGCACTCTCCCTCATACTGCTTCTGGTGCTTTTCCTCCAGGTTTCTATACTCCAGGCCCCAGATGCCCACCCCAAACCCCATACCAAGCCCCCTGTCTGGGCCTGAGGATCAGGAAAGTCCCCTGGCTCCGCAAGGCCTGCCCTCCCCGGCTGACTGGAGCTCCTTCCTGCATGCGTCACTCAGTGGAGAGGGCCCAGACACCAACCCTGCCCACCTCACACTGACAGAGGCAGAGCAAAGAGAACTGTACGAGGCTGCAAGACACGCCCACCACACCCTCAGAAAGTACAAGGTATTGATAATAACTCTCAAAAATCACTCAAAGCACTACAAAATACAACAGAAGGGTCAAGTAGAAGAAGACTTTATTTGGGGTTAAAAGTTCTCCCTGCCAGGTCCCTGGCTCCACAGGTTGAAGGGTGAATGGGTGGATGTCTGGAGTAGTATTGTCTGGATGTGTGTGATTGACCCTGCATGGGGAGTTTAAGCAGAGCATGGCCTGGATAGAAAAAACAACTGCACTGCATTCTCTCTCTCTCTCTCTCTCTCTCTCTCTCAAGAGGATACACTGCAACAACTGTATGATCTAGAATCCAGTGTTGTGAAGTTTGGGGTCAACCATCTGTGGCTCGCATGCCCACTCCTGGTCTCTCCCCTGTGGTTGCCATGCCAACTCACCCTTCCCTCCCTCCTTCCTCTAGGGCCGGCCAATCCAGGAGCAACGTAAAGAGACCGTAGCAGTGGTCCAGCGCTGCTATAAGAAATACAAACAGGTACAGTAAGACTTTCAATCACAGATCAATCAGAAGAACATATCAGCCCTGCTACTGAAACCAATGACCAATCAGCATCAGTCAGCTCAGCCATTAGTCAGGACAGCTAGAACACAGCAGCTGACATACCTTCTACTCTATGTCTAGTCTGGTCCACTATGACTGGATGTGTCCACAATATGTCCTTCATACTCTCTCTCTTTCTCTCTCACCCCCTCTCTCCATCTCTCTCAAGCTGTCATGGATAGCCTTGAAGGTAGTGTGGCACACTCTCTCTCAATCTCTCTGTCTTTATTCTATAACACATTGTTTGAATGTACATTACGTTTGTACTATTTCCCTGACCAGTCTAATGTAATATCTCTATCAGTATGCACTTTATAAGAGGATGACGCTGGCAGCCATTTTGATCCAGAGCCGCTTCCGCAGTTTCCACGAACAGAGGAAGTTCCAGCAGAGCCGGCGAGCAGCAGTACTGATCCAGCAATACTACCGCAGCTACAGACACTCTCTCAGGTACACACATGGCACGCACATAGGTCGTTATCAATACAGCATCACAATAAGGTGCACATAGGTCGTTATCAATACAGCATCACAATAAGGTGCACATAGGTCGTTATCAATACAGCATCACAATAAGGTGCACATAGGTCGTTATCAATACAGCATCACAATAAGGTGCACATAGGTCGTTATCAATACAGCATCACAATAAGGTGCAGAACGTTTGATTTGCCTGCTGGGGCGCGAGGAGACCCCCATTGCCGCTGCGTGTCGTTTTTAAGGGATTGTTAAATACATGTTATAACTATTTGGTTTTAATATCATCACCTCTTGAAGAGCATATTCAGAACTACGCATTTACAATTATGCCACATTTATCTCTATCATCAGAGTTATACAGCCAGTAACTGCCTGCTTTCATGATCAGTAAACATCAATTGATCATGTCATTTCAGATACGTGAGAGTAGCCTCAGGATTTCTCTTTATATTGGCCACCATTAATTGGATATTTGAGTGATATAACGTAATAGTGAACTATACCTGACCAGTATGAGTGGTTTAGGTTAATTTCCCATCCTTTGTGGGGTCTACCTGTCAAGCAGCAGAAGGATGCATTTGCCAAAGTATTGTTTGATAATGTTTACTTTGCAAGATACCAGTAGAAACTTTGTACAGTTGGCTAAACATAGTGGTAAGTAGACCTAATGTACTTTTTTATCCAACCAATGTGGACCTACCTAGCAAAGTTAGCTAACATTATCCCCTTTTCAACATTGTTTTTCTGAGTGTTTAATCACGATTGCTGCTGACAGACATGATAGGTTACAGTGATTGATGGACAACGTCAAAGTGGCTAGCTAGCTAACAACAGATCGCGTCAATATGACTAGTTAACAAGCAACTTCCAGGGCTTAAACTAGATGGCTATATCCAAATATAGTTTGATTTGCTTGTCATCTATTGTGGTGGTGACAGAAGTCTGACTGACAACTTTACCAGGACGATGACTTGTCAACCTCTTTCCAAAAGCCTAATCTCTGATGACGCAAGCTAAATGACACATGTTTTACATGCCAAATGGATAGGCTACCCTCACGTATCTTGACATTTTACTGATCATGAAAGCAGGCAGTTACTGGCTGTATAACTCTGATGATAGAGATAAATGTGGCATAATTGTAAATGCGTAGTTCTGAATATGCTCTTCAAGAGGTGATGATATTAAAACCAAATAGTTATAACATGTATTTAACAATCCCTTAAAAACGACACGCAGCGGCAATGGGGGTCTCCTCGCGCCCCAGCAGGCAAATCGAACCCTCTGCAACTTATTGTGACATTTTATTGATTCCCACCTATACACACAAACAGACATGCACACACACACACACCCTAACTGTGCTGTGTGGTTGTCATCATGCAGCAGTCTCCTCACTAAGAGACAGAACCAGGCTGCCCGTAAGATCCTGAGGTTCCTGCTCAGATGCCGCCACAGGTACTAACACACACAGTCTCCTTCCTACTCCAGACCAGCTGTCACTACATCACCATGATGGAGAGGATGCAGGTGTTGACCCTGTCTGTCCTCTCTAGCATGGCCGTGTGGTGACAGCCCCACCCCTCCTCTCCATACCCAGTGTGTGTGTGTGCTAATAGTTGGTGTTGTTTTGCTGTTTCTGTGAAGCCTCTTGATGGACCATAGACCAGTCAAACGGGTAAGTGAGCACCAGTAACTCAGTTTGGGCTTTTCTTACCCCCTCTTCTTACTCTCATTTCTTACTTTCTCCTCATACTCTCTCTTTTTCTCTCCTTTGCCCCTTCTCTCTCTCACTTTTCTCTCGCTCCCTCTCTCCATGTGGCTGATGCCTGTTTGCATGTCAGCTCTCTTGAGAGGGAGAGAGGGAACACTGGGTCAGTCCAAACCTCAAACATAAACACCTCTATCTGTCCCTCTAGTCCCTTTGCTTTCTCTCTCTTTCTATCTCTTCCTCGCTCTCCCTCTGTTCCTCTCTCTTTCTCTCTCTGAATATTGCTGAATGATGCTGGTATTTCTGCATGACTGACAGAGAGAGGGGGCAGGTCCTTCCGCTTTACTTCCAGGGACTGGGGCATGCTTTGAATGACATCACTTCCTCTGTGGGAGGGGCTTCTCTCTTGTTTGGCCTGCCAGTATCCTGCTATTATTTTTGGCTTGGTAGTTGTGGAGGGAGAGGGGGGGGAGAAGTGTGTGTGTGCGCGCTTGCCCGTGTGCGTGGGTGGGTGTGCGCGTGTGTGTGTGTGTATGAGGCCGCTCATCTTACAGTCATCTGAGAACTGTAACACAGAAAGTGGCTGGTGAACCAAAATAACTGTTTGTTGTCCCCAGTGCCACCCATCAGTGTGGTGTGAGTGTGTGTCTGACCTGGGGCTCTTCTCTCCTCTAGGGCAAGAGAGCAGAGAAAGGCCAGGGGTCCTGAGAGCCCACGACCCAGTCCAACACAGAGCCCCCTCATCCTGTGAGCTCCTCTACACCCTTCTCTTCCCTCTCCTCCTCTCCCTTCCTCCCTCGGTCTCACACAGGGGCAACTCTCTTTTCCTCCCTCTCCTCATACCACTCTCACAATGGGACTACTTCACAGTCCACACTCCTCTAATCCAAACAGGCTGCTAACACTCAAACAGGAGAATGAGGAGGGATACATGGCAACTATATCACTGAGACAACACAGAGACAACTCTCCTCTCTCTCTCTCCTCCCTCCTCTGCTCTGATGAACGTATGGACCTGGCTCTGGCCACAGCATCGCTTTGCTTTCCCCTTCCTCCAGATCACAGGGAGGAAACTACATTACCCTGCCTGGCATCTTTGCACTCTTCACAGATAGATCAATGTTTTCTACAAGAGCAGAAAAGAACAAGAGAAAAAGATCAGGATGCAGCTGAAGATGAACATTTTGTTATCGAAAGTGTTCGATACGGAGAATGGGATGATTGGTTTTCTCATATGGGCAACATTTGCATTGACATGCATAATCTATATTGGACCTGTTGTACTTGCTGTATAAATGATACATTTTAGGAAAGGAAAACATAAACCAAATATCACTCCCATATCCTGTATGCATGCACTGTTTTTCACTAGCTCTTCTCCTCCCATGGCTTTTATGGCAGTTGGCAAAGTCAATGTGATCACCACACTCTGATTGGCTGGCTAGACAGGTCAACCAGTCACCCAGTCCCCCAAAAGAGAAGTACTACACTTGAATGTAAGAAGAACATTAACAGATAGGGGTTTAGGTGTAAATAACAGTGTCTTAATTTGTTATATTGACTTGTCTATGAAGTCATTCTCTGAAGCAGCATTTTGCTAGCCTGATGTGTGAGTCTGTGTTTGTTGAATCTAATGCATGTGTTTGAGCTGTGAGCTCCTGCATGCGAACCAAACTTGTTTGTTTTGTATTTATGTGTAGTGGTGTCTCACTTCTGTCCTCATTGACTATCTCTACCCTGTGTTTATCATGTGCTCTATGTAAGGAAAATAACCTGGCTTTTCTGTTTTTATTTATGTATTATTTATCTCTTTTTTTATTTTGTCTTTTGTTAATTTTTCTTATTTACCTTGTTCTGTTTTTCATTTAATTTACAGTAAGAAAAGGGCATATTAGCCCGAGTCAGTTTTATCCCCCTATTGTGTGGTAATGTGTGGTAATATGTGACATATTCGGTTCAGATGGTTATCTGTCTCTGTCAATTTGTTCTTAACATGAACTTCAAAAAGCCACATATGGTTTTGAGGAGAGTGTCACATTGCATTGCCTTGACTTCTTATAGTCTGTGAGAAGTCCCTATACTTACTATACGCTAGCCCCTGTCTAGGACATGGGTCCCTATATTAGCCCTTATAGAGTTTAGCCCAACCCATATTTTTGACTATTTAGCGTCTCTGTACATAAAATGACGAGGTATGGGTATATATGGAGACCCTGGATCTTTTTCATGAGAAAAGACTGTATTTAAGAATATATATTATTTTACTTCTATAACAACAATATGAGCAGATAGAGACCCGGGTATACGGATAGAGACCCGGGTATACAGATAGAGACCCGGGTATACAGATAGAGACACGGGTATACAGGACAATTGTATTGTTTGTAAATAATGTAAATACTAACCATGGATCTATGTGCATGAGAAAATAAGACAAAGAAACGGGGCAAGAAAATCAACATACATTTTTTTGTGGCTATGGACTGTAAGAGGATTTGAACTACTTCACTTTACAAGTGTTTGATATAAGTGTTATTGAAGAACATTTTGCTAACGCATGACATTGATGAAATCTTAGGTTAAAACAAGTGATATAAAGAATAAGGGCAGAAAGCAAAATGTATACACATCATGCTTTTGATTTCAGGCTAGCAAGAATGAAATCATTTTGCTAGTGGTGCCAAGTATTATGAATTCTACTTTCCCCTAGGATTAGCGCAGGAGTTTTTCCTGACCATGTGGTCACTTGTTCAGGAAAAACTCCTGGTCCAGGAGGTAAAACATACACGTATTAAATATACTGTACACAGTCATCTCAAGCAACTGAAGGGTGGGAAAGCAAGGAGAACTTCATAATCGATTCTTGTAAAGTGTACACAGAATGAGTTCCTGTCAGGTGTCAAAACCAAACAAGCTGGTGATGTTACTGTTTCTGTTAGTGTGGTCCTCTGTGGCTCAGTTAGGAAGAGCGTTGTGCTGGCAATGCCAAGGTTGTTGGTTCATTTCCTGCAGGGATCACACACATACTCAAAATGTATGCCCTCACTGTACTAAGTTACTTTGGATAAAAGTGTCTGCTAAGGGGTATATACTTTTATGTTAATGCATTGCAGATTTGAAACTTTCATCTCTTAGCTTCAGACAGATGTTTTCCCCTACACATTCCTCAGCATGTAATTGCCAATAGTGTTACAATGAGGCATTTCCTTCCCTGGAGTGTCTTACAGATTTGCTTTGACTGATGATTATGACCAGTTTGGTTTAGAAAGTGCCTACTCATATACAGAACGTGCAAGCTAATATCAAGAACCCACTATATGTCTCCAAATGAGTTAACCCATTCCCTCTATAGTTTCCCAAATTGTGTGTGACGATTATTCTACACAGAAGATTGGCGCCCAGTCTTATTTTGAACTCTAATTTGTTAGTGATTCCTACACCTAAGTGTATATGCATTGAAAATATTCCATTGTTAAAAGACAGCGACAAGTTGGCTATAGCAGAAACAGACTGATACTAGTCCTGCTTTTGGTCCTCTCAGCAGATGATGTATTCTACTCCTCCTACCAGGGAGACACTGAGTAGTGGATCCCAGCATGGGATCATTTGGGTTGCTACATTATAACAAAATGTCCGTAGCTCTGATTTGCCCCCTACATGTATTTATTTGTGAGAAGTAAACATGGACAACGTTTCAATCCTCATAGGGATCTCAGTTAGGTTGCCAGGTCATGCCATATCTCTGACTGGGCTGGTTGATATATTATAGGCTAAATTCTGCATGGCACATTCACGCCCATTTTGCAGTAATGGCAGTACATGTAGGCCTAGACACTGTCATATAGATACCTTGGGTTAAATATGGCAGAGTCTTTAGTGAGACGTAGAGCACAAGAAACCCTCTTTCTGGAATTCAACTGCTGTATGGTCATTCTCAAGGTGCAAATATCTGTTTTGAACGTTGATAAAGTGTATTCTTCTGCATGGAAATTGCACGACATTTCACTTTATTTATCATCTGTTCAGTCCTGGCAGTAATGTTCTTCCAACGTTCTTCTATAAAAACATATCTTAGCTGGAGCTAACTTCACAGACAGAGACATGCACACGACTCACTCGGTCATCTCACAATCTCCAATCTCGCACACACATCACTCTCTCTTTTCTTTTTTCTCAGGGAGCAGTAACTCCCTCAGATTTAAACTCAGGGTTCTAGAATGGCTTGGGGGTGTGGAGTAGGCCCTGTGTGTGTGTGTGTGTGTGTTAATCAGCCAATTGTGATTAGGCTATACCTCCTCTTTCATGAGATGACAGTGGCGATGACCCCACCGAGAGGTGGCAGACTGAGCTCTTGTTCACAGGGAGTTGGCCTGAGATGGGTGCCACACACATCATCCCATCTATAAAGGACTTCCACTTCCAAACACCTGAGACACAACATATAACATATATAATACAAACATTCAAATATATGTAGAGCCTCACAAAGAAGACAATAATATCCTCTCTAGGGCCTGGAGTGGTTTTCCTGACCAGGAAAAACTCTGGGCATAGTCTTTATGGCCCAGGAATTATTCATGTTGGAAAGGCTCTCCAGCTTATCGCTGTTTCACTCTGTAGTCAACTCTTGAATGCGCTTAATCATTTTATACCCTGGCCTGGAACTGTGCCCTCCAACCACATCACAGCTACACTAACAGAAACACAGAGAGGGGCTGCTGTTTAAAGGGGGTGAATTCACACTGGATAAGGCTTTCCACTGAAACACACAGAGCAATAAACAAACATATATACATTTTCTAAATGAGGATCTGTAAATTTAAGTAAGCGTAGAGATCAGTTTGTAGAGAAAAACATAAGCTATGTCACAGGCAACTTTGACTTCCTCTAAGGAAACTGGGCCACATTCAGTAGCCGAACGTTGCAGATAGAAATTCTATGAATATAGCTGACGTGATTCCTTATTCTACATGTCAGAGAGGCATGTTTGTTCTACATGCCATATTTCTATCTGAACATAACAAAACTCTGTGTCCTGCCGAATTCGCTCCCGGGCAAGCTGCACAGAGGTGACCTCTGACCCAGAGGTTAAAGGTCAAATAAGAGATAAATTATGAAATACAGGCCGTAGTTATAACGGGCTATGGGCTAACATCACTCTGCATGTTTAAATAGTGCTAGCTAGACTTCTCCCTCTCTTTCTCTTTTCCTCTCTCATCCCTAGCTTTGTTCCCTCCTATTTTGTGTTCTTCATGCCCCCTCTCTCTCTTTATCTCTCTCTCTTTCTACCTCTTTCCCTCTTTTGTAAGTGAATTTTTTATAATGTGCATGTATACGCATCAATAAATAGTTGAATATGTTTTTAAAAATAATCTTCTGCTGCTGAGGCCATGCAAAGTGTTTTGAATTGCCCTTATATGTGGAAAATGTATTTTGAATGCTTTACATAATTTCTGCTGTAAAATGAAATCTGAGTAAAAAGAAAATTTGCACTTTACTGTAATGGTCTGATGATTATTTTATTGTCAGTGTGATTGTACGACATTTAAAAGAAACTGGGCTACAAATTGTTTATCATATCTATGCTACATTTTTGTATTTGTAGTATTTCCAGAAATACTTCAGAAAATTAAGCCTCTGGTAATTCTGTCCATGGGCCTATAATGAAGTAAGTTGAGGCATTGAAGAAACTTTATTTCCTTGTTGAATAATGATTTCATTTAAAATAACTGTCTAGTGAAAATCTCACTTTTAAAAGCTCTTAGGGTTCGATTCAATCCGTATTGCGGAGGTTCAGCGTTACAACGTGATTGAAATGTAAAGGCAATGTTCCCGCATTAGCAGAGACTGCATTCACGATATTCACTGCATATGTTGGCTTTAAATTTCTATGGTGCAATCTGTAATGCTTCAGCGAAACAGATTGAATCAAGCCCTTAATCTGTTAACTCATACCCAAATAATGTTGTTGACTCATCCTGTACTTGAAGTTGTGGCCAAAGCATACATTTTAGAAGGAAAAAAAACACTTTAAAAAACCCTATCTCAAACTTTCATCTCAAACAGCTTGCTATTTCCTGATAGAGGATGACGTCATGTTTATGACCAAGATGTCTCACTGGCTCATTGGCTGTTTACTTGTCATTAATATTTTTATTAACCACTATATGCCCACAACATTCTGTCACAGAGTTTATAAACCCTGAGGTACAACATCACAAAGCTTGCGACGCAGACCAAGCAGACCAGGTTTGAGAAGTCAATGAGAGAAGTGAATTTTCTCGAAATCTCAAAGCACAACCTAGATTCGAGACCAATATCTTAAGTAGTTGAACATGTTATTACTCCAACCCCGTGAAAGTAACTAACTGACACATTTTCATTTTCGTCAAAAACAACTTTATATCGAAGGAGTGCCTTTGATTTGACGGCCTGCATGTGCTCAGTTTGCGCAAGACAACCGTTAGACCCGATGACAGGTTTCTACGCATGAACTTAGCTAGCCAACGACATCACCTACAAGCGTGATCGGTGACTGGAGAAGCAGTTTCTGCCTATCTTTACAATGTACTGTCTTTGATTCTGTTGTTGGGGTATGCCCACACCATTCAAACACTGAAAAGCTGCTTTTTAACATACCTAATTACCAGTTTTTGGAAGAAAACTATTTAACTCATATTGTCATTAATTATAGATCATATTTAATAGAAATCTGGAAACACTGGACAGCTGCTTTAAATCCATGTGTATGTATTGCTGGCTTCATGTGCTCATGGGAAACTGTGAAGTGGGAAGTGGTCAATCCAACATGATTGTGTTCAAGTGCTTCAACCAATAAGATTTTAGCTAGCTTGATAAACTAGCTACAATTGCTAATAATAAAGTTATCTAGCTTTCTTAGCTACATTATACATATTCATAAGGTTGTAATTGTCGAACACTGATTTGTTAACATCTGTTGGTTAAAAAGGTAAAATGTCATTGGTGAAACGTCACAACTCGACAACTCAGGTAACAACATTTTCTCAGAGTTTCCCACTTGTAATTCCGATTAGGATTGTTATTCAAGTGAAATTTCCCACTGCAAACTTGGAGCTTCCGATAACTCCGACAGCACGTGAACGCCGCATAATTTCATTCTCATTTGCCACGTTTACGTGTTAGTAGGACCTAGGAAACGCGTACATTTCCAACTTACTAACTAGTTGAACACGGCATATGTATAACTACAACCAGTTAGCAAGTTGGACATTTCAGAGTTTCCTATTTCCGACTAGCAGGTTAATGCAGCACTACATCACCCTTTTACCCATATTAGACTGCGTTTACACAGGCAGCCTAATTTAGATATTTTTTTCACTAATTGGTCTTTTGGCCAATCAGATCAACTCTAAAACAAGATCTGATGTGATTGGTCAGAAGACCAATTAGTTTGAAAAAAGATCAGAATTGGTCTACCTGTGTAAACACAGCGTTGTATGCCTATTCAAGACAAAGGAGATGATTGTGGACTACAGGAAAAAGAGAACCGAGCAAGCCCCCATTCTCATCGATGGGGTTGCAGTGGATCAGGTTGAGAGCTTCAAGTTCCTTGGTGTCCACATCACCAACAAATAACATGGTCCAAGCACACCAAGACAGTCGTGAAAAGGGCACGACACAACCCATTCCCCCTCAGGAGACTGAAAAGATTTGGCATGGATCCTCAGATCTTCAAAAGGTTCTACAGCTGCACCATCGAGAGCATCCTGACTGGTTGCATCACTGCCTGGAATGGCAACTGCTCGGCCTCTGACCGCAAGGCACTACAGAGGGTCGTGCGAACGGCCCAGTACATCACTGGGGCCAAGCTTCCTGCCATCCAGGACCTCTATACCAGGTGGTGTTAGAGGAAGGTCCTACAAATTGTCAAAACTCCAGCCACCCTAGTCATAGACTGTTCTCTCTGCTACTGCACGGCAAGCGGTACTGGAGCACCAAGTCTAGGTCTAAGAGGCTTCTAAACAGCTTCCACCCCCAAGCCATAAGACTCCTGAACATCTAATGAAATGGCTACCCAGACTATTTGCATTTTTTGCAAATTACAAAACAATAACAAACATAAATAGGACATCACTACAAGTATATTTTGGCTAGAGCACAAGTATAGCCTACATGATAAGATTATTATTATGGACAAAAAAGCGACATAACTTTTATTTGTCAAATGGCAGCCAAGCATCGATTATTATGTCACCAGAATAAGACCCTTGATATTTGTTGGAAAGGAGCATCGTGCTCATTGCCTTGCACTTTCACAACCCTGGGAAGATTGTCATTATTTTAAATCAAATCTTATTTATCACATGCGCCGAATACAACAGGTATTAACCTTGTAGTGAAATGTTTATTTACAAGCCTTTAACAAACAATTCAGTTTTAAGAAGAAAAAAGAGAAGAAATAACAAACAATTAAGGAGCAACAATAAAATAACAGTAGTGAGGCTATATACAGGGGATTCTGGTACAGAGTCAATGTGCGGGGGCACCGGTTTGTCGAGGTAATTGAGGTAATATGTACATGTAGGTAGAGGTAAAGTGACTATGCATGGATAATAAACAGAGTAGCAGCAGTGTAAAAATGGGGGGTTGGGTGGGGACAATGTAAATAGTCCAGGTAGCCATTTGATTAACTGTCAAAGAGTCTTATGACTAAGGGGTAGAAGCTGTTAAGAAGTCTTTTTGATCTAGACTTGGCGCTCCGGTACCGCTTGCCATGCGGTAGCAGAGAGTACAGTCTATGACTAGGGTGGCTGGAGTCCTTGGCAATTTTTTGGGCCTTCCTCTGACACTGCCTGGTATAGAGGTCCTGGATGATAGGAAGCTTGGCCCCAGTCATGTACTGGGCTGTACACACTGCCCTCTGTAGTGCCTTGCGGTTGGAGATCAAGCAGTTGCTATACCAGGCAGTGATGCAACAAGTCAGGATGCTCTCGATGGTGCAGCTGTATAACTTTTTGAGGATCTGAGGACCCATGCCAAATCATTTCAGTCTCCTGAGGAGGAATAGGTTTTGTCGTGCCGTCTTCATGACTATCTTGGTGTGTTTGGACCATGTTAGTTTGTTGGTGATGTGGACACCAATGAACTTGAAGCTCTCAACCTCCACTACAGCCAAGTCGATGAGGATGGGGGTGTGCTCAGTCCTCCTGTTTCTGTAGTCCACAATATTCTCCTTTGTCTTGATCACATAGAGGGAGTTGTTATCCTGGCACCACACTGCCAGGTCTCGACCTCCTCCCTATAGGCTTTCTCATCGTTGTCAGTGATCAGACCTCCCACTGTTGTGTCGTCGGCAAATGTAGCGATGGTGTTGGTGTCATGCTTGGCCTTGCAGTCATGAGTGAACAGTGAGTACAGGAGGGGACTGAGCATGCACCCCTGAGGGTCCTCGTGTTGAGGATCAGCGTGGCAGATGTGTTGTTACCTACCCTTACCACCTGGGGCCGGCCCGTCAGGAAGTCCAGGATCCAGTTGCAGAGGGAGGTGTTCAGTTCCAGGGTCCTTAGCTTAGTGATTTTATTTTGTTTATATAACCTTTATTTAACAAGGAAAAACCCACTGAGACCCAGAGTCTCTTTTTCAGGGGAGACCTGGCCAAGAAGGCAGCAACAATCAATACATTACAGAATTAAAACATACAACAATACAATAACATGGTCCAGTCTAAAAAAAAGCATTTAACTCCTCCGTAACAGAGTCTCCCATCGATATTTTAAATTCATTCAGTGGCACTAACATATCTAGATGAAGCATGGATTGTAGATTATGCCACACATCTGGTGCATAAGAAGAGAAGGCAGTCTTGCCTAATACTGTGAATGTCCTGGGGACTTTAAGTAGCAACCACCTAGCAGACCGGGTATGGTAACTGCTGGTGGTGAAGGAGACCAGACTACAGAGGTAAAGAGGGAGTTTACCCAAAAGGGCTTTGTAGATGAACACATACAAATGTATCTTTCTGCGCATATAAACTGAGGTCCAACCTACCATTTGTTACAATGTGCAATGGTGGGTGGGTGAGTGACTTGGCATTTGTAATAAAGCACGAGGATGCATGATACACCGAGTCCAGTCTCTGTAAGACAGAGGAGATTGAAATCGCATACAACAAGTCCCCATAATCATCTACAGAGAGAAAAGTGGCCTGAACAAGCTTCTTTCTAGCAATAATCGGGAAGCAAGCCTTACTACACAAATAAAAACCCAATTTAAATTTAAGCTTTGTCACAAGATTATCCACATCAACTTTAAAGGACAACTTGTCATCCAACCAAATACCTACAGTTGAAATCAGAAGTTTACATACACCTTAGCCAAATACATTTAAACTCAGTTTTTCACAATTCCCGACATTTAATCCTAGTAAAAATTCCCTGTCTTAGGTCAGTTAGGATCACCACTTTATTTTAAGAATGTGAAATGTCAGAATAATAGTAGAGAGAATGATTTATTTCAGTGTTTATTTCATTCATCACATTCCCAGTGGGTCAGAAGTTTACATACACACAATTAGTATTTGGTAGCATTGTCTTTAAATTGTTTAACTTGGGTCAAATGTTTCGGGTAGCCTTCCACAAGCTTCCAACAATAAGTTGGGTGAATTTTGGCCCATTTCTCCTGACAGAGCTGGTGTAACTGAGTCAGGTTTGTAGGCCTCCTTGCTCGCACACGCTTTTTCAGTTCTGCCCACCAATTTTCTATGGGGTTGAGGTCAGGGCTTTGTGATGGCCACTCCAATACCTTGACTATGTTGTCCTTAAGCCATTTTGCCACAACTTTGGAAGTATGCTTGGGGTCATTGTCCATTTGGAAGATCCATTTGCGACCAAGCTTTAACTTCCTGACTGATGTTTAGAGATGTTGCTTCAATATATCCACATTATTTTCCTCTTCATGATGCCATCTATTTTGTGAAGTGCACCAGTCCCTCCTGCAGCAAAGCATCCCCACAACATGATGCAGCCACCCCCGTACTTCACGGTTGGGATGGTGTTCTTCGGCTTGCAAGCCTCCCCCTTTTTCCTCCAAACATAACGATGGTCATTATGGCCAAACAGTTCTATTTTTGTTTCATCAGACCAGAGGACATTTCTCCAAAAAGTACGATCTTTGGTCCCATGTGCAGTTGCAAACCGTAGTCTGGCTTTTTATTGGCAGTTTTGGAGCAGTGGCTTCTTCCTTGCTGAGCGGCCTTTCAGGTTATGACGATATAGGACTCGTTTTACTGTGGATTTAGATACTTTTGTACCCGTTTCCTCCAGCATCTTCACAAGGTCCTCTTCTGTTGTTCTGGTATTGATTTGCACTTTTCGCACCAAAGTACGTTCATCTCTAGGAGACAGAACGCATCTCCTTCCTGAGCGTTACGAAGGCTGCATGGTCCCATGGTGTTTATACTTGCGTACTATTGTTTGTACAGATGAACGTGGTACCTTCAGGCATTTGGAAATTGCTCCAAAGGATGAACCAGACTTACAGAGGTCTACAATTTTTTCCTGAGGTCTTGGCTGATTTCTTTTGATTTTCCCATGATGTCAAGCAAAGAGGCACTGAGTTTGAAGGTTGGCCTTAAAATACATCCACAGATACACCTCTAATTGACTCAATTGATGTCAATTAGCCTATCAGAAGCTTCTAAAGCCATGACATCATTTTCTGGAATTTTCCAAGCTGTTTAAAGGCACAGTCAACTTAGTGTATGTAAACTTCTGACCCACTGGAATTGTGATACAGTGAATTATAAGTGAAAATAATCTGCCTGTATGTCACGCCCTGACCTGAGAAAGACGGTTTATTTCTCTATTTTGTTAGGTCAGGGTGTGGGCATTCTATGTCATTATATTTCTATGTTTTGGCCAGGTATGGTTTCCAATCAGGGGCAGCTGTCTATCGTTGTCTCTGATTGGGAATCATACTTAGGCAGCCTTTTTCCCACCTGGTTTATGTGGGTAGTTGTTTTCCGTTTAGTTATCTGTTGGCTGACGGAACTGTTTGCTTTCATTTTGTTAAAGTGTTTCTTTGTTTAAGTGAATAAATATGAGCACTTACCACGCCGCGTTTTGGTCCCCTTCTCATTACGACGAAAGCCATCACACTGTAAACAATTGTTGGAAAAATGACTTGTGTCATGTACAAAGTAGATGTCCTAACAGACTTGCCAAAACTATAGTTTGTTAACAAGAAATTTGTGGAGTGGTTGAAAAACGAGTTTTAATGACTCCAACCTAAGTCTATGTAAACTACCGACTTCAACTGTAGTTATTTATAGGATGACACTTCTTCAATGGATAAGCCACCAGATGTGACAATGCATTATCTGGCAGTGTTCTAGCTCTGGTGAAGGTCATGCATTTAGTTTTTTCTATATTCAAGACCAGTTTGAGACCATAAAGGGAGGCCTACAGTGACTTAAAGCAGTCTGGAGCTCTTCAACAGCCTGAACCAGAGAAGGAGCACATGAATATATGACTGTATCATCTGCATATAGATGAACTTTGCTGGTTGCATCCCATTTCCCAAATCATTAATGCAAATTAATCTAATGAAACCCTGGGGCACACCTCTATTAATCAAAAAAAAAGCTAGACTTGTGACTGTCAGTATTTACCCAGTGTTCTGTCAGAAAGTGTCACGATTCCCACCGATTTCCTTTTGCTTTTCCTTTTTTTTATTTTAGACACCTGTGGTCAATTAGCCATTAGAGGGGCTATTTAGTTTAGCTGGCCCGCTCCTTGTTGTGCGGGATTAATTGTTGTTATCGACTGTCTTGTTCGTGTCGGCTTGGCATTGTCGCACCTTGTATTTATTCCCCTGTGTTTGGGAACTTTGTTTTCTTCCTTCAAAGGGTTATTAAAAACACCACTCCCTGTGCTCGTTGCTTCCTGCGCCTCATTCCTAAAAACACGACTACCAACACCGTTACAGAATCCCGCACCCTGATAAAGGCATGGAATCAGCGGAAGCAGCGGGCACTCCTCTGCCCTCGATGGAGGAACGCGTGCTCCACCACACGACAGTCCTAAATCGCATCGGATCGGCAATGGACCAGATGATGGAGAGGATGGACCGATGGGAGAGAAGTGGTATCCTCTCTCCACCTCCCCCGATACAGCCATCTTCGCCTCCCATGACGTCTGGCTCTGGCGCACTTCGTTTGGCGCTCCCGAGGGAGTACGATGGGGCGGCGGCTGGGTGCCAGGGGTTTTTGCTCCAGCTTGAGCTGTACCTGGCCACCGTCAGACCTGCTCCCACGGGGGAGGAGAGCGTGAGTGCCCTCGTTTCCTGCCTGACGGGACGAGCTCTGTAGTGGGCTAATGCGGTCTGGAACGGTCCAGACTCGGTGAGGGACCACTACCCAGAGTTCACCCGCCGCTTTCGGGCCGTGTTCGACCACCCTCCGGAAGGAAGAGCGGCGGGTGAACGGCTGTTCCACCTCAGGCAGGAGACGAGGAGTGCTCAGGACGTCACGCTGGAGTTCGGACCTTGGCTGCTGGGGCGGGGTGGAACGACAGGGCCCTCATAGACCACTACCGCTGCAGTCTCCGGGCGGACGTCCGCAGGGAGCTGGCCTGTCGGGACACAGCTCTGTCCCTGGACGAGCTGATAGATATGTCCATACGTCTGGACAATTTGCTGGCTGCCCGCGGGCGTTCGGAGAGGGTCCTGCCCGTTCCGCCCCCGTGCACCCCCGCCCCTACCCCTATGGAGGTAGGGGGGGCCGTGCCAAGGGACACCGGAGGAGGTGGCTCCTCCTGCACCAGCTGTGGTCGGAGAGGACACACGGCCGACCGGTGCTGGAGGAGCAAGTCTGGGAGTCGAGAGGGCAGGCAGAACACTTCTCGGTCACCTCAGGTGAGTCAGCACCAGATTCACCAAGAACCCCCTGTTGGTCACATGTTTTTACCTGTTTTGTTCACTAAATTTTTTCCCTCTTCCCAGCATAGGGCGCTAGTCGATTCAGGCGCAGCTGGGAATTTTATGGACCGTGGACTTGCCATTAAGCTGGGCATTCTGCGGGTGCCGATAGATTCCCCTTTCCCCGTGCACTCCCTAGATAGCCGACCATTAGGGTCAGGGCTAGTCAGGGAGTCTACGGTGCCACTGGACATGGTAACGCAGGGGAATCATATGGAACGCATTCGTTTTTTCCTTATTGATTCGCCTGCGTTTCCGGTGGAGCTGGGGGTCCCCTGGCTGGCTGGTCACAATCCCCGTATTTCGTGGAAACAGGGGGTTCTCCAGGGGTGTTCAGAGGAGTGTTCAGGGAGGTGTCTAGGAGTTTCCATAGGTGCCACGTCGGTGGAAAGTCCAGACCAGGTGTCCACCGTGCGCATTCCCCCTGAATACGCCAATTTGGCGATCGCTTTTTGTAAAAAGAGGGCGACTAAATTACCACCTCATCGACAGGGGGATTGTGCGATAGATCTCCAGGTTAACGCTGCGCTTCCCAGGAGTCACGTGTACCCCTTGTCACAGGAGGAGACGGCGGCTATGGAGACATATGTCACGGAATCCCTAGGACATGGGTACATTTGGCCCTCCATCTCACCCGCTTCCTCGAGTTTCTTTTTTGTGAAGAAAAAGGAGGGAGGTCTGCGTCCGTGCATTGATTACCGAGGTCTAAACGCTATCACGGTGGGGTTTAGTTACCCACTACCTATCATCGCTACGGCGGTGGAATCATTTCGCGGAGCACAGTTCTTCACAAAACTGGATCTCAGGAGCGCGTATAATCTGGTGCGTATCAAGAAGGGAGACGAGTGGAAAACCGCCTTTAGTACCACATCAGGCCATTGAGTACCTCGTCATGCCGTATGGATTGAAAAATGCTCCAGCCGTCTTTCAACCCTTTGTTGACGAAATTCTCAGGGACCTGCACGGGCAGGGCGTGATTGTCTATATCGATGACATTCTGATATATTCCGCCACCCGCTCCGCGCATGTGTCCCTGGTGCGCAAGGTGCTTGGTAGACTGCTGGAGCATGACCTATACGTTAAGGCTGAGAAGTGTGAGTTTTCCAAACGAGCCGTCTCCTTTCTGGGTTATCGCATTTCCACCACGGGGGTGGTGATGGAGTGTGACCGCGTTAAGGCCGTGCGTAATTGGCCGACTCCAACCACGGTGAAGGAGGTGCAGCGGTTCTTAGGCTTTGCCAATTACTACCGGAGGTTTATCCGGGGTTTTGGCCAGGTAGCGGCTCCCATTACCTCACTGCTGAAGGGGGGGCCGGTGCGTTTGCGATGGTCGACGGAGGCGGACGGAGCCTTCAAGAAGTTGAAGACGCTGTTCACCGACGCACCCGTGTTGGCGCACCCGGACCCGTCTTTAGCGTTCGTAGTGGAGGTGGACGCATCCGAGGCTGGGGTGGGTGCCGTGCTATCACAGCGCTCGGGTACGCCATCGAAACTCCGCCCCTGCGCTTTCTTTTCGAAGAAGCTCATTTCGGCGGAGCGTAACTACGATGTGGGGGACAGGGAGTTGCTAGCGGTGGTCAAAGCCCTGAGGGTGTGGCGGCACTGGCTTGAGGGGGCTAAACACCCCTTTCTCATCTGGACCGACCACCGAAACCTGGAGTACATCCGGGCAGCGAGGAGACTGAATCCACGTCAGGCGAGGTGGGCCATGTTCTTCGCCCGGTTTAGGTTTACCATCTCCTATAGACCGGGTTCCCTGAATACTAAAGCTGACGCGCTGTCCCGTCTCTATGACACGGAGGACCGGCCCATCGATCCAACTCCCATCATTCCAGCGTCTAGGCTGGTGGCACCAGTGGTATGGGAGGTGGACGCGGACATCGAGCGGGCATTGGTGTTGGAACCTGCGCAGGTGCCCGTGGGGCGCATGTATGTGCCGCTCGGTGTTCGTGATCGTTTGATTCGGTGGGCGCACACGCTACCTACTGCGGGTCATCCTGGTGAGGCGAGGACAGGCGAGGACAGTGCGGAGTCTAAGGGGGAAGTACTGGTGGCCCACCTTGGCTAAGGACGTGAGGTCCTATGTCTCTTCCTGTTCGGTGTGTGCCCAGAGTAAGGCTCCTAGGCATCTACCGAGAGAGAAGTTACAGCCCCTCCCCGTTCCACAACGACCATGGTCGCACCTGTCCATCGACTTCTTGACAGATCTTCCCCCCTCTCAGGGGAACACGGCGATTCTGGTGGTTGTGGATCGGTTCTCTAAGTCCTGCCGTCTCCTCCCATTACCCGGTCTCCCTACGGCCCTGCAGGCTGCGGAGGCCCTATTTACCCACGTCTTCCGGCACTACGGGGTGCCGGAGGATATTGTCTCTGATCGAGGTTCCCAGTTCACATCCAGGGTCTGGAGAGCGTTTATGGAGCGGCTGGGGGTCTCAGTCAGTTAGACCTCCGGTTATCACCCCGAGAGCAATGGGCAGGCGGAGAGGGTGAACCAGGAGGTGGGCAGGTTCCTGAGGTCGTATTGCCAGGACCGGCCAGGGGAGTGGGCGAGGTATATTCCCTGGGCTGAATTAGCCCAGAACTCACTTCGCCACTCCTCTACTAACATATCACCCTTTCAGTGTGTGTTAGGTTACCAGCCGGCCCTGGCACCATGGCACCGGAGCCAGACCGAGGCTCCTGCGGTGGAGGACTGGGTCCAGCACTCCCAGGAGACCTGGAGAGCCATCCAGGACTCACTAAAGGAGGCCAGTGCACGGCAGAAGAGGAGTGCTGACCGCCACCGCAGTGAGGCGCCCGTGTTCGCACCGGGAGACAGGGTCTGGCTCTCGACCCGGAACCTGCCCCTCCGCGTGCCCTGCCGGAAGCTGGGGCCGCAGTGTGTGGGGCCCTTCAAAGTCCTGAGGAGGATAAACGAGGTGTGTTATCGGTTGCAACTCCCTTCCTATTACCGTATTAACCCCTCGTTTCATGTGTCTCTCCTCAGGCCGGTGGTAGCTGGTCCCCTTCAAGAAGATGAGGTGCCGGAGGTCCCTCCGCCCCCTCTGGACATCGGGGGTCCCCGGCGTACAGCGTACGGGCCATTCTGGACTCGAGACGCCGGGCGAGGGGCCTGCAGTACCTCGTGGACTACGGCCCGGAGGAGAGGTGCTGGGTGCCGGCAGAGGATGTCCTGGACCCATCTATGGTGAGGGATTTCCACTACCTCCGTCCGGATTGCCCTGCGCCTCGCCCTCCGGGTCGACCTCGAGGCCGGTGTCGGCGCGCTGCGGGAGCCGCGCACCAGGAGGGGGGTACTGTCACGATTCCCACCGATTCCCTTTTGCGTTTCCCTTTTTTTATTTTAGACACCTGTGGTCAATTAGCCATTAGAGGGGTTATTTAGTTTAGCTGGCCCGCTCCTTGTTGTGCGGGATTAATTGTTGTTATCGACTGTCTTGTTCGTGTCGGCTTGGCATTGTCGCACCTTGTATTTATTCCCCTGTGTTTGGGAACTTTGTTTTCTTCCTTCAAAGTGTTATTAAAAACACCACTCCCTGTGCTCGTTGCTTCCTGCGCCTCATTCCTAAAAACACGACTACCAACGCCGTTACAGAAAGATAGTTCCTAAACCAATTTTCTGGACCTTCACTGAGACCAATGTTTCTGAGTCTAGCTAGCAAAAATCCAATGTCAGCTGAATAAAAGGCCTTTGATAAATCCACAGAGCAGCACAATGTTGCTTTTTATCAAGTCCAATAATGATGTCGTTTGCCACTGCCATAGCTGCAGTTGTGGTGCTGTGCCCCAATTTAAAGACTGAACCCCGCTCAGTTTTTTTAACTGTGAGTTCACTAGGGATTCATAGACTTTGGTCAGAATAGGGAGTTTAGAGATAGGACGATAGTTATTAGCATCTGAGGGATCTCCACCCTTTAGCAGTGGGAGGACATAAGCTGATTTACAAATGCTGGGTATGGAATTGGTCAAGAGACTCAAGTTGGAAATGTGAGCCACAGGTTCAGTAGTAATACCAGCTACTATCTTTAAGAGGTAGGGGTCCAGGTTGTCTGGACCTGCAGACTTTTTAGTGTCTATTGCCTTAGTGCTTTATAGACCTCAGTATAAGAAATAGGCTCAAAGTTAAATGGTTCACATGAGGGCCTATATCATAGTTGACTGTAACAGAGCTTACATTAGAGGCCTGGGCCCCACCATTATCAAAGACTGAACCAGCAGATATGAAGTGCTTGTTAAAAAACCCTACAATATGGGCTTTATCCTTCACTTCATTAGAATCCATCATTAAATGGTCAGGAAGGCCAGAGGACTATGGGGGTGATGAGCTTTGAGGGCACTATGGTGTTGAACGCTGATCTGTAGTCAATGAATAGTATTCTCACATAGGTGTTCCTTTTGTGCAGGTGGGAAAAGGCAGTGTGGAGGGCAATATAGATTGCATCATCTGTGGATCTGTTGGGGTGGTATGCAAATTGGAGTGGGTCTAGGGTTTCTGGGATAATGGTGTTGATGTGAGGCATCGCCAGCCTTTCAAAGCACTTCATGGCTACAGACGTGAGCGCTACGGGTCAGTAGTCATTTAGGCAGGTTACCTTGGTGTTCTTGGGCACAGGGACTATGGTGGTCTGCTTGAAATATGTAGGTATTACAGACTCGGTCAGGGAGAGGTTGAAAATGTGATTGAAGACACTTGCCAGTTGGTCAGCGCATGCTCGGAGTAGACGTCCTGGTAATCCATCTGGCCCTGTGGCCTTGTGAATGTTGACCTGTTTAAAGGTCTTACTCACATCAGCTACGGAGAGCGTGATCACTCAGTCATCCGGAACAGCTGATGCTCTCATGCATGCTGCAGTGTTGCTTGCTACTTTCACAACCCTGTGAAAATTATCATTATTTATTTCATCTGTAGCCTAATTAACTGCATGTTTCCACAACAAGTCATAGTGAGAGGACCACACAACATGTCATTGCACGACTCCAAGTTAACTTCAATCAATCAAATGTATTTATAAATCACTTTTTACCTAAAACCCCAGACAGCAAGCAATGCAGATGTAGAAGCATGGTGGCTAGGAAAAACTCCATAGAAAGGCAGGAACCTAGAAACAAACCTAGAGAGGAACCAGGCTCTGAGGGGTGGCCAGTCTTGCTGTGCCGGGTGGAGATAGTACATGGCCATTATGTCCAGATTGTTCTTCAAGATGTTCAAACATTCATAGATGACCAGCAGGGTCATTCAGAGGTTGAGACAGCAGGTGTGGGAGAGAGAGAGAGAGAGAGAGAGTCAAAAACAGCAGATCCCAGACAAGGTAGCACTTCTGGTGAACAGGTCAGGGTTCCATAGCCGCAGGCAGAACAGTTGAAACTGGATTAGCGGCACGACCAGGAGGACTGGGGACAGCCAGGAGTCATCAGGCATGGTCCTAGGGCTCAGATCCTCCGGGAGGAGAGAGAGAGAGAGAAGTATACTTAAATTCACACAGAACACCAGATAAGGTTGGATGGAATCCTGGTTGGTAAAAGTGATTCAAACTGTGGAATCATGCGTATTTGGACTAGATAATTTTAACCAAGGTCAGAATGTTGTTATATACATTCAACAAATATCAGTTGAAATCACACTGTGGATGTATTATACTTTCAATTGCATTGGGGGCATACTTACAGTATGTATATATTTTTTGTCATTTAGCAGAGGCTCTTATCCAGAGCAAATATCCTACCAACGGGACATCAAAAACTGTAATATCCTATGTTTCACGGAATCGTGGCTGAATGACGACATGGATATTCAGCTAGCGGGATATACGCTGCACCGGCAGGATAGAACAGCACGCTCCGGTAAGACGAGGGGGACGGTCTGTGCATATTTGTAAACACAGCTGGTGCACGAAATCTAAGGAAGTCTTTAGATTTTTCTCGCCTGAAGTAGAGTATATTGTGATAAATTGCAGGCCACACTACTTGCCTAGAGAGTTCTCAGCTAAACTTTTCATGGCTGTTTTTTACCACCACAAACAGTTGCTGGCACTAAGACCGCACTCAGTCAGCTGTATAAGGAAATAAGCAAACAGCGTCAATACAGGGCTAAGATTGAATCATACTACACCGGCTCCGACGCTCGTCGGATGTGGCAGGGCTTGCAAACTATTACAGACTACAAAGGGAAGCACAGCCGCAAGCTGCCCAGTGACACGAGCCTACCAGACGAGCTAAATCACTTCTATGCTCGCTTCGAGGCAAGCAACACTGAGGCATGCATGAGGTGGTGGCCCAAAGAATTGTCAAAGACCCCAGCCACCCCAGTCATAGACTGTTCTCTCTACTACCACATGGCAAGCGGTACCAAGTGCCAAGTCTAGGACAAAAAGGCTTCTCAACAGTTTTTACTCCCAAGCCATAAGCCTTCCTGAACAGGTAACCAAATGGTTACCTGGACTATTTGCATTGTGTGCCCCCCCAACCCCTCTTTTACGCTGCTGCTACTCTCTGTTTATCATATATGCATAGTCACTTTAACCATACCTACATGTACATACTACCTCAATTGGCCCAACCAACCAGTGCTCCCGCACATTGGCTAACCAGGCTATCTGCATTGTGTCCCACCACCCGCCAACCCCTCTTTTTACACTACTGCTACTCACTGTAAGGTCTACACCTGTTGTATTCAGTGCACATGACAAATAAACTTTGATTTGATTTGATTGAACTTTCAGTAGTGAGTGCATACCTTTTCATTTGATACTGGTCCTCCATGGGAATGGAATCCACAACCCTGGCGTTGCAAGCACCATGCTCTACCAACTGAGGTACACGGGACCATATGCACTGTACAGCCTAACCTATGGATGTTGTACCCATGAAATGGGGTATAGGCCCACTCACCGACACTCACAGTACACTACTGTGTAGAATTTACACAAATATTAGCATCTTCACTCTTATTGCAGGACTTTGACTGTGGGAAATCATCTATCCAGTCAGTCTATAGTGTGTATTGGACATTCAAAATGCACTGTACAGCCTAACCATGCAACATCCAAGTCCCGCAATAACTGCTATGACGCTAATACTTGTGAAAACTTTTCACAGTTGTGTTCTGTGTCACCGAGAAGGCTGATACCCCATTTAATGGGTTCACAATCTCTAGCTTAGGCTGCACAGTCCAATATGAATGTTCAATACACACAATAGGTCATACAGGGGCTCCTGAGTGGCACAGCGGTCTAAGGCACTGCATCTCAGTGCTTGAGGTGTCACTATAGACACCCTGGTTTGAATCCAGGCTGTATCACAACTGGCTGTGATTGGGAGTCCCCATAGGGTGGCGCACAATTGGCCCAGCGTCATCCGGGTTTGGCTGGTGTAGGCCGTCATTGTAAATAAGAATTTGTTCTTAACTGACTTGCCTAGTTAAATAAATAAAAATAAATACAGTGAGCTGATTTCCCACAGATAAAGTTCCATAATAAGAGCTAAGATGCTAATATTTGTGGGCACTCTACACAGTTGTGTTCTGTGAGTGTCAATGAGTAGGCTGAAACCTCATTTCATGGGTGCAACATCCATAGGTTAGGCTGTACACAGTGTATATAAGTATGCCCCCAAGGCAATTCTAAAGATGAATAGATTCACAGTGCGATATTAACTAATTATTGCCTTTTGTTGTATTTATATAACAACGTTCAGAGCTTGTTTAGCATTAACTAATCCAAATAGCATGATTCCACTATTTGTATCCGTTTAAATTACTTTCAATTGGGGATTTCATTTTGAAGGCGAAAAGCAAAATCCACTGTGGCTAATCCTTATTGTGGCTAGCTTCACACAAGTTCCCGGGGGAGGGGTAGCCTTTTCTTGAAACACTCTGGAAATGTGTATTTCAAATTCAGATAAATTTAATCAGATGCTCCTTTTGTTAGTTTAAAATTATCCAATTGCTATTCATTGATATTTTGTGGAATGACGCACTGAATTTGAGGTGCGCCATTTATTATACATACTGTCACTTTAAATTACACAGAAGAAGAAAACTGGTACGGATTGACACCGCCTCATACAAGCAAACTAGCTACGCGTTCAAGATTTCCGGTGCTTTCGATCTCTGGCTGCTAGCTAGCTATCCAATAAAAACATGTAAGTATTTTCTCTTCTCAGCTTTATAATAACTTTAGGTCACTTGATCAACTACACGAACTTTCATTAACTTGGTCGGTGTTTCGAATACGTGTATTTATTGTTAAAAAAAATAGAGTCAACAACGCCCAACTTCTCCGGAGTTGGGTGTGTGAAGGTCTCACTTGTTAGCAGCTAACTTTCATGCAACAAGTGCTTGCTCAAACTAGCGATATATAGCTAGCTGACATTAGCGTGCTAATGCTGGCCCAGTAACTTCGTTAACTGCGTCAATTTGTTTTTGTAAACTAGCTAACTTATTTTTTAGTTCGCTAAGTTAACCGTACCCAGGGTCTGACGCTAACGTTACCTAGCTATGGTTATTTATATGTTTTATGTTTGCTACATTTTTCGTTCGCTAGGGCGATCACTCACTGACACTACTCTAGAATGTAGTGAAATATGGGTAAATCCAAGAGTGTGCTACTAAATTAATGTCTAAACCTAGTTTTCTTTAGCCTGTGTCATTATGAATCACATACAACGAATCATTAGATTGTTCTCTACAATATTACAACCATAATATGCTTGTACTTAACAGGGTTGATTAAATAAAAACGTACGTTTGTTGTGACCGCGTAGTTCTAGGTTGTAAAGTATCTTGCATATTTCGGTGTTGGGAGGTGGGCCATATGGTTGTTTTTGTCTGGCTACTTGGCGTTGTTAAGGAGGCTACTTTGTCTGGACATATAATTATTCCATTGCTGTCGTTCTCATGATCCAAGCCCATGCTTTCTTACTATTATATATTCTCGACCAGGCATGTTTACCGAGAGAGAAAATTACAGAATAAAATGACAAATGTAGATAGTTTGTGATTGTACAAAGGTTGTGGCGTTAGTGTATTTTCATTGTAGTTAAAGTGGTGCCATATTGTTTAAAGTCATTTATGAAGTGAAAAAAGTTAGGTTTTGAATTAGACCATTTGCATTTGTGAATATTAAATTGACCTAGTATTATTAGCGGTTGAATTAAATATACTACATCTTTATCTATGTCAGAATTTATGAAATAAATAATTATATCAAAACCATTAAATAGTACAACCGGTCCTATTTTTTTTTTAAACAAAATTCTGTATCTCAATCCAAAACATTCTACTATAAATACAGGCAAAAAACAAATGCAAAATGGTCTCCTTCTCCATTCCACAGAATCACAGTTATATTCAGCTTGAATCTTTCCAAAACATGTTTCACAGGATAAGTTCTATATAACATTTTAAATTAAACTTCCTTTACTTTGTTACTGATACAATATTTGCTAGCAATTTTCCATGCTTTCCCCCATTTGTATATCACCATAGATATTTGACCAAAATAATAATGATGGTGTTGGTGGAGTTGAGCACGACCACGCAGTCGTAGGTGAACAGGGAGTACAGGAGGGGACAAAGTACTCCTGAGTGGCGCAGCTGTCTAAGACACTGCATCTCAGTGCAAGAGGCGTCACAACAGTCCCTGGTTCGAATCCAGGCTGCATCACATCTGGATGTGATTGGGAGTCCCGTAGGGAGGCGCACAATTGGCTCAGCGTCGTCCGGGGTAGGCCGTCATTGTAAATAAGAATTTGTTTGGGCTAGGCGTCCCTCGGTGAAACTGGAGGGCACGCAATTCAAATAAATAATCAAACAAATTATGGATATTAAACATTTAGGTACGTACAAGTGTCTTATATCGGTTGAAAGCTTAAATTCTTGTTAATCTAACAGCACTGTCCGATTTACAGTAGCTATTACAGCGAAAACATGCCATGCGATTGAGGACGGCGCCCCACATCCAAATATTTCTCCACCAGCACAGGTTTCATAAATTCACATAGCAATTTAAATATTCACTTACTTTTTGAAAATCTTCCTCTGATTTGTCATCCAAAGGGTCCCAGCTATAACATGTAGTGTTGTTTTGTTAGATAAAAGCCTTCTTTATATCCCAAAAAGTTGGCGCCATCGATTTTGAGTAATCCACTCGTCCAGTGGTTAGAGTGTTGGACTAGTAACTGAAAGGTTGCGAGATCGAATCCCCGAGCTGACAAGGTACAAATCTGTCGTTCTGCCCCTGAACAAGGCAGTTAACCCACTGTTCCTAGGCCGTCATTGAAGATAAGAATTTGTTCTTAACTGACTTGCCTAGTAAAATAAAAATAAATAATTCATGGTGTGCGTAAACACGAATTTCCAAGACTGTGTCCCTGTACTAAAACGGATTTCTTATTCATTTTGGAAGTTACAAGCCTGAAACCTTGAACATAGACTGCTGACACCCTGTGGAAGCCATAGGAATTGCATCCTGGGAGCTAGAATTGAGTATGCACTTATACCTGCCATTATAAGAGCATGGTCACTCCAAAAAAACATCTGGTTGGTTTTTCATTGGATTTTCTCCTACTATATCTATTCTGTTATATTCTCCTACATTATTTTAACATTTCTACAAACTTCAAAGTGTTTTCTTTCCAATGGTACCAATTATATGCATATCCTGGCTTCAGGGCCTGAGCAACAGGCAGTTTACTTTGGGCATGTCATTCAGGCGGAAATTGAGAAAAAAGGGGCATAGCCCTAAGAAGTTAACTGACTTGCCTAGTTAAATAAAAAACGTCCAGGATCCAGTTGCAGAGGAAGCTGTTCAGTCCCAGGGTCCTTAGCTTAGTGATGAGCTTGGAGGGCACTATGGTGTTGAACTCTGATCTGTAGTCAATGAACAGCATTCTCACGTAGGTGTTCCCTTTGTCCAATTGGGAAAGGGCAGTATGGAGTGCAATAAACATTGCATCATCTGTGGATCTGTTGGGGCGGTATACGAATTGGTGTGGGTTCAGGGTGTCTGGGATCATGGTGTTGTGTGCCATGACCTGCCTTTCAAGGCATTTCATGGGTACAGATGTGAGTGCTACAGGTTGATAGACAGGTTACATTGGCGTTCTTGCGCACCGGTAATATAGTCCTCTGCTTAAAATATGTATGTAGCCAGTTAGCGATGCTAATGATAACTGTCTTGTGGGTAGATATACTTTCCCCAAAAACCTCAATTAAATGTTAAGTGCATAGTAGGCTTACCTGACAATAATCATGATTGAGTTTCAACTGCTAGGAAAGAAAAGACAACGCTTCTACTAGTCAGACACTCAATCTCACAGGCACAAATGTGACTGAAGTTGTTACCACAGTAACTTCCCGTGCTTAAAGGGGCAGGTGAAAATTTCTCATCTGTGATATTTTGGTTAAGACTCACTTCATATTAAATTAAACAATATACCACATTAATTCTTACTAGTAATACATTTGTTTTAGTAACACTACAAAGCATGCTCATCTGTTTGTTTTGCTGGTGTAATTTTAGCAGGGGACAATATTTTTGCTGGTAAAAAATATGAGTGTCTGGTAGATTTAAAAAACCTTTTTTATCTACCTGCCACAAGTACATTTTATTCCCTGATCTTGAGAGAACGCTCAGTTAACACCTCTACGGACAGTATCTATCTTATCAGCATCATAAAAACTGATCGTATTTCAAGCATATAAAATGTGCATCCAAGCCGAACTGAAATCTTATCAGAAACATGTTTGGTTGTTTTCAGTTTTCTATTTCCTTACAACCGGTCAAACTGATGTCATTTGGCGTCTTTGTTTAGTTTTTATTCCATTTTCTCCCCGGTCCCTAAACGTCTTTGCTCCACGAAAGATGTCAATTTTACCAATGTCAACTAGATTGAAGCATTCATTCTATCGATTTAGGACATCTGGTGAGCAAGGGTTTATTTAGTCTTCTAGGGGAACATATAATTATAGATACTAGGAAATGGGGACCCCACCCCCTGGCCAGGGGACGCCTGGCTGGCTACTTGATGTACTTGTGGAAACACTGTGCGCAGTTTAAGTTCCTTAAGTTTAACCTTTATTTAACAAGGCAGTTTGAGGTGCTCGTTTTAAAAAATTCTAATAATATGATTACTATTGTTGCACGTGTATGTGTCGATAGTACATTTTAGGTTTTCAATATCACAAACTTTTAGCATATTGGTTATTGATTTGGACACTTTAAAACTGTGTTTTGACATTGGGCTATTTATCAATGTCTCGTCAACAGAAAGCAGTGACAGCAAGTTTTTTTAGGAATATAAATTGAACTTTAAACATTAATTTCCAATGGTATTGAACTTAATCAGGTCAACTGCTGAATGAGTCAAACTTGCTGTGATTTATTAATTTTGATATACCAGAAATCACCAAGAGTTTGCCTTGCCTAATGGCCATTCTCTTTTAAGCCCAGAAAGCAGCCATTCAGCTTGCCATGCACCAGCTTGTCAAGCGTAATAATGTCATATGTTCAGTACTTACCAAACAATGGAGTTGTGCTTAGCAACTATCGTCACTACTGCTGTTATGGCCGGTATATAACGTTACTTTCCAAAAAAGGTCTAAATGAAAAGTTGCGTGAAACTGAAAGAAAAAAATTATTTGTCTGGAAAGAATCTAAGTATTGTTTTGGACCAAGTGCACATGCGCCAAATGCACCTCGTTATAAAATCCCTCATTAAAATGCAATATTAGTGGGCCTCCCGAGTTGCGCAGCGGTCCAAGGCGCTGCATCATAGTGCTAGAGGTGTTACTACAGAGACCAAGGTTCATTAACGAGCTGTGCCACAACCGGCCGTGGCCGGGAGTCCCATAGGACGGCGCACAATTGGCCCAGCGTTGTCTGGATTAGGGGGAGGGTTTGGCCGGTGGGGCTTTCCTGGCTCATCGTGCTCTAGTGACTTCTTGTGGCGGGCCGGGTGCCTGCAGCAAGACCCCGGTCGCCAGTTACACTGAACAAAAATGTAAAGTTGTGGTTTCATGAGCTGAAATAAAAGACCCCAAAAATCTTCCATATACACAGAAAGCTTATTTCTCTCAAATTTTGTGCACAAATTTGTTTACCTTCCTGTTAGTGAGCATTTCTCCTTTGCCAGATAATACATACACCTGACAGGTGTGGCATATCAAGAAGCTGAGTAAACAGCATGATCATTACACAGGTGCACCTTGTGATAGGGACCATAAAGGGCCACTCTAAAATGTGCAGTTTTGTGTCACACCACAATACCACAGATGTCTCAAGTAGAGGTCGACCGATTATGATTTTTCAATGCCGATACCGATTATTGGCGGACCAAAAAAAACGATACCGATTACTCGGCCTATTTTTCATTTTATTATTATTATTTTGATATTTTTCGTTTTATTTTATTTTTTAGTATTTTTAAAAATGTATTTGTTTTTGTTTTTAATGAATTTTTTTTTTTTTGTAATTTTTTTACAATTTAATTTAATTTATTTATTTGTAATAATGACAATTACAACAATACTGAATTAAGACTTATTTTAACTTAATATAATACATCAATAAAATCAATTTAGCCTCAAATAAATAATGAAACATGTTCAATTTGGTTTAAATAATGCAAAAACAAAGTGTTGGAGAAGAAAGTAAAAGTGCAATATGTGCCATGTAAGAAAGCTAACGTTTAAGTGCCTTGCTCAGAACATGGGAACATATGAATGCTGGTGGTTCCTTTTAACATGAGTCTTCAATATTCCCAGGTAAGTTGTTTTAGGTTGTAGTTATTATAGGAATTATAGGACTATTTCTCTCTATACGATTTGTACTTCATATACCTTTGACTATTGGATGTTCTTATAGGCACTTTAATATTGCCAGTGTAACAGTATAGCTTCCGTCCCTCTCCTCGCTCCTACCTGGGCTCGAACCAGGAACACATCGACAACAGCCACCCTCGAAGCAGCGTTACCCATGCAGAGCAAGGGGAACAACTACTCCAAGTCTCAGAGCGAGTGACGTTTGAAACGCTATTAGCACGCACCCGCTAACTAGCTAGCCATTTCACATCGATTACACCTGCCTAATCTTGGGAGTTGATAGGCTTGAAGTCATAAACAGCGCAATGAAGAGCCGCTGGCAAAACGCACGAAAGTGCTGTTTGAATGAATGCTTACGAGCGTGCTGGTGCCTACCACTGCTCAGTCAGACTGCTCTATCAAATCATTGACTGAATTATAATATAATAAACACACAGAAATACGAGCCTTAGGTCATTAATATGGTCGAATACGGAAACTATCATCTCGAAAAAAAAACGTTTTTTCTTTCCATGAAATACGGAACCGTTCCGTATTTTATCTAACGGGTGGCATCCCTACTTCTAAATATTCCTGTTACATTGCACAACCTTCAATGTTATGTCATAATTCCATAAAATTCTGGCAAATTAGTTCGCAACGAGCCAGGTGGCCCAAACTGTTGCATATACCCTGACTGCGTGCAATGAACGCTAGAGATATGACACAATTTCATGTTAGCAGGCAATATTAACTAAATATGCAGTTTTAAAAATATATACTTGTGTATTGATTTTTAAAGAAAGGCATTGATGTTTATGGTTAGGTACATTGGTGCAACGACAGTGCTTTTTTCGCAAATGCGCTTGTTAAATCACCCGTTTGTCGAAGTAGGCTGTGATTTGATGAGAAATTAACAGGCACAGCATCGATCATATGCAACGCAGGACACGTTAGATAAACTAGTAATATCATCAACCATGTGTAGTTAACTAGTGATTATGTTAAGATTGATAGTTTTTTTATAAGTTTAATGCTAGCTAGCAACTTACCTTGGCTTCTTGCTGCCCTCGCGTAACATGCAGGCTCCTCGTGGAGTGCAATGTAAGGCAGGTGGTTAGAGCGTTGGACTAGTAACCGGAAGGTTGCAAAAACGAATCCCACCCGAGACAAGGCAGTTAACCCCCGTTCCTAGGCTGTCATTGAAAATAAGAATGTTCTTAATCTGACTTGCCTAGTTAAATAAAGGTGTAAAAAAAAGAAAAGAGACCGATTAATCGGCCATTCCGATTAATCGGTCGACCTCTAGTCTCAAGTTTTGAGGGAGCGTGCAATTGGCATGCTGACTGCAGGAATGTCCACCAGAGCTGTTGCCAGAGTATTGGATGTTCATTTCTCAACATTGTTTTAGGGCAGTTCGTTCAACCGGCCTCAACCCCAGACCATGTGTATGGCATTGTGTGGGCAGGCGGTTTGCTGATGTCACCGTTGTGAATTGTGCCCTGTGGTGGTGGCCAGGCATATTGTATGGCCAGCCATAAGCTACGGACAATGAACATAGTTGCATTTTATCAATGGCAATTTGAATGCGCAGAGGTACCGTGACGAGCACCTGAGGCCCATTGTCGTGCCATGCATCTGCCGCGATCATCTTATATTTCAGCATGATAATGTACATGTTGCAATGATTGCCATGATTTGTACACAATTACTGGAAGCTGAAAATGTCCCAGTTCTTCCATGGCCTCACCAGACATGTCACTCATTGAGCATGTTTGGGATGCTCTGGATTGACTTGTACGACAGCTTGTTCCAGTTCCCGCCAATATCCAGCAACTTCGCACAGCCATTGAAGAGGAGTAGGACAACATTCCACTATCAACAGCCAGATCAACTCTATGTGAAGGAGATGTGTCGTGCTACATGAGGCAAATGGTGGTCACACCAGGTACTGTCTGGTTTCCTGATCCACGCCCCTACTTTTTTTTTTTATAATTTTTTTTTTTTAATGTGTCTGTGATCAACAGATGCATATCTGTATTCCCAGTCATGTGAAATCCATAGATTAGGATCTAATTAATTGATTTCAATTGATTGTCTTTATTTGAACTGTAACTCAGTAAGTTATTTGAAATTGTTGCATTTATTTTTGTTCAGTATAGATTATTTCCAGACAAGGCGTTATTTCGGTTGCATGTAGCTTTTTTTTATTTAAACCTTTTTTGGAAGTACATACTGGACGCGAAGGCGATAGTTGCTCAGGGACACTCCGTTCTTTGTTAAGTACCGAGCGTATTTTGACATTTTATTAAGCTTGAAAAGCTGGTGATTGGCAAGTTGACATCAAGCCTCACATTCCCCTCAACTTAAGTGATATTTTGAATCAATGGCCGGGCTTGCTTTCTTGCTAGACAAGCCATGAATATACATAGCTAGGTACATAGCCTATATTTTAATCCTAGGATGAATGTGGATAGCCAGATGCATACGTAACATCAGTTTGTCCAATCATTTTTTAAATTTTCTTCTGTAGCTAGCTAGCCAACGTTAGCAAACACTTTTGAGGTTGTATGATGCTAATGTGGCCAACCAAAGTGTTTTATTGCTCCAGGCAGTGAAGATGCAAACATTCCATTTGTAACTCGCATTAGCTTGGGTGTTGTTATGGTTTATGCATATTCAAGGTTCATAGAATAGGGGCTAATACTATAATGCAGATGCCTAAATTGGAATGTACTATGCCATTTCAAAGTTTGGTTCCTGGAATGGCCTATTTTAGTCCCTTCAGTTGAATGTCTGCGCTCATTGTAAACTTCAGTAAGCTCTATTGGATCATGAGCGAGCGGAACTATGTCGGAGAATAGTAGGAAGCCTGCTTTGTGACCTTCGCTATCTGCATCCTCATCGGAGAATGTTCCGCTCATGCAGAGCACGGACGGAAATGCCCGGTGCCTCGACTGCGGTGTCCAGCTCGGGGGCCATGTAATGTGATTTTCCCCTCTTAAAAAGTCCTCTAATACTGAATAGATTATCCCAACTTCTCTCCTACTTTCCCTACATTAAGTTATTACTGATCTGAAAGGGCTAGATTGGTGGGAGCAGTTGGGTGAAAACTGTGATTAATACCTTGAAGTTTGTCAATACACACAGGGAGAAGTGCAGCTTGGTACCTGTACTTAAAACAGGCTGTATTGAGGGAGAAGTATGGCAATATGGAACAGACTGTTTGTGTTAGCAGGGTGTGATGAAGTGTAGGAGACAGAATGGTTCTGCAGTATTGGGTGCAGTAGAGCAGGCTGCAGTGGGGGAGTGTTGAAAGGGGAACTGAGAGCAGAAACTTGAGTGGAATGTTGAGACCACACCTCCCTGTATCATGCTACCACTACCAGCCACCCAACCTCCGCTATCATTACATATTCACTCACACCCCGTAAAGTTATGTCCCCCACCATTAGTATAAATTCCACACTATCATGTATTCCCCCACACACACACCACCCTTACTCTTATCGTAATATACGGTAGTCAATAAATCTGGACCTATTGCGGTAGGAATGAATGTGGTCACTGATTATCTGTCCACCAGGATGGTACAGTGTCTGGATGACTGAGATACAGGAATTAACTGGACTAGTGACATAAGTGGCTGAGTGGGCCAACTTCAGTGCCTGCTCTCCTGAGAGTTTTTAGGAAGAGGGTGTGGAATTCTTGCCGTGCATTTGTGTTTGAGGAGAGAGGGAGCGGGGCCATTTATCTGTCTGGGTTACCACAACTGCTCTCTAGCCTACTGTCTGTGTGCTGAATCTGTAACACACACACACACTACCCTTTCTGTCCCCCTGAGGGAGCTAGGACCTCTGAGCTGGAGTAATGGAATAACTCCAGTGAGGTAGTAGGCTTACTGACATTTCTCCAGCAGGTGTCAGCAGAGCGCTGCTTTAGAAACGGTCTCCTGTGTTTTCATATGGACATGTCATAACACCATCATATTAATCATGTGCTTGGGTGAAGTAACAGTACAGTTGGGCTAGAGAAATGGTCATCAGGCTATATGGAAGCCTTTTCACGTGAGTCATCTAGGTGTGCCCTTCAGATATCACTTTGATTTGAAGGAATTAATGTGAATGTGTGTAAAGTGATGCCCCTGTCCCGTTGCAGAGATTTATTTACTACCCCTGCATTTGGATAGGGACTGATCACCCCCACACCTGTTGCGTTTAAGTGCAATGCGGTCATGGAAGTGTGCAAAATGAAATGGGTAATCCTGCATATCTGGAGACTAGAGTGTGTCTAAACCCTCTGTTGCCCGTTCGCCAGGTCCGCTCCTGCTCCAGAAGGCTCCGCGCCTGGCAACCGCCGCCTACAACAGACACAGGCCCAAGTGGATGAGGTACGACCCCACACACACACTCACACACATACTCTTCACTCTAAACATACTCAGCATACACAACTCCCACCACCTACAGCAGGAACTGCTTTCATGATTATCAGCTGTTGTCAAACACCTGTAGGTCTGAAAATATTATCTTCCTCCATCAGTGTGCAGCGAATTCATACTAGGAGATGAAATGAGTATGACATCCTGGCATTTAATGTGTACTCTTATTTTTATTTTATTTTTATTTTTCAGACTGTTCACATATTATGAAAATGTTATTCACGCCTATCAAAACGGCAATATGAGAATCCAGCCACAGACCCATCTTCATTTCCTAGTTGTAGCCTTCTACTTACCTGGTCCTGTACAGTTTCCCCAGAATGTTTCTGTTTAACAGCAGACAGCCTGTGTATCTGTTTAGATGTCAGGGCCACACTGCCCTCAGGATGAAAGTCTCTCTCACACACACACACACACACACACACACACACACACACACACGGGCCCAAACACATAGGCGTGAGGGACACGTGTGAGGCCGAGGGAAGAGCATCCATCAACCCTCAGCCTCACACGTGTCCCTCACTCCTACCATACCCCTTTACTCCACCCTAACCCTCAGCTCTTTCACAGTCTCACACCTCTCGCTGAAGCTCTTGGCTTCCCTGGGCATGTACAGTTGCTTCTAGCCAAGGATTATATAATAACTGGTAGTTTGTTCCACCCCCCCCCCCCCCCTAAAAACCTTATCCCCTGTGTGTCCGAAGCCTCCTGATAGGCTGCTTGTCTCTTATGTAATACATCTTGTCTCCATGGTTATGTAACCACTGCATGGGCTGGCACAAGCTGCCGCCTCTCCCCTCTCAAGGTCTATCTGGTGGGAGGGGCAGGGTTTGTGGCTCTGTGGAACATATGGGTTAGACTATGTGCGCTTTGGGCAGAGACTGTGCGCGTGGCAAGTTAGTTTTTCTGGCGAGGTGTTCTGTTCCATCTACGTGGGCTTTATTATGCAACACTGAGCGTCTCATTGAGACTGCAGCACGACTGTCCTCACGCGGTGGAGGATATAGACAGTATTGCTGTTGTGCAGGAAGACATGCATTTCTTATGCAGTCTAGGACACGCTCTGGGCTTGTATTTCTTTACTCAGAAAAGGAGTGCTTATCCAGGATCCGGTCCCCCTGCCCTGTCCATGTTGTTTATTATAATCTGATGTTCTCATTTCAGCTCAACCTGAGTTTACTGCAGAAACTAACAAACTCCTATAAATTACTTTTTCCCATAAAAATGTGTGTGTAGGTGGTGGATATCATGCGTGTGAATGTGGACAAGGTGTTGGAGCGTGACTCGAAGCTGTCTGAGCTGGACGACAGGGCGGACGCATTGCAGGCCGGAGCCTCCCAGTTTGAGACCAGCGCTGCCAAACTCAAAAGGAAGTTTTGGTGGAAGAACTGCAAGGTGCAGTACTCTCTCTCACACTCTCTCACACTCTCACACACACACACACACAACTGCATGTTGAGATGTTGAGGTGTGTTCTGTGCTCTCCAGATGTGGGCCATCCTGATAGCTGTTATAGTCATCATCCTGGTCATCATCATCAGTGAGTATAGCTCTGGGTGGAAGCGTACGGTTGGCTAGTAGAGGTGCGGGTTGACTCAGAACCTACAGACCCCACGGGTTTAGGGTCATGAAATATTGTGTGGAAGAAGGGCGGGTGGGTGAAGGGTAGGTTGAATAAAGAGAAAACAATACCTTAAACAAATCCATAAATGTAGGCTAGCATTCTTGTGAAATTGTATATATCAAGGCTATATTGAGGTTTTTCTTTCATCTATCTGGCATTAGTGTGTAAGCCTAAAATGTAGGGTTACGAGCCAAATAGCCTACACACCAATCGCCAAATGCTTTTGGGAACAGGCAGAAAAAGTAAGGACAATGTCGGCGTTTAATTCAATAAGAGATAAGCTGTAAAATGGAGAGTTGAAAGTAGAGAGCGGGGAGGGCCAGAAGACTAAATCTTTCCTAGACATAAGTTAAGTGGTAAAAGATGATAGCAGTGAATGTTGTGTGAGATGATTGTGAGGCGCTATACAAATTCGACAGTCACAAGATGGAGACTTCAAATGGCCCATGGCAAGTGAAGTGAACCCTAGCCTACTGTTCCACCATGATCTCAGAGCATTTCATATTATTCTGTATGTAAATCCGATACACTCCATTTTTAGTATGATATGTTAGGTTTCTTAAGGTATGTATTAATTTGTTGTTGCTAATTTTAGCTAACGCTAACATTATCTAGCTTTAGGGGTTAAGGTTAGGCTTAATGTTAGGAGTTAGGTTGAAGGTTTTATTTATTTTTTATAAACCTTTTATTTTAACAGGGTGTCATTGAGACCAAGGCTCTTTTTCAAATGAGCCCTGCACAATACAAACACACCAATAGAAAACACATAATACTAAATTGCAAAACATGATCATAAAAAAACAAAACAATCTTCACTTCGATCATTCCTCACTTTAACGTCCATAAAGAACAGACATTCAAGCCTGAGCCTCCCCTGCAAAACATTGTACATCTGTGGAGCATAAAAACCAAAAGCAGCTCTCCCTAAATCAAAGCCACCCATAGAACCTCTAGCACTATCCAATCTTGTGCTCTTGTACTGTATTCTATTGTCTTAGCCTTGACACGTGTTGTCAGATACGTAGGAGTTTCATAGTAAGTAGTTGCTAAAGTTGTCTGTGATGAGATTCGAACATGCAACCTTTGGGTTGCTAGACGTTCGGGTTATACGCCCTCCCATCCGCCCCGACCAATAACACTACTTTCGTTTTTGCCTTAAAAACCTGTCTTATGTTTCCATACCAGATGTAACATACTGTATCATACTAATTGAAGTGTCCCAGAGATGTTTACTATGCTATGTATAGTATATGAGACCAATCTGACTGTTCAGATGGGTTAAATGGAAACTGAAATCTAGACACTGACTAGGTCTATAACCTCTCACATAGCCTTTAATATGAACTAATGCAGAATGAAGCCTCGGGAACAGGAGTGGTTACTGGTTTTGTTTTTTCCATTTATGTTTTGAGGTTGGACTTGAGCACGTAGGGCGCACCAATTTCAGTGTCACCTCGTTAGTCAGTATGTGTTACGCCTGTGCTGGTTGCCATCTCGTTAGTCGGAAGGTGTTTCACCTGTGCTGGCACAGGTGCTATTTAAGTGTTTGGCTTAGTGCGTCAGTTCTCTTGAGATGTGGAGGGTTAACACCTTTAGTTGTCTTTGTTAGGTCCCTCTTCTATTTGAGCGACCATTATTTGCTGGGGAACATAGCAGTGGAGAAATATGATTTCATTCTTTCAGCATTTTGAGAAAATGTGAATGTGCATTTAGGGAATGTCTGTAGAGGTGCTATATCTATCAGCATCATGAAAGCTGATATTTCAACCACATAAAATATGCATCCAAGCCGAACTTAAATTGTATCAGAAACATTGGGTTGTTATCACAGCTTTCTATTTACTTACAACCAGTCATACTGATTTGGAATTTTTGCACAAATATTTCAGTTATTGCATTTTCTCCCCAGTCCCTAAAAGAAGCAGAGATGACAACTTCACTGAAGTCAACTAGATTGAAGCATTAATTTCATTCTATTGATTTTAGTTTTCTAGGACAACATATATAATTATAGACAAGTTGACTAACAAATAGCCTACCAATGTTGGAGGTTCTAAGCAGAAACGGATCTAAATTAGGCCCCAAATAATCCTGTGTCCCCCGGCAAAATAAAATAGTTTCACCATCTGACTGTAGCCTACAGTGCATATATTTGGTTAGGGTTGGGTGTGGGCCTGGGATTTTCACTTTATCACATAGTCGGCCGGTTGCGGATGGGTTATTAGAATCTGCGGGTAGGTGAACAAAAGGCTAACCCGCGCACCATTAGTGGTTAGGGACAATACTGGGAACAAAGGTTATGACTAGCTTGGCTGAGGGTTGAGTGAGGCCTATGGCTCTTTCCTTCATGTGGTTGTCTGCGTGCCTAACTCCTCTTCTGCCTTCTATGTCAGTCTGGAGCCAGTCGTCGTAAAGAAGCAGTTGTTGGAGGCGGAGGAGGAATGGGCGAAGGATGGAGAGGAGCGAGTAAAGAGCTCAACGTTTCAAACACGAGGTCTCATGGTTTAGCCTACTGAGCTTCAAAGCCCATTCTCTACAGCAGTGGTCTTTCTTCCTGGTTCTGGAGGGCCTATCCAGTGAGCTTTAGAATGATACATTGCAGATAGAAATGTATTGGGTAGAACTGATACCATTCTTCATTCCATGATGGAAAGGCATGTTCATTTTGTACAGTACCTTTTTCTATTTGCAACCCTTTGAATGTACCTGCTGAATAGACCCATGGTTCAACTACATATAAAGGTCAAACACGCTGCGGCCCTCCAGCACCAGGAGTGTGAAACACTGCATTGAATTTCAAGTTATTTGTGTTTTTTGTTAATATTAATAATAATAATAGATTTGATTGTGTGTGACAGAGTGAGACAAGACCCTGTGATTTGCTCTGTGTGCTTTCCTGTTAGTCTCTACTGTAATATTGACCTGATGTGCCAAGGAGTCACCCTCCACCCCCTTAAACACAGACACACCAGTCATCACATCAGAACACCAAATGACTAATTGACATAGACTTTTGGATTATTATATCCACAGAAACAACTGATCATGGCTGAGATTCAATCTCAACCTTGTTCCTGTCTCTAACAGGACTGTGTGTGTGTGTGACTCTAAATCTGTGGGCTTGAGTTCAGAGAAACTGCCAAGACGGGCACACAAGAGCCTTGTTTCTTTTCTGTTAGTCTTCTTGCCCAAAGTGACTGACAATGATACTGCCATCAGTGCCACGCCGGTCATATAAAAGTAGTGCCTTAAGTAGTGATTCATGTCAAAGCACCAAACAATAGATATCAGGCAAAGATGGGGGATCACATTTTGGATGTCTTGAACTTAAGAAACACAGCCAAAAGACAGCCAAGCCTTATCGAACCAACATATGGAACCAGCAGTGCTTTCCAATGATCTGCATATTCATGCCCGCACACACATATAGGCACTAATGGTCTTCTCTGCAGGCTCCTGCTATCCTTTATATTATGCTAATAACTACAACCTTTCAATTTTTTTTATTAATTTGATGCCAATAAATGTTTTTTTGTTCCTTAAATATATTTGCTGTGTAGTGTTACTAATCTTAAGAGAAACAGTGTAGTTGTTTTTTCTTTGCATACTGAAAAGCCTTTGGTTGCCATGGTTACTTTGTTGCTGCAGTGAAGAGCATCATGGATGTTTAGGAAGGGGGAACTGTGTGGAGCATGTTCAGTATGTGTCAACACCTTTTTTATAGGGTGCCAAAACCAAGGGCTTATTTTCTGGGGTGCAACTATACAGATCCTTCAGACAGATGTGTATTGCAAAGAACCAACGTCACGGTCTTGTTGAGTGAATTTTGTTCAGTTCATTACATTTCTATCTGAAGTGCTCTAAAGATGTTACAACTTACTAAACCCTGCCAAATAAGCCTTCCCCAAGTCTACCCCTCCCTGTATGAATATTAGAAACGAGTGCAATTCTACTCTGTGGCTTTACAATGTTGTCTTGCTTGAATAAAAACAGATGTAACTTTTATCACACAAGTATACATCCACTGTGTTCTGTGTCAGTATGACTGGGAGAGAGCGGGAGACTGTTTCTGGATTCAACAATGCTTTAATCCTTCACATCTCAATGGGTTGTTTGCAGAAACTGTTGATCAATCCATGGGGCCCAATCGGCATCCTGGACTGTGTTGGGGGGGGGGGGGGGGGTGGAACAAGCTCCCTCACGATGCTAGGACAGCGGAGTCAATCACCACCTTCCGGAGACACTTGAAACCCCACCTCTTTAAGGAATACTTGGGATAGGATATAGTAATCCTTCTACCCCCCCCCCCCCCCCCCCCCAAAAAAAAAAGATATAGATGTACTATTGTGAAGTGGTTGTTCCACTGGATATCATAAGGTGAATGCACCAATTTGTAAGTCGCTCTGGATAAGAGCGTCTGCTAAATTACGTAAATGTAAAAAATGTACCTGTATAGTACCCTGTAAAATGTCTATTTCATGTAAATACCTTATTTAGTGATTCCAATTTGCCATTTGTGAGCCTGACTGAGTCACTGTCCCTCTTCCTAATTCATCAAGTCATTCTCCACTACAGGACACCTTTGTATTGTCAAGTGTCAAATTGTGTTTTAAACATTTCATTGACCAATCATAGCTATTATAGTGTTATTGCTCATAATAATGGGATGTTTTCCATCCCCTTTTGTTTATTTTCCACATTTACGTCTTTTCCTATTTTAATAGTAGTTTTATGTTCTAGAACTCATTGCATTAACCCTTTTATATTGTTTTAGATCACTATTATCAATATTGTTGCGGGAACTTATATTGAAAGGGGACATTAGTGTGTGTGGTAATTCAAGTAGGCCTGGCTCACCACTGCTGTCTCTCATTGACCCAGTAAACTAGGCGTACTTACTATGGTGCGCAGGTTAGGTGTCTGTTCAGCCGCACCCACCATGTAACAACAATTTTGGACCCCCTTGTGGCCCCCCTAAATGTGGAGTATGAAATCATTTTTACATAACACATTTTTGCTATCGTTCTTTTTTTACATCCGTTATTAGACAGTGGCAACGATGATGATTATGAACATCGTCTTTTGCCTGCAATGCAGTGAAGAAAACGATATGACAACAATAACGTCTAATGCGCCACTGCCACCGCCTGACTATATGTGATAATGTTCGACTGCTCCCAGACTTTTACAGCCAACTTATGCTTGATCTGCAACACAATTGCGGTGCTACTGGAGGCCTGCAAATCTAGCGACTCCCAAATGTAATGTGGAGGGCTTCATATAGCTCCACATTGACATGATTGGTTTGGTTGACGGTAGGTAGGTGCGGGTGGGCGGGAGTTCCTGTGTAAGCACAAACTCACTTCCTTGACAACTTCCTTCACAACAGCTTTGCGCTGCTTGTGAAGCGCACGAAGTATGAATGCCCTTACTTCTGCAGAGGCCGTAGCACCGTAAACGCTGCAGGCCAATGCAGACGCCGATTGACCATGCAGCGGCCTTAACCCATATATAGAAAATGCGGTTGTAGGCTACAGTCAGATAGCATAACGATTTTTTGACAGTGGATGTAGGATTTTTACCTCATTTAGGTATGTTTCTGCTTATAATTTCTAACATTTTAGTAGGCTATTTATTAGTCAACTTGTCAATAATTAGATACATGCAGCTTCTCTTCTGTCATATGTTGCCCTAGATGACTAAATAAACCCTTGCTCACCAGAATGTCATAAATCAATAGAATGAAATGAATGCTTCAATCTAGTTGACATTGGTGAAGTTTGCTTTGTCATCTCTGCTTCTTTCTTGGAGGCACCAGGGAGAAAATGCAAAACTCAAATAATGGGGAAAGATTTTCTGTGCAAAATGTCCAAATGACATAAGTTTGACTGGTTGTAATGAAATAGAAAGCTGTGAAAACTACTAAAGGAGTTTCTGATCAGAGGTCAGTTTGACTGGTTGTAATGAAATAGAAAGCTGTGAAAACTACTAAAGGAGTTTCTGATCAGAGGTCAGTTTGACTGGTTGTAATGAAATAGAAAGCTGTGAAAACTACTAAAGGAGTTTCTGATCAGATGTCAGTTTGACTGGTTGTAATGAAATAGAAAGCTGTGAACTACTAAAGGAGTTTCTGATCAGATGTCAGTTTGACTGGTTGTAATGAAATAGAAAGCTGTGAACTACTACAGGAGTTTCTGATCAGATGTCAGTTTGACTGGTTGTAATGAAATAGAAAGCTGTGAAAACTACTGAAGGAGTTTCTGATCAGATGTCAGTTTGGCTTAGATGCATATTTTATGTGGTTGAAATACTATCAGCTTTTATGATGCTGATAAAGATACCATTTCTACAGAAGGTCCCTAACTGCATTCATATTCTCTCAAGATCCTGAAAGAAATGCATCATATGTCTCCACACCTGTTCCAGAACAAAACGTACATCTGGTGTATAATTTTACTGCAAGAAATGCTTCATTCTGCAAGAGTAAAAATGAAAAGGCTACAGTCAGTGTCCAGATTTAATTTTAACAGAGTAGGCTAAAGTTCCCTTGACGTGTCATAGGCCTATTTGAAGTCTCCATTTTGTGACAAATTTTTATAGTGCCTCACAATCAATACACATACCATTCACTGCTATTATCCTCTTTTACCACTTCACAAAATGTTTCCCAAACATTACTTTGCTGCCCCTTCTCTCTATTTTCAACTGTTCTTTTCCCAGCCTTTCTCTTATTGAATTAAACTCCCACATTGTCCTTACTTTTTTTTGCCATTCCCCAAATCATTTGGCAATTGTCATTGGCTATTTGGCGTGCGTACAGTTAGGCCCTAAAGTTTAGGATTACGAACTAATGCCAAATACGCTAAAAATGATGAACAAAAAACCTCAATGTAGCCTATAAATAGATATAAATTGCACAAGAATGAAACATTTATGGCTTTTTAATGTATTGTTTTCTTTTTATTCAACCCTCCCGCCACCTAACCGCCCTTCATCCGCACAACATTTCATAACCCTAAACCCACAGGGACTGCAGGCTCTGAGTCAACCCGGCCACTATTAAAGGCGCTACACTGGTAGGCCTGATCACCGACAACGAAGAGACAGCCTATAGGGAGTACGTCAGAGACCTGGCCGTGTGGTGCCAGAACAACAACCTCTCCCTCAACGTGATCAAGACAAAGGAGATGATTGTGCACTACAGGAAAATGAGGACCGAGCATGCCCCCATTCTCATCGACGGGGCTGTAGTGGAGCCACATCACCAACAAACTAACATGGTCCAAGCACACCAAGACAGTCGTGAAGAGGGCACGACAAAACATGTTCCCCCTCAGGAGACTGAAAAGATTTGGCATGGGTCCTC